>NW_028261387.1:81891658-82605825 GCF_051295495.1 Thamnophis sirtalis | reverse complement strand
GTTGGAGACCGGGCGGTAGTTATTAAGGACAGCTGGATCTAGGGATGGCTTCTTCAGGAGGGGTCTCACCACCGCCGCCTTCAGTGCGTCTTTCCCCATTACAAGGAATGGGGAAAGACAAAGCTAATAAGTGTACCCCACCCACCTGGTATAACTGAAACAGATTCAAAGAGCACCTATCTTGCAAAGGAGGCTCTACCTTGTACCCAGATGATCCACCAAGTAATTGATATGGAGTCCAGAAGTTTGGCAATCACCTGTTTTACAATCCAAGGAAGAAGGATAAACGAGATGCATGATCTTATGCTATGCTACCATAGATGCTGAGGCAGTGATGACAAGAGATTACACAATCTGCAAGATAAACTCTGAAGTATAAAGTGTTTGTTCCCTAGCAACAAGGCGGAAAAGGCAAATTATTCCAGCATAACTTGGTTAACTCCAACATAACTTAGCTCATTAATTCCAGAAGTTTTTCCTGCTAGCAAAGTGTTCAACAGTGTTATAGGTATGCCCATTATTTGTCTTCTTAGAAAATGAAGAGATCTGTTTGCTCAAGCTATAGTATTTGGTTTTAGAAGGTTGTTTTATATTGTTCAACTACACTCCCAGCAGCCCCAGATAGCACAGCCAATGTTAAGGAATACTGTAAGTTGTATTATAATAAAATCCACAGGTCTACCTATCTCCCAGTCCTGTTATAAATAGTTGAAATGGTTCACATCTTTTTTTCCTGCTTCTTAAAATCTTGTTAGTTTCAATTGCACTTGGTTGTAGCCCATGATATTTAAAAATATTCTCTTTCATTATAAATGTTACATGGCATGAAGGATTGAGAGTCACTATCAAATTACAAGTGGCTAATTGTCTTCTCTACTTCCCAGTTCTCTGATTTTGCAGAGAAAGCATTTAGGAGGCTGAATTTACAGTTTGTGACCCTTTGCTATAATAGAATTTCTCTCAGTTATGGAGAGTTCAGACTTGTGTGCCTATAAAAATATTAGGTCAAAGCTGAAAATTGTCAGCCACAAAATTGGTAGTTTACATCAAAAAGGAGGTATGGACTATTTGCAAATTAATTTTATTCAAATAAACAGAAAATTAAAAGGTCTACTTGACTTTCAGGTCATGCCAATTTAAAAATGCCCATCTGATTAGATTATCCTTAAAAAACAAATGTTTATGGTTTGTAAAATTAATATATTTCTGTAATGTAGACCTTGTGATTAAGAAACAAATATGATGAGGGCCATGGGATGTCCATTATTCCTTAAAAACTCCTGGAGGCAGAATTGTATAATTGAGTACATTCCATATACTATTAATGGCACTGCAGATACATGGATCAAGTAACAAAATATAAAACCATTCTCTTGATGGCAGCATAAATGTTCTATGCACATCTTTCCTCTGGAGAGAAAAATCCACAATTAGATCATCTGGGATGCTTCAAAGTCAACATTACAAAGACTTGTAAACTCCATTTGAGGTACAACTATAGAAGTAGGTAATGTTGGTAATACAGTATTTTAGCAGTGGGCCAACAAATGAAGAAGCATCTTTTTCTACCTGCTATCTATTAGTTTCCTTTTTATAAGGGAGCCTGCCCGATAGCCTCTCTTGGTGTTTGCTAGAGTAATTAGATGTTCTGCTAACCTTAATAGCAGGGGCATAAAAATAATCAAATTGGATTGAGTTAGATATAAATTTATGTGCCTTCTGATGGTTTAAATGGTGATAAATTGGCATGGATTATGGAACATTATTTTTCCATAAGGTTGGATTCAAACCTCTGAGCTCCAATTACCAGATAGGCAAGTTCAAATAAAGTTGTTAGAATGTTATTCTTGTGGATTCGTGATGTCCAATGGAACAGCAAAGTGCCTTGGAAAGTGGCAAACTCTTTCATTCAATATACTTAAGCAGAGTTCTCCTAGTTGCCTTTCAGCTGTGTTTCAATCTTGCATTTCACTAGGCTGGACTAGGTAATTTTCAAAGAGGTTTTGGGTGTAGTAGTTATTTGGTAATGGGATTGTGTGTAACAGCATTGTTACAGAAGGTCTGAGAAGTAATTTAGTTGTGGTTCTTAAAATTAAAGATTGGTGCCTCTAGAAAGGAATTGACACTGGTCAGAAGTGATGGAATGTTTTGTGTTATGGACTGCTGCCAGTCTCAACTTCACCAGAACGGAGCTTGGTTTGGAAGACCTGATGCACAAGATAATAATTAATAGGTCTTGCAAATGCTATGAGAGCTCGGAAGTATTCCAATAACTTATGTATTTGCTACAGAGATAAGATCCAAGTAAGTTTTTCTGTCTTTACCTTCCCAAAGGAAATTGTTCCTCTAGTTCCTTTAAATTATTTTGCTTAAGATCAGAAGAACTACAGGTACAAAGAAAAAATGGCAAACTGGACAGTTTTATAAGAATGGAAGATGCATAAGAATGAAAGTTCCTGAAATAGTAATGCAGTGTAGAAGTTCTGAATTCATTCTTATGTGTCTGCTTGCACAAGGAGCTTTGGAAGTTGTGCTAAATTTTGCACCAGTATAAAAGCATCTTTGAGTCTAATTATATCTCACACTGTGGTCCTGTAGAGCAATCACTTAAAAGATATATTAACTTCTTTTTTTAAAAAAATGTTTTTATTTTTAAACAAACATAAACGGACAGAACAAAAAACATAAAAACCATCTTCCATTACAAATTATAGAAAGTGTGTCAGTTGGTTACAAGATTTCTGTGCATCCCTTTCATAGTCATCACTTACAATTGATATCAAATCACATATTTTAAATCAAATATATTTATATGCATCTCTATTATTGTACCTCAACCTTCATATAATTGTTTTTACATCCTTTTATATGAAATATTCTAATTTTAAAGTAAAACTATATAATGGCATTCCATTAGATCCTCCTAAAATCATCTAATGACATTACATCTTTATAACATGTTCTAAATAAAAATTGATTGTATTTAATAGCAAAGCTTTTAAACCTCCTCTTGGTCTCCAGTTACAGTTACAGTTTATATAAAATTATATAAAATTATATAAAATTTCATATTATCAAACAAATATGCATTATTATCATTATTAATCATGTATTTGACTATAACTATTATCACTTCATTTTATACATAATACTCTAAATTTAACTAAGTTTAACTTAATTTTTATTATAGCTTTAATTACATCAACCTGTATCTTTCCAGTAATAGTGCAGTTTTATGTCTCTTGCCATTTGTAGCATTAGTATTCTGATTACTTTCTTGGTAAGTCTTGTAAGGATTTCTCTTCGCAACTTGTTGCTCCTTTCGAATCTTATGAAAACTCGAAACCCTCCACCTGCTCCTTCCATCAGCTTATCTTTGGTTATCACTGGTGCTTCTGTCAAGATTTCTCTCCTTACTTCCATCAATTTTTCTGTCTTTTCTTCTTCCATACTTTGAAATCTGGAGTAGAGTTCCAGTCCATCTATTTCATATTCCATTCTTACCATTTCCAACCATGCTCAGTTTACTGTCAGTATCTACAATTTTCTTATCTCTTTGCTCATTTTTTTCTTCAATTTTTAGAACTCTGTCCTCCACTTTCTTCATTTGATAAACATCCTCAATTTTTCCATCCAATTTTACTGTTCTGTATTCTATATTCTCCAATATCTTCTCAATTTTCTGTTACTACTAATATTTTTGAATTTTAAACATAATCATTTGCAATGTTAAAATTTCTTTTTCCTATTGTGCCATTCTCCCAACTTGTAAACACTGCCACTATAGCGTTCAAAGCTTCTTGTTAGATTGCAAGCAAGTTCATTATAATCTTTCAAGTCAAGGCCTTGTCTTTGCTCCAAACCAGCTACTGATAGAATTCCTGAAGAACACCTGTATAAACAACCTGTGTTCTTCCTACTATCACTTTTAGTAAACAAGCTGAAAAGTCTTGAAATGTAAATCAAATGATCAAAGAGAGAAAAGAAAAAATGTTTCCAAGCCTCCAGCCTCTAAGTGGCAGTGTTACTTCTTTTCCCTCTGTTGTTACAGCCCTCTTTATATTCCTCTTTATATCTTTTTTATATTCCAATCTTAAAGAAAAAAATTCTTAGAGAAAAAACAATCCAATCAAACATTATAAAAAAAGAAATGTTTAATCCATAGGTATAAAAAAGAAGAAAAAGTAGAAGAAAAACAAATCCATTCAGTTTAAAAAAATAGGAAACATTTGCAAAAATTCCATCCATTAAAAAAAAGATTTAAAAAAAGGATAACACACTAAGTTTAATGTGGTTTAATTTCACCGTTTACCCTCTTCTGTCTTCAATTTTAATTTACCTTTGATTTTTTTTTAGGTAGTCTCTTTTCTAATAATAAAATTTCCTCACCAATTTGACACACTTTCTCTTTCCATTTTCTTCTGTTCCGGAGCTGTCCCCAACTTCAGCAGCTTCAATGGCTGTGTTTCTGTCGGCGGAAATAAGAGCTTCTCCTGGATCAATCAGGGATTTTGCGGTATCCCTGAGATCAGCAGGACGTACTCTTCTCCATCACTGTCTCTATGGGACAGTTTAGGTCCAAAAGGACCGTCAAACAGCAGAAATATCAACTGCGATCTTGGAGCTCCAAGATCGCCCGTTGTGTCATCGTGACATCAGCTCATCCCCTCAAAAGATATATTAACTTCTGATCCAATCTATTTAGGAGCAATTCTGCCTTTTCACTTTGATTTATTGGGGCTTGGATTTTTGAATGTGTGACCCACAAATAAGATATTGGACCTACATAAAAGTAAGTCCTACAAATATCTAGGTAGACTTAGAATTCCTCTGTTAGGTTTCTCATTTGGATTATACTTGCATCAGTAGCTGGTTGATATATGTGATAGGATAAAGTCAAGGTTGATGTGCATTTTGAAAGTCATTATTATGTTCGATGTGCCCTGCTATCAATAAGATGAGAATATGGACTAGATATATACTCAGGCTGTGCCCAAAAGCATCTTTGTGGATCTCCACACAAGAAGCATTTTATAAATGAAAAATAATATGCAAACCAAATGGCCAACTTATTGCAAGATACTGGAATTTTGTCAAGGGGAATGTAAAAATAAAATCAAGAGAAGAATCGGTAGCAGAGATATAGCTCTCAGTGGTTTTCTTATTTACCATTATTAGACAGATTTAAAGTAGACAAAAGAATTTACGGTTTTGAATATTTTAAGACTCACTTGGAATAAAAGGCCTGCAGGGACTCAGTGGGGCAAGATGAAGGGGGAGATAGGCGTGGGCATGTAGCATCCCTGCAGTCGATTATAAGAGTGCTGCAGTGGCCATAACTTCAAAGCCAGGTTGTAATATTAGCTTTTGGAAGTCCCTCATAACTTTGAATGGTTGTAAGTCAAGGACTAGCTATAAAGGCATTCTAAATTTACTTTGTAAATGAGAACAACAAGAAGGAACATTTTATTATGTTTGGTGGACATGTCAAAACCTAGAAAATTCTGGTTTGAGATATACACATTGATTCGGAGGATTTTAAAGATTAATGTACAATTGACAGCAGAGGTTTTTCTTTTGGAATTGATGGACAAACAATTGGGAAAAAGTTGTGGAACTTTGTTGTTGTACATAATAACTGCAGTGAGATTATTATAGGGATAAAAATAGAAAGATCTGACATTACCCCAAGCGGATGAATGGTTGGTGAAGATGATAGAACTTGCTGAGAAGGCTGTTGATTTTTTTAATCAGAGAAAAGACATTGTGTGTACTGCCAATTGGAAACCCCTTATAAACTTGTGAAAAAGAGAAAAAAAATGAATTTACGGCTTACAGTAAGTAAGTATAATCTATCCTAGACAGAAGAGAGTTATGTTCTAACCCTAGAGTAAGAGATATATTTATAATTGTACTTATAACTGCTGTAAAGATTGGAGCTACTTTGCATCTCCCCACTCCTTTTCTCTTACTTTTTTCTTTGCACTTTTAGCTTTCTTTTTTCTTTCTTTTCTTTTTTATTACTTTATATTAGTTTGTATTAAAAGAATAATTCTACCTTCCTTTTTCAAAAGCAATATTTAATTAAAAAAATTATACACACTATATGAAAAGGAACTGGCTCTGATAGACTGCAAATAATCTTTCAATACCCCTAAGGTCCATAGAAAAGTTGACTGAGGTGTATCATTCCCATTGCTATTTAACATTTTTGAAGCCAGGGAAGCTTGTGATCATTATAATCCTCAAAGCATGCTATGCTTTGAAGTAGTCCTATTGATGTAGAGGTGCTCCTGTTAAATAAGGACTTCAAGCATTATAACCTGAGGGACTTGACCTTGAGTCAACGTTAGGGTAGGTAAGGACAACAAAGCAGGGATTCTCGGTGTTAGGAATATAATCTAACAGTTGGGTTTCCACAAAAGTATAAGCCTATTTAAACTGCAGTGCCTCTGTATGCTGGTTTGTGTGTTCTCCAACACAACTCTCACAACTCTTCGCTGAACGTACTCGCTCTCCCAACGGGGAGCTTAACTAACACTCCAAAAAGGAAAGAGGAGAAGGTATTTCTGGATTTACAGCTCTTTTCCCCCTTCTTTCTGTCGCTTTTCACTCAGCATATACAATTGATAGATTTTTCTGGCATAAGAAAAGGCTAGAGGGCAAATTCAACAGCTGTTTTATCGTCTACACTCTGTCTGTTATAGGAACAAAATTAGTAAATGGGAAACCAGAATATTAAGGGGCATAAATAACGTGGAACAGAAGTGGTTAGACACAACACTCAGTTACAAAACCCTTTGAATTTCACTATCTAAGTTGGGGAGGACTGGTAATTTTACCAGTTTTATTTCTTCTCTTCACATTTTGTCAGAAGGTGCTTTGTTTACTCTTTAAAACCCTGATGTTTGTCACTTACAACCAACACATGTGTTAGAGTTCAGTGACAATCATTGCCAAGGGCTCATCTCATGTGAAGGGGGGACACACACAAGAATGGAAAACGGTAGATTAAAGTGTGGATTTGGGAATCTGGGACAGTTCTCAGTAGTATTTATTTTCTCTTCCTGGATTACTCTGTGACTACATCTCTAAGGATAGTGGTGTCCTTAATTTGGGTGGCAGGGTGATAGTAAGCAATTTCTAGAAAAACCAGTTGTAGCTTCCAACTATAGGCGTTTGTTATGCATTTCTGAACTTGCTATCAATTCCAAGACATGCAAAAATCACACAGCAGGTGGGATGTATCGCAAAGAATCTCTTGAATTTTAAAGTAGTCTTACTTCCAAGTAGCCTAGAATACTCTTGTTTAGCCTTATGCCACCTTTGGTAATTTTTAATTTGCAAGTAGCATTTTTTCCAGGAACATCCATCAGGTTCATATTTTATATTTTATCACCTCATAACTTTACCGTATTACTGGGGTTTTTTGCTCATAAAGTTTGCTACCCAACTTATCTCTAGGCTTGAGATTGGCTTAAAATAAACCCAAATAAATCATAATTCAGAGTTGCAAGTTTATGAAAAATATGAGCTACGATTGTAACAGCTGCCTCAGGAGGTAACTTTTATTCAGAATTCCTACAACATGAAATAAAATTCCTCAGTAATGGTGTTTTTCATGTATGTTTAGACAGCAAGTCTTATAATTTCTAGTCATCATAGCCAAAGATATTCACATATAGTGGTAAACATGGTGGTGTGGTATTAGACATGGGGAAGTTTTCTGGTAGAGAATTTATAGACCCATAAAAATAATTCCAATCCTATCTTTACTGGTGCAGAAAATCTACTGTTGAGCATCCTTACCATCTAATTAAAATCTCAAATGAACAAGGGTCCTTCACTTGTTGATGCAGTTTGTTCTACTATTAAACAGCTTCCATTACCAAAAAATATCTTAATACTTAGTTTAACACTACTGTCTTTTGTATCTGTTTGTTTGCTTCCCCTCTTAGAGAAGAAATTGTTATATCACCCATATCAGAATCTCTGATGATCAGAGATGATGGTGAACCACAATGTCCTGTAGCATTAACTTAGTAATGGTGAATAATGTTTGATGCCATAGATTAATAATTTCTAGACAACTACACATTGCCCAGCTGCAAAGTAAGACAGTGAGTCAAAAATTTCTGTTAAAGCTAAAGAATTTGGAAACCATTGTCTTGGGTACTTTGGAATTTCTTTTTTACAAACCTATGCTGAGTAATACATTACTTTGAACCCATAACCATTACTTTGAACACAGAGAGGGGAGGGAGCTTTTGCTCACCTCCACCATTTTCCTGCTGAAAAATTGAAGGTTGTATTCTTTAGGGCACAGTTTCTCAACTTCAACAACTTTTAAGATTTATGGACTTCAATTCCCAGCATTCCAGCTGGGAAATTCTGGAAGTTCAAGTCCATACAAGTGAAAGCTGCTGTGGTTAAGAAACACTGTTTTAGAGAACTTCAGCTGGGTTATCAGTTACTCATCTCCATAAACTATAGGAAGCTCCCATTTATCTTCCAATTCTACAATTCATGTAGATTGTGTGAATCCTTGGTAATCCTTTTATCCCCCTGCTTTTCTTTCCTAGTCTATCTGGTACAATCTCTGGAATTCCACACAGGTGTTAGTGCTTAACCCAGGAGTTGTTCTGCTCAAGCAACAATCCACCAGTGTTGGAGTGTAGTGGAATAATCAACGCTGGTACTGATTTAAAATTGCATTCTTTGCATGCCTACCCATCCAGTGCATTTATTTAATTGAAAGGCACTGGATTTCTTCAAGGCCTTTTGTGGGATGTCAGGCAAAATTGTGCAAAGCCCAGTTTGCATTGGGATAGTCAGATAAACCATTAATTTCTCTCCCCCCCAAAAAAAAAAATCTTTTAATTAATGTACATACAACAGGCGCATAATTTCACAATGCATCAAAATGTTATTGGTTAAAGGAACTCATTTTATATGGATAAAAGAGAGCTAGTTTCTGTGGGGGAATGTTAGCATACAGCTCAACCCTCTGTCCATTTAAAGCAGGGTTCCCTGGTCCCTCTCATCCTTGCTATTTCCATCCTTTTTTCACTTATTGGCATTTTTCCTCCTGCATTTTCTTTGACCAATTGTTCTTGTTTGCTAGTTATATAATAATGGAGCAACTTCTGCAATGCAGTTTCCATTCCATGTGCCCAGTTCCTAAGCTACGTCCATCCGAACACAGGGAGTTACTACAAATTTCCAAGATTTAACAGGCAAACACATTCCTTGTTCTAGTGACTCATTTCCTGATTTTTAGGAATGTTTTGCCAGATTAAAAGTGGACTTGCTGTACATTAGAGAGAGAAAAGGGAGAATAGCAGAGAATGCACTGTGAAGAACCACAACACAAACACACTTCAGCAAAGTAGGGACACCTTTGAGGCTGGATCAGGGGAAGGGAGAACTATACACATCCACCAGATGCCAGCATGGTTAATTAGCAGAGTCAAGGAAACCACAAAAGTAATGAAAGTCTTCCACAAATGAGATTAAAAGGGAAGAAGGGGGGAAATTTCCAATAAAACAACTATGAATTAATAATGAAGTAAATAACAGAGCAGGTAGAAGAATGTGGGGAATTCATTGCCAGATATGTAAAAATAAGCAAAGGATTTATTTTCCCCATAGTTTAGAAAGAAAAAAAAAACAAGAGAACGGAGATTTTACAGAAAGTTGCAATGATTTTCCTGTATTAGTTCTCACTCTGGATGATAGGAATAGAGCTTAATTGTAGACAGTTTCTTCAGGGTGGAGAGGAAAACATCCAAAGAGCAGCAAAGAGATTAAATTTCTCAGGTAACTGATGAACACATTCCTGAGTCAGGCTGTACTCATAGTTTTGGGGGAAAGTTGCCATTAAAAGTTTGCCTTGGTCTTCAACTATATGTATCTTCATTCTTCCAGTGTGAGCACCTGAACTGGGAGAGCATTTCTCTTAATTTGGGTGTAGATATTTTCTGGTTCAGTTCTTTCATTGAAGAGCTATGAAACTCCCATCTGACCTGGAAAACTTCTGACAAATGTTTTGCTTGAATTTGATCCAGTTTAGTAACAAGCAAGAGCTTCGTGGAAGCCAACTTTCTGCTCTGAAGACTATCTAGATGTGTTGATCTGAAATTCCCAATGGCCCCCACTGGGTGGGGATGATGAGAGTCACAAGCCAGCATGAGGGAGCCAAGTTGGGGAAAGTTCATTCTGTCTATACAATGGATTAACTGAACTTGCAGAAATGGTGAAGCTGATAAGTTTGGTCAGAGAGAAAAAAACAACCAAATTGGACTTCTTTTTTTTCCTGATAGGCTGGAAACCTTATATAGACTATGTTGTTGTTGACTCTGCTTAGAGCTTTGTGAGGAAAGCTCTAAGCAGAGTAAACTCACGGAAAACTGCGGGACCAGCCAATATTCCTGGCAGAGTACTCAAAGGATGTGCAGACCAACTGGCAAATGTTTTCACCAATATCTTCAACATCTCTCTGAGTACCACTGTTGTCCCAAAGTGCTTCAAGACAATGACCATCGTCCCCGTGCCGAAAAAACCATCAGTGTCCTGCCTCAATGACTACCATCTCGTTGCACTTACTCCCATCATCACGAAGTGCTTCGAGAGGCTCGTCTTGAGGCATATAAAGACCCTGCTTCCCATAACATTGGATCCACTGCAGTTTGCATACTGCTCGAATCGCGCCACCGACGACGCCATCTCCACTACACTCCATCTAGCCCTCACTCACCTAGAAAACAAAGACTCATACGTACGAATGATGTTCATAGACTTCAGCATTCAACACTATCATTCCCCAACACCTGATGGGGAAGCTGACCCTGTTGGGCCTGAACACTTCCCTCTGTAACTGGATCTTGGAATTTTTGACTTGAAGACCTCAGACAGTCCGGATCGTGAACAACACTTCTAACACCATCATACTGAACACTGGAGCCCCTCAGGGCTGTGTGCTCAGTCCCCTGCTGTTCACCCTGCTGACGCATGACTGTGTAGCAATGCACAGTTTGAATCACATCATAAAGTTCGCTGATGATACGACTGTGGTGGGTCTTATCAGCAAGAATGATGAGACAGCATACAGAGAGGAGGTGGAGAAGTTAACGAACTGGTGTAAAGCCAACAACCTGTCTCTGAATGTAAACAAAACAAAAGAGATGGTTGTTGACTTTAGGAGGACACAACACGACCGCTTCCCGCTGAAGATCAATGGCTCCACCGTGGAGATCGTAGAGGGCATCAAATTCCTTGGTGTTCATCTGGCGGAGAATCTCACCTGGTCCCTCAATACCGGTTCCATAACAAGGAAGGCCCAGCAGCGTCTATACTTTCTTAGGAAACTGAGGAAGGCACAGCTTCCATCACACATCCTCACAACCTTCTACAGAGGGGCCATCGAGAGCGCCCTGAGCAGCTGCATCACCACCTGGTTTGGGAATTGCACCATTTCGGATCGCAAGACCGTACAGTGAATAGTGAGGATGGCAGAGAAGATCATCGGGGTTGTTCTTCCCTCTGTCATGGACATATACACTACACGCTGCATTTGTAAAGCCAGAAACATTGTGGCTGGCCACACACACCCCTCATACACGGTCTTTACTCTCCTGCCACCTGGAAAAAGGTACAGAAGCATTTGGGCCCGCACAAACAGACTGTGTAACAGTTTCTTTCCACAAGCCATCAACTGTCTCTAAGTTCTTAGATTTAGAACTATATGTGTCCTGCTCTTTTTCTTTTTATCTATGTTGTCTGATGTAGCACCTTGGTCCTGGGGAAACGTCGTTTCGTCTCACTGTGTACTATATATTGTTGAAATGACAATAAAACCTACTTGACCTTGTTATAAGAAGAAAATATTGAATTAATGAGTTGGGGAACGGGGGATTAAACCCAGACCAAGAGGATGGGGGAAAGATGACAATTGCTCGATAGAAAGAATGGCAGAAGTCATCATTGAATTTATTTTCTTTTTTAAAATTCTCTTTTTATTATTTCCTTTTTTGTTTTCTATACTTTGTGTGTGTGTTCATTCTGTGAACCTAGGTTAGCTACTAACTAGATTCTCACATCACACAAAAACTACAATATGGATATGTGGATTCAGCCATTATGGTTATTAAATCATGGCATAGTTCGGCAGCAGTGTCTACTACAGGTCACAATAATGCAAATCTAGCATAACAAGGCTTAGTTCAATATTCCACTGTTTCATGTCATGCATGAATCCAGCAGCCTTATCAACTCTTGGGATGTCTATGTTGAAGTGCAATGTGAATATACTTCCACATCATTCAGAGCTTTTTAAATGGAAAGGTTAAAAATATGTCAATCTAGGTTGCATTTACATTGCATATGGCACGTAAATTACATGTAAATCTTCATATTAGGGATTTGCAATGAATGGCTCTGATTTTGAATATTTTAATAATTTTTAAAGATTTTTAACCCCCATTTTTTTTTATAAATAGAGCTCTAACTTTATAAATAATGTGGCAAACATATTTAGTACTCCTTCCTCCTCTTATTTTTAATAACAACAGTTCTGGGAGATGGGTTGGGCTGAGAGAGAGTGGCTGGCCCAAAGTCACCAGCCAGCTTTCATGCCTTAGGCAGGACTAGAACTCACAGCCTTTATCACTAAATCAAATTGGCTCTCTTTTGCTCTTATAAGGAGCACATTTTCATCTGAATAGTAAGAACTGTATTTTTTGACCGGTGGAGAAGCAGCAACTAAGATTACTCTTCACTTTAAAAACAAATAGATACTTTGGAGGGGAGAAAAACCAGATTTTGTCTGTTTTTCTTTCAGCTGCCAATGGTCCCAGCTAAGCCACTTGAAGGAACTGGTCTCCCATTTCAAAGTGGTTCCTTTCTGGCCTACATTTATAAAGCAGCAAGTCTTCATTCCAATTAGGAAGAAACCTTGCCTGACCGGTGCTTGGAACTGAGATAAATGAAATTGTATGCCCATTGCAAATCAGTCACATGGGACCTGATGGTGGGAATGACAATGAATCACTCCCAGCTTATCACCCAGATTGCTTTGGGTAACACAATTAGATTTTCATAAATTTGAGACACTCCCCCGCCCTCATGCCTTCGTGGGCAGCCAGGAGTCCAGACATGACTAGATCTTGCACATACTTGGTTGTTAGCCAGCAAATATGTATGCCTGGGTGAGGAGGAGGAGGAGGAGGAGGAGGAGGAGGAGGAGGAGGAGGAGGAATGATTTAGTAGACCAGTTTTCTATCATGGAGGAAATAGATTTGCTCCTCTTATTTAGCAACATTGCAGCATCAAAGCATACACAGGTTTGTAACCAACACTGGTTTTGTAATGGTTTTTAGAATTGGCTGAATTTATTTGTAGTTGGTACTACAAATACCAACACAAAACAGAGCAGCTAGATTGGGGACTGAAAATAGAAAGATGGCAAAGATTTCCAATTCAACTAGCATCCTGTAGTTTTTTTAAGTTATCCAGGGGACCAGGAAATGGGCAGCATGGTTCAGTTTACAGCAAAAGTGGTTAAGAAAATACCTTGTGATATGTCAGTTGTTCTGAGTCACTTGCAGTGAATTGATAGGAATTCACAGCTTTTAAGTGTAGTAAGAGCACATTATTCCCATCTGAATTAGCTGCTGAAATGAAGACATGGGGGGAAAATTTGGAGCTAATGTTATATCACTTTAAATTATAATACCCAATTTTGACTTCAAATCCAGTCAATTGTAATTTACTTAATAAACCATAGTTAGGTAAAACTTGGTTCAGCAGTATGGATGAATGCAGCCTTTCCATGAAATGATGGTGAAACTAAAATCCAGGGTTCAAGATGTACTCAGGATGTAAGTGGATAATTTATTGAAACTACGAGGGTGGTGAAGACAGTCTAGCCGTTCAGCCCAACCATTGACACCTCCTAGCATTTTGCAATTGTGCAAGCGAAATTTGTCATCAAGAGGCTAAAGTTCTGTGACACAATTTATGTGCATTTCGTTGTACTGAAATATCTCCAACATATCTTGCTTCAATTCCCAACCTTGAAGCTCACTCCCCAGCCTGAAATTACAGTGGACAAATCCCTACAGTTTTTTTCAACAAAATCTGCTGCAATCTATTTTATTTTACCTTTTGATAGACTCCTGCAGTCCTCTGGAAATCACTAATTGATTAGTTTGTGGATTTTATTATTCTGGGAAGTCATCAGCATAAGCCAATATTTCTCAACCTTGACAATTTTTAAGATGCGTGGATTTCAACTTTCGGTCTGCACATTTTAAAAATTGCCAGCGTTGCAAAACATAGCCATATGTCCTGGGCTTTAATTTAACATGATATGTCAATCTAGCTACTTGTAGCTTGATGAATGAACTATAGTTATAGAAACCATGATTTGGGATTGTACCTAGCTCTGGGGGGAAAAATTAATATCCCAGTGTAAGATCATTAAGTTTTTAACACATTGAGCCCAAATATTTCTAAATCATGGGTGTCAAACTTGCTATGTCACATTGCCATCACGTGATGTTTTGCAACTTTTTTCCATTCATTGAGCTGGAGTGGGCGTGGCTTGCATGTGATGCATCTGGCCCACGGGGCACCAGTTTGACACCCCGGAGTCTAAATCTTCCCCGGACTTTCCAAATATTCCATTATTCTAGAATGATAGGATTCTAAAATTTCACCAAGCGGTAAAAATCATCTTATTGCAATAGGCTTTTATCATGAACAATGGACCTGGGTTGCATCTGTAAAGTTATTGCATATTGTGTGGTGCTTTATTTTTATTGTGTAAACTGCCTGTGTTGTGAGCAACAGGGTAGAACAGAATGTATTGCATTTTGGATACATACCACTTTTTGTTTCCATTTTGGAAACCAGTATTTTAGGCTCAGCTAGCTTCCATAACTCCTACTTTAATATGTTCAACCCGCCCACTTGGCTATCATTGCCTTAGTGTAAAACTGTCTGGAGTGTGAACCTCAAACACATGTTTATTTTCTGTGTTTTCATAGAATCGCAGAACTGTAGAGTTACAAAGGAATAAGGCTTGTCCAATCTTCTGCAACACCAGTTAACTTTAAGTGATAGATATCCAGCCACTTCTTAAAAACCTCCAAGGTATAGAACACACAAGAATATCTGCAATGTCTTCCCTCGGTCTTCTTTTCTCCAGACTAAACGCCCTAAGTTCCTTCAATCTATTCTCATATACAATCTCCTTAAAATTCACCCCAAATACAAGTACTTTCTTCCATATTGTAATATGTACCATATCATTGTACAGTCACACACAACATATAGCTAAGTGGTTCTTTTTTTTTTTCATCCTTAGATATGTATTTTTATGTAATTTTTCTCCACTAAATCATGATCAGTCTTATTTTCCATGCAGTGAAGATACTAACGCTAGTAATGTTTAACATCTCAAAACAAGTCATTAACACTTTTATCCAAACACATTCCAAAGTTTAAATAGAATTTGCTAGCTGTACAAATATTTATGACTCCATTTCAACATTTTACATTGAAGCACCGTTTGAAGTTGAAAGCAGGAAGTTGTCATCAGATGTTTTCATTTCAGCACTTTGTAATTTTTCTCCCTCTTCAAGGGATGCTTCCTGATTAATAAAATTGTGTTAAAATGAAAAATGTTCAGTGTGCCTATAAATCTGTTGGAAGACAAAGAAAAGCTGATTGAAACATGTCAGATACTGTGAAATGCCATATTGGCTGTTACTGCAACTCTGCTGATGAGTAATGTCAAATACTGATTGTTAACCTGTCAGACCCTGTCAAATGTTGACTGCATCTTTGAAACCATCAAATGTTGACTACTATTAAATCATTTTCGGACTTTTGGGTATTGGTTGATAATAATGTTGGACTAGAAGCTTCAAATGCTCAGAATCCCTACAATATTTAGATATTATTTGCCTTCAGACAATCCAGAAGTATATAGAATAGAATAGAATAGAATAGAATAGAACAGAGTTGGAAGGGACCTGGGAGGTCTTCTAGTCCAACTCCCTGCTTAGGCAGGAAACCCTATATCATTTCAGACAAATGGTTATCTAATCTCTTCTTAAAATCTTCCAGTGTTGGAGCATTCACAACTTCTGAAGCAATCTGTTCCACTGATTAATTGATCTAGCTCTCATGAAATTTCTCCTTGGTTCTAGGCTGCTTCTCTCCTTGGTTCTAAGTTGCTTCTCTCCTTGATTAGTTTCCACCCATTGCTTCTTGTTTTGCCTTCAAGTGATTTGGAGAATAGCTTGACTCCCTCTTCTTTGTGACAACCTCTGAGATATTGGAACACTGCTATCATGTCACCCCCTACTCCTTCTTTTCCCTAAACTAGTGACAAGTTTCATTCCTTTTTAATTTCATTCATTGCTAGCAGATTAGAACAAGTTTCATTCCTTTTAAAGGATGGGTGATATGACAACCTGCATAGAAAGGGAGCTGAGCTTGCAGCATGCTGGTGATTTCATTATCCCGCCCCCTTGCAAACATCCCTAAAACTATCACAAGAGTTTGGAAAGCAAATTGATTCAAGAAGAAATTAGTGAAGAATCTTGAAAGCAGATAAATAGTTTTTCAGGAGCTGAGTTTTTATACCCCCTTGTCCAGAGCTGTGATGGCCCCTTGACACAACATACAGCTCGTCTTTTTCAGGCTGTCCATTGCAGCAGTAAAGAGTTGCAATCAGTGCGGTGTTAGGCAGTAAAGAACCACAATTTCTGTGAAAGCCTCATTATGTCTCACTGGAGCAAAGTGGTTTGAGGTTTACAGCCATAATTGAAGAAAACTGGCTGTTGCACAAACTCCTGAGACAATTATATCAGTGCTGGCAGCCCCTTAGTGATAGATGAGTGTTTTCATTTGGTTCTTGAAACTGATAATGCTATACAAATGTGGAGGGGGAAAATATTTATTTACCAAAGCAAATCTATGCATTGCTCCCTTTCCCCGCTGTCTAGATTCCCAGCGCATCTGTGTTTGTCTAGACAGAAAATACAAAGAAGCAGGTTGTGTCACTTCCACGCAGTATCTGAACCTGGGCCTGCAATATATTCAGGAGTTAAAAATTATGCTAAATTAAATTAGTGTGACCTTACTTTGCATTTCGAAGCCACATTTGCCTGTCTCATAAAGCTTGTTTCATCCATCATCTTTCCCTGGGGAAAATTGCAGGGAAAAATGGAATGAGGTCTTCTCTAATTGAAAAGTGACAATGATTAGGAACCCAAATACATAATGTGTCTTTTTACAAAAAGGTGTGTGGGTGGTGGGTGTGCATGTGTGCCTATATCTCCCATATATATATGTGTGTGTGTGTGTGTGTGTATACACACACACACACACACACACACACACACACACACACATGGAAGCACACGATATGAATGAATTGAATGATAAATTCATGCAGTTTGTTTCATTTCTCAAAAAATTGCTTTTTTATACAGTAAATGTTGCAAAATGCTACTAGGTTGATTTTGGGGGAAAGGCATTATTCTCCCCATTTGTGTTTAACTAGTGGTCCACATTAACCATTGACCAGATGGATTTGGCCTTGTGAAAATATAATTAATGAAAATGAAATGGAACTGTCAAAGAATCAGTTCTGTCTTTTAACTGCCTGTAAATTATAGCCCGAGGGTGTCTTTGTATATGTGCATTGGGGGTGCTGTAATCTCTCCTGTTGTGAGTTCTTTGCTTTTGAAAAAGATTCACCTATGGGGTAAGATAGAAGATAACAATAAGTTGTTGCATTTTTTTAAAATAGAGAGAGAAGCTACCACAATTGTGTAACATAAGACCAATTCATCATGGAAGAAAACAGTGAAAAGAGGATTGAAACTAAATAATAATAGGGAGAGTCTGTGTATATATGTCCCTCAGCAGTTATCCAGGCATTTGTCATGAAAGAGCAGCAAATTATTAGTTATTACTTTATTATTGTATTTAGTTACAGGGACAAGATTTTGTGAGATTTTTCTTCCTCAGCTGTCAAAACAAGTTAGTCAGGCTTGAATATAACGCACTTTCCTTGCGGGAAACATTCATTGACTTAGACTACCCTGCTAAATCTACCCAACTTGGCCAGGAGCCACCAAACTTGGCCCTGTGGGATGATTGACATTGTTTGCACCATGGGCAATCTACAGCAATCTTCTTCTCCCAAAGAAGCAACATTTACAGTGGTGGTCTTAAGACATTTTTCATGATTAGCTGAAGGCTATTCATTTGTTCATCAGTTCACCTACAGAGCACTCTTCCCCTGGAAATTCAACAGGTCCCAATTGTCTTATCCTTCTGGAATACACTTAAGACATGGGTCTTCCCCCAGGCACTAGGATAAGATGAGGTCAGAATGAGATGAGAATGTTCTATATTGCAAATTAGTGTGACACATTATCAAGCGGGTTTGTTGTGCCAGTTTTTCTCTTTTTTGCTTTCGTCCTTTCGTTTTACAAATATTTAAAATAAAATCTAAAATATTCTAAGGTATAGGGAAAGATTTCCCTCGCATATATGTGCTAGTCGTTCCCAACTCTAGGGGGTGGTGCTCATCTTCGTTTCAAAGCCAAAGAGCCAGCACTGTCTGAAGACGTCTCTCCGTGGTCATGTGGCCAACATGACTAAACACTGAAGGTGCATGGAATGCTGTTACCTTTCCACCATAGTGGTCCCTATTTTTCTACTTGCATTTTATGTACTTTCGAACTGCTAGGTTGGCAGAAGCTGGGACAAGTACCGGGAGCTCACTCCGTTAAGCAGCGCTAGGGATTCGAACCGCTTAACTGTCGACCTTCTGATCGACAAATTCAGCATCTTAGCTACTGAGCCATCACGTCCCTAAAATATTCTAGTAATAGCTTAAAAGATTAAAACATTATGTGAGAAGCTGCCATGAATCACAGGTCTGAAGTCATTGATTTGGTTTGATTTTAACAGATTGTTTATATTTCAAAACTAAACTTCAATTTTCTAATTTCTGGGGTTTTCTTTTTTAATGTTGATCTCTTGTGCCTTGCCTTTTTTATTCTAGATGGGTGTGTATATAGAAACACAGTCATGTACAGAAATATGTTAATACCAGAAACTAATTGGCAATGTTTTACTAAAAATGTTGAAAGAGGTTTCATCTAAGGATGCTCGCTTATGCTCCTAACTCATCACTCTTTTTGTAAAGTTAATAATGCATTCAGAAGAATACATTTGGATGATGTCTGAATGAGGAGGTCAAGAAAAGTCTTTTTCAGTATTGTGTGTCAGATTACAGTACGGGACAATATTATTGATCTGATTATAATTTAGTTCTAGAACTATTAGAATTCTTAAAATATCAGTTATTTTTAATCAAGTAGTCAATTGGTTATTGACTTTTTATATCTTTATTCTGGAATCCAGTAACTTTTATATCCCATTCAGAGTGTAAAATTATGGAGCTTATTTAAAAGTGCAGTTTTTCATCATTTTTTTCCTTCTCTGCTTTTCAACCTTTTGGCATTTGGAGCATAGGATAGCCATTAAAATCAACAATTTGAAAGCAGCATCTCTTTAAGACAATAAGAGTACACAACTTCATGTAGCAACACTATTAAAATCACTTTACGAAAGATACCAATAACCTTGAGCAGTGACAGAATGAAGATGATAGATAGATAGATAGATAGATAGATAGATAGATAGATAGATAGATAGATAGATAGATAGATAGATAGATAGATATAGAGACATAGACATATATAAAAATGGCTCTGTGTATGTGTGTTTGTGTGTGTGTGTTTGTGTGTGTGTATGTTCCAGCATAATTCTGGAACAGCTCAAACAATTTCAACCAAACTCTGTACACAGATGACTTACTCTCTGGAAACAAATACTGTGGGGGTAAGACATCCCTAACACCCCTCGGGGTGGTGGTGGTGTTCTGTTACAATACAGCCTGTTGTGCCTTAAAATGGCTTGTACTATACTGATGTTAATGACTTCTACTGTACAGCTCAGTGGTGTTGCCATGGCTTCACAGTATTCCACAAGGGGATTCCCTCTGGTAAGGGGGAAAATCCAACATTAGAAATTACATTTGGTCCGGACATTTCCCCCCTATAAATAAAAACCTGGACAATGCTGAGTTATCAGCTAGTAATTAATGTGCATGGGTTAATACAGTTTTTAATTGGAACGCAAACATTACATTCAGCCTAATGTGAACCTATATGCAGAACAGCACAGTCAATGCATAGTGTGCCATCACTGATAAAATCACTGCAGTCCAGTGTTTCTCAACTTTGGTAGCTTAAAGATGTGTGGATGTCAGTTCCCAGAATTCTGGGATTGACATCCACACATCTTCAAGTTGCCAAGGTTGAGAAAGACTGCTCTAGTGCAAGCGAAAAAGAAAGATGTCATACCGTGCGGTTTTCCTCAAATGCTCTTTCCACCCCTCACAAAAGTGTGCTTCACATCTGTGATCTGTGATATCCCTTTTTAGCACATGAGCCAACTTATTGCCTCTTCAACTCCCGTGATTCCAAAAACATTGCAAGTTGTTTTTCATTTTAAATCCTGGAGGCCTGTTAAGCTTCTGGGTAGAGATACTTAAAAGGCCTTAGGCTATTTCACAAAAGATCGATCTATGGCACAAGTCCTATCAGGATGCTATTATTTCACTCTGATCTTTAATTGTGAGGAATACGACTTCTTCCCTTTTTTTATAAACGCAGCAATTTTTTTTACAGATCTCAAACCACAGATGTTGTGGTTTAAATCACAGTTTTGAAGGAAAAGCAGCACACACCCTTTTATGCATAGTTAGCCAATGTCTCATTTGGGATTTTTAGACTTTTAAGAATGGCTGCAATTGTGACAACCGGATGCATTCTGGAAGTGAAGGGATCAAATATGGGACATAGGTAAAATAAATAATAATTTAAAAAATCCAACAAGGAAAATGATTATTTACTATGCATGAAATAGCAACATATATCAACTGTTGCCTCTGCAAAGTTCCTTGGAGGTCTGCAATATAAAATGGATAAAAACTGCAAATTCACAGCAGAACCTGGTATCCAAATAATTAGATTCCCCCACTACTTTACATAAATTTTATCCTCTGCAGAAAAATCCTGGTTTTAAAAAATATTTTAATTGTTTTATATCATACATTTCCTTTCTGTATTGAGCAGTGTGCTCTCTAGGTGTCCAAGGTGTTAACCTACAAACGTACAAACATCATCATCATTATAAACAAATATGCAATAATATATAAACAAATATGCAATAATATATAAACAAATAAGCAATAACATCAATGGTATTATAACATGTATTATCTTCTATTATAGTATTGATTATATAACGGTGAACAAAATTTTACTCATCTGTTTTTCTTTCTCGTGTAAACCATATTTCACTTATTTCCACTCCTCTAACCTCAGTATCTGTCATTCATTTATAGAATAATTCCCATGTTATGAAATAATCCGAATCTTCTTTTCCTTTGATTTTTAGGGTTAACCTATCCATCTCTGCATTGCAGAATTGTTTTGATTATAATATCATCTGCAGGGGTTTCTGGGTTTTGGCTGCCCTCTGAAGTTCTGTCTGGGTGGCATCCACCCCTTCAGAAGTGAGCAATTATATAGCAATGGGGCAATCACAGAAAATTAGGTTTCCTAATTCTGCCTCCTGATTTCATATGCCCATTTGAAACAAACAAACTGGACAGGTTGGTTCTGCCTAGAGGAGGTGATCTTTGCACGTTCCCAAGCACCCAGTCTTAAAAACAGATATTTGTACTATCTCCCAAAGGCTATGGGAAGCCAACGCAATATTGTACAGCAGGGGGGTCTTTAAAACTTGTACACTTCAAATCTTGGAATTCCTCAGGCAACCTAGCTGGCTGAGGAATTCTGGGAGTTGAAGTCCACAGGTCTTCGAAGTTGCCAAGGTTGGGCATCCCTGCTGTACAGTATCTGCGAAACTGGTGTCATACATTACTGCCAGCTCTCACCCACGCATGAACAGGTTACTGCATTTTACACCAGCTGCAGTCTTTAAAGGGAGCCCCCATATAGAGTGTAGTGCAATGGCAGAGGTGTATGTTTGGAATTTAATTTGTGAGGCTTGCCGGCTGTTGATTCTAATGGAAGCTATTTACTTCTACTACTTATTCTGTATATCATTTACTTAATGTAAACCATCCGTGTTTGTTTTCCTTGCAACACGGTGCCGTTCCTTCTGCTAATGCTGACAAATGTTTGGAGGGTACATAATCTAAGTTGTCTAAGAATACCCAGTGGAAATTACGGCCGTAGTGTCTTTTTCTTCCCTTTCCTTTCCTTTTTGCATAATGAAAAAAAGATGTGATCACAATATTAATCAGGCAATTCTAGACATGCTTTTTATGTGTGTGTGTGTGTGTGTGTGTGTGTGTGTGTGTGTGTGTGTGTGTATATCTATATCTATATATCTATATATCTCTCTACATCTCTCTACATCTCTCTCTCTATCTATCTATCTATCTATCTATCTATCTATCTATCTATCTATCTATTTAAAGTCACAACCCCTGGTATGCCCCAATTATGGGAGGAAGCTAACTGCTTCCATTCTCTTTTTTATTTTATTTTATTTTATGCTGATAAATACAAATATCAGCACAAATAAAACACACACACAAACAGAGGGAGGGAGGGAGGGAGAGAGAGAGAGAGAGAGAGAGAGAGAGAGAGAGAGAGAGAGAGAGAGAGAGAGAGAGAGAGAGAGAGAGAGAGAGAGAGAGAGAGAGAGATTTTCCAAATGGGGAAGGGGAGGGAGAATCCTTTGGAAATCGTTCTTGACGGGATATTCTGTATATATAAATAGCAGAAGATGAAGGAGAGAGCCGGGTACGTGACTGGTGTATATTTACTTAAGGAGGGAGATAGACAAACATATACACAAACACAAATGGATGTGATTCCCAAAACATGTTTCACTCTTTTCCATATTAACATACCGTCTGCATATCAACAATAGTTTGAAATACCCAAAGGGCTGGATTTGCACGCCAAGCTAAGCCACTCCTCCATTAACCAAGATTAACAGTAACTATCCTTAGTATGTAGGGCAATGCAGCTGTTTTCGGTGACCTGGTTTAAGTTAATTTGGGTAAATGGATCTTGGCCTTTGAGTTGTAAAATGGGTAAGTTGAAGAGAAGGCACAAAGAACCCATTCCATGGTCTACTCAGATAATTTATCCTGCCCCCCCATCCCCCCCCCCCCGTCTCAGGCACCAGGCAAAGAGTCCCAAGTGTTCTGCAGCACCGAGTGTGTAGCGTGGCTCGTAGTGTGGCTCTGAAAAGCTGCGGGCTAAAAGATGCACTGTCTATCTGCTAGAGTGCCTAAACCTGTCTAGCACTTAGCCAGCTGGGAAGGGGTGAAAAACAGTGAACACAAGGAGATTGTCGTTTCTCCCCCCCCCCCTCCTTGTTGGGTTCCTGTGACCTCTGACCTCCTCCTGGCTGCACTGAAACAAAAGGCCCAAAGACATCAACCTGGAGTCTTTTGGCAAGGCAGTGCTGCTACTAGGCTGCTTACAAAAGGAGCCATTGAGCCCCACCCCACCACCCCCAATCCCTCCTCAAGGGGGTAAACATTTGAATGGAACAACAGCCCTGTGTGTGTGACCCGGCTTTGTTGTCACTTAGCCTAGTCGCGCTGCTCAGTCCTGGATGCCAAACACAACCACCCTTTTTGGACATATATCTCATTGCAGGACAAAGAGGGAGCCCAACCCTCCTCCTCCCCCCCCCACTCTGCCGCACCCCATTTTTGGAGTGGCTCTGTTTATATACAAGCCTTTCAGACAGTCCGCTGTGAGAGCTTGTGTTGTGGATGGAGAGGGTGGGGAACAATGCACACACAGCATGATCCTCAGCTGAAGTGGGGGGGAGGCGCAGGGGCTAATACCCTCGCTTAAAACTTGGGAAGCATCACCAAATGGCAAATTGTTTTATACTGTTGCTGGGTAGATTTCCCTCGTTCCTTGGACCGCGGCAAATTAGGCTTCCTTCAGGCTCTCATGGGCACTGGGTGGCTCCCCCGATAACACCCCACACACACACACAGACACATGCAGAACTAATGGGGTAGAGATAAGTTTAACTTTTCCCAATCCACGATATGCCTGCTGCATGCCATCTGGGTAGACTTGGGGTTTGTTCCAAAGCTGGAGATATGAAGGAAAGCAGTGGAATATCTAAGAATTAACAGATGACGTGAATGAGTTGATCTGAGCTACAGGGAGCATATCTGTCTGAAATGTAAAAAGAAAATAGGGATGGGAACTAAAGCACAGGAGAATTTGTAGGAGCAACCTACAGTTTAACACCCCACTTCACAAAGTACAGCTTGCCTTTCCTCTTTCGGGTACGGATACGGAGATGGTTCTCAGGGTCGTTTGTTTAGGTTGCAATTTTTTAAAAACAGATTCACAGAACTAGATCGTTTAATCCCATGGATTTACATTTATCTGCAATGTGTATTGTGTGTATGTGATGGCATAAGAGATGTTTCATAGTACAATATCTTATGGGAGGTGATGGTTTTTGCATGACGGTCGTTTTATTGTTTTCATTCTGAACTGCTTTGAGACGTATCTCATGATCACAAAAAGAGAGAGCAGAGGACTTGCTTGCAAAATAAATGGAAACACCGAAAACATCGCAGGTCCCTTTTCATGTTCTGTTTTCATCTAGTTTGCCAGAAGAGAATCGTTTGAATCTCGATTAACGGATGCAGTGTTAAATAAAAGTTTTTTGGAGAGTTAAGCAGGGGTGTCCAAAAAGTCAAGATGGCTGCCACAAGGACGTGATTGAAGCCTCGCTTCTTTTCTTTTCATGCACGTCATGCATTTTTAAAAGGGGGGGGGCTTAAATTGCACAGCTGTGCTTGCCATCTTGACGTTTTGTATCATAACGCCATAACTGCTGAATTATATGGTTCACAATTATTTGGGATGCTATCTTGCTGTAGATCTGTAGGTGCTTTAAAACTGGCAGGACTGCCTGCTCCACAGTTACAAGCAGGTGTAGACTATTTGCCCAGTCTCTCCTTTGCTTTTATTGGCCCTGAACCTTTAGGATTTGAGAAGCTGTTTTCAACATTGTTTGTTCTTGGAGATAAACTAGGCTAGAAACTAAGGTGGCTGAAAGCAGTTTGTCCACAGACCAACCCAACTCATTAAACTCCGGTGCAAGTTCTGTGTCATTTCCAGGTCAGAGAAATAATTTTGCCCTTCCAGGCCTTGAAGGAAGGCAGTGATGTCACAACATGTTCACAGGCCTTCTAAATGCAGGGGAGTGAAATGTCAGTTGCTCAACCTTGCTAATTGTGGCAGCTGTTGTGAGGAATGCAGCAGCCAGGGGAAACCCTGCACTCAGCCAGGTGATAGGAGGAGAAGTTGTCTGCTGTTTTGTTGATATGAGGAGAGACCCCCGGAAAAGGGAGGCCAGCAGCGCTGAAGTCCATGCCCAGTCTTAAAATAGCCAGCCTGCTGATCACAGGGGAGGTCATTGTCCAGAGGTATGGGGCTGGAACACAACAGGCAGGGATAAAAGTTTAAAGACACCCATTGCAGGCACTCACAATCACATGCAAAGTTCTGGCTTACCCGGTGCATATGGAAGCATGTATTTAAGATAGAGCTATCTGTGCCATAGGGGGACGTGGTGGCTCAGGGGCTAAGGCTCTGAGCTTGTCGATCAGAAAGATCAGCAGTTCAGCAGTTCGAATCCCTAGCGCCGCGTAATGGAGTGAGCTCCCGTTACTTGTCCCAGCTTCTGCCAACCTAGCAGTTTGAAAACAAATAAAAATGCAAGTAGAAAAATAGGAACCACTTTTGGTGGGAAGGTAACTGCCTTACGTGTGCCTTCGGTGTTTAGTCATGCCGGCCTCATGACCACGGAGAAGTCTTCGGACAGCGCTGGCTCTTCGGCTTTGAAACGGAGATGAGCACTACCCCCTAGCAGTGGGAACGACTAGCACATATGTGCAAGGGGAACCTTTATGTTTACCTTATCTGTGCCATGTGTACAATATGAACTCTCTCCTCTCACTAGCTGTATGTAACATTTATGTAACATGGCTCTGCCTCTACCGAGCTCCAGTACAGACCACGAAGCTGCACGCTGTTCATCGGATAGCAACTCTTAAAATGTAATTACCGTTTTAAAGAAACCAAGTAATCGGAATATGTACAGCTTTCCTATTACACTTTATCTACACCAGGGCTTCTTAAATTGGGCAACTTAAGATGTGTGCAATTTAAGAAATTCCACAGCCAGCCAGTTAACCTTGTTGCCAGTTTTGAGAAATATTGATCCTGCAACAAACCGGAGGCCAATTAAGATATGGACCCTTATTAGCTCCCTTCAACCTGCCATCTACAAGGGAAAGAGCAATTGCTCCATTCCACCTGGAGAACCATAAAGAGTCTCGGTCCTTAGAAGGACAGAGAGCTTGATTGGGGCAGCTTCCTCCCTGGACTAAACCTGCCAGATATGGATATATCTGGCATCCGCTTCTGCTCTTCTGCATTTGTAATGGAAAACTCAGGAACCTATTTCTGCGTCAGGCTTGTGTGTCTTCTCTTCTCCCTCCAACTCTCCGAGTAGCCTGTTGTTGATTGCCCTTGTTTCCTTGACAGCTTTGTACATCTTCCTCTCCTCCTGCTTCTCTTTGCAAGACACTTTTGTGCCAGCTCAGGTCATTCAAGCTGCCTCTGCCAGCTGGCTGAACTGAGCCTTGAATTAAATTACGTCTGGAAGTCTGGCATGCGGAGACCCCTGGGGATCAGCTTGGAAGCGGCGGCTGCAGTTTCAGTGGTGGGCAAACGCCCCGGGTGGGGGGGAGGGAGGGGGCTTTCCATTGGCCAGGCTGTTGTCATTCCGTGGATTGGTGCAGTTGACTCCCTGGAAGGAATCTCTTGAAGCATAGAGAAAAGAAGATGGGTGCAATGGACGGTTGGCCATGGTTGAGTTAAAAAAAAGAGCCAAATGCTCATGCATTTTTAAGGCTGTCTTTGAATAAGTGAGAGGATAAGGCTGTATCTATCCCAAAGGAACAATGTCAGAATTAAAACAATCCCCTCCCCTGAATTTTAGACAATCCTATAATAAATTTGAAAGGGGGGGGGATTAGCCACCCTTTCACTTTCAGATTAAACTGTGGACTTCCCTTTTAGTAATTAACAGATGACACCTTTTGTTTGGTAAATTCAAAAATTCTCACACTTCCAGCTTCTACCTTACTCACTTCCACTAGGTTGCCTTGATATATTCACTGCAAAAGTGACTGTGATATTTGTGGGGGGAGGGGGGTGAGGTGGGGGAAGGAGAAGTATTTTTTTAACTGCCGATTTGAAGTTGACATTCCCGGTAGTACTTTTTAAACACTGTATGTTTAGTGTTACATGTTAGATTGTTTGTTTTCTGGTTAAGAATCACTGGTTGAAAATTGTGGTGATGATTTTTGGCTAAGTTACAATACCTTATTTTATGGAAAAGTTATCCCCTGTTGGAGGCATCTTGGGTTCATAGCAAGGACTGTAGGGCACCCCACCTGGTAGTGAGATTCCACCACAGACATCCCACAAAACCAGGAAAAGTGGCCCTTCAACTCCTAACTAACTGTAATTTATAGCTCCCCAGATGCTGTCTCTGTGGTAGGGGGCCGCATGTCAGCTCCGGCCAGCTCAGAGGCCTGGAGCTGGCATTCAGGGGAGAAGACTGGGCCAGCTGCCAAAACTCACCGTCCCACCTACACAAACTGAAGAAATTCATACTAACAATCCATGATTAATTGCCAGGTGGTTTCGCTCTGGGTCACAAGGTGATGGGTGTGCGCATGCCCGGGATACAGCTTATCTTAATTACCAATGTAGCTATAAAAGGTGGTGGGAAGCACAGGGTGGCAGCCCTGACAATTTATTCATTGCCTTAGTGCTTTGTAGAGCCGAGGTGGCGCAGTGGTTAAATGCAGCACTGCAGGCTACTTCAGCTGACTGCAGTTCGGCTGTTCAAATCTCACCGGCTCAGGGTTGACTCAGCCTTCCATCCTTCCGAGGTGGGTAAAATGAGGAGCCGGATTGTTGTTGGGGGCAATATGCTGATTCTGTAAACCGCTTAGAGAGGGCTGAAAACCCTATGAAGCTGTATATAAGTCTAACTGCTATTGCTATTGCTATTGTTGGTCAGTTTGTGCTGAAGAAAGAATACAAACTGCATTTACAAACTGTTTCTGTGTTTGGCTGGTTTCATTAACCCTTCGGAACCTGACAATAAGTGGTTGTTGTTGGTCACACAGTCATCTAAATGCTTAGACTGGATTTGGGATTTTGGTCTATGTATTGCAGGGATGTCAAACTGACGGCCCATGGGCCGCATGTATCATGTGACATGCACACCCCAGCTCCGCGAAAGAAAGAAAAAATCACGATGTGTCATGCGACAGCAACGTGACGTGGCGAGTTTGACACCCTTGATGCATTGAGTCCTTCCCGAAAAGAAATAGGCAGATGTTTTTAATAATATGAAAGGTTTTTAATCACAGGATGTAAGCTGCTCCAAATAAAATAGCTTTTGAAATGACTGATGGTGATTTTGTACTACAAAGTAGTCCTCAACTTATTGCAGGTTGTTTAATGAGCTTTGAAAGTTATGATGGACTAAAAGAAAGTTCTTTATGACTCATTCTTGAAGTGATGACTGCCACATCAACCCTGTGATCCCATGATGAAGATTTGGCAACTGGCCCCCCACTCAGGACTGGTTGCAGCAACTGCAATCACGTGATCACGCTTTGCACTGGTTTTTGCCATTTTCTAGCAAAAGCCGGCAAAAAATGTTCAGCGAATAAAATGGGTTCACACAACCATATGGTTCACTTCACAACTGTGTGATTTGCTTAATGATCACTATAAAAACAGTGGGGGTCATGTGGTGCCTCAACTTAGGACCACAACAACTTATGAAATTTGTTCCCAGCTGTGGTCATCAGCCAAGGACTACCTATAATAATATTAACAATAGCCAGATGTTCAGACTGGATTTGGCACTTTTGTCCACCTATCGAGTCCTTCCAATTGACTTGGGATATGCAAAAGTATCCCAGTTGAAGGTCATTGCCAGGTTTTATCTTTATCCACTTTCCCTTCAGTCTTTGCAGAAATTGACTATGAAGTACTTTTCCTTACTGGCATTCTGTCTTAGGAAGATGATGATGATTCATCACACAGTCAGCCAGATGTTTAGACTGGATTTGGCATTTTTATCCCCCTATCGAGGCCTTTGCAAAGACTTAGGTTAGCTAGCTGTTGCTGTTTGATGGCATTCTTGTAAGATGTAAGTTTTATTATTATTTGTTATCATTTATTATTAATATTATTTTCCCAGGGGGAGTTGTCTTACTTGATTAATCTTTCAAACTTTGAAAGATTCAAATAATCAGTAGGTGAACTTTGAACATGAATATTGTCTCGGGTTCCTTTTGCATAAGATCTCTTATGAGGCGGTAGAGAAAGTTATGTTATAAACACCATTTTCAAATCCTTTCTGTTCAGAATACTGCAAACCCTTTTAAAGCCATGCTTCTTCTTTCATTTTGTGACAACACAGAGAAATTATTGCTTTGTCCCTTATATAAAGCATCTACCTCTCGCTCTTCACTCAGGCAGCTTCCCTGAATAGTTAATGGACAGTAAAGAAATTTTCCTGATTTTCAAGCTTACACTTAGAAAAAAAGGCATGCCCCCAAAAGGGAAAATAATAGTAAGGTGCTAGTTCTTATGACTAATTGTTGTCAACATCCACTGTTGTCCTCAGAATTTTCCCTTTGCTCTTGTTTATCTGTCTCTGGTTTGCATCGAGGCCTATTAAAATACAATCATTCTTCTCTTTCTCTCTCTTTTATAGCGGAATTAGAGTTTGTACAGATAATCATAATTGTGGTGGTCATGATGGTTATGGTGGTTGTCATCACGTGCCTGCTGAATCACTACAAACTTTCTGCAAGGTCCTTCATCCATCGGCCCAGCCAAGGACGGAGAAGAGAAGAAAACCTATCATCGGTAAGGAGGTTGGGGCCCCCCAATTCATTTTGTTATCCGTTAAGACTTTCCTATTTGTCAGCCCGTCCAACCGTTACGGTCCACGAGGATGGGGTGAAGGAGATGTCCGAAAAGGCAAGATGGCAAGCACAGCACCTTGAAGCTCCATTTGCCATCTTGCCTGTCGTCTCCTCGTTCCTCCAATGCATGATGCAGATCCCGATGCCCTTAAAATATTAAAGGTGAAAGATAGTAACCTTTTTTTATACCAATGCTGCACACACACACACACACACACACACACACACACACAGAGCGCCTAGCGCTGGCAGTTCTAGCAATCCTCAGTTATCATCACTAAGCAAATTTCCACAGGTCATTAACTGAAGACTTCATGTAACCACAACTGTTGACTTCCTGCCGACTTCCCCATTGATTTTGCTTGTGGGAAAACAGTAGGGCAGTTGCAAATCACGATCACGGGACTGTGGGGTGTTGTAATGGTCAGAAATCCAAGCTGATTGGCAAGTGCCGGGATAGCATTCACATGACTACAAGGTCCTACAACAGCTGGACCTTGTTCAAGGCTTAATTATTTCGAGCAGTCCTGAATGAGTTGCCATTAACCAAGGACCTCCTATATTTGATACAGCTAAGAATTTGTTTGGATGTCTAAACAGAAGGAAAAAAAGTATCATTTACTCTGTTGTGGCTTTGAGGCAGGATATGCCAAGAGCACCCACCCACCCATCCCACTTGTGAATATTTGCTTGGTGGCAAATAGGTTATCTCTGTGGACAGTGTGAATGACTTATCTGAACAAAGCTTTAGATTCCTATGTTACATGTCACACACATTGATATGGGTGAGAGAAGAATGAGCAAGAACTGTTATCCATGGAGTGTTTATAAGGGCACTTATCTTTTAAGCACCCCCAGAAAGCTGCTTTGCAAAACAGCATGGCTCCCCCACTTCTAAGACAGAAGGGGTTTTGAACGATAAAATTCTTCCACTGCTCCATTTCGCTCCATTCCGCTTTCACCAGGAATTTCCCTCTGTAGCCCTTTTAATTTTATATTTTCTGTTTTGCCTATTTACATTCAAAGGGGCATTTTTTTACTTTACGATTTTATAAAGATGACATCTATTAAAAGCTAATTATAATAATTTATCCCAAACCTTACTATGTTTTTTCCCCTTTTAGAATGTTTATTTTTAGTGGGCTTCTTTTGTGGATCATCCCTCCTGCACATAGATTTCTAATCTCCCACCTCCCCCCCCCAAAAAAACCCCACCGTATTAACCAAATAAGTTTCTTAATAATGAATTGAAATAAACTAAATTAAACTATACAACGAAGTAATGCAGGAATCCATCAGAGCCCAAAGGGTGCTATTCTCCTGTATGTGATTTCAATTTATATTTAATTTTATGTTACAGAGTGGCATGGTGGCCTAGAGGTGGAGCTCTCGCCTCACAATCAGGAGGCTCTGAGTTCAATCCTAGGTAGAGGCAGATATTTCTCTCTGTGTGTACAATGAGAATATATCTGCTTAAACAATCTCCGCATTAGTGACAGGAAGGGCATCCGGCCAGTAAAGACTCAGCTCAGGGATTACAGGGTCTTTAAAAGAAGATGATGATGATTTAATTTTATGTCACAATTGAGTGGGACATAATGTTGACTTAAGATGTGAACCAGTGTAAGGTTGGTTCTAGAATTTTTAATCTGGATTAATTCATCCAGATCAAAAGCAGTGTGTAGAGGAGGCACAAAGCTCTTAAAAAATGGAAAGGAAAAAGAGAAGGTCAAAAAGTCTCAGCTTCTCAACTCAGTGGCAGCCTTTAACTGCCTTCACCACACAAGACTGTCAGCTTGACATCAGCCTAAAGAACTGTAGAAGCAGATGGAATAATGCAATAGCTTTCCTCACTGCTAAATTAAATAGACACCAGGGAGCAGAAGGCAATGATATACTCACTACTTAATAAATCTGCCACGGGATGATGAAATATAAACATTTTTATGTTTAACTGTGACTCTGTCCTCTCTGCCTAGTAGGTGTGTGACTGTTATCAGGCAGATCTTTAACCCACGCAACTTGAATTTTATGGGAGAGGGGAGAAACTCCTGTTCTGAATGCAGGATTGACTGCTTGGAGCATTTGGGAAGAAATTCAAGCCCCAAACAGTGTGTTTCACACCAGAAACGGAGCTGTTTCACATGCAAAAACCTAGCCAAAATGCTCGAAACAGCCTTTTTTGTGCATTCAGGCAGTGTAGTTTGATCCAAGGGACAGCAGGGTTCGTGAATTTATATGCTCGAAATGATTCAGGACTAAGTCTTTTATTAATTGCCACGTATAGCTTTCCATTTGAGGAAACTTTTTACCGTCTTCCTTACATGCTAATCTTGACCGGCGTGTCCCCTTGTCTACCTGACATGATGAGAAGACCCAGACATCAAGTTCCTGATGTTGTTTCAAGGCTCGTAAACCCAACAAGGTTTTTCTTGACTTACATCAAAGGCGTTTTTCCTCCTTGCGCCTAACCAGGGCACAAACAGAGCAATAGTGAGAGCACTTACACTTATATACCGCTGCACAGTGCTTTATAGCCCTCTCTAAGAGGTTTACAGAGTCAGCATATTGCCCCCAACAATCTGGGTCCTCATACCTTCAGATCCCTGTTTTTTTTCCTGCCCAGATCTGCATGATACTGCCTTCATCTCAACCTCAACTCTTAAGTGAGACAAGCTTAAATTATTCCCTGCTGTATCCTTGCTAAAAGAATTGTTTTCCTCTTTAAGGTGGCAGCATCCAATGTCAGCTTGCAAGGTGCATCAAGCCTGCTTTTGTCACCCATTATATCAGATAGCATGTTGGGTGACCAGCTGTAACTGGGACCAGTGAGGCAGTTATTAGCTGTTTCGGGGCCTCTGGTGCAACCTCTGATCAGCCCCGTTGTCTGTCATTGTGCTGTTCTAAACACAACAACTCTCTTGATTTTCATAAGGGTGATAGAGCAAACAAATGTTCCCTTTGTATTTCTTTGGCCACCCTCCTGTAGTTTCATGCAAACAGTTCTCTCCAGCAAATCCTTGTCTATCAGCTAAATATGATGAATAGATGTGACGATTTTACATCCCCTGTAGAATGGTGGGAACAATCAGTAGGTAGTAAATTTAAGCGGGGGGGTGTATCAGAATTGCTCAGTAGTGTTAGACAGCTTTGCTGGCTTGGCTCTTTGCTAGTTTTGCGCATGGCTGAAATAGTGTAACCGTTGAGTGAACCAATTCAAAACCTACCTACCCCATTGCTTCCAAAATATAATCCCAAAGAATCTGTAAGTCAGTATAAAGGAAGCCTTTATAGAGAGGGGAAAGGAAGGAGAGGAAAATCTGACTTTGGTTGGGCTCCCTTTCAATCTATGGCTTAATCTTATTGAAGTATGGTGATGCCGGAATAGATGTAAGATAAGAAGCCAGCTAGGGTTTTGAGATAACAGATATGCCTGCAATCAGACCCACTCTATACCTGCTGCAGTGCTATAATTGACAGATCCATCCATACAATTTATATGATTACCCATCTTACAAAAAAGTGACTCTGGCCTGCAAACCAGCGATGGGATACTGCCGGTTTAACAACTGGTTTGGTGAGCACACACTTTGCTCCTGCTTCGTGCACATGCGCGCCAAAAGTGTTTGCTGGCAGCACTGAAAATAGAGCATTTAGAAGCTCAGCTATTTACCTTCCAAGTCAGCAACGATAACTAGAACAGCGGGGGGGGGGGGGGAATCAGCTGTGCCACGAGATTGAGATGAGCTAGAAAGCAGAAAATAAAGGGCAGGATAGGGCGGGTAGGCGGTGCCAGCTGATCGTTGGAGCTACCGGTTTGTCTGGACCAGTTCAAACCATCTGAATACCACCTCTGCTGCAAACTATAAAAACTACAACATAAAACATTAATATATTTTTTAAAAAACACCAAAGAACAGATGTTTGTCCTTTCAGCTAGTGATGTGCTGAAGTGGAAGGTTAACCAAGCCATATAATTCAACTAATCCTTTTCTGTATTATGCACAGCACACACATAATCAGGATACACATAATCAGCAGCAATTGAGGACAGATGCAACAGAACAGGGAGCAGCTATGGGAAGAGCAAATAATCATTTTTGTCCAATTCAAGGAAGGTGGAGGATCACACTTTTAACTCAGCCTGTGATGTCTCCAAACACAAGATCCAGACCAAGATTGGTCTGAGCATGAACACCCTTTGAAAGCTACTATTACATATTGTTTGAGACAAGTTTTTATGCCTGTCTTCATGAAAGTGAGTGCCACATACATACATTGGGCTACTCTTCAGTAAATCTAGAATTGGCTGGAATCTAGAAATCCACTTTAGAATTATAAAAGGACAAACATGAAGCATGGAGCAGAAGGGCCCTGATTCAGCTTGCGGTGGGTTTCACAAAGTTGCAGTTATCCTAGTTAGGATATTGAACTAGGACTTGGAAAAGTTGTTTACCCTGAGCTATGAAGGTTTATTGGGTGGTTTTGAGCCAATCACTGCATCTCCATGTAGCCTATCCTTATAGGCGTATTGTTTGGGAGAAAATTGCAAGAAATGCTACTTAGGCTGCCTTCAGTTTCTGGAAAACAGGATATGAATTAATAAACAAATCAGACAGTCATCTCTATACAAGTGTAAAATGACTTCCCTGGAACCTTAACCTGAAAAAGAAGTTAATGGAATAATTTTGCTGGAAATTTTCATGCATTAATGCATTGCTTGTTTGCTTTGCTTTTCTTTTGTTAATGGAATCTTCACTTGGTGAAACACCAAGTGTATTTCTTACCATCTGAAGGTGCACCCCCTAATTTTTAGTACACTGGTTATTGTTTATGTTAAATTAAAAAGAGAAACCAAATTTCAGGTCCCACCTGAATCTGTAATTCTGCAGCAGCTCACAACAGCTTTCTGAAATACGGATTTTTTTTATTAGTTACATCAGTCAAATGCTGCAACCAGATTAATACGCCGTATGAAATCAATGCTGGCAATCCGTTATCTTTCACTTCAAAGGAGTCCCTTATCGTATACAGAGGCATTTTTGTGATAAGATTTGCCATAAAACAGAAGGAAGGGGAAAACATCTGGAGTGGTTCATTTCCATATAAATCACTTCTTTTCCCCTTCTTAGAGTAGCAGCACTGCCTTGGGGCTTTATGAGTGCAGAGCAGAGTTTTAAAACACAATGGAACAGAATGCATTCGATAGGCATTTAATGCCTAAATATACTGCAAGACAAGCTGGCACGGCATACTTTCACCTTTGAAGCCGTCTTAATTTTAACTTATTTTGCCTACATGAGGCACTGAAACCATCAGAGTGCAAAAATAGAGGAATTTTTTTTTCATCCCTCCAGAGTTGACATTGGTTTGGGGGAAGTCAGGTAAAACTTCATAGACAGGAACAGGATATAACATAACACTCTTTTTTCTCTCTACTGATCTGAACAGATTAGCATCCTATCTCTTGCTACTTATAACTTTGGGAGTTTCTATCCAATTTGCATTCATTATGCAAAGTTTGTATAACTCCCTTATTGCGTGATAATTGCCAATTATCAGGTAGTTTGGTTTAGATGCACACCAATAAATTTGTCACCCCCTCTTCTGGTTTCAACTGGAGGTACAATTTTCATTTTTGCTCATTTTCTTTTTAAAGGCATGCGTGGCCATGCAAATACTTGATTCAATATGCTGCAGATCCTGAAGTCTGAATGAAGAAGCCGAGAACTCATTGATGAAATTCCCCTGGGGAAGTTCAGATTTGGATAAAGGGAAAATCCACATCTAATGTTTATAATCCTATAGAGCTAGAATATGAAAATTGCAAGCAAATGACACAGCTTAAAGGAGTATAAATGATTAGATTCCAGTGCGTTTGGGCTTTTCCAAGTTCTAAAACTAATTGTCTTTACTGTATTCCACAGCTCCCATTTTAACCAGTTCTCCTGAGAAGAGTCTCTTTTGTGATTTACAACTTTCTAGACAGTCCTCTTAAATTTAATGACCAATAAATGCATTTGAATTGCAACAGGGCTCGGCTGGGAAGAACTGTTTTAGACATTCATGAAGAGCAAGGTGAAACAATGTGGATTAAGCTTTTAAATATGCACTAAAATGCTTGCTTTGTCTTATAAATTCTTAGAGGGGGGGGAATTGCAATAGGAATTTCCCAGTCCCTGACAAAAAAAGCATTAAGTGCATTTCAGTGAAAGAAGAGACAGAAATAATAGGGAAATGGAGAATTTGGAAGGAAATCACACTCATTTCTTTTTGTGTCTTTTCTACTGCTAATTAACAAGAGGTTAAGAACAAAGGATACTTGATACTCATTAGTCTCAATAAAAGCCATGGATTGAGCTGTCTTGCTGAAATCTGGCTTCCACCAATAAAGAATAATGATAGAAACATAGTTTACCATAAAGGCCTGATTACTTAACCAATATATTGAAAAAAAGCAGCAAGATGAATATGGAATTGTGTTGATTTTTTTTGTCTTCGATGACTAGTTGTTTCCCTTTGGCTGGGCTTAATCAACTTTATAGGGTTACTATGCGGATTTAATAGAGAAAATACAGGGATGTCACCTTGAAACCCTTGAAGAATAACAAGATTAAATAGATATTTCAATCAGTGGTTATTTTCTTATTTTTTTTAACAATGCCCTCAATAGTATGTTGCAGATCAAAGTGTATTTTGAAAATACTTTTTTGAAAAGGAGTAGTTTTGCCAGAAGAGTTCAATAAATAAATAATCACTCACTTTCCTTAATTTCCCCTAAATCAGCATTTGGATTTGAAAGCCACACACTACTAATGAATGCTTATCATTTTTAATATGCGTGTGCTTTAAAATAGGTTGTAGCACTAATGTGATACCCCTCCTTTGCAACTCAGAGAGATCTTAAACCTATGAAAAACACAGTTTGAATTTTGTCACATTGAAAACCTTCTGAAATATCATTAGACAAGAATCTGTTCTGCCAGCTTCCACTCTTAAGACAACTATAGTCTCTTGACCCATTATGCTCAATATCATTGATGTCAGGGTTCCACGTAACACCCCCCCCCATGCAAAATATGGCTTCCAGGCCTGACAATTGACTTTTCTTCAGAGTGCAAAATGGACAGATGTGTTCCTCAAACTTCTCCACAATAGGCAGGATCAAATATTTGTCCCTACGTTTTGCAAAAGTGGGGGGGGGATGTTAAAAAACAAAATTGGTAATATAAACCTTGTGTAGGATTGCATGTGAAACCTCTTGATTCTCAAAGGATCACCACCTCCAATATACACTATATAAACATTACAAAACAAAACATAAATAAAATGAATAAAATAAAAATAAGTAAAATAAATAAATACAAAATTATATTGGAGGTGGTGACCCTTTGTGAGCTAAATGTGTCGAATTTTCATTTTAATATATACCTATTAATGTACATTCATAGTGACAATAAAGTTACATTCTTTTGTATTCTCTATTCTATTCTACTCTATTCTCTATTCTATTCTCTATTCTATTCTATACTGTATTCTCTTCTATTCCATTCTCTATTCTATTCTATTGTATTCTCTATTCTATTCTATTCCATTCTCTATTCTATTCCATTCCATTCCATTTTTATTCTATTCTATTCTCTCTTCTATTCTCTATTCTCTGTTCTATTCTATTTTATTCTCCATTCTATTCTATTCCATTCTCCATTCTATGCTATGCTATTCTATTCTCTATTCTGTTCTATTCTCTGTTCTGTTCTATTCTGTTCTCCATTCTGTTCTATTCTATTCTCTATTTTCTATTCTATTCTCTATTCTGTTCTATTCTCTATTCTATTCCATTCTCTATTCTATTCTAAAAACCTGCTGTCTTCCTTCCACTTTTTAGGATGGCAGCTTATGGCCTTCGGAAAGCACAGTATCAGGAAATGGTGTAACAGAGGTAAGGAACGGACATGAAATAGTGGATAAAGTCCTGCTCCTTGGCTTGCATGGCAACCTCATGTATTTTTCCTCTTCCTCCTCTCCAGCAGCAAGTCTATACACCAAGGCCTACCGACAGACTAGCAGTCCCATCCTTTTTGCAGAGAGACCGCTTCAACAGATTCCAGCCAACCTACCCTTATATGCAGCACGAAATTGACCTGCCCCCTACCATCTCCCTGTCGGATGGAGAAGAGCCGCCTCCTTATCAGGGGCCCTGTACCCTGCAGCTCCGAGACCCCGAGCAGCAAATGGAACTCAACAGGGAGTCAGTCCGAGCCCCTCCCAACAGAACCATCTTTGACAGTGACCTGATAGATAATTCAGTCTACGGTGGGCCCTGCCCTCCGAGCAGCAACTCGGGCATCAGTGCCACCTGCTACGGGAGCAACAGCCGAATGGAAGGGCCTCCTCCCACGTACAATGAGGTCATCGGGCATTTCCCGGGATCTACGTTTTTCCAGCACCAGCAGAACAACAGTGGGGTTCCTTCGTTCCCTTCGCCTTCGCCCATCAGCAATCTCGAGAGCACAACAATGTGGAACAAAGAGAAGGACAAACAGAAAGGGCACCCTTTTTAAAAGAAGAAAGAAAAGAAAAAAGAAAGGAAACACTCTGCACTTCTTGATAAATAGGAGGGGGGTAGTATATGGAGACGGGGAGGCGGGGGAGGGGTGAAACCAAATGCCCTTCTCCACCTCTGTGTAGTATAAATATTTACATGTTATGTTTGGTCTGAATGCACAAGCCAACAAAACTTGCAAAAACATTTCTTTGTTGAGCTCTGATAGGAAGATTTTGATTTTATTTTTTTCCCCTTTCTAAATAAATCTACAGCAGTCCTTCCCCTCCTCCTCCTCCTCCTCCTCCTCCTCCTCCTCCTCCTCCTCCTCCTCCTCCTCCTCCTCCTCCTCCTCCTCCTCCTCCCCCTCCTCCTCCTCCATTTCCCTTTCCCCAGTTTTGTATCTAGTTGAATCGCGTGTGTGGATGCTACGACTTGTTTTGTTTTATTTCACTTAACTTTAAAGATTGAAAAAAAAATATTTGCACAAAAAACATTTGTTTAAAAATCTGCAATATATATATAAATATATATATTAAAAAAAAATAAGAGAAACTGTATGTGTGTGGGGGTGGGAAGCAGGAGTATTTTTATATTAGAAGAGGCCTATTGAGGGGGGGGGGAATGATTTGTTGTGGTTTTTTTTCTGAACTTAGAATATAAAACATGGCAACTTTTGAGAGCCAACTCAAGAAAGCATGTGTGGCGTTGTAAAAAAAAAAAGTGAGAAAGAGAAAAACAATAGGAAAAAAAGAAAAAAAACAAAAGCAGGGGTTTAGAATTATTTATATAAATGTTGAAATTTTGCACTATTTTTTAATATAAATGTGTCAGTGCTTGTGTTGGTTAGAAATCTCTTATATCCTGTCTACCATAAAACTGTTGAGGAAATTACATTGAGGTCTGAACAGAGTCATGGGGGGAGGGGGGGAGAAGGACTGCATCTTGTGCGAAATTTTCTTTTTTTAACTCTTCAGAGTCACATGACCCTCTCTTAGACCTCTGGTAGTTCCTTGACACCGATCGACAAGTACAGACGGATGCCTATAAAAGAGACTAGAACGCACCATATATACATGTATTTCATTAACTGTGAAGGGGCCGAGCATGTATAAAAATTGCCCCTTTAAAAGAAATGAACAAGGTAAATTGCGCCCAAGCCCCACAGTTTCCCCCTCTGTGCTTGAGGGTGTGCTTCAAAAGGGGAAGAGGCCATTTCTACACCTGTGAGTATATGTTTCTCCATTGATCCGATGCTTATGTATTTTCTTTGTACTGGGTTTTATTTTTATTTTTATTTTTTTGCACTTGGGTGTTCATTCCCAGGCTTGTCAAGCAGCATAATGCTTACATCATCCTACATTCCCTATGAAATCATTGTGGTTTTTTGTTTTTTTTTAAGGGAACATTTATCATGTGAAATTGATTTATGGCTATTGAAAGCATGAAAAAAAAAATAAGGATTCAAAAATGAAGAGCTTAATCGTGCAAAATGTTAAGCACCATGCGTTATCCCAGTTGGGCTGGAGAGCCATTCATCCTGGGCTGGTGGGCAGTTAAAACAATGTCTAAGCAAGACCTTCTCCCCTTGACATCTCTACAGCTTGTTCTCCTCTTCTATTAGAGTAGAATTCGTCTCAGGGTTGAAACCAAAGGCGATCTCTTGCGTAGATAAACTACTTATCTGCTCCAGAACTTTGAAGCACCTAGGTTTTGCAAAATCAAGCCCTCCAAAAGGCAAATTGGAATGGCTGTTCTGTTTTTATTGTCTTGTTAATTTCAGGAAAGCCATAAAAGCATACCCGGTCATTAAATTATTTTCTTTTTTTTAATGACCGGGTGTTGGCTTTTAATTGTCATCATTTTATTTTTTAATAACAAAATAATATGGCTCTCTCTCTCTCTCTGCTTAAGATAATAAAAGGAGTGAAGGAACATTAAGATTCAGAAGTCCTGCCTTTGAGATTCATAGTGTTCCTGACAACATGGTCCAGCCACCCTGCTTTTTGCAAAGATTTTAAGTAAATTTTATCAGTGAAGGTTGCTCCCATGGCAAAGCCATGGTCCCTGTGCTGCTTTAAACAATTTTTTATAATTTTTTAAGTAGGAGGAGAGACCAGTGACAAGCCTACGCTTGTCCTCTTGGGTCCACAAATGGAGTTGACTCTAAAATACTTTTCGTTTATCCCACGGTTAAAGGAAGATGAGCCTTGTCCTTCTTTACATCTGCTAATCTGAGTCTGCAGATTAGCCAAATGCAGTTTGCTAGTTCTACCTTGCATCCTGCTAAGTGGAGGAAAGAAACCACTCGCCCCAAATTTCAGGTTCAAACTAAAAAAGCAGGGTTAAAAAAAAAGATTAGGGAAGACATTAATCCCCCACTAAATCAGCATTCCACTTAACTGTTCACAATAGCGCCGGGCACTTGGGCCTAATAGTTGGTTTTCAGGAAATTGCAGGCAGCCCTGTGCTTCATGGTCCGAAGTTCCATCTATCTTCATGTGTCACTCCATCCTGAAAGAAAAGGACGGGGTCCTGAAGATCACCCTTGTCGAATTACCTTCCTCTCTTGACTGCTGCCCTTGATTGTTAACCGTGTTTTATTTATTTCAGCTGGGGAATAGTGGAGACATGTAGATGGAAATGTTTCAGCTACCATGATGTATTCAAGGCAAAAGATATCATGTTCAGTTTCTAGAAGCAAATCTATACCCTCTTAGCAATGTTGTCCTGTGTTTGCCATCTGCAATCAGGATCTTTTGGATCAAGGGTGCACCTACTTTCTGGATCCTTTTGGATCAAGGGTGCATCTAACCTTCAAACCAACAAATCAGCTCATGTCATCTGCTTCTTTAAAGCATTGTCTTGCGCTCTCGATCTCTCTCTCTCTCTCCCTTCCTCCCTCCCTCCTTCCCTCTCTTTGGATAAACCATTTTGTCTTTTGTTTACCCTTTTTCTAAGGTATAAAGGTCTGCTTGGTTGTTTTTTAATCCACATCGGAGGTGGGTTGCTGCCAGTTCCGCCCGGATTAGGCGAACCGGTAGTAGCGGTAGCCTCCGCCCACCTGCCGGGAACACTTCTGCACATGCGCAGAAGTGTCATGAGGGTGTGCAGGAGCACGCCCAAACCAGTAGTAAAAAATTAGCAACCCACCACTGATCCATATGGTTAATTCATATATGATTTGAGTAACAGAAAGTGAAAGGCATAAATGACAAAGAGGAAGAAGAAGAAATTGTTTAAACATTTCCAGATTATCAATCTCTGGATTTCTCTAGACAATGCACAACGTTTTAAGTTTTAACTAGGAAGGTAGTCGGTTTTTCCAAAAACAAGCCATCCTGGGTAGACAGCAGAGCTTTGAACAGAGTGGAGGTTAGAAACTTGATCTCACCCTATTTGCACAGACTGAGGAGAACAGGCCCATCGGTGTCTCCAGTTCCAAACTATCTCGATTTTTGCTGATCACTAAAGGGTATCAATATTCCTGTTTCTAATTATATCATCCGCCTTTGATCAAAACTGTGAAAAAAGGCCGTTGAGCTCACTGGACATCTTTAGCTGCTGATAAAAGCAGGGGTTCCCAACCTTTTCTATACCTCGCACCCCTAAAACACTTCTGATATATTCTCGCACCCCTTACAAAAATAGATAATGATATGCATATAATTATGCCTATACACTATAATTTTGAAACATCTAAACCCAAGTTTTCATACCCCCTGGAATATCGTCTCACACCCCACCCCAGTTTGGAACCCCTGTGATCAAGGAACAGCTATCGGGGGGCCCCAGTTGAGAAGTTGGCAAACTTTATGACTACACCGTTCCAGACCTAATTAGCAGAGGGAACTGTATGTGTATACAAGGAGGTGTAATTTGGTTTTTGCCAGATGCTAACTAGGAAGGTAACATAAATGAAAGATATAAAGGCAATAACTCTTGTTTTTATGCGATTTTTGTATTACTTGAAGAAGAAGAAAGTCTTGAGAGCAACCTGACGTGTTTTAAAGTTTTAAATAATTTGGGATGCTATTTATATATATAAATATATAAATATATATATTAAAGGGATTGTAATGAAACTATAGAAATGAACATTTTAAGAAAATGCCACCTTTTGTGGGGGGGGACCTAGGAATAGACAACCTCAACCTCCCTCTATATAGCTCCTTAATAATAGCTTTACAACAACTCCAATTTGCAGTTTTTTTAAAAGATAAAAAGGAATAACTCTTATCTTCCTGTGAAAGTCAAAGAATTTATAGACTTTTTAAAAAATGTATCTTTCCTTTATGTAACATGTCTATTTAGTGCCTTATTAAAAGAAACAGTAAGCCTCCCTTTTTTTTTCTTTTGCAAAAATAAATAAAAGAGGGGGAGATTCTATCATTGGTAGTGATAGGAACTTCCATAGTATGGTCACTTTTCTTTTCGATCAATCCTGGGATTTCAAGTTTTCTCTCTTTTTTTTTAAGTCTGTACACTTGATTCCTTTACATCCAGTCTAATGTATTTATTTACATGAAGCACTCTTTGCTCATCTTTTGCCATGTGCTTGGTAGGTAGCATAAATACCTGCTATGAACATATCCTACCCTAGTAGGTAGCAAAATTGTGGTAGAGAATATAATCAAGAGTGTCAACCAAAAGAAACCCTCTTGAGCCAAAATTAGTAAACAGTAATTTTTGTGGGTTTTTAAAAACTTTTTTCTCCCTCCTTGGATCTGTGGTTTTTACTAGACACCTGTATACATAAATACAATGCCTAAATTCTCTACCATAATTAAAGAACCATCAGCATGGCTGCAAGATACTAAGTCACGGGAGTGCCTTGTACAAAATGAACCAAAATTTGGGACTGGTGTTGAGTTGGCATCGTTGGGTGCACGTTACAATCATGGCCGTGCAATGGCATGGGTGGAGGGGGGGGGCATGACCGGTTGGCCAGAGCCTTTCTAAGTTTGCCAGGGTTGTTCCCCCATAATATGGTGGAAGCAAACTTTCCTCACTTGCCTTGTGAGGTTGGCCAAACGAAACGCAACAGTGGAGGAGAAAGAAAGGGATAAATAGGAATCGTAAAGAGGTGGAAGGAGTAGTTTGCACAAGTGTTTCTGATATTCTAAAACTCAGCTGCCAACTTTGTTCCTGTCTCTTCTCTACGTTTATCAGAAGACTTGATACATAGCAGTGAAGAAAAGAAGTGACTTTTCCATCATTGGGATGAAGTGGTATGAGGGAGAAAAAATACTTAGTTCCACTTCTCTGTGTCAGCTTCTATTAACTAGACAAGAGCAGGATCAGAAAAAAAAAGATGGCATCTTTTCCAACAAAGAAAACAGATAGGATTTATTACACCAGGACAAAATGAAATGTCCAACTTTGCTTATTTTTTTCTGAGCTGCTAATTATCTTCTCTTCCTCCCCTTGTGTCCATACTTCCCATGGGAGTATTTAGTTGACTCAACCAACCACATTGTTAATATCCATGATTGTTGCAGATCCATCCATTGACTTGCCCGTTTGGGCTTTCAACATCTATCTTGGGTTAAGAAGGCCCCAGTGTATTCTTATTCAGTGAGATCTCTCTTTAAAATAGTTTATTGAGATGGACATCTTCTCCCCATTCAAGGTATTTGGGCCTCAGCCATGAAAGTATCTATTACCCCATTTGTCCTTTCACTAAAAAAAACCTGGGAAGCTGAGTGTGTATTTTAACATAACACAAATGCAACTTCACAGGTTGTTGTTAAGCCATTGCCTCTTCTGACAAGCATTGCTACATGGAAAGCAGACATTTGATCATCGCAAATAATTTATTCCCATGCCGTGCAATTCTGCAATTGTTTGGATTTTTGACCAATTGTGAATCAATTCTAGGAATTCTGCTGGGTCCCTCGCACTTAATAGAAGTGCGACCATAGGAATTCAAAAACCTGAATTCACTTGAACAAGGAGTCCCTATTTACTGGGCTTCCTTTTTTCACACCTGCTTTAAAGGTTCCCGAATCAGTTCACCTTTCTCTACCATATTTTTTCATCTCCGCATCTATTGCAAATAATTTTGTGATGAAGTCCATTGCACCAATAAGCCGGTAATCTTGCTTTATAAACTTTTGTATTTTTTCCAGTCCTGCAAACGTGATCCCAACACTCTTTCACTCCTGATAGAAATTATATTAAGAATTATTTTATATGTACTTTACAGAGTAGACTTTTTTCATCAAAAACAGAAGAATATTATGAAATTATCTTCTTTCCCATTAACTTGAAAACCAAGCCAGGTGGGGAGGGGGCGCTCATTAAGTTCTATGAATCTGGATCTTTCTTGACCAACAAGCCAGAATTATAAAAGATTATTTGACAAAATACCAATAAGATGTTAGCCTTTGACTATAGAATGAAGGCTGACAGCTCAGAAAGAGGTCAAATTAGCAAAGTTGAATGGCAGAAAAAATAGGCTTACTTTATATTTATCAACCTGTATCTACCTGCTTATTTGTTAAAAGGTTTAACGGTCAAATCAGGTTGTATTTTAGAAAAAAGATCAATATTTCCTGGTACATAAGAAAGCCAAAAAGCATTATTAAGACCAAATCCAGTGGAAAACAACTCTTGTGATGGAGAATAATGGATTTGGAAATAATAGTGGCGGGTTTGAGCAGGTTCTTAAAATTATACACGATTCACAGTTTCTACATTTGTAAATCTTAAGATTTAGAAATTGGATTTATTAAGGTAGGATGTGAAAATTGGTCATAAGTGATGAGAAGAATAAAAATATCACCCTTGAGAATATCTTTTTACTTACAGCTGAATTTTGGGGAAAAAACATTCATGAAATGATACCTTTAATGGGGAAAAAATCCACAATTTTCCTTCTTTAAGAATCAAATTTAAAAGCTAGATATGTAGCATAAAATTTTCTAGCCAAGATGAGAATCTGTATTCTCTAGTATGACCTGTGCAACACTATGCACGCAAACATACATGCACACAATTTTCCCCTGTATACGATACACAAACTAAAAGGATTGGGGAAGAAAAACTAAACTTTTCCATAAATTGTGCTTTCAGATTATTTTGCTGTAATATAGAAGCTCATGGAGTACTACGTTAAAAGTCCTGATTTGCCTGCCTTATAGTCACATTTCATTGTATTTTAATATTTTCTTCAATTTCCAGTTGCATTGCTTTTGGCTTTGAAGTTTATTATATGCAGTCCTGTATCCTGAATTTTTGTTCAACTTAAAAAAAAAACCTTATGTAAACAAAAGACAGCACATGCAATGCAGTACTTATCTATACTTAGCTGTTTTTGTATGAATATGTACTCTGATGCCAATTTCCACAACTCTTGTAAAATGCTTCTTGTGTAACAGTAACCAATAGTGGCAATGATATGTCATTCTATCCTTAAAAAGCTGCAATACTTAAAAACAATAAATTTTACAATACTTTGGATTGCTTGCCTTCCCTTTTTTGGTTTGTTTCACCTAAACCGGTTTTCTCTACAAAATAGCAATAGCACTTAGAATAATATACCGCTTGACAGTGCTTTACAGCCCTCTCTTAAGTGGTTACAGAGTCAGCATATTGCCCACAACAATCTGGGTCTTCATTTTATGGAAGGATGGAAGGCTGAGTCAACCTTGAGCCAGTGAGACTCGAACTGCTGGCAGCCGGCACTCCGCATAAGTAGCCTGCAATACCGCACTCTAACCACTGCGCCCACCATGGTTAATAGATACACCATCCATGTTTTGAACAAATTAAAAAAAGAACTTGGTTATGATTTTTGCATTAAAAAAAAATAACAGAGCATTTCAGTGGATCAGATTATGTGATATTTGTCCTCTTCAAATAAACTGTAATCCACTCTCTGGAATATATGCTCGTTTAGGATATGTTGTGTATGGAAAAGATACACAATGTGCATTCTTTTTTGAAAACATGCATTCCTGGTTTACATTATGGTATTCGTAGAGATGACAACTCTTGTCCTGAGAAGATAATGTTTGATGGTCAGAAGTTCAAAACTTTTGTTCCCTGTCAACACTTGTAGGGGAAGAACAGGTAGAGCTGGGGGACGGAGTTAAATATGTCATCAGCTTAGAGTCCTTACATTGCCGCAAACTATCCAAATGCAGCCCCCCCTCCATTGAATTCCTTTGACCATTACATAGTGCCAATTTAGTGCTGAGCCTTAGTTGACTGAATTCTTATGTGTGTAGGTTTGAATAAATGTTGTATGCTGCAATCTAACAGATGGTCCTGATTCTTTGTGCCTGACACATCTTCAGTTAGAAACATATAAACACAGAAAATTGACAGCAAAAGTGACCCGTTATCCACTGAATCTAACCTTTGAGGGGGGGGGTCTTCATTTTTGGTTTATTTTCAATTAACTTATTTATTCTAATTGTAGTTCATTTGAGGATCTTTAGCTTTTTCCTTCCACTTCCCTGTCTCTTCCTATTGTGATCAAATCAGAGCGATCACATTAAAATTGTTACTAGAAAATTCAAATGTTTGCAGGCTTTTATTGATGCCTTTGTTTATTTATTAAAAAGACAAGGTAGGCGTTATCTGTTGCCTACTAACTGATTTAAAAATGACCAGTTCTATCCTGGCCATTTATTCTCATTTCTCATTTATTATTTATTTATTCTCATTTATCATTTGAGAATGAATCTGCCAGTAATACAAAGTCTCCATACAGATCTGTGATGCAACCATGTTTGAAATATGCATAGTTTTCTTATCATACTTAAGATATAAAAGGGTTAAATTAATTATTAAATATAATAACCAGTCTTGAGGAACCTTTAAAGTTTAGGCAAGAAAAACAAAATGCACACCTACAATATAGGTGGTACCTTGCTCAATAGTAGTAACTGTAAGAGGGATCTTGGAGTCCTAGTGGACAACCATTTAAAGATAAGTCAGCAGTGAGCAGCAGATGCCAAAAAAGCCAACACGGTTTAGGCTGAATAAACAGGGATAGAATCAAGATCACGTGAAGTGTTAATACCACTTTATAATGCCTTGGTAAGGCCACACTTGGATATACTGTGTCCAGTTTTGGTCGCCACGATTAAAAAGATGTGTAGACTCTAGAAAGAATGCAGAGAAGAACAACAAAGATTATTAGAAGACTGAAGGCTATAACATGAAGAATGGCTGCAGGAACTGGGTATGTCTAGTTTAATGAAAAGAAGGACTAGGGGAGACATGATAGCAGTGTTCCAATATCTCAGGGGTTGCCACAAAGAGGAGGGAGTCAAACTATTCTCCAAAGCACCTGAGGGTAGAACAAGAAGCAATGGGTGGAAACTAATCTTGGAGAGAAGCCAATCACCTCCCATAGACCAATTCGATCACACAGGTTAGGTCTCCTCCAGATTCCATCTGCCAGCCAATGTCGGCTGGCGACTCCCCGGGGGAGAGCCTTCTCTGTTGCAGCGCCAGCCCTCTGGAACGATCTCCCCGTGGAGATCCGGACCCTTACTATCCTCCCGGCCTTCCGCAAAGCTGTTAAGTCCTGGCTGCTCCAGCAGGCCGGGGAGCTCTCGTAATATTCAGCCCCCCGGAGATTGTGACTGTTGTATATTTTAATGTTGTTTGTGTATTATTCCCCTCCCTTGTTTTATTGTAAGCCGCCCGGAGTCCTTCGGGAGTGGGCAGCATACAAATCAATAAAACTATAACTATAACTCAGAACTAAGGAGAAATTTCTTGACAGTTAAAACAATTACCGTAATCAGTGGAAAAACTTGCCTCTAGAAGTAGTGAATGCTCCAACACTGGAAGTTTTTAAGATGTTGGATATCCATTTGTCTGATGTGGTGTAGGGTTTCCTGCCTAAGCAGGGGTTGGACTAGAAGACCTTCAATGTCCCTTCCAACTCTGTTTAGAATAACAATAAAAATGCCCTGTAAGAAGTCAATTCTTACAGGGCATCTAATGAAGGCGACTTTAACCCACAAAGTGTCTGTATTAATAAAGAGAGAGATAAGAGGGGGGATGCTTGGTGCTCTCTGAGCTTTGTTGTTTTCTTGCAGGCATTTCATTACCCAAACTAGGTAACATAGTTAATAAAAAAAACATTAGTGGTTGCAAAAAATATTTTAAAAATGGCATAACTATCCAGCCTCAAAGGTTATGGGGCTGGAACAAGGAAAGGATGAAATATCTGGAACACATTTGAATTCTGCATTGTCTGGAAAAAGCAGAGAGGAAATCTCATATTTTTCTTATTAAAGAACAGGGTATGAGATTCAGTACAGAAAATTCTTTACAAAAAGTAAACCGGGGGGCAGTAATGAAATTCATTAAGACAATCTGCAGCCACTGAGCACAAGCACGAACAATTTTATGGTAAAGCAGTTCAAAAACAGCTGGCTATGCAAATCCTCCTGGATCAAACTAAACTGAACTCTCCAAATCTGGGCCATCTGTGGCAGATACACAGACAAGAGATCACAGCCCTTGTCCAATAGTATTTGCAATTATCAGAATAAGAAATATAAGAGGGGAAAATCACAAAGGGTGCTCTTGCTAAAAAAAATTCCAAGGTGGCCCGGTAGCCCATCTTCCGGGGGATTTCGTTCTATTCTCTTCACCTAAGTTCTCAGGATATTCCTTTCCTCACCATTATTTCTACCCATTTCTCAGTGGGCTGTTTTTTGCAGGGGGAGTATAGTTTTAGATACAGATTAACAGAGTTGGAAGGGGTCTTGTAGGTTGCCGGGTGGCAAGCCATATTGATGAGCATGCAAGCTGAGCTCCAGCGTGCATGCACATGTCGGCCAGCTGTTTTTCGGGCCTTCTTGGCCCACCAGAAGATTGAGAGATTGAGATTGAGATGCTTTATTTGTATGCCGCCCTTTTCCCTGGGGGGACTCAGGGCGGCTCACAACTCAAGGGGAGGGAGGACAAACAAGTCACAGACATAAAAACGATACATCATTAAAAACACAACAGTCATACAATTCGAGTGGGGTTGAAATCTTTAGCCCCAGGCCTGTTGGGACAGCCAGGACTTAAGGGCTACGTGGAAGGTCTGGAGGGTGGTGAGGGTACGAATCTCCACGGGGAGTTCGTTCCAGAGGGTCGGAGCAGCCACCGAGAAGGCTCTCCTCCGGGTAGTTGCCAGCCGACATTGGCCGGCTGATGGAATTCGGAGGAGGCCTAATCTATGCGATCGTATCGGCCTAGTGGAGGTAATTGGCAGTAGGCGGTCTCTCAAGTACCCAGATCCAATACCATGCAGGGCTTTGTAGGTGACAAGTAGCACCTTGAAGCGCACTCGGAGATCAACAGGCAGCCAGTGCAGCTCACGGAGGATAGGTGTTACGTGGGTGAAACGGGGTGCACCCACGATGGCTCGCGCGGCCGCATTCTGAACCAGCTGAAATCGCCGAATACTCTTCAAGGGCAGCCCCATGTAGAGCACATTGCAGTATTCCAGCCTAGAGGTCACAAGGGCACGAGTGACTGTTGTGAGAGCCTCCCGGTTCAGGTAGGGCCGCAACTGGTGCACCAGGCGAACCTGGGCAAATGCCCCCCTGGTCACAGCCGACAAATGGTGTTCAAAAGTCAGCTGTGGGTCCAGGAGGACTCCCAAGTTGCGGACCCTATCTGAGGGGCGTAGTATTTGACCCCCCAGCCTGAGAGATGGAACACTTGACCAATTAGTGGGAGGGAAGCACAGCAGCCACTCGGTTTTATCTGGGTTGAGTACAAGCTTGTTAACCCCCATCCAGTCTCTAACGGCTTCAAGGCCCTGGCTCATCACATCCATCGCTTCATTGAGTTGGCACGGGGCGGACAGATACAACTGTGTGTCATCCGCGTATTGAAGTCAGGAAACAGGCTGTTTCCGGCCTCCGGTGGGCCTCTGGGGGATGGGAAAGGCCATTTTTGCCCTCCCCGGGCTCCTAGAAAGGCTCTGGAACCTGGGGAGAGCGAAAAATGGGCCTTCCTGAAGTTGGCAAATGTGCCATTTTTGGCGTCCGGAGGCCTCCAGGGAAGGAGGCCTTTTTTGCCCTACCCAGGCTCTCCAAGAAAGCATCTGGAGCAGGGGTGGGTTTCTCGCCCCGTTCCAACCGGTTCGGTTGGAACGGGGCCGGCGGCGTCCTCGTGCACGTGCGCAGTGCACGCATGCGTACTAGCGCCTGTGCGATGCTCCAGCTGCTCCTGGAGGATCGCGCAGGTGCTGTATGCGTTCTGCGCATGCGTGGAAGCGCAGAACTCGTCAAAACCGGGTAAGAAATGCGGGCGGGCGGGTGGATCCTTCGGCGTTCCCGGAAGTTACTTACTTCCGGGTTCGCCGACCAACCGGTTCGCGGGGACCGCCGCGAACCGCCTGAAACCCATCCCTGATCTGGAGCCTGGGGAGGGTGAAAGCAGGTCCACCGTGCCATTGTGTGCCAAAAGCAGAGGGAGTGTGGGGGGATGGGAGGTCACACATGCATGTGTGGGGGAGGATGCATAGAGTTATGGGAGTGGGCACGTGTGTACGTCCCCCCTGCACTGCTCCTGCTTTACTGTTGTAGGTCATTTAATCCAACCTATACTATTTCTGACAGATGGCAGTTTTAACAATCTTGATGGGTAGTATCTTCAAGCAATGCCCTAGAATTTTATTTCTTCATGTTTTCTTTGTTCCTTCCCACAAAATTCTTCAAAGCAAATCTCTTTTGTAAATTCAGTATAGGAAAATTACCTAGGTTATTCTTTTGGTTTATTATTTGTAAATCCCTTTTAATTATTAAAATATTAGATGGGTTTTTTTTGGTATGTGCAGAGTAATAACATGTTCCACATCATTCTTGTAGCTTGAAACTTTTCAATCCACTTTCAAATCCGTCTGAATCTTTCAGGTAGAACTTGTTCTCTTCCTTAATAACCTTCACTTATAAACCATATTTAAAATCTTGCAGATACTATTGAAATTAATTTCTGAGTTCATTGTTCAAAACTATGCTTCAGTATCTGCCCAATATTAAAATAGTTTACTTCATTCTGTCATGGTGAGTCAAGTTTGGATATTCTTCTTCTTTAATTATAATATTTAATTCTCTCTAGTTTCATTTAGTGTCCAATTTTTAAAATCTTATTATTATTTTTTAAATCAAAGCAGAAGCCTTTTCCCATAGGAATGATTCTTTATAGTTAATTCCAAAATCTTATTTCAAATGTATTTGGGCCCTTAGTCCATTCTAACTTTCTAAAATCAAAGTTTTAATCACCCTTTTGCCATTTATTCAAAAAGAAAAAAAGTAAGTTCTTAAACTTGTAGCCAAAACTTCTTTCACTTAAGGATTGAAGGAAATCACCCTAGTGCGATAAAACGTCTTACCCAAATCCAAAACTTCTTAATGGCTTAAAAGCTGTTAACAAGCAATTTCCAAATGTGTTTAGAAAAGGAAGTATGCACGCTTAATGTTCTTTCAAAGGCACCAACTGTGGTTTGAGCAAGATGGCTATTCCCTCATCTCCAAGAGCTCTAAGCCCACTGAAGACCAGTCTGTTGCCATCTACTTGCAAAGGGCAGCTGTCTGGAGCACTTGTGGGCAATCTCAACTCCTCTCCTTATTTAGAGGGGAATTATCAAAGAGTCGGTGCACCCTCTGGCTCTTCATTCCACCCATGGTCATCAACTCAGGGGTGGACTGCTGGAGGTTTACAGGAGTTCGAGAGAACCACTATCTAAGATTCTGTGCAGTTCAGAGCACCCCCAAATCCCACTCCTGGCTGGCCCCACCCACCCTGCCCCTCCCAGGAGTGCCCACGTGGCCCATTTTGGATGCAGGTAAGTGCAGGGCACATGCGGAGGCTCGGAAAGGGCAAAAAACAGGCCTACTAGAAGTTCAGGAAGTTCACCGGCCCATTTCCGGCCTCCAGAGCCTGGGGAGGCCATTTTCGCCCTCCCGGAGGCTTGAAAAAACCCTCTGGAGCCCAGGAAGGGCACAAAAACACCCCAGCTGTGGTGCAGAAGACTGGCTAGGCCACGCCCACCATGGCCACGCCCACCCAGCAACCGGGCAGAGAACTCCTTGCTAAAAGTTTTGAAGCCCACCCTTGCATCAACTCTATTTTTCCCAGAGGCATCTTCAGTCCACCATTTCTTCCCCAGAAGTCAAAATGGCAAACCACTTCTGGAAACCTTGCCAACTTTAGAGGCTAGTCCAGGCAATCACCAGGAATGAAGAACTGACTCAAAGGCGGAACTTGCAAGGATACTTTATGTCTGCCCAATTTCCATTCTGCCTTGTCAAGGCATTTCAGAATAATTTCTTTAAGGATACTGTCAGCTGCCGGTTTCAAAGAGGGAAAAAATGCATTTTTCCCACCTGCAGTATAACAGAGTGTGTACACTAACTAAATTAAAATGAAATCAATGCATCCGACTGTCTGATAGAGAAGGTAGCACTCCATTTCCAGGGAGGATAAAATAACCAATAAAATAAGATTTAATATTCCACCTTCAAAATAAAAGGGGGGGGCAGCCCAACAGAAAACAAAAATAGCTGTGCTGAATCCATAAAGTGTTTTAGCAAACTGGCACATCTGAAGAAATCCTATACTGTACTATAACCAATCAAGAAAAGAGCATGCAAGCTTTTGAGGTCCCTGAACTTTTCATCAATCTTAGTGATACAAAGACAGGGGGGAGGGGGAAAGTCATGTTAAAAGGTCAGAACAAATAAAAAGACGTTCTTTCTCGTCTTCTGATCTTGAATGTCTTATTGCCAGGTAGTGTTGTGGTCGCTGGTGGCCTGCAGAGCTGGCAGCAGAGTCGGACAGTGAAGAGGTTGGGGTGGAACAGGGCCCAGTCTTGGGGAAGGCTCGGACGAGGGCTCTGCATCAGAGGCAGAGAGGGAGCCAGGACCATCTGGGAGTTATGTGCTGCCTCCATTGGCAAAATTGCAGGCGCACGGAACCAGCAGTAATGCCAACAGCAACCCACCCCTTTCCATGGTTATAGTCCATGGCCAGAAAAGGTATTTAAAGAAAAGACTGAGAAGCGCTGTTCTAGAAAACCAGCTATCAGAGAAGATGATATCAAGTGCCATCAAATCAAGATAATCTTTGGAGGGCCTTCATGGATTCATCAAAGCTTTCTTGCCAACCATAAGAGGGGGAGGCATTTTTCTTCAATTTTCCACCTTAGTCTCCAGTTCAGGGATATCCTTGTGTTTAGCCAACCAACTACAGGTAGTCCTCGACATACAACCACAGTTGACCTCCAAATTTTTGTTGCTAAACAAGACAGTTAAATGATATTTGTTCCCATTTTACAACCTTTCTTACCACTGTTGTTAAGTAAATCCCTGCAGTTATTAAGTGAATAACATAAGTGAATCTGGCTTCCCCATTGACTTTGCTAGTCAGAATACTGCCAAAGAGGATCTCATAACCTTGGGACACTGCAATGGTCATAAAAATGAGTCTGTTTTTTTTTTAACATTTTGATGTTGCAATGGTTGTTAAGTATGAAAACCAGTCATAAGTCACTTTTTTCAGTGCTGTTGTAAGTTTGAACCATCACTAAGTAAACGGTTATAACTGGAGGACTACCTGTATTCATAAGACCCAATTTTCAGCTATGATCATCCAAATGCTACCTTATCTTGTGGCAGGAAAAAGTGGTACTTTCTACCAAAAAAATCTCTACATGTTTAAATACCCACTAGATGAGATAGTCTTGTACCCTTCATTGTCATAGAAAACAGCCAGAGAAGACCGACCAACTGGCCAGCATATGCTAGAGTCTGCAAATAAGATGGTATGAAGAATAACAAAGTTAGCAAAAAGCATTTTGTATAAGATTGGAAAAAATGTAGACTTGGTGTTACTTAAAATTTAGCAAATTATTCATACAGTTTAGGCTAGCAACACCAGACAGGAATAACTTCTGGTACATGTGGTATATATGAGTAAGCTATATTAAAAGGTTGCAGCTACTTGGTTTCTCCCAATATTTTTTTTTAATACATCTCTAGGATTCAGTAGCATGCTTTTTATCGTAAACACTTGATTCATTTGCTACCTCATGGGTATTAATCTTGATGCTTTTATTTGTATTTCTGCTTTATTAAACCTTAGTTTGCCTGGAATGTTCCTTCTTATATTAAATTATTGAGGTAATAATTCTCTGTGATAAATCAGAGACCATAATGTCTGCATGGGAAGTCATCTGGATTACAACCAAGGCCAAGATTTTAGCTAAAACAAAGTTGTGGAGAGAGGTTGGCTCAGAAAATGTGTGATTCCCTTTCAGTTGAAACTCTCTGCTGAAACCTCCAGAAACCAGTACCTTTTTAAAAATTATTTATTCATTTATTATTTTATTTATTTATGCCCACTTTTGTTATTTTTATAAATATCTCAAGGCAATGAACACTTTCCTCCTTCTATTTTCCCCACAACGACAACCTTGTGAGGTGAATTGGGCTGAGAGAGAATGACTGGCCCCAAATCCCCTTAGGTGGCTTTCACGGTGGGATTAGAACTTATGGCCTCTAGATTTCTTGACTGGTGCCTTAGCCACTGGAACAAACTGGCTTTTTGAAAGATATCTGAATACTGTACATCATACCCAGCCATCATAGATAATAGCATTTCACAGCAGATTCTGCGGCAAACCACAATGACAACACGCCCACATGACAATGATGTACCTGATACAAGTAAATCAGGAACAGCATTTGTATAATAAAACCAAGGGAAATATTTTGTCATTGGCTTCCAATTTGTGATCTCTCATTGCAGATATTTCATAGCACTTGTAATCGGCAAAGCAAAACGTGGTTTATTATAAGCAATGTATTGTATTGAGATAGATCAGGGGTGTGGTGTCAAACTCAAGGCTCGGGGGCTGAATCTGGCCTGAGGAGCGCTTAGATCTGGCCCAGGGGCTGCCCTGGAAATAGCAAAAGATTGGCATGTGGGGCCTCTGCCAGCGAAAAGGGAGCTTGGGAGTTTTGAGGATTGACGGAAGGACGAGACTGGAGCCAGGACTGTCAGAACAAGCGGTTTAATCAAGGTAACTATTTACAGGCAATTCAGCACCTTCCCTGCTTGACAGCTATTTAAACGGAGCTGTCAAGGAGGGATAGCCAATGAGTGCGCCCCTAGCGGCTAGCAACAAGCGACGCCGCGCCCCAGCCAATCAGGGCGCCGCCTGGCTTGTTGCTAGCCACCAGGTCTTAAGTTGAGGACTTTCCGAGTCCTCAACAGGGAGCACAGCGCTTGGTATGCCCATGCTCCATTTTCAGCCACAACAACCTCCTGCAGCCCTCTGCCAGTCAAAATGGAGCTTGGGAGGGCTACACTCGGTCTGCCCAGGGTCGATTTTCAGCCACGATGGCCTCCTGCAGCCCTCTGTCAGTGAAAACAGAGTCCAGGGAGACTGCATGTTGCCTCCCCAAGCTCTGTTTTTGCTGGCAGAGGGCTGCAGGAGACCATCATGGCTGAAAATGAATGACGTCAAGCTGGCCATGCCCACCCTGGGATACCACCACCACTCCCGGATGCCCTGATAAAATACAACCCTGATGCGGCCCTCAATGAAATTGAGGTTGACACCTCTGAGATTGATCCTTTCAAGGTTTCTTATTTTCTCTTTGCCGCTCAACAATCCACAGCATCTCCATCTCTTCCCCTCTTCAAATTATCCTTAATTATTACAGAAACAGAAAACAGGATAGGCAAGGCTCATGAGAGCACTTAAGGACTGCGCATCAATGGATTAATTTAAGTGTTGACACCCAAAAATATGGACAGGTCATTGGGAGAGGTGTGTTCCACCCAGGGGTGAAATTCAGCATGTTCTGACAGGTTCTGGAAAATCAGTAGTGGAAATTTTGAGCGTGGCACGACAAAACTGCGGTCCACTAAAGCACGCCCGATTAAAGCGCATCGCTGACATCAGCAGCAGCGCGACAACAGCGACCGCGGAGAAAAAAGGGCGCTTTATAAAGCACTTTGAAAGCAAGCCGATTCACGTTAAGGTAAGGGTTAGGTTTAGGGTTAGGGTTAGGTTAAGGGTTAGGGTTAGGTTTAGGATTAGGTTAAGCATTAGCGTTAGGTTTAGTGTTAGGTTAAGGGTTAGGTTTAGGGTTAGGTTTAGGGTTAGGTTAAGGGTTAGGTTTAGGGTTAGGTTTAGGGTTAGGTTTCGGGGGGTTAGGTTTAGGTTTAGGGGTTAATTTTAGCTTTAGCGCTCACAGCATGCTTTTTTCGTCGTGCTGTGATGACGTCAGGTACGCGGTTTCGTCAAGCGCGCTTTAGTCGACCGCGGTTTTGTGGTGGAACCAATTTTGAGTAGTTCAGTGAACCGGAAAATACTACCTCTAGCTGGCCCCAGAGTGGGGAGGGAATGGAGATTTTGCAGTATTTTTCCCCTGCTATGCTCACCCAGCCATGCCCACAGAACCGATATTAAAAACATGTTAAAAACACTTGATGTTTCCTGAGCCTGGTTTGTAAACTCTACCCATAAAGTTATTTGAGATGTCTTAGTTAATAAAACAGCTCTGCAGAATAGTAGAATGCCTCTGTGCTCAAGAATGCCTAAGAAACCTCTTTTGAATCTAAGGAAAAATAGAAAATTATGGGTCAGGCACTTATCTTACATAGACAATCCCAAGTGTTGGCAGTCATAGAGGAAGTAAACATTTTGATCTACTTAAAACTGGCTTGAGAGGTTGAGTTTGTTACAATAGGCCTGAAGGATCATCTTTGTTTGGGGATCAACAAAAGTAGCAACTGTATTAGCTTTTCTCAACCTCTTAATGGCATTCAATCCATCTACCTAGAATATTTAGGAATAAGAAGCACTATTTGCAGCAATTCAACTCTATCTCCAGGTAGATTTCAGATGGTGTTGCTTGGAAACAGTTGCTCCTCGAAACAGAAGTCATTACAGGGTGTCTCTTAGGACTCCCTTCTGTCTTTATACATATATTATAAAGCATTAGACGTGGGTAAAATCTCCCATAATGGGGTGGTTCCCATGACAGCAGCCCCATATTTGGGGATGAGCTGGAAAAGGGACAATAAATTGCTGAAGTGGAATTCAATCAAGATAGAGGAGCTCATCTATTAAAATGATAGGCCTCCCAGATCTAGATTAGTTTATGTTCCCTCAAAAAGAGCAGACATGCATTCTTGGTGTTTTTCTGGAACTTTCTGTGGTTTCCTCATAAGGCAGGAACAAGTCAATCTCAACAGATTTTTTTTGGGGGGGGGAATAGCTTCTGGAAGCTTCTAGACTTGAACTTTTGGAAGAAAATGAAATCATTTTTTCACCAGCAGATCTGAAAGGTGAGAAGGGTGGTAAGGCGGATGCCATGTTCGCCAAAAAAAAAATTTGACAGTTCAAGTGAGAGTAGATAGGGAGTGGAGAAAAAAAAATTCAGCGTTCGCGCCCCGGTGGTTTGACGCGGCTTGAGCGGCTGGCTGAATCCCTTCTCGCTCTGTCCTAGGCTCTGCTTCGGGAATCGCTGGATCCCACCCTCGTCGCCAGTTTAGAGGATCAAGGCAGGAACGACGCGAGAGCCAGGACTTCAACAAGATTTATTGCAAGCAAAACAGGAGCTGACAGCGATTCCAAATGTCAAAATCCGCGCCAAGGTATTTATACAACATTCGTTTAACGGGGAACCAATGGGAGGCCGGGTAGCGTCCAGCAACTGCTGAAGCAGTACCCTGGCCAATCAGAATGGCTTGGCTGGCTAGCAACAGTCTATGCTGCGCCTCAGCCAATCAGGGCTCAGCATAGACTGTTGCTGGCCTCCCGGTCATAAGTGGAGGATTTTATTAATCCTCAACACATTTGCTAGATTTAAAAAAAAAAAAATCTAGCCCATAAACTTTCATTAGTATAGAATTCAGGGACCAGACTAGTCTCTGAAGAATAAAATAGTCTTTAATTTAGGACCATAAATGAGGCCAAAGGTTGTATGTCATTATGGTCATAAGTCAAAGTACCAGCATGATTGGAAGTAAATGTATGGCTTTTTTTTTATGGAGGTCGTTAAGCAAATGCTATAGTCATGAAATGAACCCATTCAATAGAATAGAGTTCTAAGGCAGCTCACAGGCCGGATACATCACGTGCAGGCCACACCCACCCCAGCTCTGCAAAGGCAAAAAAAATGTCGTGATACATCACATGACATCACGTGACCCAATCAAGTTTAACACCCGTGGAATAAAGTATTTTTGCCAGAAACCAGCAAGAAACATTGCAGTCACATTGTACTTGTGGAACGCCACAACAGGTTGTAAAACTGTCCCACCTGATATGCAGTCTTGTTACCACAGGGGAATAGCAATAGCAATAGCAGTTAGACTTATATACCGCTTCCTAGGGCTTTCAGCCCTCTCTAAGCAGTTTACAGAGTCAGCATATTGCCCCCAATAACAATCCGGGTCCTCATTTTACCCACCTCGGAAGGATGGAAGGCTGAGTCAACCCTGAGCCGGTGAGATTTGAACAGCCGAACTGCAGAACTGCAGTCAGCTGAAGTAGCCTGCAGTGCTGCATTTAACCACTGTGCCACCTCAGAAGGCAACACAATCATTTACGACAGCTGGGGATGCTTTACAGGCTATAAACACATACAGGTTGTCCTCAACGTACGACCACAATTAAGCCCAAAATTTCTGTTGTTAAGTGAGACACTTGTTAAGTGAGTTTTCGCCCCATTTTATGAGCCTTCTTGCCACCGTTGTTAAGCGAGTCACTGCGGTTGATAAATTAGTAACCCGCTTGTTAAGTGAATCTGGTTTCCCCATTGACTTTACTTGTCAGAAGGTCGCAAATGTGACCCCATGACCTTGGGGTACAACAATGGTCATCTATACGAACCAGTTGCCAAGCATCTGAATTTTGATCAAATGACTATGAAGATGCTGCAAATATTCTAATTGTGAAAAACGTTCATAAGTCATTCTTTTCAGTGCCGTTGAGCAGTCCCTAGGCAATAGCAATAGCAATAGCAGTTAGACTTATATACCGCTTCATAGGGCTTTCAGCCCTCTCTAAGCGGTTTACAGAGTCAGCATATCGCCCCCACAGTCTGGGTCCTCATTTCACCCACCTCGGAAGGATGGAAGGCTGAGTCAACCTTTGAGCCGGTGAGATTTGAACCGATGAACTTCAGATAACAGTCAGCTGAAGTGGCCTGCAGTACTGCACCCTAACCACTGCGCCACCTCAGCTCTCTAAACTGTTGTAAGTCAAGGACTGCCTGTGTTCTGTGACTGTCGCAATTTTTAAACAGTTGTAGAATGACTGGTCATTAAGCGAGGACAACATGTAATCAAAACATTGCTCCGGCTGCCAACCCAATGAGATACAAAGAAGTTTGGGCCCAGGTTATTGAATCAAAGATGATTTATATATGACTCCCTTTTTCACGCCATGGGACTACCAGGAAGAATGTTGTGAGCTCATTTGGTGAGTTCAGAGATTCCTTGATCTCTGAAATGCATTCTCTGTGAAACTGAGATCACATTTTAAAATTCTTAAAGACACGTCTTTTGCTCATGTTTAACTGTGGATCTTTTTTAGTTTGATTCCTTTCTTATTTTAAGATTCATATTCACTTACCAGTATAACAAAGGAGGAGCGGGAGGGGGGAGGAGATAACTGTCTCCTAGGCTTCCCCAGCAGCACAAAGCCAAGTCCCGATAAACCTTTTTATTTAATTTACAGTGAATTCCTCTCCAGAAAAGTCTTTCCTCTCCCACAGTCTTTCAAGACAGTTCACAATTACTGACCTTTATCAGCCTTGGAGAGTGGCCAGGTTGATATCTTTCAGATGCCGCAATACTTGGCAAGAATGCAGGAATGAACTAATTGCCTCCTGCAAATACCCCTCCCCTTTCACTCCTCTTTTATTGCCTATGGGTGGGGCCATTCACTGTCCAATTGTGGCCTTACTTCCAAATCGACCCTTGTTCCTTAGCTGTTCCCTTCGTCTGGCAACTCTGTGCATGTGCACACTGGGAACAGGCTCCAGCTGTTTGTTGCCTCACTGATGTCTGACTCCAAAAGCAGCTGATAATTGTCAGACGGCCCTGGCCCCCTCTCTGCCTCCAACGCAGAGCCCTCATCAGAGCCTTCCCCAGACTCCAGGACTCGCCTATGTCCCTCCCCAACCTCCTCACTGTCCGAATCTGCTCCCGGCTCTGCTGGCGGGCCACAACACTGCCTTGGAAGTCAGCCAAACTCGTTATTAGCTTGAATTTCTACAAAGCATCCTGTTGGGTGGACCTATAATGTCACTTGAGAGACCGCCTACTGCCAATTACCTCCACTAGACCAATTAGATCCCACAGACTAGGCCTCCTCCGAATTCCATCAGCTGGCCAGTGTCGACTGGCGACTACCCGGAGGAGGGCCTTCTCTGTGGCTGCTCCGACCCTCTGGAACGAACTCCCCGTGGAGATTCGTACCCTCACCACCCTCCAGGCCTTCCGCACAGCCCTTAAAACCTGGCTGTTCCGACAGGCCTGGGGCTAAAGACTCGCTGTCCCACTTTGAATGATATGATTGTCGTGTTTTTTAACTATGTATGGTTTTATGTTTTTGTAACTTAGTTTGTTTTTCCCTTCCTTTGAGTTGTGAGCCGCCCTGAGTCCCTTCAGGGAAAAGGCCGGCATACAAATAAATTAAAATGAAAAATGAAAAAAATGATGAGACTTTCCATTCTTTGCCACTCTTTTCTAGAGAAATTGCTCCTGAAGCACAAATTTACATAAATAAATTTATATACTGAAAATACTGGGGGTAAGCAAAATCCAACAAAGATGATTAGGGGACTGGAGGCTAAAACATATGAAAAACGCTTGCAGGAAATGGGTATGTCTAGTTTAATGAAAAAAAGGACTAGTGGTGACACTATAGCAGTATTCCAGTATTTGAGGGGCTGCTGCAAAGGAGTCAAGCTATTCTCCCAAGCACCTGAGAGTGGAACAAGAAGCAATGGGTGGCAACTAATCAAAGAGAGAAGCTACCTAGAACTAAGGAGAAATTTTCTGACAGAACAATTAATCAGTGGAAAATATTGATTCCAGAAGTTATGAATTCCCCAACACTGGACGTTTTTAAGAAGATATTAGACAACCATTTGTCTGAAATTGTAAAAGGTTTCCTGCCTGCGTAGGGGGTTGGACTAGAAGACCTCCAAGGTCCCTTCAAAATTTGTTATTATTCTATTCTATTCTATTCTGTTCTGTTCTGTTCTGTTCTGTTCTGTTCTGTTCTGTTCTGTTCTGTTCCGTTCCGTTCCATTCCATTCCATTCCATTATTTCTTTTATTATTTCACAGTTATTAATATAAACAAATATTTGATGATACTGTTTAGCTTTGCAGCCCTTATAAACATCCCAATAACTTTCCTCTGGATATATTAAATATAACGTGTATGGTGGTGTGAGCTCATATTTGGGCATTATGCTTTTTTGTTTTACACTTCAAACTCTTCCAATTAACTCACAAGTACAGGTGTGTGCTTTTATGTTTGCTAAGGAATTATTTTTTAACAGTTCATAACTATTTTTATATTACTTATTTATATAGCCCTCTAGGTTTTCAAAGCACTTTATAGGCAAATGAATGTATTGCCCTGTCGCAGGAACATATTATAATCTGGATTTATTGTGCAAACACACAGACACATTAATGTTGCATCATACAACAGAAATGGAGAACTCTAAATGGATTTGCTTTCACCCTCCCGAAGGCAACCTGGAAAAGGGATGGTTTTTTTTTTTTACAGTTAATGATAAGCAAAGATGCAGCACATTCAAAATTATGTTATTTCAAGATACAAATGTGTTCCTCTCATAATGCTCGTAGATCCGATGAATAAATAATTTCCTGTAGAATTCCTCAGATTCCTTTAAAAAAAACCAACTTGTTTTTTATATTCAATCAATTAGCAACTCAGTTTAATTATCATGTATAAAGATAAATCACATATCTCTGCTTTACATTCTCCCCATATCAGTTTCATATATGTCCATATTCCATATATTTTAACCTTTATTTAATTGTCATTCCATTATCATATTCAACCAGTTAGCAACTCAGTTTTATTATCACATATAGGAGTAAACCACATTGCTTTATATTTCTCCATATAACAGTTTCTAATTGTCTGATTTTTTCTTAGTAAGTCTTTTATCCCACTTCTCTATTCCTCTCTTCTCCCTTTTCTTTGTTTTGACATGTCCACCCTCTTCAACTTTCCTCAAGCCACAGTCAAGCCCAATGAAATCTTTTCCCTTTGTTGGGGCGTAGCCCCCTGCTTCAGTTTTCCCTATGCCACTGTCAAAGTCAGTGAGATCTTTTGTCTCCTTTTTATTTCCTTTTGTTGGGACACATCCCCCCTTTTCAATTTTCCCTGTACCACTGTCATACCCAATGAAGTTTTTTGTCTGCTTTTTATTTTCCACCATTTCTACCCCTTCATTATCCCTGTCCCTTCTTCCTTCTCTTCTTCTTTAACTTCCTGCTTCTCTGAGTTCAAAATTCTATTTAAACTTGATTTTAATGATTTATGCATATTTTTTATAATTTCAGATAGTTCTTCAAATTTTCCATAATGTCCAGTTCCAAAGTTACAATTAGTTATACAATTCTTATTTCAGAGTTCTGGTCCACCTTCAATTTAGCTAATTCAGCAAATGTGAAGGGGAAGAGATCTTTTGATCTCTTGATCTTTTGCAGAAAAAAAAAAAACCTTTGTATTTTCTCGGCTCATGACTATTATTTTTTTCCTTTGTTACCTTCCACCTCTCATCGGTTATAGTTGCTCAAAATATATTAATTGGGACAAACTCGCATACAGCCAAACTCCAGTATGTTACTCTTTGCCTCCTGCTTTTCCAACTTCTGATTTATGGCAATTAGTTAAATATTTTTTTCTGCTCAGCATTTCACATTCCATTCGCAGCAGGCAAGATTAATCAGTGAGAAAATAGTGCTTTTTTTTCTTGATTTTTCCCTTGTTACATTCCACCTCTGATTAACTGGAGTTGCTTAAGATATGTTAGTTAGAAGAAACTCGGATGAAGCAAATCTTCACGCTCCTCAACTCTTTTAAAAACGCAATCTTTTCAAGTCCAAAACCAAATTTAGAGTTTGTGTTTGAGTGGGTTTGTCACTTCTCTACGTTCTCCTTTCTGTCCAAATTGTTTCAAGCAAATCGCTCTCTTTTGGGCTAGTGATTCAACCCTCCATTTTTCCCCTTCTTTCTTTCGTTTTGCCAAAATCCCAATCTGTCCATCAATATTATTTATGCTCTCAAGGTTCTTTGCCTTTTCCAAATTCTGATTTATAACTGTGGGTTAATAGATCTTCTTACCAGGCTTTCATCTCATCCCGCACACTCCTGTTCAACTGTTTTGGCCTGAAGCCAGCTTCTTGTGCAGCCATGTTGCCATGCTGCCACCCCAACTTAGATTCAGGGACCAAATCTCTGACCTACGAGGGACCTGTTGCACTGCCTCTGGGTCTGATGAGACTCTGCCCCTTCTTCACATCCCCTCCCTCAAAGGGAGGTTCTGATCCAAAAAGGATCTCGAAATTGGTTTGTCAGACAGGGTTCATGTGAGGCTCTTCAGAGATCACCCCCCCCCCCACATCTGTCCAACTGGAGAACGTCCGGTCGACTCTCTTTAAAAAAAAACAACAACCAGCTTGTTGAAGTCTGAAATGTGAACATGTAAGCCATTCTTGAGCACAGGAATCTAATCCGAGCAACGAATAGCAAAGCAAGTTTTATAATTATAACAGAAATGAGATTTATTAACAGAAAATGCATCCTACCTGTGTTCTACAGAAAGATTGACAGAAAAATACATCTTACCTACATCCTACCAGAAGAATTGAGCGTTTACTTTGTGTATGTGTGTCTGGAAATAAAGGCAGGAAAAAATCACTTCAGTTTAACAAAGAGTGTTGTGCAAAAGATGGGACACAGAATAAATTTTTAAGTTTCTCTCTACAATCTGCTGCTACCTTTATAGCCAGAAGGTCATATAGTGTTGAAAAGACAGTGCTGTGGTCCACCGGGGGCCAGCAGAGCTGGCAGCAGATTCAGACATTGAGGAGGTTGGGGAAGAACATGGGCCAGTCCTGGAGTCTGGGGAAGGCTCAGACGAGGACTCTGCTGTGGAGGCAGAGAAAGAACCAAGGCCATCTGGTAGTTATTTGCTGCCTCCAGAGCCTCCGGAGTTTGACATCAGCGAGGCAGAGAAGCAACAGGAGCCTGTTCCCAGTGTGCGCATACATAGAGCTACCAGAAGAGAAGAACAATTAAGAAAACGGTCGACTTGGGAGTAAGGCTTGGAGATGATTGGGCCCTCCCATAAGACATAAAAGAAGAGCAAACAGGATGTGAGCTTTTGCAGGAAGCAATTAGTTCATTTGGTCAGTTCAAGCTTTGAATCGTTCTATTTGACTCTGTGCTAAGTTTGGCCTTGCTCTGCATTTGGCAATTAGGTCTCTGGCAGATTTCCCAGGGAAATATGGTGGGTGTTTATCAACATTCTCCTGAAAGACTGTGGCAACTCAGCAGACATCTGAGTCCCCTTCGGGGAAAAGGGCGGCATATAAATGTAATAAATCAATTAAATAAATAAATCTGTCGGAACCTTCACAGACTGTTTGTGAAGCCTTGCAGACTGTTAATGGCCATAATTTACAGCCGTATAAATAAAAGAGGGGGACAAAGATTGTGCTTTATGCTTTCTCCACTAGCCTAAATCAGAACAGTCAGTGCCATTGGACCAGAGGTGGGTTCCTACCAGTTCGCACCAGTTCGTTAGAACCGGTTCATCAAATCTACAGAACTGGTTAGAAGAGGTTCCACCAGTGGACCCAGAAAGCAGGCCACACCTACAGAAGAGGTTCCAAATTTTTTTGAAACCCACCACTGATACACACACATACACACACACACACAGAGAGAGAGAGACTCACACAGAGAGAGAAAGAGAAAGAGAAAGAAAGGAAGAAAGAAAAAAAGAAAAAAGAAAGAAAAAGTGAGAGAGAGATGAAAGAAAAAAAGGAAAAAGGGACAGAGACAAACGGAAGGAAAGAGAGAGAGAGAGAGAGAGAGAGAGAGAGAGAGAGAGAGAGAGAGAGAGAGAGAGAGAGAGAGAACATGGCCGGCAAGCCACTCCCACCAGGTCACATGGCTGGCAAGCCACTCCCACAAAGGAGGCCACACCTACAGAGTAGGTTTGAAAATTTTTTGAAACCCACCACTGCATTGGACCACCAACATTGTTTATACAATGAGAACATAAGAAGAGTCTCATTGGATCAGGCTAATAGCCCTTCTAGCCCAGCATCTCATGTCCCATGTTGGTCAACCAGCTAGAAGGATACTATGGGATACTATGACAACTTAATGACCTGTGAACTTCAACTCCCAGAATTCCAGAGCCAGCAAGGAATAGGTTGCCCATAGTTGCCCATCCCTGTTCTAAGGAGAACTGACTTCATCCACTATCCTTTATTTGGTTATGGTGAAAATACTCATAAATCAAGCTTCTGGTGACTTCATGGACACAACCATGCAGTTTCCTTCGTAGCAGTAGGAAAGTGCTGGCCATCGGTTTCATCCAAATCTTTGATATTTCATGGCAGTCTCCCATCCCAGATTAATAATGTCCAGCCTGCTTAGCTTCCAAGTCCCATGAAAAGGTTGGCCAGGGGTTGCTGCTTAGCAGTTATTATTTATTGCAGGTTGCACATAGTTCAGATATATAACCATCAAGAATAATAGACATATTCTCCATGAATTTGACCAGTCACCTTTTAAGGCCAACTAAATTGGCAGCATTCCCTTCATTTCATTGATCCTACAGCTCCCCATCTTTGTTTTTAATGAGCGAGCCCAGTTCCAATGCTGTGAAGGAAGCAAGAGAAACTTCTCATCTTCTATATTTTTCGGAGAAGAAACACATACCCCTGATAATTTTTCCCTTAGTTGTCTCCACTTCAAACTAAGACCCATACCCAGTGTAACATGTACTTTAACAGGAGCTACTCTAGCCTTTTACTCATTTTTGGATTATCCTCTTTGCCACTTGTTGACCTCATTATCATTTTTGCAACAGCCGATGCCATAGACAACCTCAGAAGCTAGCACATGGGTATCAAACTTGATCGCGTCATTTTTTGCAGGCGTGAAATGATTTGGGCCAGTTCACCTGAACCGGTAGTACAAAATGCTTTAAAAAGTGAAAAAGAAAAAAGTTCTAAAAATCATCTATGTGACAATCAGCTGTGCTGCAATCTTTTTTTTTTTTAAGCATTTTGTTTTACTACCTATTCGCCAAACTGGTAGTTTAAAAATGCTTTAAAAAGTTTTTTAAAAGTTCAGATAATTAGCTGTGCGACAATTAGCTGTGCCGAGTAATTGTTGGACCCTTTTTCAAACTTCTTTTTAGTATTTTGTTACTACGATCAGCTGTGTGACTATCAGCTGTGCCTGATTGTCTGTGAGGTTCCTGCTTGTTGCAGGGGCCATTTTGTGTGAAGTCCAGCTGCTTTTCCATTGTGTGTGTCAGTTGTGCATCTTTTGTGTTATTTTTGTGTAAAGTGTGATAGTTTGTTTTTGAGCTCTCTGTGACTCTGTGAGGTTTCTGTTTATTGCAGGAGACATTTTGCCTGAAGTCCAGCTGAGTTTACATTGCGTGTGAGTCAGTTGTGCAGCCACGCCCACCTGGTCACATGACCACCAAGCCACATCTGCCTGGCCATATGCCCACCAAGCCACACCCACCAAGCCACACCCACTAAGCCATGCCCACAGAACCGGTAGGGAAAATTTTTGAATTTCATCACTGATTTTTTGTCTTTGCAGAGCTGGGGTGGGCATGGGACTCCTGTTCCCAATCACTTTTAAAAGGCCAGTGTTTTACAGATGCAAGAAGAAAAGAGAAATGCAGACATTTTACTATCCTTACTATCAACTTGAAACCGAGAGCTAATTTTGTGTGGTGGTTAAAGCTTGAGGCTTTAAAAAGAAAGCCTTGAATGAGCTCTTCTTGTGTCATATCTGATTTGCTCTTCATCTTCTTCCAGAGTGTATAATATCCTAAGTGTCCCCGCATCATATTGTATAGCATATTTATCTCAAAACATTAGAATATGGCTGCTTGATTTTCAGTTCCATTCCAAGTAATTTTTCACCAGAGCTTGTCCTTGAAAAGGCTAATGAACTTTTCATGGTCATTCATTGCCACTTTAGATTCCATTAGAGAAACAAGATGCAACTCTCAAGACAGGAAAAAATGTCCATTCAGACAACCTTCCCTAAGAGGACACTTTTTTGCTTTGGTTTTTAGGTGTTTGAGAAAATCAGCAAATGGACATTGACTCCCACATCTGCTGTGTCTGCAAGCTGACATCATAATACCAGAAAAATGCATTTTGGCCAAGTTGATGTAATGTGGAAACCTACAGTGAAAACTAATCACAAGGAAGTGGATTGTATCTGCTTCTTTTGATAACCGAAAAGGGCAACAACCACTGTGATGGGTCTATGACAATTTGCCATGGCCAACTCTCCATGGCCAACTCTCCATGGCCAACTCTCCATGGCCAACTCACCATGGCCAACACACCACGGCCAACTCTCCATGGCCAACTCACCATGGCCAACTCACCATGGCCAACTCTCCATGGCCAACTCTCCATGGCCAACTCACCATGGCCAACTCTCCATGGCCAACTCTCCATGGCCAATCCACCATAGCCAACTCTCCATGGTCAAATCTCCATGGCGACAGCCAACTTGCCACAGAACAACTCACTGTAGGACAAAGAAATGGTTGAATAGAATTAAAGAAAGAATGCAAAAGGAGGGACAGAATGAAATATGAATGGCAAAAATTAAAATATTTTTATTCATTTTAAATAATTAAATAGAATTGCTAAATTGTCCCACAGCAAGTTGTCCTGAGGTAAGTTGGCCACGGCAACCGCGAGTAGACCATAGTGAGTTGGCTGCAGTGAGTTGGCTGTGGCAAGTTGTCCCATTCCTCACTGAGATGGTCTAACAGTTAAATTCTTTAAATGGTTAAGCAGGGAATCAGAATATGCTTTGTTTCTCTTGAGAGCTTATATTGGCTCAGGAGCTTTTAAACTTGTTCCTAGATACCTGAAATTATGGATTCATTATTTACTTAATACAATTTGTGCCATCCATAATTGATAACGTAGTATCGAAGAAATGTTATAAATGTAACAAACACATGTACACCAACATAGGCTTGTGTGTATACACACACTCATACATACGTGGGTGAGCATATATCCACACACATACAATCACAAGCGTTTCGGGCTACAGCAAGGGAAATGAAGAATTTCATAAATGTTGACTACCACACAAAATTGTAGGCCCCATTGGTGATTCAAAAAGGTACACAACGTCGCACTTTACAGGGAAGACAAATGGGCTGATTGCATCAACTTTTTTCTTTCTTTCAAAAACAGAACACCCATCAGGTACCAATAAATACAGTAACGTTTTTGTGACTGGCAGCTGCCTAGTGCGGATAATTTTCCTTTTCTGCCTGTTTTTGGACAGGTGAAGGAAGGGGACTAGCGAGAGGGATGAGAGGGAAGAGGGTCAGCATGATGAAAAAAAAAACCTGTTCAGGGATTGCAGCTCAAGCCCTTTTCAACACGAATCATTGCACAAACGTCATGTGGGGCTTGCAACGTGATACAGGAAGACTACTTTTATCCTTCTGATGAAAGCAACAAATTATGGGGAGCCCTCAAAAGTTTTGGTCTTGAAAAATGGCCAATTCAGTTGCTTCTTTACTACCAGCTCTGTGGGTGTAGCTTGGTGGGCATGGCAGGGGAAGGATACTGTAAAATCTCCCTGCCCTGCCCACTCCAGGGGAAGATTACTGCAAAATCCCCAGTTCCTCCCGATCAGCTGGGACTCGGGAGGCAGAGAATAGATGGGGGCAAGACCAGTCAGAGGTGGTATTTACTGGTTCTCCGAAAATTTCCACTACCAGGTCTCCAAACTGGTTGGAACCTGCTGAATACCACCTCTGGTTGCTTCCTTGCAAAATCATAGCCCATTATAAACTTCCTGAACTTTCAAAAGATGCCGAAGGATTTCTTATAATTGAATGAATTGCACTTGTTCTTACCATTTAGCATTAGGCTGGAAGGTGCATTCTTTCACTTGAAAGCACTTACAATTCCCTGTCTTGATTGTTACTTAGAATTGGGACAAAATTTCCATTTCTGCAGCTTTCTCCCTGGGTCTGAACTTGGTCCTTTTTGTTTCTAAAATCTCTTGACAACATTCTGTATAACTCTCTCTGTATTTCTCTCTCTACAGCTGTCTGTGTTAGCATTTAATTACTCTTAGATTTCAAAATGGTTCCTAGCTTTAGGCATGGAAGAGAAGTATCTCTTATCCAGTTTTAAGAAATGGATAACAGAACTGTGCTCTTGTGGCCTACTTTATGAGTTTGCCAATCAATATTGGTGCTTTTTTTTTTAAGGAAGCCACGCCTCTCCCATCTCCCTTGCTTTATGAAGCTATCTGTTGCCCACCATTGCACGGAAATGGAGAAAATGAGGATGAAAGATAAGGAGAAGTTGGCCACAAACTAAATTCACCTTGCTTTTCTCTAAAACTGAGTGGATAGATTTGGCAGGGACACCCAGGGTCATATTTGGCAAAATGTGGAGGGCTGTAGGTTGTGTCTCCATGCTGGTGGTGAGTTCCTATTGCATGCTAGACTATGATTAAAGAACCTATGTTTTCATTTAGCAAAATCTGTGAACCTACATTTTATTTCTTGGCATAATTGGCCTCGCAGGATAACTCTGAGAATGAAATGTCAGGTAGGGAGGGAAAGTGGAAGGCCATGTATAGTTCTTTGTGTCATTTCTCTACTAGCAACTTTTCCCCTAACATTTTCTAAGATAATATAAATTCAAGAAGACCATAAACTCATGACAAGTATCTGATATGAGCTACAGGGATGTCGGATGCATCATAAATGTGATCTGAATGTGATGCCAAAATAGATGTGAATTATGTAATTATGTAATCTGCATAATTCATGCACAATTGATGTAAATGGCACAATTTGTGTCATACAGACAATTACGTGACCTCCCTTGACCCCTTCCTTGCCTCCCTAGTATGCCTCTGGATTAGTGCATAAATTGCTTGCAGAAGGGGAGGGGGGGACTCAAACTATAATAAATATAGCAGAGCATTCAAAGTTTTGATTGATCTCCTTGTTTGAATGCTTGCAAGAACTACCACGTCACAGCACAAAATTTAAACCAGGGGTGTCAAACGCGTGGCGTGTGGGTCGAATGCGTCACATGCTGGCGAAGGTGGAAAAAGTTGTGATATGTCATATGACGCTGCCGTGACGACTTGAGTTTGACACCCCTGATTTAGACATTGTGCTAAGGCAAAAATTAGGTGCAGGATGTGTCTCAGTCTTCCAATGTTGCTAGCTTACCAAGTTTTGCAATAAGTGAAATCATATTAATGCTAATTTTTTTTAAAAAATCTGAGGAGTGATGTTTTATCCTCAATAGGCTACTAAATCCAGGGTCCCAATTATTTGGATTCCTCTTCATGGATTACTGTCTTGTTGAGGCAAAGGGGCTTGCGAAGCTCAATGAAGCTATGAGCTATGCTGTGCAAGGCAACCCAAGACAGGCAGGTCATAGCAGAGAGCTATGGATTAGAAATAATTCAAGTTATTTTTTTATTTTTATTTTTTGCCTGTTTAAACAATTTATCTGACTTCCCATTTCACTATTGTAACTCTGGGCAACGAATGTTAAATTAAAACTAAAAAAACATCGGAACAAATCAATTAAGACGCAATTTAGTCCACAGTTGACCAGTAGATCATGTGCCTGAGGTCCAAAAAGACCATTCTGTCTTACAATCAACAAAACAATTGAGCAACCAAAAACCAATCCACCAGGATACTTTGGTGCCTTAGACTTTGGTGCCTGAAACTCCATCCTTCTGTTTATTCCACTGTTCAAAGTAGTTTATAACGATAAAATAAAACAAGTATGAAACACTACAAAAAAGTAATAATTAAAATCAAGATGCAAATCAGTCACTACAACAGTTAGCAGTTAGAACTTGATAAAAGAGAGGTGCTTATCATGAGACCCACAGTAGTGCAGTGGTTAGGATGGAGTACTGCAGGCTACTTCTGCTGACTGCCAATTGCCAGCAGTTTCGCAGAGCGAATCCCTTCAGGCTGAAGGTTGACTCAGCCTTCCATCCTTTCGAGGTGGATAAAATGAGGACCCAGATTGTTGGGGGCAATAGGCTGACTCTGTATACCGTTGAGAGAGGGCTGTAAAGCACTGTAAAGCGGTGTGTAAGTCTAAGTGCTATTACTATAATAGAAGGAGCCAAACACTTCCTATAACCTAGGAACCACACAGAAAAAGGCCCTGAGCTGAATACTGAGCTGTCAAGTATCAGAATTGGGTAGGTTCATTGCCTAAAATTATTTGCTTGTGTTTTAAAAACTGAGTTCCCACACATTAGAATGCCAGAGATGACAAACACTTTCACGGTGCATGAAAAACAGAGCTAATTAAGGAAGCCTCTATTCTGAATGGACTATGATGGAGCCAAGGTCAATCAAGTACAACAGGAGGAAAAAAACGTAGGTTTTTTTTTGAACCAAATAATCACAGGCTAACCTTATTGCTTCCCCCCACCTCCTCAGGAGAGATGTGGAGGTATGGGGTCACTTTAAAGAGGACAGGGCAACCGCCTTCTTTAATTAAAAGAGGGATAAAAAAATTCTAATGCTCTTTTAACATTCCTTCAGGATTGAAGAATGGATTGAAAAAATGAACAGAGAGACATGCTGGCTGAGGAATTCTGGGAGTTGAAGTCCACAAAATTCTTAAAGTGGCCAAGGTTGAAGACCCCTATTCTACCTCATTTTTGCACTTCTATTTGTCTCCCCAGCTCTCCTTCTTTGCGGGTAAGAGCTGTTGTATAAGCCATGGATTTGACCCAGTGGTGGTAGTCAAAAAAAAAATTACTACTGGTTCTGCGGATGTGGCTTTGTGGGCATGCCATGGCTTGGTGTGTGGCAGGGGAAGGATGCTGTAAAATCCCCATTTCCTCCCGATCAGCTGGGACTTGGGAGGCAGAGAATAGATGGGGGCGGGGCCAGACAGAGGTGATATTTACCAGTTCTCCAAACTATTCAAAATTTCCACTACCGGTTCTCCAGAACTGGTCAGAACCTGCTGAATACCCCCTCTGGATTTGACCACATTTTCAGAACGTTTTCCTTTTCTATATGGAGTTCACAATAACTGAAGATGGACAGATGATGTTTTCTCTCTTTTACTTTATAAAAAATTGCTAATCATAAAAGGTAATTGTCCAGTTTGATTGCTATGAACTTGCATTCTGCCTTTGGTAGAACATCTGTCAAGTATCATTTGAACTCCTGTTGACATGGTTGGCCTGCCTTGATTACAGTGGGTCTACAATGATTTCACCACATAGGAGAAGATCACTTTTTCTCACATCCCATTGAATGTCACTGCAAGTTTGTTCTCTTCCTGTGGCTAACAGAGAACTTACACTCTCAGTTGGCAGAAACACATCGATTGTGTCACTTGGTACAAGGCGCATCATCCTTTTCCTGCCAGTGTGAACATGTTTTGTCCCCTGAAGGGACCAAAATTCTTCTACAGTCTGACTTGACTAACAATGTGACTTGGCTCTGAAGGATTTTCTGTTGAGGGAAATCCACAGAGACGCCGTGTGAGAAGCCTTAAGTCAGAAGGTCTATTTTATTCACGGATTCTGTGCTCGCTCAGCACAACTGCATCCATCGGAGGAAAATACTCGGACTTCAGATGAGACTCTCATTAATCAAGATCAGACTTGAGAAGTGCTGGCTAAAGAGGGAAAAAAAATAACCCACCAGATTCCTTGGAGGCTTGAGTGAATAAAGCAAATGGAAGCTGCCTGGCATTTGGAGGTATCTCATACCGGTTGTTGGAAAATGGGCAGCAGGCTTCCCATATGCCATGCTGGAACAATAATAGGAAATATGCATGCAGCAATAATTCCCATTTACTTGTGTTCCCCATCATTTAGAATGGAATGGAATGGGATGGAATAGAATAGAACAGAATAGAATTCTTTATTGGCCAATTGTGATTGGACAAACAAGGAATTTGTCTTTGGTGCAAATGCTCTCAGCGTACATAAATAAAAAATTAAATATATTCATCAAGAATCATAGGATACAACACGTAGGAAACAATAAAAACAATACAAGTTGTAAAGATACAAGCAACATGGATGTAGCCATAAGTGGGAAGAGATACTGTGTTTCCCCGAAAATACGACATGTCCTGATAATAAGGCCATGCCACATTTTTCTGGTGGGCAAAAATATAAGCCCTCCCCTGCAAATAAGCCCCCTGGACAATCCCTCATCTCCAGCCAGGCAGTGTGCTGCTCACCAACCAAGCGGTATTCTGAAGGTGCCAAGCCATAGGAAAAGGTAGGGGGGAAAGGTGATCGCATTGCTTGGTGCCTTTGGGATAGCGCTAGGTTGATGAGTGGCGCTGTGCCCAGCTGAACAGGGGGGATGCCAGGTGGCTTCTCTCTTGCGAGTGGGCTCCCAAAGAGCCGGGCACAGCAGCCACTCGGCAAACCCCCTTTCCAGCTGGGCACAGTGCCATTCACTGACGTAGGTGTATTGCCAAGCCACGTGAGCACCTGTTCGCTGCTGCCCGGCACTCATGGCTTGGCGCCTTCGAAATGCCAGAATGGTACTCTGCACAGCTGGAGAAGGGGGTTCCATGAGCTGCTGTTCTGCTCCCACTCATGCACCTCCCAGCTTCAAGATGCCCTGGCCCAGCTCTCTCTGCAGAGCCAGAGCACCTCCGCTGCTGCCGCCCCCACCATCCCAGCATGGCTTTTTTGGCAGCTTTCAAACTGAGTCTTCCAGCAGTGGCCGCTCTGGGTGTATGCTCTATGGTTGTACGCTCTGGGAGTATGCTCTGCCAGCAGCCAACTCACAACCATAGTGCGTACGCCCAGAGCGGCCACTGCCAGAAGACTCAGTTTGGAAGCTGCCGAAAAAGCCATGCTGGGATGGCAGTGGTGGTGGTGGTGGCGGCGGCTGCGGCAGCGGAGATGCTCTGGCTCTGCGGGGAGAGCTGGGGCAAGGCATCGTGAGGCTGGGAGGCCCATGAGTGGGAATGGAACAGCCGCTCGTGCAACCCCCCCTCTCCAGACGTGCAGAGCACCATTCACTGGCATTTTGAAGGCGCCAAGCCGCGAGAGCTTGGTGGCGGCAAACAGGCACTTATGTGGCTTGGCAATACCCCTAGGTCAGTGAATGGCGCTGCACCCACCTGGGTTTGACAGGTGGCTGCTTGTGAGCGTGGTCACCTCACGGCAACAGCGCAACACAGCCGTTCACAGACCCTGTCTTATTTTCGGGGAAACACAGTAGGTACTAGTAAGGATGAGAAGAATAATAGTAATACAGCCTCAGTAGATAATTTGTGTTGTGGGAATTAGTTGTGTAGCAGAGTAATGGCATTAGGGAAAAACTTGTCCTTGTGTCTTGTTGTTCTGGTGTTCAGAGCCCTATAGTGTTGTTTTGAGGGTAGGAGTTGAAACAATTTATGTCCAGGTTGTGAGAGGTCTGTAGTTATTTTCACAGCCCTCTTTTTGACTCATGCAGTATACAGGTCCTCAATGGAAGGCAGGTTGGTAGCAATTGTTTTTTGTTCCCCTGCAGTTCTAATTATCCTCTGAAGTTTGTGTCTGTCTTGTTGGGTTGCAGAACCAAACCAGACAGTTATAGAAGTGCAGATGACAGATTCAATAACTCCTCGGTAGAACGGAATCAGCAGCTCTTTGGGCAGTTTGAGCTTTCTGAGTTGGCACAGAAATACAGAGATTTAATAGAGATTTAATACAGATCTGATGAATGATCAGTGTACTTAAAACACCTCTGCAGAAGAATGAAAAAAGTCAAGCTGATGACTTCAGTTGCAGGCATGGCCACCAATCCTGACTTTTTGAGCCGTCCATAGGGCAACCATTTCTCACCTAAATAGCTTTTTCTGGTCTTTTTGGTGTCTTCACTTCCTTCCTGCTGTCAGGATCTCTGGACCAAGACTCAGCTGTAAATCTCCAGTCTCTAACTTTGCAAACCTTACATTCCTAGGCTCAAACTCTTGACTGAAGTCGCTCAGATATTCAACATGGCACAGCACAGTGACAATTTTCATTGCAATCAGACTGAAATCACATTAGACCCTAGACTGCCTTCTGTCCGCGAGAGATGGTTTAAACCTGTGTCTTCTTCCTTCTCTCTTTCCCATATTCAAAAGAACATTTTTGTCCTGTGTGTCTTTAAAGCTGAGTGGTTATTGATTGTTGACATAACTGACATTTCTGCCTTGAGAACTAATCGCTCCAAGCTTCTCTCTTCCCAAACCACTAGCCTTTCTATTTTGCTGATGGTATGGCCTTCTTTAAATAATGTTGGTGTTCTGACCTAGGCTTCCCCAAAAAGCACGAAGCAGATTCCGGGTCCCGAAAAAAACCCTTTGATTAAACAAAAGTGAATTCCTCTCATTAATGTTCAGCAAAGGCAAACAGTCTTTTAATTTTATGAATTTATGACCACAGTGAATTTATGACCACAGACCTTATCAAGCTTGGAAAGCTGCCATGTAAATATTTTCTGAACACAGTGCTGTGCAATGGAAAGATTTGGCACAGAGTCTCTGAGATTCATGGACAGATCTTCACACTCCTGAAACGAACAAATGAACGAATTGTTTCCTGCAAAAGCCCACCCCCATTTCCCTCCTCTTTTATTTCCTATGAGAGGGGCCATTCATTGTCCACCTGCGGCTTTATTCCAAAGTCTACCCTGATTTCTCAGCTGTTCTCTTCATCCGGGAACTCTGCGCATGCGCACACTGGGAACAGGCTCCAGCTGTTCCTCTGCCTCACTGCTGTCTAGCTCCGAAAGCAGCTGATAACTGTCAGACGGCCCTGGCCCCACTTCTGCCTCCGACACAGAGCCCCCCCTAGCCTCCAGGACTCCCATGTTCCTCCCCAACCTCCTCACTGTCCGACTCTGCTGCCAACTCCACTGGCTGCTGGCGGGTCACAACAGTTGGCTCTTGGCTGTTCTGTTATTGTTTGGATCCAAGAGAGACTTCATCATTTTCCATTCAAAACCCTTCATGGTTGTGTTCCTCCCTGTTTTTCGTAGCCTGTGATTTCTGCACTTACGGCTCCATTATCTTCAATTGGCCAAATATCTCTTGATTTTTCGAAGGACGGCAGTAATCTTCACTTACTGCCACATCTTTCTCATCTCTTCTGAATCCTACGTTAAACTCACCTATTGCACAACTCCCTAATTCTCACAGCCTGTAACCAAGCTCTCAGCACTTGCCGTTGAAACTTATCATTCTTCCCTTATCTTTATTGTATCTACAGTTTTTAGTTTTAGATTATTTGGGTCAGGAATTAGTCATTTTGTGTTCTGTATAAAGCCGTGCACAGGGTGATTTTAATAGCAACAACAACAATGACCACAGCATACTGAAGTTGCACTCCTGGGCACATATAAAAGCAGTAACACCTATGGATTTATCCTAAGCTTCTTGTCAATGTGAATTACAGTTGTTTTGGATACCTTCCATAGAACACAGCTATTTTGGACACACAAAGAGTCACCTAAGTGCTGTGCAAAAAAAGTGTGTTTTAATATTTATTCTATTCTTTTGTAGCCTAGTTTACCCTTTTGGCATAATATTCCATAATTTTCTGGATAAGATTAGATATGGTGCACTCATATTTGACTCAATTAGAAATGAAACTACATGCTAATTGTAAACATTTGCCCAAAATTAATGTTTCTGAACTAATGCTTCTCTTCCCAACTGATGTGTTCAGAAACGAATGGCTTTCTTTCCCAGATTTTACAATAACGTGAGATGTACTGTACATGTTCAAAAATCACCCATAGATAATTGCCAGTAGTCCTGTTTATAGCAGGTGGTTTATACCACCAAATATGAAAAATGGGGATATGGTGATCCATCTGTTTAAGACGATCACGGAATTAATGTGTAGAATTCTGAATTGTGGTAGGGAGCCTGCCTGGTTGAGGCAGAACTGCCTGGAGATCCTTACAGGCAACAATATTATATGCTAGCTCATAAGCCGGTGCTGCCCGGATATTTATTTATATGGGGAAAATGTCCAGACCAAAAGTAATTTCTAATGTTGGATTTTCCCCGTTACCAGAGGGAGCCCCTTTGTGGAGTACTGTGAAGCTGTTCCATGGCAACTCCACTGCGCTGTACAGTAGAAGCCATTTTACGGCAGTACAATAGAAGCCATTTTAAGGCACAATAGGCTGTATCTTAACAGAAAACACACCCGAGGGGTGTTAGAGGCGTCTTACCCAACAGAGTTTTTTCCAGAGAGTAAGTCATCTGTGTACCAAGTTTGGTTGAAATTGCTCGAGGCATTCCAGAGTTATGCTGGAACACACACACACACACACACACACACACACAGAAAGCCATTTTTATACATAGATTATAAGATTGTATACATACATACATACATACATACATACATACATACACATATAAATTATAAGCTTATATATATATATATATTGCTGTACTGTGTCTACTAACATTCTGATCCTTACCTCACTACTTTGCTTACACTGGATGCTCTGATCAAGCAGTTTCTGGCAAGACTCTAGTAATCCAATATAAAAAAGTCAAGGCAAACATTGGATGAATGAGAGAACAATCCCCTTATGCACTCCTTAAGCTTGGTTTTTCACTGGAGGAGGAGTTAATTCTCTCATGTAAGAATGGAGACAGAGGTCTCCTACTTTGCAAAGCCGCACTGCATTGTGAGTCAGACCTAAATCTGTTCAGGTTCAGTGAATGGCTGACAATGAATGAACTTCCTATCCCAGATCATCAAAAATTTGGCCAGATTTACATGCCTTAGCAGGAAACTCTGCCTTCCAGAAGAGATTTTTGTCCTGACTTTGAGACACAATGTGCTTCTCCACGCTTAACCAAACCGCTGTTGAGTCGGCCAGTTTTCTGGTTTTCACAACACATCAAACCCTCAATAGGTACATTGTGTGAACACAGTACGAGAATAGACAAGGATCAATGCTACTGGAAAAATGCATTGAGGACAGGAGAGACCTTTGGTTCATGTTGAATGATGAATAACACCCTGAGAAGCTACACATTTGTTGTGTTCCTGACTCTGATTTGGCTTGTAGCCAAAGGAATAGGTGTGGGACAAATTGACATTGCCTTGAAGTTCATGTAATCTGCAGGATGCTAATTTCATGGAATTTGTCATGCTGGCTTGACCTGTATATTCACCAATAGTTAATTGGGCTTTTAAAAATCATTTTAAATGATTAAAAGATTTCGAAGTCAGATTTAGGTCTGACTCACAAAGGCACCTGTAGAAAGCTAGCACCCACCCCTCTCCTAGAAGAATGAAATATTTTGGGAAATATTAAAAATAGGCAGAATGTTATATTTCCCTAAAGGAGAAACATGCTCTTGGGAAGCAGCCCCCCCACCTTTCTTAATAGCCACAGCAGGACTGGGCCAGCCTCTCTACAAGACAAAAGACCTTCAGCTCCAGGGTGAAGGGATTATGACATGACCCCTCAGGACATAATAGGATTAGCCCTCTACCATCTAGCAGCAGAGCTCACCATATGGTACAACAAACTCCTTCATTACATCACCCAGCAAGCTTCAACCAAGCCTGGGACTCAGACAGCCTACAAAGTTAGCAGTGACCCCCCTACAACAACCAATAGAATATATTTCTTGCACAGGAACAGGAAGCTCAAGGGCATGGCCCAAGAGAGGGTATAAATAACCCTCATTCTCCACTGCTTGTGGTCAGCTGCCCAGGACCTCAAACTCATGTGGGCCTGTTCATCAATCAACCATCTTTCCAATCAGCCTCCATGTTTCCAGTGACTTTCTGCCCCTTGGAACTGAACCAGATGGATATGTCTTCCAACACACCCAAAAGTTCCAACTTTTCCTGTCTTTCCCCCCCACCCCCACCTCCTCCTTTCTGCGAAAACTTTAGTGTTTAGTGACTGTTCAAAGTTGCAACAGCACTGAATAAAGTGACTTATGACCATTTTTCACACTTAACGACCATTGCAGCCTGGCCACATGATCAAAATTCTGAAGATTGGCAACTGGTTCCTATTGATGATGGCTGCGGTGTCCTAGGATCACAGGATCAGCTTTTGCTACCTTCTGACAAGCCAAATCAATGAGAAATCCAGATTCCCTTAACAACCATGTTACTCACTTAACAAATGCAATGAATCTCTTAATAACTGTGGCAAGAAAAGCCTTCCAATGGAGCAAGCTCACTTAGCAAATGTTTCACGCGGCAACATACCATATTTTTCAGAGTATAGGATGCACTTTCCCCCCTAAAAGGGAGTGAAAATTTGGATGTGTCTTATACACCGAATGTAGCCCCGTCCACCCGACGGTCCCCACCCTTCGGCCTCTGCGCGTCCTCTCAAATGGAGCTTTTGGAGGCTGCAAACTCAGCCTCTCAAACAGAACCTTCGGCGCAAAGAAGGCGCAGAGACCAAAATGGCAACCCGGAACAGCTGCTGCCTTGTCAGACCAGTTCTGTGCTTCCCCTGCTGTACCCACTAAAGTGCCCTGCGACGATCAGCTGAATTTTTGAAGCAACAAGATGCATGCATGCAAGCATAGTGAGTCTGTGCACGCGCACGCTCACAACCAGTGAACCTGTTGCTAAAGTTCACCTCTGGGAACAGCTGATTGGGGGTATTCCTGGAGGCCGATCCACCTGCCAATCAGCTGCTCGTGCTGAATCAGGCTAATGTGCTGAAGCTGACCAGGTTGTTTGCTAAGGATGCTAGCCAGATGAATACCAATGGTTGCTCGTAAGGAGAGGCAGTTTTTTTCCCCTTACTTTCCTCCCCCAAAACTAAGGCGCGTCTTTTATTTTATTTTATTTTATCAATTTCATATATACATTCACAATTATATGATCTCATAACTGTTATTAATAATATGTATTTATAACAATTTTTCCCTACAGTTGACAATATACGAAGATGGCTTTTTTAACATCCTATAGATCCATCTTATCTTACAACGGTCCTACTTCTTCTTCCCTCCCTCCCTCTTTCCTTCCCTCGTTTCTTCTCTCCTACTCTTCTTCCTTCCCTCCTTCCTTCCCTCCCTCCTTCCCCCTTCCCTCCTTCTCTCCTTCCCTCCTTCCTTCCCTCCTTCCTTCCTTCCCTCCTTTCTTTTCTCCTTCTCTCCTTCCTTTCCCCCTTCCTTTCCTCCTTCCTTCCCCCCTTCCTTCTCTCCTACATTCCCTCCTTCCTTCCCTCCTTTCTTCTCTCCTTCTCTCCTTCCTTCCCTCCTTCCTTCTCTCCTTCTCTCCTTCCTTCCCTCCTTCCTTCTTTCCTTCTCTCCTTCCTTCCCTCCTTCCTTCCCTCCTTCCTTCCCTCCCTCCTTCCTACCCCCCTTTCTTCTCTTTCTTCTCTCCTTCTTTCCTTCCTCCTCTCCTTTCCCTTCTCTAAGGTGCGTCTTATACTCTAAAAAATACAGTAAATGTTTGGGCTCAGTTGCGGTCATAACTCGAGGACAACCTGTACTTGATGTTCCTAAGAAAAGTCTGGAGTGACTTTTTAAAATGTCTACAAAATAATTGATTTCCCCCCCACCTTCTTTTATTCCTCCTCCTCCTCCATGTCAGTGATATTGGCTGTCAAGAGCTTGCAGTAATGAATGCCATTGCTAAAGTGTTGATTGAAAGTTTTCTTGGATTATAACGTTGGGTTGCATATCCTGCTTATAAGTCTCAGTGACAGCAAAATTATTCTAGCTGAGATGTTTCAATGTCTTGATTGCATTAGCCCTCACTTAAGGGATTTCCTATTCCTAATAGGGTTTCATAGCTGCAGCAGCATTTTGAAGGAAACCAAAAAGTTCCTGTTCAAATAATCAACCTTTAGGCTTTCTATTAATTTTATCTATTATTTGCACGTTTGTCCCGAATGAACACAAAGTTTTTTGCAATGTTGAGCATAAAGGGTAAAGACCAATCTTCACATTGCATGTAATTCTTTATGAGTCATCCCTTTTACAGGGAAAACAATTTAAATCCACCTTCTGAAACTTGCTATTATTAATTTAGGAAGGTGGATGTGTGTGGGGGGAATTAATTGGTTTCATTTGTTTCTCTTTTTTCCCCTATAAAAATCTTTGGCCATTTCCCTCTCACTAATGGGGAGAAACACATGATTCTGAATTTAAGTCTTAGTATCTACTCTCTGACAGGCCTATGGGAAATGATTAAGATTGAATTTGGAATTTTCTGCAGCAAAGCATGAGCTATGTGTAACTATCAGATTTCATGTTCAACCTTCAGAATCTCCACTTAAAGAAGATCTACAGATATTTGCCTAAGACCTGTCAATCATGGTGGACCAGGATGGATAAAAGGAGCCAACAATCTGAATTGGAATGATTAATTTCATGCAAAAAGAAAAATAAGGAGGCAATTCTTACAATTTTACTTCTATGTATTGTTTGTGTCTATTGTCTATATACCCCCCCCCCTCATTTTATGTAAGCCGCCCTGAGTCCCCTCAGGGAAAAGGGCGGCCTATAAGTATTAATAAATGAAATGAAATGAAATGAAATGAAATTCTTTAGACCCATTAGATTGATAGATGATAAATTATAGATGATAGATAGGTAGATAGATAGATGATAGATAGATAGATAGATAGATAGATAGATAGATAGATAGATAGATAGATAGATAGATAGATAGATATAAGATAGATAGATAGATAGATAGATAGATAGATAGATAGATAGATAGATAGATAGAAGATAGATAGATAGATTAGATCATTAGCAAGAGAGAGATGATAGATAGCTAGAAGATAGATAGATAGATAGATAGATAGATAGATAGATAGATAGATGATAGATAGATAGCTAGAAGATAGATAGATAGATAGAAGATAGATAGATAAATAGATAGATTAGATCATTAGCAAGAGAGAGATGATAGATCGATAGATCGATAGATCGATAGATAGATAGATAGATAGATAGATAGATAGATAGATAGATAGAAGATAGATAGATAGATAGATAGATAGATAGATGATAGATGATAGATGATAGATGATAGATGATAGATGATAGATGATAGATGATAGATAGATAGATAGATGATAGATAGATAGATAGATAGATAGATAGATAGATAGATAGATAGATAGATAGATGATAGATAGATAGATAGATAGATAGATAGATAGATAGATAGATAGATAGATAGATGCGCACAGAGAATGAAAGGTAAGGGTATAAACTTGCCTGAAACAAAAACTGTATAACAACAAACATACCATTCAGTTCATTCATAATCCACCATCTTTAAAATAAATACTAGGCTTAGCAGTCCTTAACTGCAGTTACGTTCCTGCCTTCCATCCTAAAAGCTGATGAGTCAAACCACCCTCCTGAAAGCCAATACTGAAAGGCAGATACTATACATTCATCCCTTCTTTTAAAACTTCGAGTTCCTATGAAGATAATCGTAAGAGGATTGGGATAACAAAGAAAATGGATAGGAAGGGAAGAAAACACTGGTATGGGGTGTTTGAACAGTTAATATGGAAATAGATGATATTTGTGCAAACCACCTGAGCCAGGAATGGATAAATGTTTACGAAGAAATATAAATTCTGCTATAACCTTTGATACTGGAAGCATCTGGCGATGGATTCATTTTCCAGGTCATAGAGGCACTCTGCTCTAATGGCTTCACAAACTGCTACCTTTTTGACCTCGGTTATTTTGAGAGCCTGGCTGTTTAGTCCAATAGAGAGAGAGAAAAGCAATCAGAAATGGCTGCAGGAGTGTTTTTGTGTGCATTCCGGTTGTAATATTTGGTGAGTAGTGAAGGAGATAACTAAAGGTTGACTTCAGCCACAAAGAAACACAAAACATTAAAATAGGTGTCACCTGCAGCATTTTGCAGCAGCTAACTGGAACGCTTTCTATCCTAGTGCTCGAATAAGAAAGAATATCTATTTTTACAAATGTGGGCCAATATACGTGTCCCAAGATATGAAGAGCCTCAGTTATCCAGATCATGGTTGTCCCAAAGGTGCTTTTTTTTTCAAGAGCCAACTGGACTTTCTGGTTTTTCTCTGAAGACATTTCACTTCTCCTCCAAGAAGCTTCTTCAGCTCTGACTAGATGGTGGGGAATGGAAGGATTTCTATTTCTTGCAGAGAGCTGGTCATTTGCAGCTTTTTAGTGAGTTGTTAAAGTCTCCTGAAGGTTTATCTGTGCCACCAGGGTCACCTGAATGGTGCAAATGGGTGTGGAACAGAGATGGGTTCTGGTAGTGATATGGCAGCCTGGGTCGCCGGAGCCGGCACTGATCCAGGCCTGCCATGCCCCTGAACTGGTTCTCTGGTCGCCACCGATGCCGCCACCATCTTGTTTTTTTTTAGTTCTGTGTATGCGCGGAACAATTTTAATTGAACTGCACATGCGCACCCCCAGGAAGCAGACACACGAGGAACTCTTCTTGGAACTTTCTGGACTGACAGAAAGTTCAGTTGCCTCTTGAAAGAAAAAATAAAAAACACCTTTGGAAGTCCCAGGACAAAGTTGAAGGATCCAATCTGGGTCGGTCACCAGAACCAGAGGTTTTGTCTTCTGAGCTTTTGGACTTGTGTTGGTAGCCCATCCTTAGGAAACTTCTCTCTGGCAGAGTATGACTGCTAGAGAAAGTACGACTGCGTATGTGGCAGAAGGGAGTTTCCCGCCAAGGCCAACTGTCCAGCATTCCAGCCTGATGATGCTTTTTGAAGATATCTCCCACCTGACAGTTGGATGAATTATTATTGGACTATAAACTGGGGTGCCAAGGGGAGGGGATTGAATTATACATGATATCTATTGCTTTTGCGCCAATTTGCTCAGACTCAGCTTATTGTCAGGTGCTCCTTCATTTAATAAACAGGAAAGAAACCACTCAACTCCATTCTTAGAATTAAGTGTACTTTTACTAATTACAAACGATGAGTAGCAAAGCAAAGCTGAGTCTGATCAAATCTCTAGCTGACAGTAGGACAGGGACTGGCGGGGGCAGGAGGGCGGGGCCAACCAGAGGTTGTATTTGCCAGTTCTCTGAACTACTCAAAATTTCTGCTACTGGTTCACTAGAACCTGTCCGAACCGTCTGAATATCACCTCTGAAACTGGTCTGAAATTAGTTTTGCAACTAGGAATACAGGTGGAGAATTTCCCAAATCAAAGGTTTTTCTCCTGCCGCCTAGAAATAGCTTTAGCATTCCATTAACATTTCTAAAGAAGCATCAGATTGAACAACGAGAGAGCACCTTAGCACCTTTGCCTCCTATTAAAATGTACTAACTGCCATATGTGACTCCTTATTACTTGGATATGGATGAGATGGCAGGGTGCTGATAGATGCCATGTTTTGCACCATCTCCTGATCCTTTGGGACCAATTCATGTGATGTTCACAGCATTTCAAGGTCAGCTGCTGTGCAGACAAATGCAGGTTGGGTTTAAAGTGTTTTGAAGGATTGGTACAGAAGTGTCAATTTATTTGAAGGGACTATCCCTTATCTGTGTTGTTTTCTTTCTTTCCCTTAATTGTTATAGAGTTTTCCTTTCATATATTCATGTCATGCTGCTTCATTATGGTTTGTTAACAATGTGATTATTGTTTAAAAAATATTCAGGCAAAAGGTGTGAACATTGTGAACACATTTTCCCCATGAGTCTTGATTGCTGCATTAGTTAGATTTATTTCTGTTTTCTTCTTCAGGCTGACACCATTCCTAATAGAATTGAAAACTAAGCCAGAAATCAGGTTCAAAATGAAAAGCCATCCAATTTACAGCAGGAAGAAAAGAGAGTGTGTCATAGTGATTAAAATATACAACTGGGAGTTGAGAAAGGTAGGTTTAAGTTCACCCACCATCCACAGAAGCTCCCTGGATAAATTTGGATTAGTTCTTTCTTACTCAATCTACCTTAGCAGGTTATTGTTATGGCTTATGGGTTTCTGTTATGTGTTAGATCAGAAGTGAAATTCAGTCAGTTTGGACTGGTTCGCCTGAACCGGTAGCGGAAATCATGGGTGGGCCTGCCCACCTGCCCCAGGTTTATGCTGTCCTATTTAGACATGTTTTTGAGGCCGGGCACATGCGCGGAATGCTGCCTGCGTGTGTGGATGGGGTGCATATGCCTGCAAAGCGCGTGTGGGGCAAACCGGTGGTAACCAAATGTGAAATCCATCGCTGTGTTAGATGTAATATGCTAACCAAGTAGAAAAATTGTAGGATATACATTAATAAACAAATTAAGTAAGGATGTATAAATGTTATTGTTTTAAAATAACTTCCATAACTACCTACAATATCTATCCAGGTGTATTAGGTGTATCTCCAGCATTTGAATACAAATGCATGGTCAAATCATTGGGTCTAAAACTGTTGATTTTACTCACTCTCAACTAGGGGTATCTGCAAGATGTTTGTGTCCAAAAACAGAGATGGCAGTTGTGACCATATGATTGAAACCTGTTCCTTTTTTAAGGAGAGGGGCTTCAATTGCATTGACGTGGCTACCATCACAACTTTCTGATTGTTCTCTCTCTCTCTCTCTCTCTCTCTCTCTCTCTCTCTCTCTCTCTCTCTCTCTCTCTCTCTCTCACACACACACACACACACACACACACACACACACACACACACACACTGGTGCTCATGCACAACAACTTTAACTGTGGCGCAACCTTTGAGATAGAATGGCTTGGCGGTCACAATTGCAAATGTGGAGATTTCATCCTCAAACAGGAACCACTTTCCAATATTGACCGAGAATGTGGATGTCAGTTCCTGGAGCTAGGATACATCTATGCATGATTGTAGTCCTTTAGTTACCAGAATTGGGACCACCAACTTGGTCATTAAGAGAAGCAATTGCTAAATGAAAATCATGTGACTTTCACTGTGCTTAGCTATAATTTTACTTCGGTTTACCTCTGGGTCTTGCTACTTCCTTCAACTGAACTGGAACTCTTTCTCTGGGATAAATCAGTAAGTGAAAATAAGAGGGAAGAGTCCCTAGGAAGCTCATTAATGGAAGGTCTGATTGCTAAGTTGGTTTTTTTTAGCACTTTGATGTAATGTTCAAATAATTACTAAATGAGGACTACTATACAGGCACATCTGGCCTGGCACATTTGATCTATTTCACTCTCCAGTCCCAAACAACGGGTATTTAATATCCCTTCTATCTTTGCCGTAGTACCACCAGTGGTGGGATTCAGCCAGTTCGCACCTATTCGGGAGAACTGGTTGTTAACTTTCTAAGCAGCTCAGAGAACCGGTTCTTGGAAGAAATCTCATTTTGTTTTATCTACTTTACAGGGCTTCCAGGAAGGAAGGAAGGAAGGAAGGAAGGAAGGAAGGAAGGAAGGAAGGAAGGAAGGAAGGAAGGAAGGAAGGAAGGAAGGAAGGAAGGAAGGAAGGAAGGAAGGAAGGAAATGAAACATTCTGGTGTTTCTAGCCTAATTTTTATTGCCCTGTTTACAGAAACTGCCTCTCCAGTTAACCCTTATTACATTGTAACAGCTAAGACGAAGTGCCTATTGACGTGAGTGACATTGTGTTGGACACACCCACCCATCACATGATCACCGGGTCCCGCCTACCCAGCTGGTCATTAGGGCAGAGAACCAGTTGTTAAATTATTTGAACCTCACCACTGAGTACAACCTATAAAATTATGTGCTGAAAATACGTACATTTTGAAGAAGAGCTTATAAAAAGCAGCTTCCAATCCCTGAAATGTACTCCTTGAATTGTACAATATACATTAGAAGAGAGGGAACTAATCTGAATATTCATTACCTTGAGAGAGATCTTATTTCATAAGTAATGTGTCACCAAACTACTGATAAAATAGTTTTTGCTAGAAGGGGAGTTTTCAAGAGATGAAAGCATTCTTGTTCCTTTTTTCTTCTCTTTTTGGAATAAGGAACCAGCAACAGCCTTGGCAAATCCTGATCGTTTTGGCCGCAGAACAATTCATTATAGTGCAAATCTGCACATTATCGTACAAGATGTATGTTGCCATTATATTATTATTATTATTTTTAAAAAATCTAAACTTCCTCTTTGTTTTACTTTCTGTAATTCAGAAGACAGTCTGACAATGAGGGCTGTTTAGAAATTGAAACGGTATTTGCTGGAGACAGCTAAGCGCCTGGCCGTGACTTAGGCTCAGCTTAACTGCCCTGGATAGAGGAGGTTCTCTTTGTAAGCTCTGTGCTGGAAATGAAACTAGTCTGGACCTTCTGCTCTGAACTCTGAACTGAAACTCAACCGTTCTCTCCTCTGCCTGTGAACCAGCTGTTGGTATTGTACATTTCTTCATGTCTTATTATGTATATAAAGAAGTTAATGAATCCTGCTGAATCAGTTATCTGTGTGTGCTTTATGGATGTGGTTTCTGCAACAATCTCTTGACAGACTTGCCAAGAGTTATTTTCTTTGTCCCAATTTTTTTCAAAGATCTCTTTCTGACTGTAAGTGGGTTGAACTTAGTGTAGGGTCGATGCTGCTCTCTAAGCTCCCTTGTTTTGATGCAGATGTTTCATTACCCAAACTAGGTAACATCATCAGTGCTAGTGATGATGTTATCTAGTTTGGATAGCGAAGTGTTCTGACCCCCCTTCTTCGCTCGTTAACAGACGACAGTCAGACAGACTTAAAAGGAAATAACTTTATCAGTCCTGGTTCACGCTGGCTGCGAGCCCAAAATAAACATAGATAAAATCCCTGTCAACAAGGGTTACGCAGCAGAATGCAGAAACAAAACTCTTACAGCATCAGGTTTTCAAGAAGCAAAATCACTTATCCAAGTGTCTCACAAACTCAAACAGGAATGGAACTGAATTCTCCGTAAACGAACGACGAACCACGAACAAACGATGAATGTTGACTTCTGCAACCAGGGTGTGGCACCATCAGTCCTTTTATCTTCAGAAGACAACACTAACGAGCCCCAGCTACAGTGTTATTTCTGCATCCCGACTCAACTCACAGCAAACTTCTGCTGAGTCACGACAGCGAAACATCTGCAAGAAAGCAACCAAGCTCAGAGAGCACCAAGAACCCCTCATTTCAACCCGGAGCTACAAATATTCTCCTTTATTGAATTTAGCGATACATTTCCTTGCCTATGCAAGAAAATTAGTTCTCCCTTTATCCCCTGCCCCTCTACTCATGAGAAAAACGACATGACTTCCATCTTGTGGAAGGAACATCCGTGTGGATTATAGGTGGGTGATCTCTTAGCCTCTCCTTTATCCAGAAAGAGGAGGGAGGGGGGGAGAAAGGAAAGAAGGAAAGAATGAAGGATTTCTGATGCTTCCTAACAGATTCCCTCAGTGAGAAAGCCGGAAGGAAGTCATTGGTCATTCCTGCTCCCATTGCTTTTTTGCCTGCCCTTGGTCATTCTGTTTCTTATTTAGGTAAGAAATATTTCCCAATGGGACACAGATTGTTGACCTACATTTATTAGCAACTGGAAACCCTTTATGGACTTTATGCTGAAAAAAATAACCTGTGATTTTATGGGTTTGGGAATTTGAAAGTCTAGCTTGTGGAAGAAGGAAATTATAAAGTAACCATAGGGACTGAGGGAGAGAAGGAGAGCTAGCTTGGTCATGGTTAAAACACCAGGCTAGAAACTGGGAGTCCATGAAGTATAGTCCTGCCTTAGGCACAAAGCCTACTGAGTGATCTTGGTCTAAACACTCTGTTTCAGCCCTAGAATGGAGGCAATGGGAAACCATTTTTGAAAAAACCTTGCCAAGAAAACTGCAGAATCAGACATGATTGAATGGAAAGAGGGAGGGAGGGAGAGGAGGAGGAGGAGGAGGGGAAGAAGAAGAAGAAGAAGAAGAAGAAGAAGAAGAAGGAGAAGGAGAAGGAGAAGGAGAAGGAGAAGAAGAAGAGAGAGAGAGAGAGAGAGAGAGATGCATTAATAACTGCGGTCAAAAAGATTGGTTTCCTTATCAACTTTTCTTTTTTTTTTCTTTTCTATTTCTATTATATATAGATATATTCTTGTCCATTACTGAAATTTTAAACACCAACGTTTAAATTGGCTATTTATCATGGTTCACGTTAAACTATTGTACTGAATAATGAAGAAAAATTCCCCACCTTTGATTTGGAGTTTCATCTTCAAGAAGAGGAAGAAATTAACCAGCCAATTGAGGAGGAGGAAGAGGAGAGGAAGAGAAGGAGGAGGAGGAGGAGGAGGAGGAGGAGGAGGAGGAGGAGGAGGAGGAGGAGGAGGAGGAGGAAGTAGCAGCTACTCTTCATTTGGAGGAAATTCTGATCTTAGAAAACATGACAGATAGTTAATTGTGAAACATCTGGCCAAATTGAAAGCAGCAGAAATTACACCAATCAATAATGGTTCAGAGAAAAGCTTTTCATCTGAAGTCTGGGAGAAAAACCTGTCAACTCAGCACTTCACTTGTAAAAGAAATACAGAAATAGAATTATGTATCAGTGGGTCTACATGTACTCAGCTACACTGTTCTACATAACACATACAGTCCTCAACTTATGACTACAATTGAGACCAATAATTTATGTTGCTAAGCAAGAGAGTTAAGTGAATTGCACCCCATTTTACAAACTTTTTTTTTTTGCCAGAGGGAAGGTTAGGAAATTGTAATAATTATGTGACCCTGGGACAGTGCAACTGTCATGAATGCGTGCCAGTTTCCAAGCCCCAAAATTTTGATCATATGATCATAGGGGTATTGCAATGGTCAGAAATGTGAAGAGTGGTCATAAGTCACTTTTTTCAGTGCTGTTGTAACTTCAAAAGGTCACTAAACGGATGATTGTAAGTCAAGGACTCTCTATAATTACTACCAAAGGATCAAATGAGAATCAAGTAAAATATTAGACAGAATTGTCATGGACCGAGGCGGGTGTGGTTTTGGATTGCCAAAAGAGGTTTGTGGGTTTGGAAGTATTCCCTCAAGAGCAAAGTGTCAGGTTCCAAGGAATGCATCCATCACAAATTGAACTTCGAGGCATTCCTTTTCTCAAAGTACAAATTTATTTAGGTATACCATATTGGCACTAACTGGTGAAAAGCCAGTACTGAAGTTCCGGGGCTTTTCATCCCAATATAAGTTTCAGTTTTGCCAAGTTTCCAAAACAAACTGTAACATTATCCAACCAAGATGGGAGCTGGTTGCTCAGCGACATCTATCTTCCTCCTCCTCCTCTGGTCAGCCAGTTATTGGACTGTGGCTGACTTCTCAGTTAGGAATGATGTTGTGACTGAAGCAGGGGTGAAATTCAGCAGGTTCTGGAAAACCGGTAGCGGAAATTTTGAGTAGTTCGGAGAACCGGCTAATACCACCTCTGGCTGGCCCCAGAATAGGGTGGGAATACAGATTTTGCAGAATCCTTCCCCTGCCATGCCCACCAAGCCACACCCACAGAAACGGTAGTAAAAAAAAATGAATTTCACCACTGCTCACCCCCATCTATTCTCTGCCTCCTGAATCTCAGCTGATCGGGAGGGAATGGAGATTTCGCAGTATCCTTTCCCTGCCACACCCACCAAGCCACGCCCACAGAACCCCTAGTAAAAAAAATTGACTTTCACCACTGGACTGAAGGCTCCATCCCCCTTCAGCCCCAACCTGCGTCAAACTGAATTCACGTCAGAGTGCCCAAGGATACGAACAATCCTACATCCCAATTAAATTCAGGCTTGACACAATGTTTTCAGGAATAGCACGGTTGGGACACCATGCTATAAAGGCCTCACTTGGAAGTGCAAAGCAGCCATTTCCTTGGACAGTGTCTCTGGGGAATAGCTTGACCAGAGGGGGAGGCAAGAGTAGCATTGAGGTCTTCCCAAACCACACCCAGCTCAGAGAGCACCAAGGACCCACCATTTCAACCATGAGCTACAAATATTCTCTTCTGTGAAAGAGTTACTGATGATATAAACCCAACAGAAGGAACTTTCTTTCTCCGTGGAAAATACTGAAAAGGAACATGCAGAAATAATACATTAGCAAGCCAAGTAGTGTAGGAACTTACAAACAAGCCTCATAACCAATAACTTTTGAATGATTGAAGGATCTTTCGATTTTTTACCATGGTTAATTTGTTGACTTCGTGACTTTTTTTGGGGGGGAAATTAGCCTCTATCTCCATCTGCTGGCCAGTTCTGTCCTAAGCTCTATGAAGTAAAGATAACCCTTTTGGTCAGATGAATTGCAGAATTTCTGGACCTCTCCCAGATGGAGTCACTTGACTGTATCCTTGAAAACATTTAAGCTGTTCCCCAAGGAGCAATTACAAGGTGTTCTCGACTTACAACCATTTGTTTAGTCACAGTGTAAAATTACAACAACACTGAAGTGCCTTATGACTGGTTTGCACACTTCAGACTGTTGCAGCATTCCCATGGTCACATGATCAAAATTCCAACATTTGGCATCTGGCATGCATCTGTATATCACAGATGTTTAGATACTATTATAAAATTGAGCATATACACCAGGGCCAGATTTAGATGAAAACAGACCCTAGGCTATTCCACTTATGAGGCCCTTTCACCTCCCATTTTTAAGTTTGTAAATTACATGAGAGACAATAAAATACATCATTACTGTGATATATATCAATATATATCAATATATATAGCTGGCCTCCCCACGGCGGGCGGCTCTGCTCTGCGGCAAAGGCAGCAAGGCCAGCCGCCTTCTGCGCTCAGCCCCCTCGCCCTCACCTGCCTGGCCGCTGGTGGGCTCCGCGGCCACGGGGCAGCTACTGGGAGCGGCCGCGCCTCTCACCCGACCGCCGGTGCCGGGAACGTGGGCAGCCTCCCCAACTGCTGCGGCGCTGGAATGATCTTAACCAATACATTTTTATGTTTGTTTATTAGTCATATGCGTAGAATTTCTCCTTATTTTCGGTTCAGTGTTTTAGTGTTCACTGTTTTTAGAATAGTGTAATTTTAATTTTGCTAACAATTTGAATGTAGGCCCCTCTTGATCTTGAGGCCCTAGGCTGAAGCCTAGTTAGCCTATAGGAAAATCCAGCACTGATGTACACCTAAAAGACTATCTGAATGAAAAATATTAATAAAATAACAGAGTTGGAAGAGACCTTGGAGATCTTCTAAAACAACCTCCTGCTTATGCAGGAAACCCTACACCACTTCAGACAAATAGTTATCCAACATCTTCTTAAAAACTTCCCACTGTTGGAGCATTCACAACTTTTCGAGGCAAGTTGCTCCACTGATTAATTGTTCTAACTATCAGAAAATTTATCCTTAGTTCTAAGTTGTTTCTCTCCTTGATTTGTTTCTCTCCATTGCTTCTTGGTCTGCCCTCAGGCGCTTTGGAGAATAGGTTGACTCCTTCTTTGTGGAAGCCCCTGAGTTATTGGAACATTGCTATCATGTCACCCCCTAGTCCTTCTTTTAATCAAACTAGACATACCCAGTTCCTGCAACTGTTCTTCATATATTTTATGCAGAAAAAACAATTACTGCCAACCTGCCTTCCATCAAGGATTGTACACTGCATGGGTCAAAAAGAGGGCCATGAAAATATTTACAGACTCCTCGCATCGTGGACATAAATTGTTTCAACCCCTACCCTCAAAATGATGCTACAGAGCACTGCATACCAAGACAATTATACACAAGGACATCTTTTCCCCGAACGCCATCACTCTGCTAAACAAATAATTCCCTCACCATTGTCAAGCCATTCACTAAAGCTGCATTACTATTATTATTAGTCCTCTCATCGTTCCTATCACCCATCTCTTCCCACTTATGACTACAGGACTGTAACTTTGTTGCTTCTATCCTTACGATTTACATTGATATTGTTTCCTGATTGCTTATTTGTACCCTGTGACTATCATTAAGTGCTGTACCTTATGATTCTTGACGAATGTATCTTTCCATGTCTTTTTATGTATACTGAGAGCAGATGCACCAAAGAGAAATTCCTTGTGTGTCCAATCACGCTTGGCCAATAAAGAATTCTATTCTATTCTATTCTATTCTATTCTATTCTATTCTATTCTATTCTATTCTATTCTATTCTATTCCATTCCATTCCATTCTATTCCATTCCATTCTATTCTATTCTATTCTAGCCTCCAGTCCCCTGATCATCTTTGTTTAGTTTAGTTTTAGTTTAGTTTTATTAGAATTTGTAGGCCGCCCTTTTCCCTGGGGGGACTCAGGGCGGCTCACATAAAACTGGGAAGGGGGGGAATACAAACATCAAGATAGAGACATATCATAAAATGGTAGGCAACATACATTCATCATTCGGGAGGGGTAACTATCCTTATCCCCAGGCCTGACGGGCGAGCCAGTTCTTCAGGGCTATGCGGAAGGCTTGGACGGTGGAGAGGGTTGTTGCTCTTCTGTTGCTCATTCTTTCTAGTGTCTCAACATTTTTTACATCATGGCGACCAAAACTGGACGCAGTATTCCAAGTGTGGCTTACCTTACACTGAAAGTACAGCAACATGTACTAAACGCATATTGACACCAGGAAACAAGAGTTGTTCAATAAATGTGGAATAGCTCCCATGTTTGCACCAATAAGAAGAGAAATGCTTAGAAAATCTTGATGAAGTTCTACATGATGAGCACATTATTTTTTAGTCGAAGGACACAGTTCACATTTGAGAGATCTATCAAAGATCACATCCTGCAAAAGATGGGGATCCAAAACAATGAGGTAAATAAGACAGGCAGGAAAAATAAAAGGTTGATTTAATAAAATTTAAACTAAGACGAAATACAGTTAATATGATTATTTCAGTTCTATTTCATTGTGAGAAGAATAAGCTCGGTGGCAAATTTTAGATGGGCTGTGGGGCTCACACCGATAATGTGGAGGATTATGGATGGCTCTAGGACCACCAGCTCAAACTACAGGAGTCTTCCCAACTTCAGCAACTTCAAATTGTGTGGCTTGGACATGGCAGCTTTAAAGAGTTGCAGACGGAGGCTGCATTCAACCTACAGGACATATAAATGCATAGGGGTGTCAAACTCGATTTCATTGAGGGCTGCATCAGGATTGTGTGTTTTACCTCAGGAGGCCAGGGTGGGTGTGGCTAGCTCAATGTTACTCCTGTTGACACCTGTGGTGGCCCGAGCGCTATGCCAGTGAAAATGGGCTGCTAAGCTCCGTTTTCAGGTGTGACAGCAATCCTCTGCCAGTGAAAATGCGTACAGCCTTCCCGAACTCCATTTTCACTGGCAGTGGGTTGTAGGAGGCCATCACAGCCAAAAATGGAGCTCGGGAGACCATTTTTGCTGGCTGAGGCACTGCGGGCCAGTCCTTCACTATATCCCGGGTGGCCCCGTGGATCAGATCTAAGCACCCCACGGGCTGGATCTGATGCGCAGACCTTGAGTTTGACACCCCTAATCCAAAAGCTTTAAAACTTCTTTCTGGAATCGAATGCGAAACAACCACCAACCTTAGAATATTTATCCTGCATAACTGTTTGCAATTATGCTTATTTATCCTAAGCTAAGCTGCATTTTAAAAGCTTCTGGCTGCGAGTCATCCATTATTCAGTAAGAAAACAAATGCCCTGTTAAAAATCTTCCCCCAATTGTCTCTGAAAATCTTGGACAGCAATCCAGAGCAATATATTCCCTAACCCCAAATTAATTGTGGCTGTTTTGATTAACGTGCATTATCTTATAAATATTTTATTAAGAGCGGGATTAAATCTTTCCTTCCTTATGAACTGTGACAACTTTAAAGTCTAACCTTTTACAGCATGGAAACACATAATTATTTTGCTCATTATCCGTATTTAATAGTTCGATCTTTTAATATGCTTTGCCATTTGGAACCTGTCTTTGGTGCCAAGTTCAGATCAATGCTGTTAGTTATTTGTGCTTCTGCACATAATTAAGCTAAAATTAAAAGCAATTTAACCTTGGAGATCATTCACAGTGTGGTATTAATCTGGCTGGGAATAGACTTGTATATATCAAAAGGCTCAGGGTGACCCACAAGGCCATTTACAAACCATATGAAAAAGTTTAGCCTCGTTGAAATCAATACAACTAAGTTGTCTCAGATGTCAGTTCTGTGGCTCAGTCTAAGTAACTGGTGAATCAAAATACCTGCTCTCTCTGCCATTGTGCGGGAGAGGGGAGAGGAAAAACTAAAGAATAAGAGAGTCAAATCAAATGTCCAGTGATCAGAGGTGGTAGTCAGGTGGTTCTGACAAGTTCTGGAGAACCAGTAGAGGAAATTTTGAGTAGTTCGGAGAACCAGTAAATACCACCTCTGACTGGCCCTGCCCCCATTTATTCTCTGTCTCCTGAGTCTCAGCTGAGGAAATGGAGAATTTGCAGTATCCTTCCCCTGGAATGGGGAGGGAGTGAAGATTTTACAGTATCCTACCCTTCCACACCCACCAAGCCACACCCACCAAGCCACACCCACCAAGCCACACCCACCAAGCCACACCCACAGAACTGGTAGTAAAAAAAAAATTGAATCCCACCACTGCCAGTGATAGATACTTTTAAGAACACCTTTTCTTAAGATGCTTCAGTTAGATATTTTCCTTTGGTTTTTCATGCACTTAGTCTCAAAAGAGCCGAGGTGGCGCAGTGGTTAGGGTGCAGTACTGCAGGCCACTTCAGCTGACTGTTATCTGCAGTTCAGCGGTTCTAATCTCACCGGCTCAAGGTTGAACTCAGCCTTCCATCCTTCCGAGGTGGGTGAAATGAGGACCCAGACTGTGGGGGCGATATGCTGACTCTGTAAACCGCTTAGAGAGGGCTGAAAGCCCTATGAAGCGGTATATAAGTCTAACTGCTATTGCTATTGCTAAGTTATATTTTAAATTCTGCGGGGACAAACCAGTTGAGTAGCCAAATAATACCTCCATGGGAAGTCCATAAGTGAGCATAAAGCTAAAGGACTCTTGTGGTCTTTGTCTCTAGGATTGGATTGTCATGGCAATAACATGGAAGATCTTCATAGGTTAGAGGAGTCGGATTTCGGCTACTACTACTGTTCTGACCCAGCTCCCCAAACACAACAAACTCTCTGAAGTTAACTCAAAGATTCCTTTATTAGGAGTGTCAGCAGGCCCAGCAAAATGTTTCTCTCTCAATGCAGGCTAGCAAGTCTGTCCAGCTGGAAGCTGAATGGTTGTCTGTCACATCTATTCATCTCTCTGCCCCCTGCCTTTTATCCCCAGAGCTAGGGTGGGGCTTCACTAGCAGCAGTGGCTCTTCCTTCCCAAGGATTGGCCCATGGATTTCCACAGCTCTCCTCTCCTCTATCTTCTGGGCATTCAGGCACTGGACCCCACTGTTCCTCCCCTTCCTCATCAGCCACCTCCAGATCTTGACTCTCCATCTGAGGGGCTGACGGACAGCCCAGGCTCCGCCTCTGTGTCTCTCTCTGACAGCTCCATTCCCTTTTCCCCCTCGGAGCTCCCAGGTTGCCTTGATGCTGGCCCTGACTCCCACACCGCCTTCTCATCTGATTCTGCTCCGGGAGGGGGCCACAGCTACAGTTGCATCAGGAGCACCTAACCGCTTCTGGTTGAAAGGATTGAACGTTGATTACCACTTTCCGGGGGATGCCTAGTTGGGAGCGCCTTTCATGTTCCCGTTAAGTAGCCCAGTGAAATGATACCCATTTGTCTACTCATGATCACCCACTTTCACACTGCTGGGTTGGCAGGAGCAGGTGGGTGTAACAGGAGCTCCCCTCGTCCTGCAACAGCAACCAGGTCTTGAATGCAAGCCTGTTGATTGTCAACCCACCCCCGTAACCTTGTGAGCCACCGTACCCTAGGGAAGTGGATTGAAAATAAGGGAGTGGCGTTTAAGAGAGAGAAATGCAGACTTCTTATCTAGGGAAACATAAATCAAATGTGCAGGTATAGGATGGGGAACACCTGCCTAGACTTTGGAAAAGTAGCTTATCTGGTGAATGAGTGTAAAGAGGTCCAAGCTCTCTTGTTTTCCATCCCTCTTGCATCTCACAGAAATCAAGGTTCACCTTTGTACCTTTGTGCTAGTTAACTTTGTTGTATTTGTGAACAAAATAACTTCCATATTTTATTTGTCCTGAACACTCTGTCAATCAGGAGTGGTATTCACTTACTTTCCCTACCGGTTCGCAAATGTGAGTGTGCACTTGATTCCCTCACACATGCCACCTCCATGCATGTGCTCAGCCTTCCACACATGCGCTTTAAGTGAAAAAAGGGCTTAAATAGGACGCCATAGAGGCAGAGTGAGTGGCCGGGGCCACCCGTGATTTCCGCTACCAGTTCAGGCAAACCAAAGCGGTAGAATACCATCTCTGCTGCCGATCCAATTCTTTGAGTAACTTGGAAATAAAGCAATGCAAGAAAGGCTGAGAAAACCTTCCTGTCCTTTTTCAACTCCATCATTTCTATCAAGCTCCCACCTTAATTCAACTGTTTCCCCCTTTAGATAGTTGGAAATATTTTTCGGGGGGGGGGAGGCAGAGACACAAAAGAGGAGAAAACTCCTTTCTATGTCGAATTGAAAAATAATGTGTAAAATATAACTTAAGAAAGATGATAGATTCTATCATTTAATTTCCAATTCTGGTGCACATACTTAAGAAGGTCTCAATTAAAAACCTGGCATTTCCATTTAACAGGATCATGTAATAGGTGGAGGGAATCCTAGCATGATTAACGCTTATTTTTAATCCTTGGCAATCCTCTGCACTTTTGTCACTGTCTGCTTCAAATAGCTGTAGCTATAATCGGGCAGGGCTTTAATTGTATGGCCATGCTCCATCTTGACTTTAGCTTCTCGTTATAAGTAGTTGTATAGGGACGTGGTGGCTCAGTGGCTAAGACGTTGAGCTTGTCAATCAGAAAAGTTGGCAGTTCAGTGGTTCAAATTCCTAGTGCCACATAACGGAGTGAGCTCCCGTTACTTGCCCCAGTTTCTGCCAACCTAGCAGTTCTAAAGCATGTAAAAATGCAAGTAGAAAAATAGGAACCATCTTTGGTGGGAAGGTAAAAGTGTTCCTTGCGCCTTTGGCATTTAATCATGCCGTCCGCATGACCACAGAGATATCTTCGGACAGCGCTGGCTCTTCAGCTTTGAAAAGGAGATGAGTACCGCCCCCTAGAGTTGGGAATGATTAGCACATATGTGCGTGGGGAACCTTTACCTTTTTATGTACCTTGTTGAAAGAAAGCAGAAAAGTTTTGTCTTACATTGGACAATTTTTAGGTTGCAAGGCTTCCATTAAGTTAATCATTTCATAGGGAATTTCATATTTAATGTCTGTTTTAATGTGTGCCACAAGCCATGCCATTTGGAATTTCCCATCAAAATTTGGGGGTTTGAGTAGCTCTGGGTCTCCATAAAGACCAGGTTTTTGGGGGAAACCTATGCAATGGGTAAACTATTGGTAATCCATCCTTTTCCTTTTCCTATCTCACTATTTTCATTAAATCCTCCAGTTTTTATCTTTCTCCATCCTGAAACTGAAAAATAATAGTCTGTTTACTAGGATGTAGGTACACTAAATGGTTGTGAATATATATGTCTATCTAATCATACTACACTTTTGTTAATTATTCATTTATTGGTTCATTCATTTGCTTGTTTGTTCATTCATTTGCTTGTTCATTCATTCAATGTATTCAGCTCTCGAGCTCAAACATATGGCTCTTGGAAGCTAACAGAGAATAAAATAAAGATGAAAACGTCATAGACAAGTGTTTCTCAACCTTGGAGACTTGAAGTCCTGTGGACTTCAAGTCTCCAAGGTTGAGAAACACTGTCATAGACCAAAAAAAAACAAAACAAACCCACCCCATCCAAATGTAAAAGATAGACAAGATCAATAACAAAGGACCAACAACAGTCACTAGAACCAAAATATGGAGTCTACCAGACACCTTAAGGCCCAGATTCACCAACTAGATTTTGGATGTCAATAGGATCACATCAAGTCAACTCTCAAGGGAATTATGTTCTAGAGGGCAGGATCACAACAGAAAAGATTCTTCTCCAAGTATCCATCAGATCTCTTTAATGGACAGAGTGAGCCTCTCCTGACAGATCTCATGAGATGGTAGATGAAACTGGGAAGAGATGGAGCTACAAATAAACCATACCAAAGTCTGTGCTTCCCCACTCCCAATACATGCACATACAGCAAGAGTTCTACAGATGTTTATTCAAGTCCCCAGACAGGTCCTCAGAAAACAGCCCCCATTGTCCAGGTCCAAATCTGAGCTCAGCACTGCAAGAGTCACGGAATAACGGGCACTCACAAAGTCCAGGAAAGCAGTCCACAATTCGAACAGATCAGGATGCACACAAAGCATGAAACCGGGAACCTTGCTCCAGCAACACTCAAGTCCTCAAGCGGGATTAAGTAAGCAAGTGCAGCCCTTCACAAGAGGTGAGGTTGAGTCCTCATGAGTACCGTACTTTTCAGAGTATAAGAGGCACCTTTTTCCCTCAAAAAAGAGGGAGAAAATCTAGGTGCGTCTTATACACTGCATACAGCATTTTTGCCTCCCAAAATCCTGCCCCCTTCACCAAAATGGCCCTGCAGAGTCTTTGGAAACCTTGCAGAGTGCTCCTGAGGGTCCGGGAGGGCAGAAATTAGCAAAAAACGGGCTGTTTTTGCTCCTTTTGGCATCCCCTCCTCCAGGAGCACTCTACAAGCCTCCTAAAGGGTATTCGTGCCCTTTGTTTCGAAAAAAAAAAAGCACCTGCATTCACAAACAATGGGCCCTTTTTCAGAGGTCTGCCTAGTGCAAAAACCTCTTTTATTTTATTTGCCTCTTAAAAACCTTGGTGCGTCTTATACTCCAAAAATACGGTAGTTTAGCTAACCAGTGTTATGCCTGCCTCCTCTCTGTCCTGTGTGTCCTTGAGTCAGGAGGAAGTGTGGACTCCACCTCCTCTTCATTGATAAAAGGCAGCAGCTGCTCCTGGTCTTCACTTGAAGCCTCCTTGCTGCAACTTGCTGCAACTATGGCTCGATTCCCTCTCTTAGCCTCAGCCTGTTGTTCATCTGATTGACCCAACTGACGCTGCTCCGACAGGCTAATACTTTCCAAGCCCTGATCCTTGGCTCAGTGCTTTCCTCTGCTGACTCAGACTCACCCTCCTCCTCTGAAATAGGATCTGGAGAGGGGTCCAGAGCAGATCCAGGCCAATGCCATGAAGATTTCTTGGGCCAATATTACCCCTTATCATCTTTTTTAATGACCCGGGGTGGAGCATGGGCAGCTGAGTGGAGCAGAATATTAACTAGCCAGATGCCCTTCCTGTTGCCAATGCGGAGTCATATTCAGCAGATATATTCTTATTGTGCCCAGAGAGAGAAATATCTGCCTCTTCCTAGGATCAACCTCCTGATTGTGAGGCGAGGGCTCCACCTCTAGGCTACCACACCACTCAATCATTGCCCTTTATACTTATGGCAGTGTTTCTCAACCTTGTCAACTTGAAGATGTCTGGACTTTAATTCCTAGAATTCCTCAGCCAGCATTCGCTGGCTGAGGAATTCTGAGAGTTGAAGTCAAGACATCTTCAAGTTGACAAGGTTGAGAAATACTGACTTATGGGAATTTAAAATGTAGGGGGAAAATATGTTTGTATACTACATCTGTGTAAAAAAAAAAACACCCTCATTCGGGCTTCTACCTGTACATGTTGAATTCACTTATGAGTGTCAACTTGGAGGGAACATGCAACTTGAAGGAAAATGGGGAGGGAGGTTAAGACAGGAAAGGTTACCTAAAAGGCTTTCCCAATTGAACTTAAAACTTCATAGTTAATTCTGGAAGTGCCACCAGATGCCTGGGTCATATTATCAGGTGTGGTGGACCTGTTCAAAAGCAAAAAAATACTGGATAAAAATACACACATGGTTGGAAAAAATGACAAAACCACATATTGATTTTAAAATATTGGGGATTCTACCTGAAAAATACAGTAAGGAAAATACATATTTAGTTATCCCTATATTAACTGCTGCTAGAATTGAATTTGCACAAAATTGGAAGAGTGAAGAGATACCTACCGATGAGAATGTGATTAGGAAAATATTAGAGTGTGCGGAAATGAATAGATTAACGCTTGCAATTAAGGAGAAAGAGCAAACTGAATACTATATGGTATGGGATCAATTTTACCAATGGTTAAATAATCAAAATAAAAGTCAGAAATAGGGAAACAAAATAAAGGTGATATGTTAAAAGAGATAAGTAAACATTATGACTAGTATGTTGAATATAATTATGCTCAGATTGTAAAATTAATATGTGGAATATGATTGCAGAATCAATATTAATTTAATGAAGGATGTTGTATTTATGATTATTGCTTAACAAAGATATTTGTACCTAGACAACACACTGTTCAACTGAAGATGGAATAATTATATTAAAAATAAAAAAAAGTATTACCAAAAAAAAAAAACCTTCATAGTTAAGATCTGACCCATTTTTTTGTGCAGTCTAAGCAGTTTGCGTTTGCTGTCAAGAATGATCTGCCCCCTGGTTTATTTACTTATTTCTCCTCCACGTGTTCCTTGTAGCTGCAGCATGGGACAGAGAATGTAGTTGTTTACAGCAAGTCTTATGGAAGCCTTGAAAACCCAGCGTGAATTAGTTTAAGACTCAAGTCAGTTAGATGGATCCTTTCTGCTCCTGGCAATACAGAAAGAGAGCTGATAAAATAGATGAAAGTATACAGAGATATTAATGTTGGCATGGCCTCAAAAGCTATACAGCAATCCTGTTAACAATTTCAGAGAGAGAGAGAGAAGCAAGAGCTTTTGGCTCTCGCTAAACCCATTTTTAACTTGCCTTGCAAGTTAGAAAAAAAAATAACAAAGCTCTCCAGGGATTTCACACATTTTCTGGAAGTGAAATAACCAGGAACAGGAACAGTCAAGGGCAAAAAAAAAATCACTTTCTGAAAGAATATTTAGGTCACATTCAGGGAGTATTATTGAACCTTTTTGAAATTTCCTTCTTTGGGGGGGGGGGGGGGGGTAGAAATACATTTTAAGGAAAAGAGAAAAAGAGCATGAAAAGAAAAAATACGGCGGCCCTTTAAAAGTTTTAAAGAAAAGTTAGGTTATTTTAGTTGTCAGTTTGAAAGCTACCCCTCCATATTGTTTTAGGGATTCCCTTAAATGTTCTTACCTGCTGGGACAATGAATTCTTACAGAAAATTCTTCTTTTGCGAAGCTTCTTCTCTGGTAACTCTGTATTGCTAATTAGGACATACAAAACCTTTGCCAGACCAATCCTCGAGTACAGCTCGTCTGCCTGGAACCCACACTGTATATCGGACATTAACACAATCGAGCAGGTCCAGAGGTATTTCATGAGAAGAGTATTCCACTCCTCTGCTCATAATAGAATTCCATATACCACCAAGCTTGAAATTTTGGACTTGGTCAATCTGGAACTGCGCCGCCTATGGTTCGATCTAAGCATGGGTCACAAAATTGTCTGCTATAATGTCTTGCCTGTCAACAACTTCTAGAGATTCAACCACAATAATACACAACAAACTACTGATAGAAACTCAAGGTAAATGGCTCCAAACTCTATTGCAGAAAATACAACTTCAGCAACAGAGTGGTCAATGCCTGGAATGCTCTACCCGACTCCGTTGTTACAGCCTCTGACCCTCACAGCTTCAATCTCAAACTGTCTACTGTGGACTTCACCCCATTCTTAAGAGGTCCGTAAAGGGGGTGTGCATAAGCGCACCAGCATGCCTACCATATCTGTCTTACTGTCCCCATTTATCTGTATTTACTTCCTTTGTTCATGTTTATGTTCATACCTATACTTGTTATCTTGTACATGTTTGACAAATAAATAAACAAACAAACAAACATATATGGAATGTCCACCCTTGCTGTGTTCAATGTCCTTCTTGCCATCCAAAAGTGTAGCCGAGGTGGCGCAGTGGTTAGAGTGCAGTACTGCAGGCCACTTCAGCTGAGTGCTATCTGCAGTTCAGCAGTTCAAATCTCACCGGCTCAAGGTTGACTCAGCCTTCCATCCTTCCGAGGTGGGTGAAATGAGGACCCAGAGTGTGGGAGCAATATGCTGACTCTGTAAACCGCTTAGAGAGGGCTGAAAGCCCTATGAAGCGATATATAAGTCTAACTGCTATTGCTAAACATGTCAAAAAAAGCTGCATTCCAATAACACATGCATCTATATTTTTTTCCAAGGCTCTGGTGATTTCTTCCAGATGGAAATATTCAAGCATATGGGTTGCTCAATCCTTCTGATCTTCCAACATTCCCAGGGACTTCCTTAAGATTCAAGGGAACTGCCTGAGTCTCTCCACTTTGGCCCTGTGGTGTAGTTAGGGTAATCTTAAAGTTTGGGGAGATTCAAATTGTTGCTCAGATAAGGAGTTTTCTGAACAAAATGCAATTTAAACAGTGAGAAAAGTAAGGTCTTATACTTGGTCAAGTAAAAAAATAAATGTTTCCACTTATTCTATACCAAACCAGGTCTAGAATAAGTGGAACCTGTTTCAATAGCAGTATCTGTGAGAGAGATATAGGTATCCTAGTGGACAACTACTTATTTTTCAGAGTATAAGACACACCTTTTTCCCTCAAAGAGGGTGAAAATCTGTGTGCATCTTATACACTGAAAGCAGCATTTTTGGCCTCCCAAAACCCTGCCCCCTTTGCAAAAAATGGCTGTGCATAGCCTTTAGGAGGCTTCCAGAGTACTCCTGGGGGCTGGGGAGGGCAAAAGTGAGCGAAAAACGGGCCTCGTTTTTGCCCTCCCCAGCCCCCAGGAGCATTCTACAAGCCTCCTAAAGGCTATTCGTGCCCCTTTGTTGACAAAAACCGGGCTGTTTTTGGGAGGTCTGCAGAGTGCAAAAACTTTTTTTAAAAATTTGCCTCTTCAAAATTTTGTTGCTTCTTATACTCCGAAAAATACAGTAAATATAAGCCAGAAGTGTACCACAGCTGCCCCAAAAAGTCAAAGCAGTCCTAGACTTGTAATCAACCGAGAGACAGAATCAAGATCACATGAAGTGTTAGTATTGCTTTATACTGTACTAATAAGACCACACTTGCCCGGTTCTGGTCACCACGATACAAAAATGATGTTGAGACTCTTGAAAGAATGCAGAGAGGTACAACAAAGTTGACTAGGGAACTGGATGCCAAACAGTATGATCAATGGTTGTAGGGGCTGAATTTGTCTAATCTAACAAACGATAGCAGTTTTTCAATATTTGAGGGGTTGTCACAGAAAAGAGGGGTTCAACTTTTTCTAGACAGCACCTGAGGGCAGGACAAGAAGCAATGGATGGAAGATTATCAAGGAGAGATCTAACCTATGTAGAACTAAGGAGAAATTTCCTATCAGTGAGAACAATTAATCTGTGGAATGACTTGACTTCAGAAGCAGAAGACCTTGGAGGTCTTCTAGTTCAATCCTTTGCTCAAACAGGAAGTGACTTATACCATTCTGGAGAAATCTCTTCATAAAAACCTCCAGTGACGGAGGTTGTGGGTTGTGGGAGAAGCTGTGGGTGCTCCGTCACTGGAAGTTTTTATGAAGAGATTTCTCCAGAATGGTATAAGTCACCTCCTGTTTGAGCAAAGGATTGAACTATAAGACCTCCAAGGTCCCTCCCAACTCTGTTATTTTGTATTCTTCTGTAGGAAGTTATCACCCAGCCCTCTCCAGGAAAAATGAAATATCCTAGGAAATATTGAAATGGCAGAATATTTCTCTGGATGTGAAAAGAAAGAAACATGTATTAATAGACAGAATAGCTGCCTGTAGCTTCCTGCCCATCCCCACTTTGTCAATGGGCCATTAAGAAGGCCAAGCTAGTCCCTTTACATAATAAAGACTTCTCCACTTCAACTCCAGGGGATGGGAATAAAGAACTTTACCCAACTCGCCACATGGTATCTGAGAACTCAACCAAACCTAGACTCAAAACACAGCCTGGAGAGTTGTCCCTGCATGGCCCGATGGGAGTCTGACAACCAATCAGAATGCATTTCCTACACAGGAACAGGAAACAGAGAGGTGGGACTGAACAGGTTATAAAAAGCCTAACAAGCCCCTCCCTCAGCCCTTCTCTTCTTCTCCACCAACATTGAAGCCATGTGATCACCTTTTCTGTTCAGGACTCAAGCCATGTGGTCCTGTCCACCAATAAACCATCTTTCCAAGCAGCCTCCATGTCTCCAGTGTCTTTTTCCACACTTGGAGCCGAACCCAGAAGGACATTTCTTTCATCACTTCATTTTAAGACAATTACTTTGTCATCTTCTTTATACCTGATGGAGACTAGTAAAGAAACCATGGAGTTGAGGCCCTGGACACTTTCTTAAACTTCATCAGAACATTTTTTTAAAAAAAGGTACAAATCATCATGTATAGTTTAAAGGATAAGACCATGCCTGATTTCAGACTCCTTGCAAATGTTTAATTATTTACCTATTCCTTTCCTGCTCATTCAACATGGAAACAGGTTAAGCAGTCTTGAGGTCCTAACAAGTTACCAAAGCAGCATGTCTGGAAAATATTCCTTTATGTAGACATGACATTGTGCTGTCTTTTATTTTAAGACATTTCCAAACCATTGTAGTTGGAAGGCACTCTTAACATTCTTGGAGGAACCTAAAAGAGGCAACAGTGATATTGATGACTTTATTAACACTATATTAAGCTTATTTTAATGCTTAAACTATAGCTTTTGAAGGCTCCCTGCCCCCAAATGGTAGAAAACTACAAGTTTGTAGCCATCCTTATTAGGAAGATTAGGTTGGATTTGTTTAAAGAAACCAGAATTTCTTTATCTTTGTTTTTCCTTGTGTTGGAAGAAATGTCAATTTCCAAGTGGGGAAAAAGACACTGGAAACATGGAGGCTGTTTGGAAAGATGGTTTAATGGTGGACAGGATCACATGCCTTGGAGCTCCAGGGTGAAAAAGGGGAGAGATTTTGATAGTTCCTGGGTTTCATACCCTTTCCTGGGCTTTAAACCTCCTGGGACACAGGAAGAGTATCCTGATTGGTTGCTGTCAGGGGTCATAGCTAGCTTTGTAGGTTGTCTGTGTGCTAAGTTTGGTTGAAACTTGGTGGGTGGTGCAATGAAATGGGGTAGATCTTTGTTATGTAGAATAGGCTGGCTCAGGCCTTAATGGGCCATTGGCAAAGGTGGGGGGACTATTAAGAGTGAGTTTGTTTCTTGCCTAAAAACATGTTTCTCCATTTCTCATCCATGGAAATATTCTGCCTTCTTAATATTTCCTAGAATATTTCATTCTTCTGGGAGAGGGGTCGGTGCTAACTTCTACACTTGTATTTTTTTAGAGCTTCTTCAACATTTGCCACCTTCCTCCTCCCCATATATAGACATTTAGCATTGTGAGTCTGTTTGCAGAAATGCCGTCTTTCCCACAGCGCTTCCTGGACCGACCACGAGACCACACAACACTGTAAGGAGACAAGCAGCTAACAGCTTCCAATGACACGTTCCTTCCCTGCTCATTATGTGAATACTTTTATTTCCTTTTCTTGGCTGCTTCTTTTAGATCTGCCTTTTTTTTTTCCTGTGACTTTGTCAATGACTCAGTCAAATTAAGTTGGTTAGGGTGTAAATGCAATTAGTTATGGGGTAAAAAGAAAACCTAGGCATCTGATTAAAATTAAACCAAAAACAATCTATACGAAAAGCTTTGCATACCAGCCATTTCAGCGGCTATTGTAATGTTGTTCCGATGGCAGGAGACAGAATGTTAAACAATTATGGTAGCTAACCATAAGAACAATTGGGATATCAAAGTAAGACAGGAAAACAGGACTTTGTCTAGACAGTTTCCCTCTTTGCCAAGAACTAACAACAAAGCCATTTTTTGTCAGGTCATCCTAGTCCACCAGCAGCAGCCCAATTCTCAGCCTCCTCCTTATTTTCAGTTCAGTTTCCTTTGTGTGTCTCTGGTGCAAAACATGATTTATGTATTTTGACTGCTCTGTTTTGAGCTCAGTTTTATTCACTTGCCCACTTCACTTATTCACACTGCAGTTTTAAGCAGCATTGCCCACTCTCTGCCAAAGGGGATTATGCTGTGAAGCCATTTAGCATAACCAAGCATGGGCAACATTTCCAACCCACAGACAAACATGACCACCCGGGTGCACAACGCACATACCTCTGCAGAGCAGTAGCTGTCAACACGTTGGAAAGCTTGTTGGCCCATAAGCAATAGAAACGCAGCCGCCTAGAACAGTCACAAAGAGGGCAGAAGGAGAAGCAACCAGCCCCCACATGGGAACATAAGCATTTTTAAGCACGTTGCAGTAGCAACTCTACCTTGTCCCATGGGTGCTTTTTCAAAGGCACCTGGACTTCCTTTGTTTTTCCTTGAAGAGGTTTTGTTTCTCATCACAAGAAGCTTTTTCTGTTCTGAAGCTTCTTGGATGAGAAGTGAAATGCCTTCGAGGAAAAACAAGAAAGTTGAAAAAGCACCATTGGGGCAACCATGACCTGGATGACTGACAGTCTCCATAGAGTCAAATCTACCTTCATAGTAGCTCTGAGCAGGGTCCCTAAGAGGAACGGAGAAGCATTAGGCTTCTTCTCTTGCCTATTAGTTGGTACATTCAACTAGAATAGAGTAGAATAGAATAACAGAGTTGGAAGCAGAGGTGGTATTCAGCAGGTTTTAACCAGTTATGGAGAACCAATAGCAGAAATTTTGAGTAGTCTGGAGAACTGGCAAATACCACCTCTGACTGGCCATCTATTCTCTGCCTCCCAAGTCCCAGCGGATCGGGAGGAAATGAGGATTTTACAGTATCCTTCCCCTGCCACGCCCACCAAGCCATGGCCCACCACCAACGCACCACCCCCAGAACTGGTAGTAATTTTTTTTGAATCCCACCACTGGTTGGAAGGGACCTTGGAGGTCTTCTAGTCCAGCCCCGTGCTTAGCCAGGAAACCCTATACCCGTGATGGCTAACCTTTTTGTCATCGCGTGCCAAAAGCGTGTGCATGCTCCTGCACCAGGGGTGGGCTCCTGCCAGTTCTAACCTCTTCTATAGAAGAGGTTCCACAAATCTAAAGTGCTGTTTAGAACCAGTTCCAGTTCCCTCCACCTGCCCGTCCGGACATCATCAAGATGAAGAGCGAGAGGAGGACTTCTGGGAGTTGAAGTCCACAAGTCTTAAAGCTGTCAAGTTTGAACACCCCTGGGGTGTTTTTTTTCTAAAGGGTTAGGGGTGCAAGGGTCTTGTAACTTGACAGCTTTAAGACTCGCGTGCTTCAAATGCCAGAGTTTCTGAGCCAACATTTTGGTTGCTAAGCAAGAGTGTTGTTAAGTGAGTTTCACCACATTTTACAAGTGGGCCATGTCCACCCAGTCTACATGATTGCCAAGCCACTCCCACTCAGTCACACGGCCGGCAAGCCACTCCCACTCGGTCACATGGCCAGCAAGCCACTCCCACAAAGCAGGCCACACCTACAGAAGAGATTCTAAAAAAATTTGAAACCCACCACTGCCCCGCACCCATAATGCAATGCTCGAGTGTCTCCCCCCATGTGCCCCACTCCTATGCATTCGTGCATGACCCCCCGCACTCCCCCACCCCCTGCGGATGCATGGCAGAGTGTGAAGATCAGCTGGCTCGCAGGAGGCGCATGCGCATGTGCAGTGGAGCTGGGCTAGTGTGCATGCAGAGAGGGCTCTATGTGCCACCCGTGGCCATAGATTCGCCATCATGGCCTTATACCATTTCAGACAAATGGTTAACCAATCTCTTGTTTAAAACTTCCAATGTTGGCACATTTACAATATCTGGAGGCAACTGTCTAGCCAACAGGCAAAGCCCATAGAATACTTTTTCTGCGAGGAGGCTAGGTTGTTGATTTCCCCTTACTAAGAGCAACAGAAAATCAGAAATCTCTTTCCTGCCATCTACTGGATCGCATAGAGCAGTTCCAAGGATAAAACTTCCAATGTTTCTGTGGGTTACAGTTTATACTCACCAGGCCAGACTTCGGCCACAGACAACAGATTTTCCCTCCGAGCATATTGATATTTTTTTAATTTTGTAATTGAATAACCTTTCTTTTCATTTCCGGGAAAGGCCATATTTTTTCCACTTAGTGCAACATTCCCAAATTGCAGCAAACAGAACCAGTCACTTCTCAACTACCTAAAAAGAAAAACAAAGTTTTGTCCATTTAAAGCAACTCTTAAGAACAGCAGCAAGGCAAAGAGTTGTTCCAATGAATCGGATCAGAGCATTCTTTGTGTAAGGGATGACTTGCACTTTATGATTTGATCCTTGCTTGCCAACCTCCCTTTTTTTTCTTTTACAGCATCTCTCTTTAGAGGAGAAGTGAAATGGGAATCACCCAGGGATGAAATGCTACCGGTTCAGACCAGTTCGCCCGAACCAATAGTAAAAAAATGCTGCCAGTATGAGCGAACTGGTATTTCCGACAATCAGCTGTGACACATGATTTATATTAGCTAGAAAGCAGGATTTCCTGTTAGCTAATTTAAATCTCGTGGCACAGCGGATTTCCCCCCACCCACCCCGCTGTTCTACTTACCTTTGCAGGCGCACTCAGATGGCGGGCTCCACCTACCCACCCGGATGTCATCACATCCGTTTTTTATGCTCTGCGCATGCGTGGAAGGTCCTGCACACATTCACATTTGGAACCGGTAGCAAAGGTGTTCTGACTCGCCTTCTCGAAACGAAAGCCACAAGCAAACGTAAATAAGAATACTTTTAATCAGTCCAGACTCTCGTTGGCTGCAAGCCCAAAATAAACAGAGATAAGCACTCTGGCAGTACGTCTTACAAACCTAGGCAATGCTAACAAACTCTCACAGCAAACCACTTCTCCAAGTTGGTTTCTCTGAATAGTGAACGCTGACTCCTGCAAACAGGGCATGGCACACACAGTCTCTTTTATAATCAGGAGAGGATCTTAATCAGCATCAGCTAAGCACAATCATCTCCTACAATTACGCAGTTGTTCCTTCCGTCGAGTAGCCCTTCGACGGCGTGCCTCCTGAAACAACTCACAAGTGTCCTGAACACTCCCTCTGATCCAATGCTCTGCCGCCACCTGGTGGCCAAACAGTCTCTCCTCGCCCTGCTTGGAGTCGGCACCCTTTCCAGGGTCCTCCACCTCCTCCAGGGCCGACTCATAAGACCCCTCGCTGTCGGAGTCTGGTGGCAGCTCCAACGGCTCCTGCCAGGCCACAACACAAAGGTAAATTGATTTCACCCCTGGAATAACCTGATGACAGAAAATGCCTTTAGAGGGCCAAATGTGAATTATGTAGCTTTGTAATCATGTGGAATCTTTGAATGAAACGAATTGGGTTTTTATCTACAAAGAAATGGAGCTAAGCCTAGAGTGGATTTAATGGCCACATCAGCTTTGAGTGTTTTAAAGGGGGCGTCATTTACAGCAAGATTCTGTAGGTAGCTTATGATGCAAAACACAACTATACAAAACAGAATTACACACACACACACAAAACCACCTTCAAACAAACCAGTGCATAACTGGTAAAACAGAATAATAAATCCAGATTATAATATGAGATAGAGAAAGAGCAAGAGCTAAGGAGCAAAATCCATTGAGTTGAAGCATTGTTGGCTAAGGTTTTGCAACAGAAAAGTCCCAGAAAAGTTTTTAGGAAGTTCTCCCTTGCTAAAATTACAGCCAGGAGGGCATTCAGCAATGGGGAAGGGGGCAAGCGGGGTATTCTTGATGGTGTAGCCATCATTATTCCCCCCCCACCGCTCTCTTATTTAGTGAGAGAAGAATTTGAAATGATGACCTCAGAGATCAGTCAGAAACAGGGGAAAAAGCAATTTTTCAGACAGGTCCCAAGCAGTTCCCAAACTATGGAGGACATTGAAGATGTCCTGACTGCATTAGAAAATGGGGTCTAATTAAACTTGGTGCCGTTAGAAAAGGGGTTTTCCAGGTTTTCAGTCCAGGATCCTCACGCAATTCCCTGAAATTCTTCTACAGTTGTAATCAATGACAACAATTGCAATCACTTTAGATCACCCTATACAAAGAAATCTTCATGTGATAAGAAGAAGGGATGAAAGAAGCCCCTATAACCTGGCACATGTTTCAGTTGCCCAAGATACTTTGGGCACACCCTTGTAAAACACACCTTACATTTTAACCAAGGAGAGGTATTTATAATTTGCCAGTTACCTAGCTCAAATTTAGCAGATTTAGATTATAAATTACAAATTTAGATTATAAACTGCACAGATTCTTCATTCTGGATTAATTAGAGATTAAAGATTAATTATATATTATTTAGGGACGTGGTGGCTCAGTGGCTAAGATGATGAGCTTGTTGATCATAAAGTCGGCAGTTCAGTGGTTCGAATCCCTAGCACCCCATAATGGAGTGAGCTCCCGTTACTTGTCTCAGCTTCCGCCAACCTAGCAGTTCGAAAGCATGTAAAAAAGCAAGTAGAAAAATAGGGACCACTTTGGTGGGAAAGTATCAGCACTCCGTGCGCCTTCGGCATTTAGTCACATGATCACAGAGACATCTTCGGACAACGCTGGCTCTTTGGTTTTGAAACGAAGATGAGCACCGCCCTCTAGAGCCGGAAACAACTAGCATGCATGTCCGGGGGAACCTTTACCTTTATAGATTACTTGGGGACAGCAGCTAATCTGGCAGTTTTACCAAAGAGATGTCTCTTCTAAAGCAGGGGTGTTCAACCTTGGCAACTTAAAAACGTATGGACTTCAGCTCCATGGCTGGCTGGGGAATTCTGGAATTAATCCACAAGTCTTCAAGTTGCCAAGGTTGGACACCCCTGCCCTAAAAAACGTCAACAATCCAGACCAGTGCAGGATCATAAGCCCACAATAACCTTCACCCATCCCTTAGAATGGTTATCAAATCTAAACTCAGACACAGTGGCATAGTGGTTAGAATGCAGTACTGCAGGCTACTTCTGCTGACTGCTGGCTGCCTGCAATTTGGCAATTTGAATCTCACCAGGTTCATGGTTGACTCAGTCTTCCATCCTTCTGAGGTGGGTAAAATGAGGACCCAGATTGTTGAGGGCAATATACTGACTCTGTAAACTGCTTAGAGAGGGCTGTAAAGCACTGTGAGGCGGTATATAAGTCTAAGTGCTATTGCCAGTGCTAAAAGCTGTAGTGAGCAGCCTGGATTCAACTGGATGCATTTATGCCTGTGTCAGCCAATATCCTCAGCCTTAGTGTTAATCATGTGGACCCACTCCATAGTCTGCAAGGCCTGAAAGTTGAAGTCCAGCTGCTCCACTGCCCATTCTTCTTTTACTTTCCCTATTAAATTATGGAGTCATAGAATTTTGGGAACAGACTGGCCAATTCAGTGAGGACTCCTGGCAGGATAGCGCCAATTAGAAACACCAGAGGCAGCTGCTGGATGTCATCACGAGTAGCCATGAGTGTTTGTGAGCACTCCCCAAAACACACAAGCTTTCACATGGATGGATGTTTGCCTAACCATAATACTGGCCGTAGCTGAAATTCAGATGGGCAAAAGCTCATTAGATTCAGATTTATTTATTTATTCAGAGGATTCATGCAGCCACAGAAGTCCTATGATTGTGACTCTGGGAGGTAGACAGGAAGTAAAAGTAAAATAAATAAAAATAAAACCATACAAGGTCAAAAGAAATTGCTGAATAAAACAACATACAGCTGGGGCTCACCAATCATATATTCCACCTTCGGGAGATGGGTCTCATCCAGGGGTGGGTTTCTCGGCCCGTTCCAACCGGTCCGGTTGGAACGGGGCCGGCGGCATCCTCGTGCACGCGCATGGTGAACGCATGCGTACTAGCATCTGTGCGAGGCTCCAGCTGCTCCTGGAGGATCGCGCAGGCGCTGTATGCGTCCTGCGCATGCGTGAAAGCGCAGAACTTGTCAAAACTGGGTAAGGAGCGCGGGCGGGCAGGTCGGCCCTTCACCGTTCCCGGAAGTTACTTACTTCCGGGTTCGCCGACCAACCAGTTCGCCGCGAACTGGTTGAAACCCACCCTGGTCTCATCTATCGTTGTGGCCCAGTTTTCAAGGGGAAAAAACACATATTTCCAAGCTTTTCTGGAGTCTCTTAGGGCAGGTTCATCTCAGAGGTGGGTTGCTCCAGGTTTGGCCTGGTTCGGCCAACTGGTAGTGGAATTCAGGCCTGGTCACAGAACCGGCAGCGACCCAGACCTACCACTCCCCTGAACTGGTTCCCTCGGTGCCACCGGGCCGCCGTCATTTTGATTTTTAGTGACTGCACAATGTGCAGTTCACTGTAAATTGTTCTGCGCATGTGCAAAGATCAGTGCACACATGTACAGAGCGTGCATTGCGTGCAGGTTGCAAACTGGTAGTAAAACCAGCAGCAACCCACCCCTGATTCATCTGCATACTCAGGTGAGGAGAATAACATAATAATAGAATTGGGAGGGACCTTGGGGGTCTTCTAGTCCAATCCCCTGCTTAGGCAGAAACCCCTATATCATTTCAGGCAAATGGCTTTTCAGTCTCTTCTTTAAAACTTCCAGAGTTGGAACATTCACAATGTCAGAGTTCCAAGTAACACCCCCAATGAAAGAAGACTCCGAGACTTGAGTTTCCTCAAGGTTCCATTTTATTAGAGATGTCATGTTGACACACCTGGGAAAACCCAAATCCCCACCCAAATGAAATGTGAAGTCCTTGCCCAGCACCCACATGTCCATCACATGATACAATCAGGCACTACCCAAAACTGAAGATGCCTCCCAGTCACACCCTCACAGCTGCAGGGCAAGATGTCCTTGACTCTCTGAGAAAGGAATGCCATTTTGACACATACTCCTTATAATCCCCCCCTCCCATTTTCCCACAGTAGGAATTGTGTGTTGTCCAGCCTGCAGAGATGCCAGCAGAGTTGGACAGTGAGGAGGTTTGGGAGGAACGTGGACCAGTCTTGGAGTCTGGGGAAGGCTCTGGTGAGGGCTTTGCATTGGAGACAGAGAGGAGGCCAGGGCCATCTGGGAGTTATGTGCTGCCTCCGGAGCCTCCAGAATCTGACATCAGGAAGGCAGAGGAACAGAGGGAGTCTGTTCCCAGAGCTGCCAGAAGGCAAGAACAGTTAAGACAAAAGGGGCAACTCGGGAATAAGGCTTGGAGATTATTGGCCCCTCCCATAAGCCATAAAAGAGGAGCAAACTGACATGAGCTTTTGCAGGAAGCAACTTTTTTCATTCTGGTTAGTTTAAACTCTAGTTTAAGCTCCATTTTGACTGTGCTCTGTTTGGCCTTGCAAAACTAATTGGCAATTAGGTCTCTGGCAACGTTTCAAGGGAGATAACGGTGGGTGCTTATCAGCATTACCATGAAAGACTGTGGCAGACTTCTGTTGGACTATTCACAAACTGTTTGTGACTCATGTAAATGGACATAATTCACAGCTGTTTAAATAAAAAGAGGGTTTTGGGGACTAAGCATGTGATTTTTACTGTCTCAGGAAGCCTAGATCAGAACATTGTGGCAGGCCTGAAGGCCCAAATGTAAAAGATGGCTTCCAGGTCTGACAGGCCACCCCACCACACCCAGGTCTGACACACAACTTCTGGAGGCAAGTTGTTCCACTGGTTAATTGTTCTAACTGTCAGGAAATTTATCCTTAATTCTAGGTTGGTTCTGCCTTTTTGTTACTTTCCATCTATTGCTTCTTGTCCTGCCTTCATATGATTTGGAGAAGAGCAAGAGTGACTCCCCTCTTCCTTGTGGCAGCCCCTCAAATATTGGAATCAGTGGTGGGTTTCAAAAATTGTTCGAACCTACTCTATGGGTGTGGCCTCCTTTGTGGGAGTGGCTTGCCGCCCATGTGACCGGATGGGAGTGGCTTGCTGCCCATGTGACCGGATATGAAGATGCCGACGACACTTGTCAGAACCACCTTAAATTACCTCACACACAGCACTGGCATGCATAAGAATATGATGTAAACTTGTTTTTTAAAAGGCATCTTTGATTTGCGTTAAAACAGAACACGCAATGTTCTGATTGCACCACAAACGCAGTAGTCATCCTTACCTTTCACAGAGGCACTGAGTTTTATAAATATGAGCATGATAGTGTAGAATAATCATATCCAAGGACCAGTGATGGGTTTCAAAAAAATTTGGAACCTCTTCTGTAGGTGTGGCCTGCTTTCTGGGTCCACTGGTGGAACCTCTTCTAACTGGTTCAGTAGATTTGACGAACCGGTTCTACCGAATAGGTGCGAACTGGTAGGAACCCACCTCTGATTGGAATGCTGCTTATTGGAACAGAAATGATTCATATTCCAGATCTTATGAGAAGACATTTCTTCAAAGAGGGGACATGGTGCATGTTTATCTATGAGAGCACATGAGATTAAACACACCTGAGACAGACATTATTTATGTATAACTGAATGCATGTTGATCATACTGAGCTGACTTTCTACATTCTAGTATGTTCCTTAAGCAACAATTTTTCTCTTTGCTTGGAAAGCAAGATAGATAGATAAATATATAAATAAATAAATAGATGATTTATTTACCACCACAGGCTAAACAGATGCTAACCAGTGTATAGATATTAAAAAATTAAAGCTAACTGCAAAATAATATTCACAATAATACTAAACTCAAGACATGATGTACATCATATAAACTTTGCTTTAAGTGCCATAAATATTGTGCATCTCTGCATATTTTTGCAGCCTGAAAATTGCTAAGACCTACAGCTAATTCAATAAAGACCACTGACTTATAATATATCAACTAGAACCTTCGTGACCCGTCAAAAGCGCGAACGTCATAAGCGCGCCGACAACACCGCGGCACTAAAACCGCGATGTCAAAAGCGCGCCGACAACAGCGCACCGACAACAGCGCGCCGACAGAAGCGCGATTTAATTTAAGGTAAGATTTACATTTAGGTTTAGGGTTAGGTTTAGGGTTAGGTTTAGGGTTAGGTTTAGGGTTAGGTTTAGGTTTAGGTTTAGGGTTAGGGTTAGGTTTAGGGTTACCTTACAGCACGCTTCTGTCGGCGCGCTTTTGTCGGCACGCTTTAGGGCTAATTAGTCGCTCATTCGTCACACGGTTTTGTCACCGCGCTTTAGACACCGCGGTTTAGTCAGGCACGCTTTTGTTGTGCGCGCATTTGTGGTGGAACCGGAACCTTTCCAAAATTTAAAACCCCTAAAATCTTTTGATTGATCATTCTCTTTCTCTCCTTTTCTCTAATTTTCTCAAACTATGGTTGGAATTCAGATCTTTTCTGCTGCTTTGACTATAATGGAAAACAAAATATTTAATATCAGAAGGTTGGAATAAACAGGAAGACGGTGAGGGTAGAGTAAGGAAAGCTAAGAGGTTCATGAGTTCATTCAGAGGGCTCGCAAGTTATTTTAAAACAAAGGAAAGCCAGAGGTTTTTCTTGTTTGCAGCCTGTGTTAAAGCCAAAAGAGAGAGGACCAATCAGTAGGTTTTCCTTTGTTTTGAAGGTAGTAGTTGTGATAAGATGCAAAGAAAGTGGTTAGATCATGGCATCCTGTCCCAGAGACATCCTGCACACCTCTGGGCAACTTGGTCTCTGGCCACAAAACGTAGTTGCTAACCTTTAAACAAAAATATTGGTCTTGGCATGGATTCAGTCTTTCAATTACCTCTCACCTGTAAACTGTCTTCTGTCCTAGTAAGTGAACAATTTTTACAGTGGGTTTTGGATTCATACAAGCAAAGAAAGAATTGAGGAAAATTTCCTAAGGGTGTCCCAAAGATGCTTTTTCAAAAGGCAACTGGACTTTCTGGTTTTTCTTTGAAGACAGTTTGCTTCTCATCCAAGAAGCAAAATGTCTTCAAAGAAATACCAGAGAGCCCAGTCGTCTTTTGAAAAAGCACCTTTGGGATGACCTGGATGACTGAGAATCTCCATAGATACTTTCCTGAGGTTCTTTAATCTAGACAAGATGTTAGGCAAATGTAGGTTTCATAGGAGGCCTCTGGAGCAGAGATTGTGATAGGAGCCACCCTGAAGATTAGTCCTATCATTAGGAAGAAAGAGACAAAGGGTTTGGGTGCAGATTCTGGAGAACAGCAATGGAAGTTCTCGTGAACTCTGCAACATCATCTTCTTCAATTTGGTGTAACTCCTAAAATTCCAACCACAAAGGTTGGGATTTGGGAGTGCCCTTGTCACAACACTGGTGAAAGACACTAAGTTGGGGAAGGTATCAAATAGGTAACAGGTTGCTAAAGAAAGACATTCCTGCCATCAAAAGAAAGGATCCAGGCTTCCTAAATTGGACTAGAACACCTCTAAGGTTCCTTCCAGCCCCATGATTCTATGATTCTATGAAATTAGCTTGCTATCTTACAAGTCAACTGCCATTTCAAGCATAGCTTGGAGAAAGGGTGCCATTTTATTCCTTGCCTTGGAGTTCTGAAATTCCTTAAAAACATTGCCCCTCCGCAACTACGCGGAGGAGAGCCTTTTCAGTAGTAGCTCCGACCCTTTGGAACGACCTCCCCATGGAGATTCGTACCCTCACCACCCTCCAGACCTTCCGCACAGCCCTTAAGATCTGGCTATTCCGCCAGGCCTGGGGTTAAAGATTGGGATCCGTCCCCACCCGAATGATGTATGAATGTTGCTTCTATTTTTTAATTGTGTATTGTCTGTATATGTCATTACGTGTATCCCCTCCCTATAGGTTGTAAGCCGCCCTGAGTCCCCTCAGGGAAAAGGGCGGCCTATAAATAAAAGCAATCTAATCTAATCTAATCTAACCCAATTAGGTAGAAAGAAAATATGTCTTATAATCACAATCTGGATCCGAATTTCCATTGCTAAGCAAGATGGCTGTTAAATGAGATGCACCCAATTGTATGACCTTTTTCCAACTTGGAAAAAAGCTGTAGTTGTTAAGTGAATTATGTGGTCATTAAGTGAATCCATTGGCTTGGCTTGGCAGAAGTTGGCTAAGAAGGTTGCAAATGGCAGTCACATGACCCCATATTTATTTACTATTGTAAATACACATCAGTTGCCAAATTTAAATTATATGATCCTGATTGAAGAGCCGAGGTGGCACAGTGGTTAAATGCAGCACTGCAGACTACTTCAGCTGACTGCAGTTTAGCAGTTCGGCTGTTCAAATCTCACCGGCTCAGGGTTGACTCAGCCTTCCATCCTTCCGAGGTGGGTAAAATGAGGACCCGGATTGTTGGGGGCAATATGCTGACTCTGTAAACCGCTTAGAGAGGGTTGAAAGCCCTATGAAGCGGTATATAAGTCTAACTGCTATTGCTACTGCTATTGTAGGCACAAGGACCAGTTGTAAGTTACTTTCTTCAGTGATGTTATAACTTCAACGGTTGTTAAATGAATGGTTGTAAGATCGAGGACTATTTGTATTTGGTATATTCCCCAGTCTAAGCTTTGTAAGTTTAGCTGAAAGCATCTCTTTGTTGAGAAACATATGCTGGGAGATTGCCGTAACCATTGCATCGCTGGAGAAGGGAGCCTCGGTCGGAATGCTTCACCCACCATAAGCATTCTGCTTTAATGACACTATCTTTTATCAGCCGCAAAGAGCAAAATTAACTTGCTGATCAGGTAGCATTGATTCTTCTACCTCGTAGCCTCCCACCCCGTCGGATGTGACAAGCCAGCGAGCTGCGGTTGAAAAGAAAGCAGGAATCAGCGATCGGCATCTCCCCTGCTTTCTCTCTGTGCCTCTGGTGAAGGTGAAACAGAGGACTTCATTCATTTTCTGTGCAATATAAATTCAAACAGCAGCGCGAGGGAGATGCTGCGGTCTCTGAACCACAGAGCCCAGCTGAAATTCCTGGGCCAGTTCCTTGGCAGGTTTCCCATTTGCCTTCATCTGGATGCCATTGGCAAGAGCATCAGACAAGCAGTTGGCTTCCCAAGCAGACAGCATTGCAATAATCACAGCATAAAGCACTATTCTGTGCTCATTATTTGAACTGGATCTGCCGGGTGGGAGATGAGCCAAAGCCAGTGGAGTTAAGGGAGATCTCTTAGGATCTCCCTTCTTCTCCCTTCCTCTCTTGCCCTTCTAATGGAAGCAACGTGGCCGTACTTAGAAGAATTATTAGTGCTACATCCACGCTGCATCCTGTCTTGCTTCTATATTGGTTTAGCTACCAGTGCAATTCGGAGACAGTAGGAAAATGCTAACTATCAGTCTCCCCTCCTTGCAGAGCCCAGATTAACACATGCCAGCCAGAGCCAGGCAATTACTTTCAGCTTCAAAAAGAATAGCTGGCAGACTGTTAGCAGAGTGTTTTGATATCTGGAGACATTGCTTCCATCAGTGACACTTTCCAGTCAGGATGAGACTTCAAACATGGCTGACACTTTATTCTGTATACGACACACTACAGAACACAGTAGATTTGTGAGATGATATTTGTTGTCTTATATGATACCCTTGCCTAAGACCCTGCACAAGAAACACTTCTCACTTAAGTCCTATTTTTATTCTGAGTGCTTCAAATGTAAGGTATGGCTTTGTCGTAGCACCTGCAGCTGTTGTCCACATCTGGTTTGTATGATCAAGGAACTTCTGCATTTCCTACAGAAATTCAGAATTATTGGATCTGCCATTTGTCCTTCTATAACTGTCTGGTTTGGTACAGCAACCAAACAGAGCAGGTGCAGAGTTCATCGGATAGTTTGGACTGCATGAAAAACAATTGTAACCAGCCTGCCTTCCATTGAGGACTTGTATACTGCAAGGGTCAGAAGGAGGACTGAGAAAGTATCTACAGACCCCTCATATCCTGGACATAAACTGGTTCAACTCCTCCCTTGAGATGTTGCTACAGGGCACCACATGCCAAAACAACTAAACACAGGGACAATTTTTTTCCTTTTGCCATCACTCTGCTGAACACCCAATTCTCACTGCACTGTGTTATGTCTAAGTATACTTACCCATGTAGTATGGCTGTATTACTATTATCCTTCTCATCTTTTCTACTACTTTCTTTTATTGATATCATTATTACGATTATTATTACTCTGTTGTTTTTAACATATACTGAGAGTTTTTGCACCAGAAACAAATTCCTTCTGTGTCTAAACACACTTAGCCAAATATTCTGTTCTGTTGTGTTCTGTTCTAGTTCTAGTTCTAGTTCTAGTTCTAGTCTACTCATTTCCCCTCTTGATGCTGGTTCAGGCTGTAGTGTTGTAAGACCATACAGGACAAGTGTCTGGTTGGGATGTCTTTAATGGATCTTGCTGATTTTTTGACTGAAATTGCAAATAATTTGCTTACCGTATTTTTCGGACTATAAAACGCACCAGTGTATAAGACGCACCAAGTTTTTGAAGAGGTAAGTAAGAAAAAAAAGTTTTTGCATCAATGTGAATTAGGTCTAAAGGCTGTTGCGTTCTACTGTTGTTGGTTTTTGGAAAGTGTGTCTTTGTCATTTTGCTTTTATACAACTGGTGCATTTCGTTATCTGATTGCATGGGTCAATTTTTATGCTGCTGGGATGCTGATCTTGCATTAGTCTTTTTGTTGCTTCAGGATTTCTGTGCCCAAGCTGACAATGCCATGTGTGAATGCACTTTTCTCTTTGGCAGCCTTAACCATTTCATTGCAGTGCAGCTGATACAGAATCATCCATGATTCTCCCTTTTGCAAGTGACTCCCTTTGGTGATCATGCTAGCAGTGTTCCAGTATTTGAAAAGCTGCCACAAAGAAGAGGGGACCAAATTATTCTCCAAAGCACCAGAGAGCAGGAGAAGAATCAATGGTTGGAAACTAATCAAAGAGAGAAGCAATCTGGAATTAAGGAGATTCTTCCTAACAGTGAGGACAATTAACCAGTGGAACAGCTTGCCTCCAGAAATCGTGGAGGTTTTTAAGAAGTGGCTGGACAGTCACTTGTCTGAGATGGTATAGAATCTCCAGCTTGAGCAGAGGGCTGGACTATAAGACCTCCAAGGTCTCTTCCAGCTATTCTACTCTACTCTATTCTACTCTATTCTACTCTATTCTACTCTATTCTATTCTATTCTATTCTATTCTACTCTACTCTACTCTACTCTACTCTACTCTATTCTATTCTATTCTGACACCTCTGAATACAGCCATAGTCCCTTGTTTAGTTACTTTCTTCACAGAGAACAAGTTCTTTTCAAAAGCTGGTACCTAGAGCACATTTTTGACAGGTATTTTTTTTGGGGGGGGGTGTCTGTTTAAGAGACAGAGTCTCTTCACTCCTTCTGAGACCATAAGTGGCTATGGCAATTTTTTGCTTTGGTCAAGAGAAGTGAAAAAACCTTTGTCACTGGTCATGAAACCTATAGCTTCTGAGGCAATACATCAGGCATGGAATAATGAGACACCTTCCTTGGGGTAAACAGGAAATACTCAGTACCTGAAGTGTCTTCTAGGTTCACTCTTTTGGCCTTTTGGTGGTTCACTGGCCTCCTTCGCTGAGCCATTCATTCTAGCTTTCCAGACTCTGCAATTGGCCTTTAAACGATCTGGATTTTTGCATCTTGACTTATGACTGGTCACTTAGCTTTAAAGTTACAAAGGAGGACCCCAGGGCTACCAATGACCCAGGTTTGAAATGCTCATGGCCACCCTCTGCAGTCATAGGATGACATTTTGGGAAATTGGCAACCAGTTACAGCTGTTAGCAACATCCTGCGGTCACATGACTATGATATAAGAGCCAAGGTGGCGCAGTGGTTAAATGCAGCACTGCAGGCTACTGCTAGATCAGCAGGTCAGTGGTTCAAATCTCACCGGCTCAGGGTTGACTCAGCCTTCCATCCTTCCCGAGGTGGGTAAAATGAGGACCCAGATTGTTGGGGGCAATATGCTGACTCTCTGTAAACCGCTTAGAGAGGCCTGAAAGGCCTATGAAGCGGTATATAAGTCTACTGCTATTGCTATTGCTATTTACAACTTTTTTTGGCCAGAAACTGCCATTTAAGAGCCGAGGTGGTGCAGTGGTTAGAGTGCAGTACTGCAGGCCACTTCAGCTGACTGTTATCTGCAGTTCGGCAGTTCAAATCTCACCGGCTCAAGGTTGACTCAGCCTTCCATCCTTCCGAGGTGGGTGAAATGAGGACCCAGACTGTGGGGGCGATATGCTGACTCTGTAAAATGCTTAGAGAGGGCTGAAAGCCCTATGAAGTGGTATATAAGTCTAATTGCTATTGCTAATTCCAGTTTCTGGCAAAAAGGAAAAAAAAAACCACTCACTGCGGACAATGGAATCAGAAGTAAATGTTGGAAAACCAGCAAACATTTTTTGAAAATTTCTCTCATGGACCATGAGACTCTGCAAATGGCTGTAAAGGTGAGCTGGCTGCCAAGGGCCCAAAATGTGATCATGTGACTATTAGGGTTAATGCTGTCATAACTTTCAGACTGTTTGCAAAAAGTTTAGAGGAGTTCCGTTGTAACTTCAAACAATCCCTAAGTGACTGGCTATACCTGTACCTATGAGTAACACCCCCCCCAACAATATATGCAGCACAAGCTACTGCATGTAAACAGGGAGTGAACCCCACACTCACTTGCACTGATGATGTTACCTGGTTAGGTAATGAAACTCCTACAAGCATACAGCCAAGCTCACTGAGGATGGGAAAGGAGGAGGAGGAGAATGAGGAAGAGAAGAGAAGAGTTGGAAGGGATCTTGGAGGTCCTCTAGTCCATCCCCTGACCAGGTAGGAAACCCTACACCACTTCAGACAAATGATTATCCAACCTCTTCTTTAAACTTTCCAGTGTTGGAGCATTCACAACTTCTGGAGGCAAGTTGTTCCACTGATTAATTGTTGTAGCTGCCAGGAAATTTCTCCTCAGTTCTAAGTTGCTTCTCTCCTTGATTAGTTTCCAGCCATAGAAGAAAAAGGAGGAGGAGGAGAGGAGGAGGGGGGAGGAGGAGGATTAGGAGGAGGAGGATTAGGAGGAGGAGGAGGAGGAGGAGGAGGAGGAGGAGGAGGAGGGGGGGGGAGGAGGAAGAGGAGGAGGAGGAGGAGGAGGAGGAGGAGGAGGAGGAGGAGGAGAAGGAGAATAAATAATAACGTTGGCATTTTCATAGCTTTGAAAAACTATGATCTTATTAAAATGGAAACTACTGAAGGGTTTATCTGCATAGTTCTTCTGTAGAAACGCAAACTTTGGTTAGCTTTCAAAGCCCTCCAGTTTGTGGCATTAATTGTCACTCTGCCTGCATGTAGTAGCTTATGGGAAGAGCAATTAATACAGGATGACAGTCCCCAGTAAAGGGCATGAGATGGATTGGCAGCAGCCTACAGATGCAGAAAACTCACAACATGGTACGAAAACACCATTTTTATATGATACAGCTGGATTTGCAGAATGCGCAGCAATTTATCAGCCTGTAGCATCTGCTCCTGTGCTCCCCAGCATTTGATTTGCAGATTCAGATGTCTTTGATAATAATGACTTGGGCTGGCTAGACAAGAGAAGGGGCAGCAGGAGGGAAGGAAGGGTGAAGCACTGTTACTTTTGCAATCTTCAGTCTGGAAGTAGGAAACAAATAATGCTTGATGAGATGGGAATTAGACAGAGATAGGAAGAAAGTTGCTTCGTTCGCAAGAAACTTCGCTAACATCATTCTTTTGAGCCAATATTCCAATGGAAACGCAGCTATCATTTAAAATGTCCACTTTTCCAAATTTTGCAATAAAGAGTGTCACTCTGAACAAAATGTAGATAAAATAAATGTTGGCACAAAAATTCACCTGTTCAGAAAAAAAATGGCAAAATATGCATTATTGGGAAATAGTTTGAAAACCTGATCATTAGCTGAATAAGGCTACGGACAAATTATCTCAGTTCTGAGGAGGAATCATGTTGTCTAATGATCCAGCAGGGATCTTGTACTGACATAGCAATAGCAATAGCAATAGTTAGGCTTATATACCGCTTCATAGGGCTTTCAGCCCTCTCTAAGCGGTTTACAGAGTCAGCATATTGCCCCCAACAACAATCTGGGTCCTCATTTTACCCACCTCGGAAGGATGGAAGGCTGAGTCAACCTTGAGCCTGGTGGGATTTGAACAGCCAAACTGCTGAACTGCAGTGCTGAATTTAACCACTGCGCCACCTCGGCTCTTATAATGACATAGCATTATTTAGGAGTCACTTCTAGACTAGATTAAAGTTTTCTGCAACCTGGTGTCTTTTAGGCAGGTTGAGAACACAACTCAATCTAACCCAGTGTTTCTCAACCTTGCCCACTTTAAGACATGTGGACTTCAACTCCCAGAATTCCCCAACCGTTCATGGTGGCTGGGGAATTCTGAGAGTTGGGTCAGAGTAACAGAATTACAGAGTTGGATGGGACCTTGGAAGTAAATAAATAAGTCTTCAGCCAGTGGTGGGTTTCAATTTTTTTTAGAACCTCTTCTGTAGGTGTGGCCTGCTTTGTGGGAGTGGCTTGCTGGCCATGTGACTGGGAGGGAGTGGCTTGCCAGCCATGTGACTGGGTTGGTGTGGCCAACTTGTAAAATGTGGTGAAACTCACTTAACAATGCTCTTGCTTAGCAACCAAAATGTTGGCTCGGAAACTCTGGCATTTGAAGCACACAAATCTTAAAGCTGTCAAGTAACAAGACCCTTGCACCCCTAACCCTTTAGAAAAAAAAACTCAGGGGTGTTCAAACTTGACAACTTTAAAACTTGTGGACTTCAACTCCCAGAATTCCTCCTTTCGCTCTTCATCTTGATGATGTGTAGACAGCTGGGGGGGCAGGGAGCTGGAACTGGTTTTAAACGGGACTGTAGATTTGTGGAACCTCTTCTATAAAAGAGGTTAGAACTGGCAGGAACCCACACCTGCCTTCTGCTCAGGCAGGAAACCTATACCATTACAAATAGTAATGGTAATCTCTTCTTAAACACTTCCAGTGTTGGAGCATTCAGAACTTCTGGAGACAAATTGTTACACTGATTAATTGTGCTGTCAGGAAATTTCTCCTTAGTTCTGGGTTGCTTTTCTCCTTGATTACTTTCCAGGCAGGGGTAGGATTCAGCCGGTTTGGACTGGTTTGGGCGAACCAAATGCTAATTTTGCATCTGCTTCCTCGAACTGGTAGTTGCTTGTGTATGAGCAGTTGATTGTTAATTGATTTGCTCCTGTGCAGAAACATGCCGGTAACAGCAGAAAAGATAGGAGAACCAGTTTGGGGGTGTGGCCAGCCTGGATCACTGCTGGTTCTGTGACCCAGGCTGAATGACCACTATCGGTTTGGCCAAAGAGGGCTAAACTGGGAGCAACCTACCTCTGATGGATATTGATTGCAATTTGTGACTTTACTATCCAAAAGAAAAAAGAAAATATATGCCCTCATGGCAATTCGTTATGATGCCTAGGACAACTTTCCAAAATTTCAAAATGTATACCCATGAGCCCAAAAGTCTTGCCTATAAAATAAAACTTTATTCCCCTCCTATTTAAAATCCACAATGTTAAAAAGCAGGCCATTCTTTCCAATCAAAGTGCAAAGGCAGCAGAGCAACAGTTTTATCTGTAACCACAAGATGGCGATCCAAGTAACTTATTTGCTTTCAGGTTAGCAACATCAATGGATTTTTTTAAAAAATCAAAACACTTATAACCACAAATGAATAAGCAATGTGAACAAAACGAAGGAAGGCAGAGATTTAATCAAGTCCTCCAAATCAGAAAGGGGAACTCATCTCTCTAGATGTTGCTGAATTATGCTGCAAGCACTTCTCATTTTGGACATCCCAAGTAGTTGGAAGCTAAGCATCAATGAGGCCTGGAGGTAGAGGTGGTATTCAGCCAGTTTGCACCGGTTCACACGAACCAGTAGGGGAAATTTGGCCTGGGTCGCTGAACTGGTAGTGACCACTGGCTGGCCCTGCCCCCTGCCTGGTTGCCCCGTTGCTACTCACTTGCCCCCCCACCCATTTCTGCTCGTTCTGCTTGGGCAAGTCCCTCCAGCACAGCAGGCAATGGGATGCATGTGCAAGGCAGAGGTAGGTTCCTATCAGTTTGCACCTATTCGGTAGAACCGGTTTGTCTAATCTACCAAACCAGTTAGAAGAGATTCTACCAGTGGACCCAGAAAGCAGGCCACACCTACAGAAGAGGTTCCAAAATTTTTTGAAACCCACCACTGGTCCTTGGATATGATTATTCTACACTATCAAGCTCATATTTATAAAACTCAGGGCCTCTGTGAAAGGTAAGGATGACTACTGCATTTGTGGTGCAATCAGAACATTGCGTGTGTTGAAGTTGTTTTAACGCAAACCAAAGATGCCTTTTAAAAAAACAAGTTTACATCATATTCTTATGCATGCCAGTGCTGTGTGTGAGGTAATTTAAGGTGGTTCTGACAAATGTCGTCAGCATCTTCATATCCAGTCACATGGGCAGCAAGCCACTCCCATCCGGTCACATGGGCGGCAAGCCACTCCCACAAAGGAGGCCACACCCACAGAGTAGGTTTGAACAATTTTTGAAACCCACCACTGGTGCAAGGCCATCGCAAAAAACAAAGTGATGATGGCAGCGGCTTTTTTGGTGATCTCCGGCAGTTTTCGCCACTGCAGCTGGGAAAGAGGTGGTAGCTAGGAGGCTCCTCGCAGTCGCATTGAAAAAAAGAGGTGGTCAAGGGGGAGGAAGTGGTGCTAGGGCCGGGGCCTCTGAAGGAGCTGACATGGGACTGGTGAAGGGAGGGTGGGGCAGCATGCAGGATGAGACCTTTGACAGATTAGGCCAGGCCAAGGCAGAAAATAGGTAGGTAGGTAGAACTTTTTTTTTCCTACTGTGTTCTGTAGGTGTGACTTGGTGGGCATGAGTGGCATCGAGTTGGCCACACCCACACATTTGCATGACCTCCCCACCTAGCCACACCCACAGAACCGGAAGTCAAAATATTTGAATCCCACCAGTGCGTAGAGGACCATAGGCTGGTTGACCCTGATGCGGGAGGCCTACTGGTACCTCAGAATCAGAAGGAAAAGCACCTGAGTTTTCCACAGCTATTCCACAATATGTATTTAATAATTGATTAAACAAATCTATATGGCTGCCCAACTCACACACAGGAAATGTGCCTTAAAATCATAACATAAACATAAAAACCATAACCTACTTAACACCTGTGACCGAGCAACACAATAAAACCAGCCACTAATCAGCTTCATCTCCATTCATGACCTCCAGGTCTGCTGTCAAAATGATCTTTCAGGACCTTTCTGGAAAGCAACAGGATGGAGGCCAGTCAGTGGAGGAATGATTTTCAATAGAGAAAAGGCCACCACTGAGAAGGCCCTTTTTATGGTCCCACCAGACATATATCTCAATAGTTGGGACCCACAACATATTCTGCCTCGCTGCCCTTTTTCTTATAACTGTCAACGTGCCACTGCTCCCTTATGTCCACCCTGAAGCTGTCTTGGCCGAAGCAATCTTTGTCTGCTTTTGGGTTGCCACACTGGAGCTGAGTGTTAGGGAGGGGGGATTTTGGCAGCCAAAACAAAATGCTTTCTCTTGGGAACCAAGGACATTCTCTCACCTGGTTGGAAGGCGGCAGAGTGATGCCACCCGGTTGTCGCACTACATGATGATTGGCCCATGTGACCATGTTATGAGGAAGTAGAAAAACTTTTACTTTTAATGAGGTGAAAACCGCGGTAATTTCAGAGTTCACCAGATACGTGCCAATCTGATATTTTCAATAGCTCGAATGCCTTGGAGCCTCTTGCTTGCAATGGATTTATTACTTATCAATTCCACAATTTTTTTAACCAATCAGAAAAGAGAAAAGGCAATCTGGTACCCTCAAGATATTTGGATTCCAATTCTCACAGGTCTTTTTCATTGGCTAAAGTGATAAGGGAAGAAATGAACTGAAAGCAATTGCCTCATTGTGAAGGGAAGGTATGCCCTGCTCTTTAAAAGGGAAAAAAAGAAACTCGCCAGAACAAGTCAGGAATATAGTCGGAAAATTTTGCCTTTAAGCATTGAGCCAAGAATTGAGACAAATCTCTAGAGGAGAGATTTATGCAGACATGAACTGCTCAAGACATCATGTATTTTAATTATTGTTAGTGACTTAGTGGATCTTTGTGATATTAGTCACCTCAAGTTGCATGGTGTATGTTGTGGCCCACTAGTGGCCAGTGGAGCTGGCAGCAGAGTCGGACAGTGAGGAGGTTGGAGAGAAACATGGGCCAATCCTGGAGGCTGGGGAAGGCTTGGACGAGGGTTCTGCATCGGAGGCAGAGATGGAACCATCTGGCAGTTCTCAGTTGCCTTCGGAGCTAGACAGCAGTGAGGCAGAGGAACAGCCGGAGCCTGTTCCCAGTGCGCACATGCGCAGAGTTGCCAGAAGAAAAGAACAACTCAGAAATCAAGGTCTACTTGGAAGTAAAGTCACAGGTGGATGATGAATGGCCCCTCCCATAGGAAATAAAAGAGGAGTGAAAGGGGAGTGGGCTTTTGCAGGAAACAATTCTTTCGTTCGTTAAATTTGTTTCAGGAGTGTGAAGATCTGTCCGTGAATTTCAGAGACTCTGTGCCCAGTCTTTCCTTGCGCAGCACCTCATTTGGAAAATATTTACACGGCAGCTTTCCAAGATAGATAAGGTCTGTAGTCATAATTACTCCTTTGAAAGACCGTTTGCCAGGCCTTTGCTGAATGTGAATGGGAGGAATTCACATTCATTTAATAAAAGGGGTTTTGTCAGGACCAGGACTCTGCTTCATACTTTTTGGGGAAGTCTAGGTCAGAACAGTGTATGAGTGCAGAATCTTTGCTCTAGTAGATTTTTTTTTCTTTTTGTGTAAAATAAGTCCTGAACACCGAGTGTTTTGTACGTGCCACTGAGTGACAGGATCAACAATAATAATTGTCCTAAACTAGGTAGATCTGCCTAGAAGACAAATAAAGTAAAAGCTTTCTATTTGCTTGTTTGGCTTTGTCTGTCCTTGTGGTCATAAAGTATTTACTTTAGTTGATAGCAGATAAGTTAATGGCTCTAAATGAAATTATTCAGGACCAAAGTACAGCCAGGGACGTGATACAGTAAAACCTCAGGCAGGGATCTGATAAGTATATCCTCACACCACCGAAAACAGAATCTGCATTCCCCACTGTTATGATGAAGGAAGGTCTTCCAAAGCATCCCATGGGTTTTAAAAGCAGGGGGGGGTGGAATTGCATTTGTGGTTTGGCTCCAGCTACACTGAGTTAAAGGATAAAAGTGTAGAGAATAAAACTTTCAATGTATAACTGCCTTTATTTTATTTAAGACATTAGCATGGGGAAAATTACCTCTCTCAGACCAATTAGATCGCACAGGTTGGGTCTCCTCCGGATTCCATCTGCCAGCCAATGTCGGCTGGCGACTCCCTGGGGGAGAGCCTTCTCTGTTGCAGCTCCGGCCCTCTGGAACGAGCTCCCTGTTGAGATCCGGACCTTTACTACCCTCCCGGCCTTCCGCAAAGCCACCAAGTCCTGGCTGTTCCAGCAGGCTGGGGGGTGCTGAGAAGCATCTACCTCCACGGAAATTGTGAATGTTGGTTTTGTTTTTAATATGTTGTCTTTGTCTCGTTCCCCACTTTCCCTTGTCTTTTGTGAGCCGCCCGGAGTCTTCCGGGAGTGGGCGGCATACAAGACAAACAAACAAACAAACAAACAAACAAATAAATAAATAAATAAATAAATAAATAAATAAAATAAGAGAACAAAGACAGCTGGAGATTAATTATTACAAATCAAAATTACCCACTTTGAGGGGTGGAGAGAGCCTAAAAGCTGTCTGTGGTCCATAAATGGGGAGGTTTATAAACTGAGCAGGTATGAAGAGTCAGTTATTGGGAACTGTTTTTCTGGAGCCCTCAGGGAACACACCAAGCATATGATCTAAAAGGCCCTTTGCCAAAGACTGGACACCTTTCTTGTATCAGGGGCATTTTTTATTTCATCAGGGGTGTCTGTAGGGGGTGGAAGGGAGCAAAAAAAACACCAACGTAATGGTTGTAATAGCAATAGCACTTAGACTTATATACTGCTTCATAATCATCACAATTATGGCAAATCACGGCTTGAACTATCTTGCTTTGCATGTAATGAGTCTATCTCATATATTAGTTTCACCTTTTAAGTTGCATTACTGAAATAAATGAACTTTTGCACGATATTCTAATGTTTCGAGTTTCACCTGTATTATATTGCTGCAGCTTAAACCCATACTTAAGTCTTAAGGCTAGCCTATTGAAGGCTGAGATGAGGATTTGGGCTGTTGATTTAATTATTTATTAAATCCACAGGTAGTCCTCAAATTATAATAATTTGTTTAGCAATAGCAATAGCAGTTAGATAGAGCTTTCAGCCCTCTCTAAGCGGTTTACAGAGTCAGCATATTGCCCCCACAGTCTGGGTCCTCATTTCACTCACCTCGGAAGGATGGAAGGCTGAGTCAACCTTGAGCCGGTGAGATTTGAACTGCTGAACTGCAGATAGCAGTCAGCTGAAGTGGCCTGCAGTACTGCACTCTAACCACTGCACCACCTCAGCTCTGTCACCATTCAGCTATAAAAAAATGACTTATGACCATTTTTCACACTTACAGCCATGGCAGCGTACCCCCTGGTCACATGATCCAAATGCAGAGGACAACTGATTCATATTTATGACAGTTGTAGTGTCCTAAGATCATGTGATGATCTTTTGCGACCTTCTGACAAGCAAAGTCAATGGGGAAGCCAGTGATGTTACTAACTTAACAACTGCAGTGATTCACTTGACAATTGTGTCAAAAAAGCTCGTAAGATGAGGCAAAACTCACTTAATACCTGTCTTGCTTAGCAACAGAAATTCTGAACTGGGTTGCAGTCAAACGTCAAATGGCTACCTGTGCATTTAATCAAAAATTAAAACAGCAGTCCAACTTGGATCGGCTTTCAGACTTGATCCTTTAATATTGACTGATTCCTACCAATCTCCATGGTGCGGCCATTCAAAGGTTAAACTCTGCTCCTATAGATCTCCATGGGCATTGCTCTTGGCTTCAGAGCTTGATCGTGCTAAAATGAGCATTAAAGCAAGAGTTAATGATATGGAACACCAAGTAGATGTCTCTTTGGTAGCAAGCCATAAGAACCTGGATAGAATTAATTGCTTGCTTAACCCAGCCAAGCATCGTTGCAATTTAACAACTCCTGCATACAGGAAGCATACTCGTTAGTGAGATGCAGTGCCTTATCCTTTGCCATGGTAGGTAGTAAATATAGAAAAGTTCCCTTGGGTGAAAGAATTTGGCCTTGTGGGTCCTACAGATATAGAACAGAGGTGTTATTCAGCAAGTTCTGACCAGTTCTGGAGAACCAGTAGCGGAAATTTTGACTAGTTCGTGACCAAAATAAAGATTTGTGTTGGCGATGAACTGAAAATTCATGTTGGTAAAAGCAGTTGTTAGTGGAAATGATTCTCTAGAGAACTGGCTGGTTCTTCCTTGTTAAATATTTACAAGCAGAGATTGGTTGGCCATTTGTGGATGCTCTCAAGGTTTAGATTTCCTCTGTTTTCCAACACTGGACTCCATCTTTGGAGATTTTCAATAAGAAATTAGACAGCCGTTTGTCCAGAACTGTATAGGGCAGGGGTGTCAAACTCAAGGCCCGGGGGCCAGATATTGCTTGCAGGATACTTAGATCTGGTTGTGGGGTCAAATCTCGTGAGGGCTGCATGCAGCCATCCCGAGCTCCGTTTTCGCTGGCAGACGGTTGCAGGAAGCCATTGCAGCTGAAAATGGAGCTCGGGAGCCTGTTTTCTCTGGAAGAGCACTCAGGCCACACAGGCACCCCCAACACAAGTGATGTTGAGCTGGCCATGCCCACCTTGGCTATGCCTACTCTGGGCCCCAAGGTCAAACACAACCCTGATGTAGCCCTCAATGAAATCGAGTTTGACATCCCTGTTATAGAGTCTCCTGCCATGAGCAGGGGATTGGAGCAGAAGACTTCCAACGTCCTTCCCGACACTACTATTCTATATTAATGTGATTATTGACCTATATATCCTTTTAATTCCTCCTCTAACTCTATTCTGCTCTCTTTCTTATTTTATTTATAATATTTACTGTTTAGTGGCAGCAGTGTTTGGGCCGTTTGGCAGCAGAAGAAAGGGGGTATCAAAATGGGATGTGCCTGACCGCTGCTACCTTCCTGCCACATGTCCCATCTTGCGCTGGTATCAAACAGCCAGAATATTGCCACCACTGCCAAATAGCCCAAACTCTGAATAGTCCGAAGCTTGGCTTGGTGACAGTGGTGGCAGCAGTAGGATGTGTGAAAATGGGAAGCCCCTAGCCACTGCAATCATTGATCTGTGCTCTGCTCACCCAGACATGGATCCCAGCAGATTTATACAGAATATAGAATGGATATAGAATAGGTGATCAGTGAATTGTCCCTGTGGCATGTTGGCCATGTTGAATTATCCTGCAATGACTTGGAGCAGGGATGGGTTCCTGCCAGTTCTAACCTCTTCTATAGAAGATATTCCACAAATCTACAGTGCCGTTTAGAACCGGTTCCAGCTCCCTCCCCCCGCCCATCCGCACATCATCAAGATGAAGAGCGAGAGGAGGAATTCTGGGAGTTGAAGTCCACATGTCTTAAAGCTGTCAAGTTTGAACACCCCTGGGTTTTTTTTTCTAAAGGGTTAGGGGTGCAAAGGTCTTGTAACTTGACAGCTTTAAGACTTGCACACTACAATGTCAGAGTTCCTTAGCCAACATGACTGGAGGAAAAATTCTGGGAGTTAAAGTCTACAAGTCTTAAAGCTGTCAAGTTTGAACACCCCTGAGGTTTTTTTTTCTAAAGGGTTAGGGGTGCAAGGATCTTGTAACTTGATAGCTTTAAAACTCCCGTGCTTCATATGCCAGAGTTTCTGAGCCAACATTTTGGTTGCTAAGCAAGAGCGTTGTTAAGTGAGTTTCACCACATTTTACAAGTTGGCCACGCCCACCCAGTCACATGGCTGGCAAGCCACTCCCACTCAGTTACATGGCCGGCAAGCCACTCCCACCCAGTCACATGGCCGGCAAGCCACTCCTACAAAGCAGGCCACACCTACAGAAGAGGTTCTAAAAAAAATTGACACCCACCTCTGACTTGGAGGTGATAAGCTGGTGGCGCCAAGCTGGGCCCTCAACATGTCCTTGACTTTATGAGGACACCTAGATCACTCGCATAGTTGCTACTATTGAGCCATGTATCACCTTTTCCCGTAATGGTGGACCTATGGCACATGTACCCCAGGTGGCACACAGAGCTCTCTCTATGGGCACGCCAGTTGTCGCCCCAGCCCAGATCCACCCCGCATGTGTGCATCCCTCCCACTGGCCAGCTAGTCTTTGGGTCTCTGCCATGCATGCGGAGGGGAGGGGTGCATGCAGGGGGCGCGTGTGCGCATGCTTGGGGGTGCATGCATGGGGGTGCTCACATTGCATTTTGGGGCCACACACAGTGCTCCCCACCCCATTTTGGCTTCCAGGTTGGTACAGAAGGCTTTCCGGGCCCGAAATGGGGTGGGAGGGGGGGCGGCATCCCTGTGTCCCGTTTTGGCTTCCAGGTGCAGAAGGCCTTCCAAGCTCAAAACGTTTGTCATGCAATGACAAAAAGATTAGCCATCACTGACCTCTTCTATACCTCTTCTATATTCTGTATAAATCTGCTGGGAACCATTGTCTGTTCTCCGATTCTCTCCACAGCCAGCCAAGTTATACAAGTAATATGAACTCAAGAGTTAACTCAACCAGAATACCAACAGAATTGTCAAGATCACTTAGGATAATTCAGTCTGTGTCAAAAGTGGGAGCTGAGGAACTTATCCTCCTTCCCCTGTATTGATTGTATTCAAATGTTATGCTAATAGGCTTTTTAGACGGTTCAACCTATACAGATGGGAGCTAATAGATTCCTGTAAATTATTCCACTTCAAAATTATTGTGCTGGATTTGAATTTACCCCTATAAATCCTTGAAGACTGTAGGACTGCTAAGCTTCAGGCTTCCACCTATTCAACATGTTACTCTGCATTTTGGGATAGCATTTTATTCATGTCTTCTTAGACATCCTTCTAGTTATAAATACTTACTTTTTGCTTTATTGGGACAAAGGTGGAATGCATAGTATATCACCACAGGAAGTTTATATTCTGATCAAGGCAGCAGTTATTCCAAAAGTCATGTACAACACTGCATTGCTTATTAAACTTTAGCCTAATGGGAACACTATATCACTAGTTGCAAAGTTTAGATTTGAATTTGATTGCAAAGTTTAATCAAGGTTTGTGATCTATGGCTGGAGATAGCCAGCTCTGTGAAAAAAAAATTTTTTTTCGGTATACAAGAACCTGGGGACACATAACATGGCAAATGAAAAACGAAAACATTGCCAATAACTATTTGAAGTGAATGCTGAGCTAATCAAATTGACGAATTAATTTCCGTTAGCAAATTACTTAGAGCTAAATAGCATATCACATTATCTGGGTTTTCAGGGCACAACAATTTGATACATGGATCATGTGAAATGGATGGCAAGTTTCAGAGGCTGGACTCAGCTCATAAAAATCTTGTTAAGTTTCATCTGTTTATTACCCTTCAGTGTGGGGGGGGGAGACAATCTACCTCCTATGACACCTTCCCCAAGCTGGTGCCCTCCTCCACTGTGCTGGCTTTTCAACCTCTGAGCTAAAAGTTCATCTCTTGCTTTTAGGTGGGGGAAGCTTTGCTGTTACCATATTTCCCCAAAAATAAGACAGGGTCTTATTTTCTTTTGACCCCGAAATAGGTGCTAGGCCTTATTTTTGGGGAGGTCTTATTATTTTTGAGGTGCAGGAGGTGGGGAGCGTGGTTACTTCTGGGCTGCTGCTAGGTTGCAATATTTTTGGGGAGGGCTTATTTTCAGGGAAGGGCTTATTTCAGCGCATGCGCTGAACAGCGCGATTGGGCTTGTTATCCAAGGAGGTCTTATTTTCAGGGAAACAGGGTATGAAAGAACCAAATTTCTGGGCTCATTTCCTTTTAAAAAATAGTATATATTTTTTATTTTTTTAACTTAAACATTTCATCTTCCATTAAACAGTGTGTCATCTGGGTACAAATATACCGTGTTTCCCCGAAAATACAACATGTCCTCATAATACAGCCATGGCACATTTTTCTGGTGGGCAAAAATATAAGGTCCCCCCTCCCGCATATAAGCCCCCTGAACAACCCCCCCACCTCCGTCCAGGCAGAGCGCTCTGAGTGAATGGCGCTCTGCATGGCTGGAGAGGGGGGTTGTGTGAGCGGCTGTTCCGCTCTCGCTCACCCACCTCCCAGTCTCACGATGCATGACCCAGCTCTCATTATGGAGCCAGGGCACCTCCGCCGTCGCCATCCCAGCCTGGCTTTTTCCGCGGCTTCCAACCTGAGTCCTTCAGCAATGGCCGCTCTGGGCACACACTCTATGGTTGTATGCTCTGCAGGCAGCTGGCCCACAGAGGGCAGCGAACTGGAGGGTGGCGAACAGGTGCTCCCGTGGCTTGGAGATACCCCTAGGTCAGTGAATGGCACTGTGCCTGGCTGGAAAGGGGGGTTGCCGGGCAGCTGATCATGAGCATGGTCACCTCATGGCTGCTGTGTTGCTGCTGAGACAGCGCAACACAGCCGTTCGACCCTGAGGCTGTGCCCGGCTCTTCGGGAGCCCGCTCACAAGAAAGCAGCTGCTCGGCAACCCCCCTCTCCAGCTGGACACATTGCCGCTGACCAACCTAGCAGTAACCTGAAGGCGCCAAGCAACGCGAGCGCCTTTGCCCCCCACCTCGTTCCCGCAGCTTGGTGCCTTCGGGATACAGCTAGGTCGGCGAGTGGTGCTCTGCCTGGCCGGCGGGGGGAAATTGTCCAGAGGGCTTGTTTTTTGGGGGGGACTTATATTTTTGCCCACCCGAAAAATGTGGCATGGCCTTAATTTCTGGACATGTCGTATTTTCGGATATTTGTCTTTCACTTTGGTTTCTATGGCGGATGAAATGCCAGGCGGGTCACACTGTGTTCGATATACTTATATGTAAATAATAAAAATATATTTTACAAAAAGAATTTACCATAAACATAGTGGAGTGGCAGACTGACATATTTTAAATATATATATATATCTTTTACCAGACTCATTTGTTCATGAGAACGAAGTACAATCCTGAGCTGTTTTTCAAGCAAAAATGTTCATGCTTGGATTTTGTTTGCTTTTAAGATGCACACCATGAGAAGTAGAACAGCTTAATTAGCACATCAAAGGCCCTGTTATATTTGATTCTGTACAAACACGTCTGTTTACATGCACACCTCTTTTCCCCAGTGGAAAACAGCTGCAGCCCACCAGCTTGGTCTAGCAAAAGGGACCTTTTGAATTTTGCAATATCATTGACAAGAGTTCAAGGTTTGTTTGTTTCTTAATTGATGGGAGCTATTGATTTGAATTTGCATCCCTGGCTGCCCAGTCAGCATGTTTTCAGTGCTGAAGGTGGAAGAAGGTTATCAGAAAACTTTAAAAGCTTTGCAATACATTTAGGGAAACCGGGTCATTTTACGGAGTTGGGAAAGGGAGCCATGATAGAGAATTATGCTGCAGGAGCTTCTCCAGAAGTTTGAAGACTGCAGATTTAACATTCAAAAATCGGAGTGCTTTTGTATTTACAATATATATATTCATTCATATATATATGAATGAAAATTTATCTTTTTTAAAAAGTCAGAATGTGGGAAAATAGAATTTCTAATGAAAGTAAAACAGAGCAGAACTGCAATAGTCTCAAATTTATTCTAATTTACAGTGAAAATCCAATTGTGTTCACTAATTCTGAATTTCGTTTTGGTTTCTCTGTAAAAAAAACAACAGCAACAACCAAGCACTTGGGTAGTCTGACTTCAGAGTCAAAGAGTTTATAATTAATTACTATCTTTTAATGAAAGGCAATTGACATTTATCTGTAATGAATACTTTAAAAAGATGAAACTATGATAAAGATAATTAGACTGGGCCTGTACTTAGCTTGGAGAGGGCTCTTGTAAATCAGAAAGACATTTCAGTCATCCATCAACATCACCACATTGACCTGCTTTATAGTTTAGTTGTGTAGCTATGTGGGACTCTGCTGAAATATGTACTGATCCCATTGTTAGTTCCTACTTTATACACTTTTCACCCTAAAACACATGAAAGCTTTTTGCCACACTGTGCATAAGGGTGTCTGCAGAGCATGATCAAAAAAATAGAACAGAATAGAATGGAATGGAATGGAGCGGAGCGGAACAGAACAGAACAGAACAGAACAGAACAGAACAGAACAGAACAGAACAGAATAGAATTCTTTATTGGCCAAGTGTGTTTGGCACACAAGGAATTTGTCTTTGGTGCATATGCTCTCAGTGTACATAAAGAAAAAAAATAGAATACATTCATCAAGAACCATAATATACAACACTTAGTGATAGTCATAGGTTGCTAATAAGCAATCAAATTATACTAGGAAACAAATAAAACAATATAAAATTTAAAGATACAAGCAACATGGTTGTACTCATAAGTTGGAAGAGACAGGTACTAGGAAAGAAGGGAAGAGGAATAGTAATAGTCTTAGTAAGTAATATGACAGTGTTGTGGGAATTAGTAGTTTAGCAACGTGAGATCATTTGCGGGGGGAAAATGTTCTTGTGTATAATTGTCTTGGTGTGCAGTGCTCTATAGCATCGTTTTGAGGGTAGGAGTTGAAACAATTTATCTCCAGGATTCGAGAGGTCTGCAGATATTTTCACAGCCCTCTTTTTGACTCGTGCAGTGTATAGGTCCTCAATGGAAGGCAGGTTGGCGGTAATTGTTCTTTCTGCAGTTCTAATTATCCATTGAAATCTGTGTCTGTCTTGTTGGGTTGCAGAACCAAACCAGACAGTTATAGAAGTGCAGATGACAGACTCAATAATTCCTCTGAAGAACTGTATCAGCAGCTCTTTGGGCAGTTTGAACTTTTTGAGTTGGCACAGAAAGATCGTCTATCAAGATAGCATCTACTCAATCAGGTGATGAAGTCCCATCCTTTTTATGTAAATCAGGGGTAAGGCTTGCCCTGCATTGTCCCAAAGGTACTTTTTCAAAATACAACTGGTCTTAGTTTCTCCTGGAAGACATTTTGCTTCTTATCCAAGAAGCTTCTTCGGTTCAGTCAGAACTTCACTTCAGTTCAGCCAGAACTGAAGGAGCTCCTTGGATGAGAAACAAAACATCTTCAAGGAAAAACAAAGTTCAGTTGCCCTTTGAAAAGCATCTTTGGGACAACCATGACCTAGATAACTGAGAAACTCCATAGACCAGTGTTTCTCAACCATAGCAACTTGAAGATGTCCGGACTTCAACTCCCAGAATTCCCCAGCCAGCGAATGCTGGCTGGGGAATTCTGGGAGTTGAAGTCCGGACATCTTCAAGTTGCCAAGGTTGAGAAACACTGCCATAGACTGACTTCATTGTTTTGGTTGCCAACATGGCCTTCTGGAGATCCCTCACCATGCAGGCTCTAAAACAAATGAATTCCTTTCATTCAGAGGCATCCACAAAGAAGGGTAAAAATACTAGATGACAGATGTGATCACATGTTGAAGCATGTTGGGCTATTCATCAAAATGGGTAAAGCTCCGATCATATTTTGATTTTTTTACCCCATCATCATCCTATAAGTATAAGCTAACACTGAACAAGCCCAATGTTTTAGTTACACCGAAGCACATTTGAGAAAAAAAACCTCTTATTGATATTTATTTATTTTATTAGATTTATATCTCATCTTTATTATTATATAAGAAACTCAAGGTGGCAAACATTCCTAATCTTCTTTTTCTGATTTTCCCCATAAAACCAACCCTATGAGGTGACTGGATCAAAATCACTCAGCTAGCTTTCATGATTAAGGCAGGACTTCATGACTAAAGTGGGACCAGAACTCACAGGCTCCTGGTGATTGGCCAGGCCAGTCAGCCTTCACGTCTAAAGTGGGACTAGAATTCATAGGCTCCTGGTGATTGGACCAGCCAGTCAGCCTTCACGTCTAAAGTGGGACTAGAACTCACAGGTTCCTGGTGATTGGACCGGCCAGCCCATGACCCATCAAAACCGCGCTCGACTAAGCCGTGCCCGATTAAACCGCATCGCTGACGTCATCAACAGGGCGACAACAGCCAGCGCGGAGAAAGAAGGGTGCTTTAAATAGTGCTTTGAAAGCAAGCCGATTCAACTTAAAGTAAGGGTTAGGTTTAGGGTTAGCTTTAGGGTTAGGGTTAGGGTTAGGGTTAGGGTTAGGGTTAGGGTTAGGTTAAGGGTTAGGGTTAGGGTTAGGGTTAGGTTTAGGGTTAGGTTTAGGGTTAGGTTTAGGATTAGGTTTAGGGGGTTAGGTTTAGGTTTAGGGGTTAATTTTAGGTTTAGGGTTTACAGCGTGCTTCTGTCTCCGCGCTGTTGTCGCCCTGTTGATGAAGTCAGCTACGCGGTTTAGTCGGACGCGGTTTAGTCGAGCACGGTTTTGTGGTGGAACCCGGCCAGCCGGCCTTCACGGCTAAAGTGGGACTAGAATTCATAGGCTCCTGGTGATTGGCCAGGCCAGCCAGCCTTCACGCGTAAAGTGGGACTAGGACTCACAAGCTCCTGGTTTCTAGGTCAGCACCTTAACCACTACACCAAACTGTGCTCTTGGGTTTGTTTGTTTTTTTATCTCCAGTTGAGACTTCTTAAGTAACAGATTCTGCCTTTGCCCTCCTGTACTTTATTAAAGCCCAGTTAATTAATCAATGGCATCCTTTGCTTTGTTGTGTATTTATATCAACACCCGAACAACTCCTACCCCATTCTATGAATTTGTATTTTGTACAGAATTTCACAACCTTGATGTGATCCTCTGGGCATTTCTGTGTTATAAATATTTAGCAGTAACAGTTACATACTTGTTTATGCATGCAGGCATGCTTGCAGAATTTTGTTGACAGAGCAGAGGCAGTAATTCCAATTTTTTATTTACCATAATAAGGGGGGGATTCATTCCTTCTTAATTAGAGCCCTGCTGTTCTCATTCACTCTTTACTGCACACATGCAGTCTGCTCGAAAGGGAAACAATGGGACAAGAAGGGTGGGGGAACAGAGAAATTTCCAAAAAAAATTCTGAAGGATCCGGGCTATTCGTAAAGAGTTAGTTTGAAAACCTGTTTGTGCAACAGCCTAGACCGGTGATAAATGCATGTACTGCATTGCAAGTATAAGCACCCAGATTCAGTCCCCAAATTCTCCATCAAAAGGTCTTGGGATGTTTGTGGCAGATGGTGGAGAGCTGCTATTAATTGGCATATTGCTATTAATTGGAATACAATATTGGAGCAGATGAGCCGAGTATTCTGTTTACTCAGGAAAATTGTAAATTTCGCAAATGAATGTGCAAAATCAGGACTGATGTTGCATTTCTAGAGTATTCTAGTCTTCCAAGAAGAAGGGCTGCAGGATTTGGGTATGGTTGGTGTAGAGAAAAGAAGGACTAGGGGGTGACATGATAGCAGTAATCCAGTACTTGAGGGACTGCCATAAAGAAGAAAGCATAAACTTACTTTCCAAAGCACCAGAAGGTAAAACAAGAAACAATGGATGGAAACTAATCAGAATAGAACAGAATAACTTTATTGTCACTTTGAATCAGGGGTGGGTCCCTGCCAGTTCTAACCTCTTCTATAGAAGAGGTTCCACAAATCTACCGTGCTGTTTAGAACCAGTTCCAACTCCCTCCCCTTGCCCGTCCACACCACTCTTGCCCCGCCCGCCGCTCACTAATTGGCTGGCTCACCAATCACCCCGCCCGCCTCTAAGAGTCCTATCTAAACCTTAAAGTCTTAAAGCTGTCAAGTTTGAACACCCCTGGGGTTTTTTTTTCTAAAGGGTTAGGGGTGCAAGCAGGGCCGGATTTTCCTATAGGCTAACTAGGCTTCAGCCTAGGGCCTCAAGATCAAGAGGGGCCTACATTCAAATTGTTAGCAAAATTAAAATTACACTATTCTAAAAACAGTGAACACTAAAACACTGAACCGAAAATAAAGATAAAGGATACGCATATGACTAATAAACAAATATAAAAATGTATTGGTTAAGATCGTTCCAGCAGTGCGGCAGTTGGGGAGCCCGCCCACGTTCCCGGCACCGGCGGTCGGGCGAGAGGCGTGGCTGCTCCCAGTAGCCGCCCCGTCGACGTGGAGCCCACCAGCAGCCAAGCAGGTGAGGGCGAGGGGGCCGAGCCGGGCAGCTGAGCGCAGCAGGGGAGGCGGCTGGCCTCATTGCCTTTGCCGCAGAGCAGAGCCGCCCTCCGTCAGGAGGCCAGCTATATATATTGATATATATCACAGTAATGTATTTTATTGTCTCTCATGTAATTTACAAACTTAAAAATGGGAGGTGAAAGGGCCTCATAAGTGGAATAGCCTAGGGCCTCTTTTCATCTAAATCCAGCCCTGGGTGCAAGGGTCTTGTAACCTGACAGCTTTAAGACTTGCACACTTCAATGCCAGAGTTCCTGAGCCAACATTTTGGTTGCTAAGCAAGAGCGTTGTTAAGTGAGTTTCACCACATTTTACAAGTTGGCCATGCCCACCCAGTCACATGGCTGGCAAGCCACTCCCACCCAGTCACATGGCCAGCAAGCCACTCCCACAAAACAGGCCACACCTACAGAAGAGGTTCTAAAAAATTTTGAAACCCACCACTGCTTTGAATATACACTAATCGGCATACATGAACATGAAATTTTGTTGCATACAGTTCTCAAAGGGTCTCCACCTCTAATATACACTACATAAACATAAACATACAAATAAATAAATACAAAATTATGCATATACCCACATATATTATATGACACAGAGAAACAACACAGTCTAGTTCAGATATATACATGCACATGGCAAGAGAAATTAGTCTTGCGAGCTTACCAGATGGGAACAAAGGGAACTTAGGGAACAAAGCCATGACAGAATCTGTTAGCCCTGCTAGAAATACTTCAAAACCTTCTCCCAGAGGGGAGCAACAGAAACAGACCTAAAGTGAATTTGTGGGGTCTCAAGTAGAGAAGAATCAAGGAGAGAAGCAACCAGCAAATAAGGAGAAACTTCCTAACAGTGAAGACAATTAACCAGTGGAGCAGCTTGCCTTCAGAAGTTGTGGGTGCTCCATCACTGGAGGTTTTGAAGGAGAGAACTGGACAGACATTTGTTTGAAATGGTACAGGATTTTCTGCTTCAGCAGGGGGTTGGATTAGAAGACCTTCAAGGTTCCTTCTAGCTCTGTTCTGAATCATTTGCACAGGTGTGTGTGTGTGTGTGTGTGTGTGTGTGTGTGTGTGTGTAATGCAATTCTTCATATATTGAACATGGCAGAGACCTTGTGCATCTACCCTATGCAGAAAGGGTTTCTATCACTATTCTCATTCCAGTCCAATTCTATAGATCAGTGGTCTCCAACCTTGGCAACTTTAAGACCTGTGGACTTCAACTCCCAGAGTTCCTCAGCCAGCTTTGCTGGCTGAGGAACTCTGGGAGTTGAAGTCCACAGGTCTTAAAGTTGCTAAGTTAGAGACCACTGCTATAGATGGCATGGTAAATTGTCATCATGTATTGACACGGTGGCTCAGTATAGTAGCAGGATTCAAATAATTTAACAACCGGTTCTCTGCCCTAAGGATTTCTTCCAACAGCCAGTTCACCAAACTGCTCAGAAACCTAACAACCGGTTCTCCCAAAGTGGTGCAAACTGGCTGAATCCCACCACTGGCTCAGTGCTAAGACGCTGAGCTTGTCAATCAGAAAGGTCGGGAGTTCGGCATTTCAAATCCCTAGCACCGCGTAACAGAGTGAGCTCCCGTTACTTGTCCAAGCTTCTGCCAACCTAGCACTTCGAAAGGATGTAAAAATGCAAGTAGAAAAATAGGAACCACCTTTGGTGGGAAGGTAATAGCATTCCATGAGCCTTCGGTGTTTAATCATGACGGCCACATTACTATGGAGACATCTTTGGACAGCTCTGGCTCTTCGGCTTTGAAACGGAGATGAACACTGCTCCCTAGAGTTGGAAACAACTAGCATATATGTGCAAGGGGAACCTTTACCTTTATTTAATAGCAACCAGCAAAATGCCTTCACAAAGGCTCATGCAAAGGTCACATTCTCTCTCTTAAAGAACTCTTTCTATTTGCTGGCTGCTAATAATCAGATATTGCTCCTTAAATTCCCTTCCATTACAACAGCCCAGCTTTCAAAGTGTTTTAAGTTAGCTGGATTCTGTCAAGTTTTTTCTCCCAAGACAAAAAAAAATGTGGTGGAAGAGAAAAATGGGAGTAAAACTGATGCAGATATAAAAATAAGATGGATGGATTTGCCATAAAAAAAGCTGTCCATAAAAATTAATTAGAGAGGGAAGTTTAGGCTGGAGATCCTATGCATCGCTAGTGATGCTAAATTAGTGGGGCACTTTACTACAATGCTGTTTTCTAATGTTTTCTTTTTTATTTCAGTTCATTGCCTGGGTCCACCCACTACACAAGTTTTAATGGTGTCATATTGGTCTGTGGTTCCTTTATCTTCCTTTTTACTGGTGTTACTTCCCAAGATCTCAGATTAGAAATAAAGGGAAAGGATGAAATATACAGTACTCTTGTCTGATCATAGGAAGGGTTTTTTATATATACAGTACAGTGCTAGATACAGATTAACAGAGTTGAAAGGGACCTTGTAGTTCATCTAGTCTAACCCCCTGCTCAAGCATTTCTGCATCATTTCTGACAGATGGCAGTCCAGTCTCTTCTTGAAAGCTTCCAGTGATGAAGCAACCACAACTTCTGAAGGCAACTTCTGTTCCATTGGTTGATTGTTCTCACTATCAGAAAATTTCTCCTTATTTCCAGGTTGAATCCTTGGTCAGTTTCCATCCATTATTCCTTGTCTGGCCTTCAGGTGCCTTGGAAAATAGCTTGACCCACTTCCTCTCTGCAGCAGCCCTTCAAATATTGGAACACTGCTATCATGTCTCCCCTGGTCCTTCTCTTCACTAGAGTAGCCATGCCCAGTGCCTTCCTTAATTTTCATTACTGATAGTCCTTGACTTACAATCATTCATTTACTGACTGTTTGAAATTGCAGTGGCACAGGAAAAAATGACTTATGACCAGTTTTCGCACTTACAACCATTGTCACAATGAGATCAAAATTCAGCCGCTCAGTAACTGGCCTGTATTTTGATTGTTGAAGCATCATGGGGTTACCATTTGTAACCTTGCCAGCCCGTTTCCAACCAACAAAGTCAATGGGGAAAACCAGATTTGCTTAATAACCATATGTTCCACTTAACAACTGCAGTGATTTTCTTAACAATGGGGGGGGGAAGGGTTCATAAAATGGTGTACAACACCCTTAATAATAAGTGTTTGGCTTAGCAATGGAAATGAAACAAACAAAATGTTTAAAAAGTTATTTATCTAGTTACTTACCAATCACATCTAAATTATATTAAAGGAACCAAAATATCTTTACAATCCACAAGCATGTCCCAACTTTTGAGCTTTTGATTCACTTAACTGCGGCAAGAAAGGTTGTAAAATGAGGCAAAGCTCACTTAACAAAAATCTCACTTAGCAACAGAAATTTGTGGTATAAGTTGAGGACTGCTTTTATTTCATTTTGAATGGAAGTAGAAATACACAAGGAAGCCCATCACAAAAAGAGAGGGGGGAGGTAATATTTACTATGTTTGGATTCTTCTGGATGAAAACCTCCCCATCTACCACCAAACATATGAATGAGCTGTCAGATCATCAGAGAACCGTAATTTCAACTCAATATTGATTTGTTTTAGAAGTTTCTAATTCCACACCTTCACCCTGAAAGATGGAAAGCAGGCTGGGCATTCTACACAAAACATCAATTCATATCACAATAAAACTGAGATATGCATCAAACTTTAAAGATAATAAAACAGTTGATCAGAAGATTCAACCAATAACACCTTGAGAAATCAATACACGGTTTGAAGAAATAAGCATGGTTTTTTTCCCTAAGGGGGCAAACCATGCTACATTCTGCACCCTTGAAAGGACATTTCCTTGAAAGGACATTTTAATTTCAGCATGGAGAGGGTGTCATCTGGGAACACCTCCTCCAAGCACCTCCAGTCCCTTCTCGTTTGCCATCTCTGCCACTTGGTTTGGGAGATCCTCTAGCTCAGGGATGTCAAACTCAAGGCCTTTCATGAAAGGCCCTTCTTGGGTACTTAGATCTGGCCTGCGGGGCCATCTTGGACATAGTGAAGGACTGCCCTGCAATGCCTCTGCCAGTGAAAATGGAGCTTGGGAGGGCCATGGGCAGCCCTCCTGGGCTCCATCTTCACTGGCAGAAGACTGAAGGATTCCCCCAGACCCCTGGCATGAGTGTCCCCTTACACCAGTGACATGTCAAGCTGGCCACAGCCACCCCAGCCATGCCCCCATGCCCATCTGGCCCCCATGCCCATTCGGCCCCCCTAAGGTCAAACACAACCCTGGTGCAGAAATCGAGTTTGACACCCCTGTTCTAGCTGGTTAGACACACACACACACACACACACACACACACACACAAGCCCAACAGGATTTTATTCCAATTGTGATGCTTGTCTACTTGGGAATATGGTGAATTCTTTTGAATGGAGAGAAAAATCCTAGATACGGCATTTCTTGATGTGCTGCAGGACTCCACAATGCACTTAAAGGGATTGCTTGAATCTCATTTGGATTTGGATGGCCACCTGCTCAACAAAGCACCTTCCCTAAATGAAGAGAGCAATTTTGTTTCATGAAGATGATCCCAAGAGGATCTGGAATGAGAAGAAGAGATCCTCCAAGACTTTCAGTTATAAGTCTTCTCCAGCTTTGAATTGGGCACAGTTTTATCCATTGCTGGATAAAATTAAGGCCTGCCAAATCAACTCCATCTTGCCCACCATGTGGTCAGCTAAATGAGGCTCACAATAAAGTATACTGATATTGTGGTGAAAGTATTGGACTTAGTCTCAAGTTCATGTACACCAGGGGTGTCAAACTCAAGGCCCGGGGGCCGGATTCGACCCACAGGGTGCTTAGATCTGGCCCGCAAGGCTGCCCTGGAAACACCAAAGGACTGGCCGATGGTGCCTCTGCCAGCAAAAACGGAGCTCCGGAGGGCTGCGGGTAGGCCTCCGGAGCTCCGTTTTCACTGGCAGTGGGTTGCAGGAGGCTGTCACAGCCGAAAACAGAGCTCAGGAGCCCGTTTTTGCTGGCAGAGTGCTTGGGCCACCACAGGTGCCCCTGACACAAGTGACGTCAAGCCACACCCACCCTGACCATGCCCACCCCGCCCCCCTGAGGTCAAACACAAGCCTGTTGCGTCCCTCAATAAAATAGAGTTTGACACCCCTGATGTACACCCTCAGATATGGGAAGTCATGGTCTGACTTTGGGCCAGTCTCTGAGCAATCTGAGAGGCAGCTAAACAGGCAGCTCCAAGCGCTCAGCTTACACTCAACCAGCTCTTCTTCAGCACAATTCAAGGAGAGCCATTTATTTTCTCCACAAGTGATAGTCCATCAATCCACAAATGCTTCTCTATTTGCCCTGCATTGAAACGCCAAGGACAAACACCACTCGCCGGACTTCTTAAGGAAGCCACTTCTGAAAAGCTTGCCAAGAAAGCACAAAGGATTTATCCAAGCAGTCACAAAGTCTGCAAATATATGTGTCTGTGTGCCGTGTGAGCTTAGCGTGTGTGTGTGTGTGTGTGTGTCTGTGTGTAGTGTTTGCATGTGTTTATAACATTGCTGAGTTCCTGGATTGAAAATAGGTAGAAAATAGTTTTATATGCATAAAAAAAATGAGTATTTGTTCCCAGTTGTTTGTTTCTATCATGCCAACAAAACTAGCTCTCTTTTATTCGTGCTGTTACTGTAATAGTATGTGAAAAAGATCTAGAAATATGGGGTGAAAAAAGTCCTGCCAGGGGAACAGTCAGATAACAGAGGTCACAGTCCACAGCTACCTAATGGGCAGAGAAAGAGGCTCAGAAAGGATCGACCTTCTGGGTTCTCAGTCTGTAAATGAGACAGTGCCAGATTTGTACTTTCAGACCTGTAAGATTCTGCTAATGCAGGCTTATAATAAAGTAGAATTAGTTCACCCGATTGGGATTCCTATCCAATCTACCTGGGAAAGCTGACACATTATGGTAGTGTTAAGGTTTAAGGAGAGGGGGGAGGAGAGGGGAGAGGAAGGGAGGAAAGGAGTAAAGTATGTAAGGGACATGGGGGCTCAGTGGCTAAGACGCTGAGCTTGTCGATCAGAAAAGTAGACAGTTTGGCCGTTCTTAATCCCTAGTGCTGCGTAATGGAGTGAGCCCCCGTTACTTGTCCCAGTTTCTGCCAACTTAGAAGTTTGAAAGCATGTAAAAATGCAAGTAGAAAAATAGGAACCACCTTTGGTGGGAAGGTAATAGCATTCCATGCGCCTTCGGTGTTTAGTCATGCCGGCCACATGACCACGGAGACATCTTCAGACAGCGCTGGCTCTTCGGCTTTGAAACGGAGATGAGCACCTCCCCCTAGAGTTGGGAACGACTAGTACATATGTGCAAGAGGAATCTTTACATTTATGTTTTTATACTTTTTAGATGGCATTACATGGGGGCCCCCAAGAATGTACTGTGGATGTTCCCCTGAACAAACGTGTTATTATTAGTTTACAACTTCTCTGATTTTCCACCGTCTCTGGCCCCTAGTTGTGGATAATGTAAAGAGATGGGGAATAGGAAATAATATCAGCAATAACTCAAAGAGAATTTTATGGTAACTTCACAGTCTCCCTGTTGTCTCTTTGAAAACAACTTTGCTTTAAGCCATTTGCCTTACTACTGTGTTGGGTGGAGTCTACGGATCCTGGTTCATTATTCTATTTTGTTAGTCCATAAACAGGCATATTGATATGATGGTACCAGAGTGTGCACTGAATTCAACTGTATTTTCCATATCGTAAAGAGTTGCAACATGGGAGGCTGGAAACAAATAAAGCTCAGAAATGAGAAACAACAACCATATCTGGAATACAGGATGCCGTGGAAAACGTGGCTAATTTGTCCTGCAGGCCCAACAAACTTTACGGAGACAGAATATGCAACCACAGTGGAACAGCCAGTATCATGACACCATTTTTTGTGCTGACACACAAGGGCGACAGATAGCACAACACGGCAGGAATGTCTGTTGTGGGATTTCCAAATAAATATGCATGGGATTGGATTGCCTATAAACTATATTCGAAGTACATACCAAGAAGCCAAAATACAAAGCTATAATTTATTATTCTGGAATCATATCAGGATCCCCTATACACGACAGGATCACAATACAACACCTAAGGCACATAGAAAATAGTTTGCATACAGAAAATACAGTGTTCAGTGTGACACAATGGAGTAGTAATCTCTTGAGTGTCTTTATTTTTACGAAATACCTTCGTTGCTAATTGCTTCTTCTGATGGTCCCTCGTCTGTGTCTGCAACAATGCAGATGTCTACAAGTCTTTATTCAGTATTATTAACTACATGCTGAAGAATGCCGCTGTGACAAGGAACAGTTTGCTCTCTTCAAGGTCACTTTAATATAGTACCAGAAGACAAGTAAGTGAATGAAGATATCATCATCATTATATTATGGATTATATCATTATCACCACCTTAATGCTGTTGCAAATTAAAATGGACAGCTGCTGGGCTGAGAGGCTTTTAGTCGTTCATCTCTTGCTTTACTAAAGTGCAGAATGTCTACATCTCTACCATGAGCAGTGACAGAGGAGGAGAGGAATTCACACGAGGAAGAGTTATAGGAAGAACCACGGCTATTCTGGAATACCTTACTTGGCGTGTGAGTCAGTGGTGAAATTCAATATTTTTTTTTTACTACTGGTTCTGTGGCTTGGTGGGCGTGGTAGGGAAAGAATACCGCAAAATCCCCATTCCCACCCCACTCTGGGGCCAGCCAGAGGTGGTATTTGCCAGTTCTCCGAACTACTCAAACTTTCCGCTACCGGTTCTCCAGAATCTGTCAGAACCTCCTGAATTTCACCCCTGGTGTGAGTGTAATACTTAGCAGTGGAAGCAGACTTGCTTATCAAGCAATAGCTCTGATTAGTTCATTTATTTGATGAAGCAATAGTGCTGATCAACTCTACAATCGTTGCTTCAAGGTAAGTAAGCAGCTTCAACTATTTGAGTGACTGGAAGACCTCTACTCCAATCAAACTGCACAAGTGATACTTCTGGCCATAACTGTGATTGCCACTATTTTACTGCACTTCCAGGCCTAGTTTCTAAAAAAAAAAGCTGGACATTTCTTTCCAAAGTACTGTCTACAACAGGGGTGTCAAACTCAAGGCCCGCGGGCCAGATCAGACCAGCGAGGTGCTTAGATCTCGCCCGTGGGCCCAGCCTGGAAACAGCAAAGGGCCGCCCCACGGTGCCTCTGCCAGTGAAAACGGAGTGCGGGAGGCCACCTGCGGCCCTTCCACGCCCCTTTTTCAGCCATGACAGCCTCCTACAGCCCTCTGCCAGCGAAAACGGAGCAGAGGGCAGTGAAAACAAAAAAAGAAAGGAGAAATGTTTCCCCTTTTGCATTTGAGCATCCAATGAGGGACAGGAAAGGAGAAAGGGAAGGAGGAAAGACAAAGAAAAAGAAGGGAAGATTGGAAGAGAGAAAGGAAGGAAAAATAAGGAAGGAGGGGAAGGAAAAAGAAAGAGGAAGGAAGGAAGGAAGGAAGGAAGGAAGGAAGGAAGGAAGGAAGGAAGGAAGGAAGGAAGGAAGGAAGGAAGGAAGGAAAGAAGATTATAATGAGAATGAAGGTCTCAGGGAAGTCCTGTCTTAGCACTTGGCCACCACAGGTGCCCCTGACACGAGTGACATTGAGCTGGCCATGCCCATCCCTGGCCATGCCCACCCCTAGCCCTCCAAGGTCAAACACAACTCTGATGCAGCCCTCAACGAAATTGAGTTTGGCACCCCTGGTCTACAGTGTCCAATCAATGTTACAGTTGTTTAATTCTCTGTTCTAACGCAGTAACTTCTCTTTGCATCTCATACGGGAGGTCGGCGTTCACTTGCTCTGTGAAATATTTCTTAATTTCTTCCACCTCCTTTTCCCAAAACTCTTTGGAAATATCGCAGAGTTTCTGGAGGCTGACCATTTCCAAGCCTTTCAAGTTCAATCCGGTGTCATTGGGGATGTAGCCAATGGCTGTCAGCTGCGCACCGTCGTCTTCTCCCTGGATGCGGTTAAACATCCACTCCAACACCCGACAGTTTTCACCGAAGCCGGGCCAAAGGAATCTTCCTTGTTCGTCTTTCCGGAACCAATTGACATGGAAGATCTTTGGGAGTTTTGCTGAAGGCCGATGTGCCATGCTGAGCCAGTGGGAAAGATATTGACCGAAGTTGTACCCAAAGAAAGGCCTCATGGCAAAAGGATCGTGCATGATGATCTTTCCTGAGGGGAAAACAAAAAGCATGGGAGGCCTCATCCATAATTAGGTAAAGGTTCCCCCTCACACATATGCACAAGGAGCCGAGGTGGCGCAGTGGTTAGGGTGCAGTACTGCAGGCCACTTCAGCTGACTGTTATCTGCAGTTCAGCGGTTCTAATCTCACCGGCTCAAGGTTGACTCAGCCTTCCATCCTTCCGAGGTGGGTGAAATGAGGACCCAGACTGTGGGGGCGATATGCTGACTCTGTAAACTGCTTAGAGAGGGCTGAAAGCCCTATGAAGCGGTATATAAGTCTAACTGCTATTGCTAACTGCTATTGTTCCTGACTCTAGAGGGTGGTGCTCATCTCTCAAAACTGACAAGCCAGCGCTGCCTAAGATGTCTCTGTGGTCATGTGGCCAGCATGACTAAACGCTGAAGGCGCACGGAATGCTGTTACCTTCCCACCAAAGGTGGTTCCTGTTTTTCTACTTGCATTTTTACGTGCTTTCGAACTGCTAGATTGGCAGAAGCTGGGACAAGTAATGGGAGCTCACTCCGATAGACGAAGATAGGGGTTCGAACCACTGACCTGCCAACCTTTCTGATCGACAAGCTCAGTGTCTTAGCCACTGAGCCACCGCGTCCCACTGATTAGTCCACCATTATTTCTAACATCACCTGGTTCACATTTACTCGCTTTAAATCGTGCAGCCTTAATATCTGCCTCAGGTAGTCCTCGAATTTGGACAATGGAACCCCAAAATTTACGTTGCTAAGTGAGACATTTGTTAAGTCTCACAGCTTTCAAACCCTCACAGCTTCAATCTCAAACTGTCTACCATGGACCTCACCCCATTCTTAAGAGGCAAACATTTTTGTGCGCCGAACCAGCAGTAATGCTGGCAGCAACTGGCATTATGATATACACATACGCACACAAGACAGGCTTGCCTAACTGGGCACCCTAATCTCTGAAAGTGAAATTTTGTCTGTCCAACCAAATTTCCATAAGTGAAGGAGAAGAAGCATAAAATAACTGCTTTCCTGTTGGTTGGATCAAAAGTCCATCTAATTCCATAACTTCTTCCCCTTCAGGCTGGGAATGGCAAAAAAAAATTATCTGGTATCTTTCTCAATTTTTAATCCAAATCTATCCTTACTATCAGGAAATTGAATCCTACATGGCAGTGCTGGAACTAACAACAGATGCTGCTGAGAAGCGGTCATTACTCCAACATGCCCTTTCACAGGTTGCTTCCCAAAACCATCTCTTGGTTCTGAATGTGGAGGGTGCATAATAATTATCTAAGGTAATTTATTAGAATAGAATAGACCAGTGTTTCTCAACCTTGGCAACTTGAAGATGTACGGACTTCAACTCCCAGAATTCCCCAGCCAGCGAATGCTGGCTGGGGAATTCTGGGAGTTGAAGTCCCGACATCTTCAAGTTGCCAAGGTTGAGAAACACTGGAATAGACTCTCCTGCGTAAAATCTAAGTAGTTTTTTATTTATACAATGTCCCAATTGCATGCCCTGTACGGGATGGCAATTCTTTAAATACCAAAGCATAGTAGTTTTACTATCATAGGAAGGAAAGAAGGAAGGAAGGAAGTGATGCAGGAGGGGGTGCACAGGTAAACCCACCAGTGGCTGGCCAGGTTAGGTGGTCTTAATAGAATGGACCTTATAAATTCATATTAGCTTGGCTTTTCATTCTAGTGCCCTGGAGTCCCGAAGTTGACTTTTAGCTGGAGTGAACTTTCTCTCCAACTTCCTCAAAAGTATTAAAAATAGGGCTGAACAGTGTGGCAAGACCCTGTAAAGGAGGGGCACAGGAAGCCAGACGTGGGTGAGAGATAGAACAGAGGTAAAAACTGCTGACAGCTTAAGACATTCCAAATGAACTTCCCCTTTTCGAAATGTCATGCTTGTCTCATGTATGGAAACACCTTGAGAATGCACAGTGTGGAACACGGCATAAAAGTAGCATCCTGGGCAGAGCCCAGGCAGTTCAGATTTTGGTGTGTGAACACGCTGAACTCGATGCATCCAATAAACCTGTTTCTCTCACCTTCGTGGTCTCAAGTCCTGGTCTTTCGTAAGTAGATTACAAACCTCAATCTGCTGCAACAGAAGGAAGGAAGGAAGGAAGGAAGGAAGGAAGGAAGGAAGGAAGGAAGGAAGGAAGGAAGGAAGGTTGGTTCTTTCTAATCTTCAGAATTTCTAGGTAAAAATATTGAGCCATGCACTTTAAATGCCAAGGCACTATTTCACTTTGACTTACCTTTATATTCAGCAGCGGCTGTTGCTTCCGATCTCATTGTTGCACCAACGAATACCCCATGCTGCCAGTTAAGAGCCTCATAAACTAGAGGCACACCTGGAGAAAACAGGATGGTTGCAATATTTAAAGGTTACTGGTGCTGCACCTATTTGAGTTTGCTGCTTTACATCATGGCAGCAGCTGGCATGCGTTCCCCAGCATTTGTAAATTTGGGATCACTGCATAGCCATCCTCCCTGTGGCTTATCTAATCTATTCAGAATGTAAACAGTTCTATCTATCTTAAGGTACAAAGAGTCAGGGAAGGGGATTTATGTTAGCTAAGGCCCCTTTGCCTCCACAAAGGTACTGCTAAGTAATACTTGGGGTAGGAAGAGAGTTCAATATTGTGAATGGCAGGAAAATGTGACATTCTCTGATCAAAGGCTAAGAAATATTCTATAATTTCTATATGTACCATGGCAGCTATTGTGTTTTGCAAATGAACTACAGCTGGATATATTAAGCCCAGGGGTGGGTTTTTCGCCCCGTTCCAACCAGTTCGGTTGGAACGGGGCCAGTGGCGTGCTCGTGCATGCGCGCAGTGCACGCATGCATACTAGCGTCTGTGCGATGCTCCAGCTGCTCCTGGAGGATTGCGCAGGCGCTGTATGCATCCTGCACATGCGTGGAAGCGCAGAACTCGTCAAAACCGGGTAAGAAACGTGGGCGGGCGGGTGGACCCTTCGGCGTTCCCGGAAGTTACTTACTTCCGGGTTCGCCGACCAACCAGTTCGCGGGGACTGCCGTGAACCGCCTGAAACCCACCCCTGATTAAGCCCTATAGCTGGTGCCCTAGAGAAATGTTGGGACTGCAATTCCCACCATATCAGATATTCTGCTAAGAAACATCCTTCTTTTCTGCAGCAGCCTAGCCGACTTTAAAAAAAAATGCAGGTGGCCTAGAATCATGGCTTAGAAGAGGCCACAATTCAACCTCTCTGTTCAAAGAAGGAATTCAAATTAAGGCATCTCTGGGAGACGGGCGTCTAGCTCTACATAAAGTTAACTAGAAAAGGAGGACCTCTCTCTGGTCATTTCTCTGTACATCTTCTAGCGCAGGGGTATCAGACTCAAGACCCGGGGGCCAAATCCGGCCTGCAGGGTGCTTAAATCTGGCCTGCGGGGTTGCCCTGGAAACAGCAAAGGACTGACCTGCAGTGCCTCTGCCAGAAAAAATAGAGCTTGTGAGGGCCGCACTTGGGACCCCCACGCTCCGTTTTCACTGGCAGAGCACTCGGGCCACCACGAGCGCCCCCGACACAAGTGACATCATGCTTGCCACACCCACCCTAGCCACTCCCACCCAAGGTCAAACACAACCTTGATGCAGTCCTCAATGAAATTGAGTCTGAGATTGCTGTTCTAGACTCATCAAAATAAAATAGCAGTAATGTGTTGAGGACTCGGAAATTCCTCGACATATAACCTGGCTAGCTGTCGAGGAATTGGCTGATTGGCTGGGGCGCAGCATCGCCTGTTGCTAGCCGCTAGAGACGCCCTGATTGACTAGGGCGCAGATAGGCTCCATATTCCTGCAATAGGGATTGAGTGGTGCTATGAAGATGCCATATTGTTTTATTTGTTTCCTAGTATGATTTGATTGTTTATTAGTAACCTATGACTATCACTAAGTGTTGTATCTTATGATTATTGAGGAATGTATTCTATGTTATTTTTCTTTATGTACACTGAGATCATAGGCACCAAAGACAAATTCCTTATGTGTCCAATCATACTTGGCCAATAAACAATACTTATTCTATTCTATTCTATTCTATTCTATTCTATCACTAATGAGGAAATGGACTGTCACTAGTCTAGTATCAAGACACTCATTGTTAATTTGTAGTATTTAGCTGAAATCTGACTTCTTACAATTTAAGACAATTAATTCTATATCTCAGGCATAGAAAAGGTGAGATTGTCATCTTTTACGTGGCATTTTTGTTATTTTTTTCCTCTTCTTTTCCTTAATTTGTCCCCAATATTTATCTTTTTTTTTCTAATTTTTCAGACAACGTAATTTACACAAATGACTCTGAATTGTTTTCAGTACTTTTTTAAGCTGAAGGAGCCGTTATCTTAGTTTGGGGTTCTTACCTTCAGGTCTCCGTCCTCCAAATATGATGCCCTCAATTGGGACTCCTTCTGGATTTTCCCAGGCAGGGTCAATGATAGGACACTGGCTAGCAGGACAGCAGAATCGGGAATTGGGATGAGCACAAGGCTCCTCTGTTCAAATATATTCAGACAAATATATGTCACACTTTCATCATTGCAGTAACCAAAAATTCTACCCAAATAGTAAGAGAAATGGAAAGATAGGTCTCCTTCGTACCATTCTCGGCAGTCCATGTTTTCTTTTTCCAAGATAAGAGAGTGACTCCTGGTGGAAGTTCCTGATCAATACCTTCCCAATATACACCCCCATCACTAGTTTCTCCTACGTTGGTGAAGATGGTATTCTTTTTTATAGTCTTCATAGCATTGGGATTGGTTTTCACAGAGGTTCCAGGAGCAACTCCAAAAAAGCCATTCTCCGGGTTGATGGCTCTTAAATTACCTAGGAAACATTAGATAAGATGCTACCTTCAGATAATCATTCACAAGATGGCTAAGATGCCAGAGAGGCAGTGGGAATCTTTTATATTATCACCTCCTCTTCTTTCTGTCCATTCATCACAACTTATTCTCCTCCCTCTGACTGTTTATAGAGATTCTCAGCCATCCCAAGTCATTGTTGTTCCAAAGGTGCTTTCTCAAAAGGCAACTGAACTTTGTTTTTGCTTGAAGATGTTTCGCTTCTCATCCAAGAACTGAAGAAGCTTCTTAGATGAGAAGCGAAATCTCTTCAAGCAAAAACAAAGGAAGCCCAATTGCCTTTTGAAAAAAGCACCTTTGGGACCTACCTCCAAATATTCATCAACCCAGTCTTTGGGTGGGATGCAGTGAAAAAAGCACCTTTGGGACCTACCTCCAAATATTCATCAACCCAGTCTTTGGGTGGGATGCAGTGAATCAGTGGCTAAGACACTGAGCTTGTCGATCAGAAAGGTCGGCATTTTGGTGGTTCGAATCTCTAGCGACACATAACAGAGTGAGTTCCCATTACTTGTCCCAGCTTCTGCCAACCTAGCAGTTCGAAAGCTTGTAAAAATTCAAGCAGAAAAAGTAGGAACCACCTTTTGGGGGGAAGGTAGCAGCGTTCTGTGCGCCTTTGGCATTTAGTCATGTTGGCCACATGACCACAGAGAAGTCTTCGGACAGCGCTGGCTCTTTGGCTTAGAAACGGAGATGAGCACCGCCCCCTAGAGTCAGGAATGACTAGCACATATGTGCAAGGGGAACCTTTACATTTACCTTAGTCTTTACCCAATTCTACTGTAACGTTTCCTTACTTTCACCTCTATTTTTTTGTCTTCCTTAATTTCATCTGGTACTCTCTGGTTGAACTGGGATTACCGCTCCCAAAATTTAAGCTAGTATGGAAGGATAGTGACAGCATGGGGGCAGGCCACCCTAACTTTGTAACGACCGAAGTTGAAATATCATGTGCCTCTTAAATGATCATTTAGGTTTCTTCTCCTCCTTCACTTAATCACCTGCATTCACAAAATGTGCTATTTCCCACCCCGCCCTTCTAGTCTCTCCTGGGAATGTCGGAATAATCTCCCATTTTGTCCAACTCAGTCTCATCAGTTACATCCTCAAACCCCCACAGCTTCAACCTCTAACTGTCTGCCATGGAACTCGCCCCATTCCTAAGAGGTCCGTAAAGGGGGCGTGCATAAGTGTGCCAGTGTCCCTTCCATCCCTGTCCTCTTGTCCCCATTTATTTATACTCATTTCCTTTGTCCATGCCCATATTTATATTTATCCCTGTTATCTTGTAATGTTTGACAAACTAAATAAAATAAAATAAAAAAATGAAATGTACTTCAAGGGCTTGCCACACATCCTTCACCACCTCTCATTCTATAAAGAAATCCAGAACATTAGAGAAAGCCCTTGGAGAACAATTGTTCTAACGTTCCAGGGCTTGGCATTTCCAGAACCCTTGACTCCAACTAAAACTGGTGTAACGTATAACAATTGCCGCAAAAACTGCTTTTTGGCCATATTTCTGGCAAGCTCAGTAGCTCACTGGAATAATCTCACAGTTGAAATTGAACTGCCCCCCTCCCCACCCTTTCTGAAGGCTCCCAGAAAGACACTTAAAACTGAATTATTTTGTAAAGTATTTTAGCTTGGATTTTGCCATCAATTTATTTTTACTGGTAAGTGGGTGTAACTTATGAAATCATTTTGTTTTAGAAGTTTTTAATTTATGCCGTGGATATTTTACTGTTGCCTTATATCATGCAAACTGCAAAGTCGATTTTGACTGCCCAAGGATATAAATTCAATATATAAATAGTGCACACAAATGCCTGTCTCAAATGTATACAAATTAATCATTACTTTTTCCTTTCTTGGAACAACACCACAATTGATGGGAGGGAAAAGATATAGATGAGCATAGTTTCCCCAGCTAACCGGAACAGAGCTTTGGACCATCAACTCCCAGCTGAATTCTAAGTAAATTACCTTTGTCGTCGAATTTCATCCAAGCAATATCGTCTCCAACACATTCCACTTTCCACCCTGGCAAAGATGGATTCATCATAGCCAGGTTGGTTTTTCCGCATGCGCTAGGAAAAGCTGCTGCAAAGTATTTTTTTTCACCTTTTGGATTCGTGATACCTAAAATCTGTTTAAAAACACAAGGAATGTTTTTTTTCCCCAAAAAAAACTCAACATGCAGCATCAAGCAAAAACATTAAGATAGAATAGAATTCTTTATTAGCCAAATGTGATTGGACACACAAGGAATTTGTCTTTGGTGCATATGCTTTCAGTGTACACAAAGAGAATAAAAATAAATTCATCAAGAATAAAATGGTACACCACTTAGTGATAGTCAAAGTTACTAATAAGCTATCAAATCATACTAGTAAACAATAAAAACAATATAAATTGAAAAATAAGAGCAACATGGTTATAGTCATAAGTGTGTAGAGATAGATACTAGGAAGTAAGAGAAGAATAATAGTAATACATTCTTGGTAAATTATTGACAGCGTTGTGGAAATCACCGTATTTTCGCACTATAAGACACACTGGTGTATAAGGTGCACCAAGATTTTGAAGAAGTAACAAAAAAAGGACCATTTTTTGCAAAAACAGGGACATTTTTGCCTTCCCCAGCCCTGCTAAAGCCTGCAGAGTATTGCTGGGGATTGGAGAGAGGCAAAAATGCGTCCATTTTTAACCCATTTTTTGCAAAAATGGGTTGTGGGGGTGAGGCTTTGGAAGGCCCAAAATGGTTGTATTTGGTGTATAAGACGCACCAACATTTCAACACTCTTTTAGGAGGGGAAGTTGCATCTTATACTCTGAAAAATACGGTAGTTGTTAAGCAGAGTGATGGCATTCGGAGAAAAACTGTCCTTTTGTCTAGTTGTTCTGATGTGCAGTGCTCTATAGCATAGTTTTGAGGGTAGAAATTGAAACAATTTACCTCTCCTTTTTTTAATACTCCAGAGATGGGGTCTAGGAGGAACTAAGCAACCATGAACTTCCATTCATGGGTCTATAGCCGTGATGGCAAACCACAGGTGGCACGCAGAGCCCTCTCTGCAGGCACGCAAGCCGTCAACCCAGCTCAGCTCCACCACGCATTCCCTGAGCACCTCCCATCAGCCAGATGAGTTTCAGGTCTCTGCGGCACATGCACCGGGGGGGGGCGCATGCAGGAGACGTGTGCGCATGCACAGAGGGTGGGGAGATTGTGCGCACATGCATGGGGGTATCACGAGAGAGGTTGTCACATGTGCATTGCATTATGGGTGCAGGCGCTTTCAGCAGGTGACAACAAAAAGGGTAGCCATCACTGGTCTATAGCCTTGCTGGCCCTGGATTGATATCTTAGCCCGTTGACTGGAATTGAAAATAACTTAGTTGTTAAAACCTTTCTCACCAGCATGTGCTCCGCAAGCCAGCCCTCTTCCTTGGCGATCCTGCTGGCAATTCTGAGAGCAAAACACTTCTTTCCTAGAAGAGAGTTTCCCCCATAGCCACTTCCAAAGGAAATGATCTCCCTGTGATCAGGGATTTGAGCAATCAGCGTCAACTCTGGATTGCATGGCCAGTTATTCACGAGAGGCTCTGCAAAAGGCAAAATAGAGTTTGTTACTTCAGATTGAGTACATGAAATAAAGGTTACATCTTTTTTTTTTGTATTTTTGGCATGTACCCTTTCAAAACTAGAGAGCATGAATATACAGGTAGCCCTCGACTTACAACAGTTCCATTTAGCGACTGTTCAAAGTTGCAATAGCACAGGAAAAAGTGACTGATGACCATTATTCACACAATCATTGCATCATCCCATGGTCATGTGATCAAAATTCAAACGCTTGGCAACTGGCATGTATTTATGACAGTTTCAGTCTCCTGGGGTCTTCTGATCTCCTTTTGCGAACTTCTGACCAGCAAACTCAATGGGGAAGTCAGATTCATTTAACAACTCTGTTTCTAATTTAACAACTATCATTACTCACTTAACAAATGTGGTAAGAAAGGTCGTAAAATGGGAAATATTGCCTTTACAAATGTCTCACTGGGCAACAAAAATGTGGGCTCAGTTGTGTTCATAAGTCAAGGACTACCTGTAGAATAACAGAGTTGGAAGGGATCTTGGAGGTCTTCTAGTCCAACCCCCTGCTTAGGCAGGGAGCTCTATAGCATTCCAGAGAAATGGTTATCTAATCTCTTCTTAAAAACTTTCAGTGTTTTTAACTTCTGGAGGCAAGTTGTTCCACTGATTAATTGTTCTCACTGTCAGGAAATTTCTCCTCAGTTCTAAGTGCTTCCATCCATTGCTTCTTGTCCTGCCCTCAGGTGCTTTGGAGATTACGTTGACTCCCTCTTCTTTGTGGCAACCTCTGAGATATCAAACACTGCTGTCATGTCAACCTAGTCCTTCTTTTTATAAGACTAAACATATCTAGTTCCAACAACCATTCTTCATATGTTTTGGCCTCCAGTCCCCTAATCATCTCTTCTCTGCACTCTTTCTAGAGTCTCAACAACTTTTTTACATCGTTGCGAAATTGGATGCAGTATTCCGAGTAGCTTACACCAAGTACCTGTATTCCTTTCCTCTTTTGTCTGGTTACAAAAAAAGTTGAGTTGTAATACAGTGCAGAGTTATTTGCTTAGCTAGCAGTGATACAGTGGCTCGTAGTAGACCACGTTCTTTGAAAAAAGCTAAGTCTTCATGGGAGCTTTGAGAAAAAGATGTAATGGGAAACAGTGGACCAGATTGCACTTAATTTTCTCATCCAAGCTACAATTCAGTCATTTGGAAGAGCCCCAAAATATTTAGGAATGCTTTGTTGGTTCTTTCTTTAATGAATAATTTCTGGTTTGTTGCATTTAATGACCAACCAGTCCCAACTTACCATCTCTTATTCAAAGAGATACTTGGCAACTCCATAACTACAGCGCTCTGAATATTCTGCTTGGTGAATAAATTAATGACAATTATCTTTTGGGAAAGACAGGATGAACAAAGTACATTTTAGCTTAAGAATGGCTTACTTTTTAATGGTAAAGGGCACCCAACCGAATGGAGGCATTTTACAAATTCTCCATCACCCAGAGCCTCTAGGACAGATGTTCCCATACGAGTCATAATCTTCATACTGGCCACCACATAAGGAGAATCAGTCAGCTCAATCCCAAACTTGGATAAAGGAGAACCAATCGGTCCCATGCTGAATGGGATGACATACATGGTCCGACCTGCAGAAGAGAAACAGAGGATAGAATCCTAAACAAAATTATAACTCTCTACTAAGTTACTATAGTAGTTTTAGGAAAAGATTGGACAACCATTTAACCAAAATGGTATAGCATCTCCTGCTTGAGCAGGTGGTTGGACTACCTTTGGGACCCCAGGGACCACTAAATTCATAATTTTAAATCCTGCAGGCCACTAATAAGATCTGCCTAATGACTGGCTGGATGGTGTGGCTAGGTGGTCATGTGATTAGGTGGGCGTGGCCAATTCAATGTCACTCACATTGAGGGGCGCCTCGCCAGCTTCTACTCGTCCCTCCTCTCCCAGTCATTTCATTTTCATTTCATTTATTAAATTTCTATCCCGCCCAATCCCGGAGGACTCCTCAGTCACTCCTCAACTTCCCACCCGGACTCCTTAAGGCCCCAACAGGAAGCAGTTGTTGGAGCTAAGCAGCCACCATGAGAAAGAGCTCGATTCAGATTGGATTTGACTGAGAAGGAGGCTCAGCAGAAGCACCTCACTGAGAACTACAAGCATAGGCTTTCCAAGCAAAGGAAAGACCTGCAGGAGTGCAAGGCCAGGTACTGGCACCTGGAGGCTCAGTGAGCTGAGATGGTTAGCCAGTTCCAGGCCATGATTCAGTCCCACTGGAACAAGGCCCTCTGGCTGTTTGCCACCAGCGGCACATCCCTCCATTCCTTCCAAAATCAGCATGTTAGGGCCAGATTCCAAATTCAGGAGAATTAAACAAACATTCTGCCAGATAATGGGAAATGGATTTATTGATTACGACTCTTTAGCCCCATGTTTTACTGCAAATGCCTGCCAAATTCCAGCAGTATATCATTAAGCTGTTCCAAGTTTAAGTTTAGAAGATAAGTGTAGATTGCAGTCCCATTCTATCTTTGTGGAGATTGTGCTCTCACTAAGGAAGTTCAGAAGGCAGATTTGACAACTTGATCATCAAAGAGGACGTATCAATAACATTGGGAAACCTTTAAGTTTTGCAGAGGTTCTGGAACATTCCCAAGGGAAGATGTTTGAAAAAAATAAAGGGGAGGGCAGCTCTCATGCAGGGCTACCAGGGAAGGAAACACAAGTGGAGCTAAACAATAGGAGCTAAACAATAGCACTCTATATTGTAACTTTTTTTTTTTTTTTTGCTGAAGATCAGTCTGGGCCATTCTAACCCTTCACGAAATACATTTTAAGAAGTAGATAATTGGATTCCAAAACAGTAGAAATAGAAATAACACTTATATACTGCTTTACAGTGCTTTTACAGCCCTCTCTAAGCAGTTTACAGAGTCAGCATTTTGCCCCCAACAATCTGGGTCCTCATTTTACCCACTTCGGAAGGATGGAAGGCTGAGTCAACCTTGAGTTGCTCAGAATCGAACTCCTGGAGTAAGCAGAGAGTTAGCCTGCAATACTGTATTCTAACCACTGTGCCACCACAGCTCTTCCACAGTAGTTCAAGAGTGACATACTGCTGTCCATTCAAATCCAGATGTGACTTCTAAGTAGACTAGCAAATCTAAAGAGAGCTAGTATAAAATAACTGGCATTGTAGGCCCACCCAAACACAACTATAAGTAAACCATCATTCTACTGGTTTTCCCTTGGTAAAAATAATTATAATAAAGGCGTCATTGGTTGTGGCGTTCACACTTACTCCATTACTTACATAATTGACTCTTTTCTGTTGGGCTTACAAGGACTGCTTAGCCATGGAACAAATGAAAAAAAATGTTTTGTGAATATCTTTGAAGAAATGTTCTTCTATCTCTTCTATGTGAAGAGCTGTGGTGGCGCAGTGGTTAGAATGCAGTACTGCAGGTACTTCTGCTGACTGCTGGCTGACTGCAATTTCGAATCTCACCAGGCTCAAGGTTGACTCAGCCTTCCATCCTTCCGAGGGGGATAAAATGAAGGCCCAGATTGTTGGGGGCAATAAGCTCACTCTGTAAACCCCTTAGAGAGGGCTGTAAAGCACTGTGAAGCAGTATATAAATCGAAGTGCTATCTCACCGCAGGTAGAAAGCTGCAGTATTTTACTTCTAAACATAAAATTAGAGTTTTTTTGTGTCTCTACCTTCCATGCACCCAGGGAACCTGACCCTGAAGGCTTTCTCAAAATCTTCTTCTGACATCCACCGTCCCAGCTGGCTCAATCCGCTTTGGGGGATTGGGATGGTGTCTCGCTGCTCTGGTGTCACAATTACAGTTTTGCTTTCAATTCTGGCCACGTCCCTTGGATCGGTGCAGGCTAACCAGCTGTGGAGACGAGAAGCTGAACATTTACACTTGTCATGTGAGCAATAAAAATGACAGAAATCCAATTCAATTTCTCCTTATTTCAAGACAGTCTAGCACCATACAATGCTGGATCGTGAAAAGAATATTATTTATTTAAGTGCAGTCAAACCATTGACTCCTGGTGATGTTTTGCTAATGAACATGACTTTATTCTGTATAGAGACATTTCACAAATGGGGCCCAACTCCTACTAGGTTCTCAGCTATCTTTTTAAAAGATATATATCTTATATTTTTAGGGAGGAGAAGCAGGAAAGAGATAAAATAAGCAATAACAACCTCATTATATAAAATAAGCCGTATATTCCCCATTTCTAATTGGAATGAAAAATAATGGAAATGCCTCTTTATATTTATTTCCAAACATTAAAACTTCCAGACGCTTTATATTTACTTCCAAACATTAAAACTTCCAGAGGCTTTATATTTATTTCCAAACATTAAAACTTCTAGAGTTTGTAGAGTGGAATTTTCAGACTCCATCATTGGAATATTAGAGACAAGATCTCAAGATACTTTCAGTCCGGGAGAATCTTTAGGGCAGTGTCCCCCAACATTTTGGGCACCAGGGACCAGTTCCATGAAGAGAGACTTTTCCACCGCCCAGAGGGGGTGCATGATTTTGCATGCTGCCTGCATCCCTCAGATGGGGCTTTGCTTATTTGCTCTAGGCAGAATGCTACTCATAATTCATTTGAAGCTGCTGCCTCATCTTAGAGACAATTATGAAAAAAAATGAGAACTGGGGCTGCATTTCCTTGAAGGTGGAACTACGCATACACACAGAGAGACAAACATGAATGCATGCATGAATGCATGCATGTATGTATCAGTGGTAGGTTTAACAACCAGTTCGGTGATCACAGGCTTCGCTCCTGAGGAGGAAAACAGCTGAGGCATAGCAATCCGCTCTGTCGTGCGACTAAGTGAGAAGATATAGGTCAGTAAAGCACAAGGGTGGGCTGGCGAGCCCACTTATTTGTCAGAGCGAACCGGTCCAAACCGGTAAAATCCTACCCCTGGTATGTATGTATGTATGGTATGGTATGTATGTATGTATATAGCAGTGGTGGGTTTCAAAAATTTTTAGAACCTCTTCTGTAGATGTGGCCTGCTTTGTGGGAGTTGCTTGCTGGCCATGTGACTGCATGGGTGTGGCCAACTTGTAAAATGTGGTGAAATTCACTTAACAACGCTCTTGCTTAGCAACCAAAATGTTGGCTCAGAAACTCTGGCATTTGAAGCACGCAAGTTTTAAAGCTGTCAAGTTACAAGACCTTTGCATCCCTAACCCTTTAGGAAAAAACACCCCAGGGGTGTTGAAACTTGACAGCTTTAAGACTTGTGGACTTCAACTCCCAGAATTCCTCCTCTCGCTCTTCATCTTGATGATGTGCAGACAGGCGAGGGGAGGGAGCTGGAACCGGTTCTAAACGGCACTGTAGATTTGTGGAACCTCTTCTATAGAAGAGGTTAGAATGGCAGGAACCCACCCCTGGTATATAGCCAGTTTGATCTAGTGGTTAAGGCACCAGTCTAGAAGCAAGCAACTATGAGTTCTGGTCCAGCTATGAAAGTCAGCTGGCTGACTTTGGGTCAATCACTCTCTCTCAGCCCAACTCACCTCACAGGGTTATTGTTCTGAGAAAAATAGGAGGAGGAAGACGTGTTGGACATGTTTGCTGCCTTGAATTATAGGTAAAAAAATAATAAAGGTTGGATACAAATTATATATATAATACAAATATGTGTGCGTGTATGTGTATATATATATATATATATACATACATATACATACATACATACCTGCAATATATACATGTGTGTGTGTGTGTGTGTGCGTGCTTGTATGTGTGTGTGTGCATATCTCTATCTCTATATCCATACCTATTCCTTCCTCCTTATTTTCAGATGTTGCTGCTTGCCTATGATAGGAAGGAAAACATTAACGTATCTCCTTCCTATGCTAGTCTCCATATTGACTCCTAAAATAACAAAGCAAAATTTTATGAAGCATTTTAGAGTTGCATATACTGTAAAGAATAAGGTGGCCAAGCTTCAGTAGATTGTTTTAGAATAGAATAGAATAGAATAACAGAGTTGAAAGGGACCTGGGAGGTCTTCTAGTCCAACCCCCTGCTTAGGCAGGAAACCCTACACCATTTCAGACAAATGTTATCTAACCTCTTCTTTAAAAGATCCATTGTTGGAGCATTTACACCTTCTGGGGTCTCCAATTTTTATTTTATTTAGATCTGTATTAAGACTTTTAGGATATCTTATATAAACGAGACATACAATGAAAACTCATTTCAACTAACCTCCAATTAATTTATTTAACCTCTAATTGTAGGGAAAGTCTGGTAAATCAAAGAAGACCATCAGTTCAATAAAGCCAAAGATGCACACTATGCTACTTGGGTCAAATTACATTATTATATTGGTGTGATTGCATAAGTTGTGCTAATCACAAACTGGTGTTATTGTTGAATGGGCATAAATTGCAATGGAATTTGATCTGTGACATGAGAAGTCTGTGGTATCAAATACTAACAAATCTAAGTTTCAGTGAACTAGGAAACTAAAGATGAGATAACTGTCTTATTGGCTTATTCTTCTAGATTCCAGCTAAATTGTCTGTTTTATTTTGTGTTCTTAAAGTGCTATGTGTGTAATTATTCTTTTAAGCAGTTGAAGAAATAAATTTATAAGATTTCTCCCTAAAGTTTGGAAAAAGGGAGAGCCAGTCTGCACTCTATATACCCGTTTCTAGAAATTAGATTTATAGTTGCTTCACCAGACCAGATTTAACCCCCCGTGGCTTAAATCATGTTACATTTACTCTGGGCACAAATGGTTGAATGCATTACTTGATTTTATTCCGTCTTTTCTGCACAAAGAAGCTAGATCCCAAAAATTAAAAATCAGAATGACTGCAAAGTGACAAAGAAAGGTGGTATTTTTAGAAGAAAACTAATGATTTTGAGAAATATTGCTATCTGAAGTTTTCTCCAGCTAAGACATTCAATAACGAGAAAATCTTTATCTATTGATGTTTTGATAGCTACGTAGCCACTAAAAATATGGCACATCCATTAAAGAGTGGCAGTTCTGTATTGGAATAATGTAAAAAAGAAAGAAAGAAATGGAACTTCGGTTTTTATTCTTGCCTACATTGAACCGTCCAGGAAGAACATAACATTAATGGCATTAAAACACTTATGGACAGTTCCCCATTGCTGAGCTGAACCGCTCTCCATCCCTCATTGATTTAGTCGGGTATGGCATTTGCTGCCCCATAGCTGATCCCTATCTTGTCTTTATTGTCTCTCTTCCTGGTTACTTCTCTCTTCCTGGATATCCCTCCAAAAAGTTTTGTACACACTTTTAGGATGCTTTGGGATAATGCTGGAATAAGGGATAAAACGCAGAGGAGAGAAAAGTTACTTCAACCCCTTATACCACCGCTAAGTACAAGTTGGGGAAAGCCCTAAGGAATGGAACATGGTACAGTAGATCATATATTTGGCTTTGCGCAACGTACAATAGTGGTGCCTTACCAATTTTCATATTTTCTAAGCTTCTTGATCATGCCTTGTTCCACCATGAGCTCCAAGATCTTCTTGTTCTCATCCTCTGATCCATCACAGATGTGGATGGCCTTCGGTTGGCACAGCTTGGCATTGCTTTCAATGAACTTTCTCACATTGGGTGCCAGGCTCTTGAAGTCTCCTTGGACCACTTTTGGAGTGGCATTCATTCGTGTTTTCACTTGGGGTGGCATTGCCTGCTCTTTACCACTGATGAGGATGGTGAGAATATTTAGCCTGTGAGATGAATTGCGAATTATACAGAGTAAAAAAAATATGTCTTTAGTTCATTAAAATGCATAATTGTTGGCAAAAAAAAAAAACCACTTAGGGTGATATTGCCTTCAACAGAACTGAACCAAACGAATGGATGTGCTATCTATTTCAAAGGGTGAACAACCTGTTACACATTAGGTGTTTGGAAATTATCTCCACCAGGCCACTGTCATTGGTTGAGTTAGAACTGATGGGTTCTGGCATCCAACAAATCTGAAGAAAACTTATGTTAGTAATCTTTACTTATACTAGCAATATCCCAAACTGAAAACATCAAAAGTAGAAGCCAGGAAGAGAAACAACAGGATTTTTTGCATGGCGTGAATAAGTTCTACTATCAACTTACAACTTTTCTCAAAAAAAGAAGCATTTTTTTTTCAGACTAAGCAATACAAGTCACCCCAAACAACTCCATCAATTTTTGGTTATCAAACTATCAAATTGCACGCAGGTGATTTATATATGTAAACACTTACTTTACCAGAGTAGTTTCAGTTCTTAGCTTTGGAGAAGATTTTTAGTTGGTCCTTTCAAGGAACATGATGCTGCTCACTAAACTTCTTCCTGGGACTTCTGGTTTCCCTTCCTTAAATACTCTTGTCTTGCTTAGTCCGTCCCACCACTCAAGGTAAAGGAGGCTTGTCTCTAAAATCACCCCAGGGAAAAGTTCTTCTGACATCTTGCCAAGGATGGATCTCCGAAGAAACAACAGTAGTCACAAAGGGTTTATCATTTAACTGGCTCCATTAATGAGTGTTTGAAGTAGATGCTCTTCAGACCTCCTGTCTTCTCAGTGGGTTTTTTTTTTTTTAAAGTCCCGTTTACGAAATGCCTTGGCTTGACCAACCTTTGGCCCAGTTCTAGCCTGATTGGAAGGGGGGGAACCTGTCGTCACTACTCAGTAGAAGTGAAAGGCTGAGCATACACAGCAGATGGTTGCAGCAGCTGAGACTGAAGGCACTTGTTTGTAGTATTTAGAAAAGCAGGTTTTGTCGTCACAGTAACGGCCTGTTGGCTGTGAATTGGAGGCTTGCCCTGGGTGTGTTTTCTACCCTTTGGATTCTCCCTAAGAGAGGAAGAAAGGAGGAGGACTAAATAGCAATTCAAGAGCAGCCAAGGCAATGTTTGCATTCTGTTCACATCTCATGGTTCCCATATTCCGGATGAATGGAAATATTTTAATTTGGCTTGGAAGAAGGGGTCGGAGGTGCATTGCTTTGGATACTTCTTCCGTTTTTCAGGGTAGCAAGTTGTTCTGTCACCTTGTAGTCTAGATCTCAGTAAAATTCAACTATTTCCTTCCTTTCCTGTTTTTGTTTTCCAAAAGTAGGGACAATTGTTCATTTCCAGGATTAACTGAATGCATGCGCAGAACTGAAAAACAAGATGGTGGCACCAGCAGGAGAACCGGTTTGGGGACGTGACAGGCCTGGATCGCTGCCGGTTCCAGCGACCCAGGCTGCCAAATCACTACCAGTTCGCTGAACCAGTCCAAACTGGTAGGAACCCACCACTGAAGTGGACTATTAGATGTATCCTTCTTCAACATGCCACATCAGAAGAGGGAGGCAAGCTATTCTCCAAAGCACCTGAGGGCAGGACAAGAAGCAATGGGTGGAAACGAATACAAGAGAAAAGCAACTTAGAATTAAGGAGAAATTTCCTGACAGTTAGAACAATTAATCAGTGGAACAACTTGCCTCCAGAAGTTGTGAATGCTCCAACACTGGAGGTTTTTAAGAAGATGTTAGATAATCATTTGTCTAAAGTGGTGTAGGGTTTCCTGCCTAAGCAGAGGGTTGGACTAGAAGACCTCCAAAGTCCCTTCCAATTCTGTTATTCTATTCTATTCTATTCTAATATGGATGGTGGAGAGAATAGTCCATTGCCCTGTAGGAAGTATGCTGAGCAAGCACAAAGAGCAGACAAGATGGAAAGGAGGAAGAAGTAAGGCGATCACATAGAAGATCAAGATGTACTCTTTAGCAAGAGGGTAAGGAATACAGATAGTCCTTGACTAACAACTATTCATTTAGTGACTGTTCGAAATTACAACAACACTGAAAAAAGTGACACAATTGTTTTTCACATGACCTTTGCAGCATCTTCATAGTCACATGATCAACATTTAGAAGCTCGGCAAAAACAGGCATGTGTTTATGACGGTTGTGATGTCCCGGGATCACATAATCACCTTTTGCAACTTCTGACAAACAAGAGCAAGATATACTTACCAACTGTGTAACTAATTTAACAACTGCAGGGATTGACTTAACAACAGTGGCAAGAAAGTTAGTAAAAGAGGAGAAAACAAATGTTTCACTTAACAACACAAATGTTGGGCTCAATTGTGGTTGTAAGTTGAGGACTACCTGTATGGCTTCAAGTTACAGCAAGGCAGATGTCCGTCAAATGGCACAAAAAAACTTCCTAGCAGTTTGAGAGTAGAACCAATTACTTGAAAAGGAGGGATCTAAGTCCCCATGTCCCTCCAAACAAGGACTGGAGAGCCCTCTGTCAAGGGATGTCTTGATATCTTAAGTTTAAAAGTACACCAAATAAATAAACCTACCGCATGTGGTCAAATAGTCAAGATGGCAGCCAAAATGGTATGCCTGAAGCAGAGGTGATATTCAGGCGGTTCAGACGAACCAGTAGCAGAAATTTAAACTGGTTTGCCGACCGGGCAAATACCACCTCTGGCTGGCCCTGGCCCTACCCCCAGCCACCTGCTCGTCGCCACTCACTCTACCCACCTGCTCACTCTGCCCACCCACTCGCCCCGCTTGCCCCACCTTGTCGTGAGTAACATTGAGTTGGCAACGCCCACTCTGTCTCATGACCACCCCCACCCCCATGAAGTCATGTCTACCAAGCCACACCAACAGAACAGTAGTAAAAACATTGAATCCCACCACTGGCCTAAAGCACCATTTGTTTTTGTTTTTTTAATATTGATTGCATGAATCTAATGGAGCAGTGATCAGATGTGCTCAACTAAACTGCATAATCTGGACAATTTTTTTTTTCTCATCATCATCAACCAGATATATCCTTTGTTCCATAGTTTGTGTATGACAGCACAATAGATAGATAAATATATGTACGCATGTATGTATGTATATGTGTGTGTGTGTGTGTGCGTGTGTGTTTGTGCGCGTGTGTGTGCGTATGTTCCAGCATAACTCTGGAATGTCTCAAGCAATTTCAACCAAACTTCGTACACAGATGACTTACTCTCTGGAAACAAATACTATGGAGGTAAGACACCCCTAACACCCCTCAGGGTGTGTATTCTGTTAAGATACAGCCTGTTGTGCCTTAAAATAGCTTCTACTCTACTGCCTTAAAATGGCTTCTACTGCACAGCACAGTGAAGTTGCCATGGTAACGGCTTCACAGTACTCCACAAGGGAGCTCCCTCTGGTAAGGGGGAAACTCCAACATTAGAAATTACGTTTGGTCTGGACATTTGTGAATGTCTAATACAAAATTGGAATAAACAAATGCCCAGGCAATGCTGGGTTAACAACTAGTTCACAATAAGGGTCAACATCTGCAAGACAGTGCCAGTGGCTGTGCAATTAAAGCCCTGCCATTCTTTTTATCTAAACCTCATCCTGCCTTTTTTAACCACCCCATCCCAATACCCCGATCAAAAGTATCTTGAAAATAAGGTGGAATAAAAGAGAAGTTTCATACAGACAGTTGGAGACACAAGAAGAATCTTTTTTTTTTTACAGGGGAAGAAAATGTAACACAGTACAGATCGTACTGAAATTTGTACCAAATGAAGATTTCATTATAATATTAGCAAAGCCGATGATAAAGATAGAAACGTAGACCTGTCTTAACTGTGTTGAAAATGTTTTACTTGCAGCAATTCTTTTCCCTAAGAGAGGCCAAAGTATAGAAGTTCAGCAAGTGCAGAGTGAATCGAAAGATAACTGTGTCACTGCCTCAGCTGAATTGCATAACGGAGTGCTCTCAGGCCTTGTATTTAGAATATTCTTTAAAGAATTTTTATTCTTAAAAAGAATTAAATGCAATTATGAAGCAAATGGTAAGGGGATGGGATTATCTCCCCCGTATAGAGAGATAGCTATATTTGAGGCTTTTTAAAGTAGAGAAACTAATAAAGAGAGAAGTGACAGAATGGAATAGAATAATGCAAAAGGCTCAAACAATTTCCCCATGTCTTCTTATATATTAGAGTTTGCCCAATGAGTTTGAACTTGTGGACAATTCATCGTCAAAGTTAAAGTACAGAATTTGACTGACACGGTGCAAAGCTAAACTAAATTACTTCGAACAAGAAATGGGGTGAAGGCCACTAAGATGGCTTTAGAAGAGAGCCTGCATCAGTTCATGGAAACAGGTTATCAGCATCTGCTAGATAGGATGACCTCTAGGATCAGAGGCAACATAACTCTTGAGTACATCCCTTGCTGGACAATAACAGAAGCTGGACTAAAGCAGCTTTAACCTGATCTCCTCGGGTTCCTTTATGCTCTGTCAATAACTCAGTAACCAACAGTTGAGCAAGTAATTGCGTCAATAAACAACATATGCTCCATTCCATATGAATACTGAATGGCAGGGCAGGCAATGAGGGAAAAGAACATTCATGGTCCCCAAATGAATTTGGCTAGTTACTGGTTGAAACACAGCACTGTTCAAAAGAGACATGGGCAAAAAAAGATATCAGTGGTGGGGTGCTGTCAGTTTTACAACCGGTTCGGTGAGCACACACTTTGTGCCCATGTGTGTTTTCCCCATGCGCAGCTCTGAAAATGGAGCATTTAGAAGCTCAGATGCTTAACTTCCAAGTCAGCAACGGTAAGGAAAACAGCTGGGGGAGAAATCAGCTGTGCCACGCAATTGAGATGAGCTAGAAAGCAGGAAATAAAGGACAGGATACAGCAGGGCTGGGTGGGTGGGGCCAGCTGATTATCGGAGCTACCGGTTTGCCTGAAGCAATCCGAACTAGCTGAATACCACCTCTGGATGTTATGTCTTATAGAATGAAAGCTTACATTGAGAGATTTTCAGAAATCAGGAGACATTGCTACCATTTCATTCACATTGGAAAGATGGTGGCCATTTCCCCGAAGAGACATATAGCAGAATAGCATGTTCAAAGCATTATTCAGCCATAACTGAAGTGACCCCATCCCCCCAAAAAAATCCCAGTCCTCATTACTACTGATAGTCCTTAACTTACAACATTTGCTTAGTGACTATTTGAAGTTACAACGTCATTGAAATAAATGAGTTATGATTGTTCTTCACACTTAAGACCATTTCAGTATCCTCCACGGTCACATGATCAGAATTGGCAACTGACATGTATTTATGACTGTCGCAGTGTCCCGGGGTCATGTGATCACCCTTCGTGACCTTCTAACAAGCGAAGTCAACGGGGAAACCAGATTCACCAAAAAGCTGCAGTGATTCTTTTAACAACTGTGGCACAACAAGTCGTAAAATGGGGCAAAATTCACCTCATAACTGTCTTGCTTAGCAACAGATATTTTGGGTTACATTGTGGGCATAGGTTGAAGATTTCCTGTATTATTTGGCCCAAAGATGATCAGAGGATTGTCACATCATATTAAGAGATACATGTGCATCAGGGGTGGGTTTCAGCCGGTACGTACCGGTTTGGGCATACCGGTTGGTGAAATTTAGCGTGCCTCCTAGTACCCGTTCTTCCGGAGGCCCAGTACCAGAACGCTCCCTCTCCTGGCTTCAGCGCTGCTCTGAGCTCCTGAAAAGCCTCCCTCTGCCCCCTTCCTCCTCTTTCACAAGCAGCTTGAAAATGGGGCTCTTCTCAAAGAGAAGGAAGGAGGGGAACATGACCACAATTGAGCCCAAAATTGCTAAGCAAGAGTGTTGTTAAGTAAGTTTCACCACATTTTCCAAGTTGGCCATGCCCATCCGGTCACATGACCACCAAACCACTCCCACCCAGTCATATGACCACCAACCCACTCCCACAAAACAGGCCACACCTACAGAATAGGTTCTAAAAAAATTTGAAACCCACCACTGATGTGCATATACTTCAAATCTACACATTAATGATTCTTGATGTGGCCACTAATTGAGCGGAGGAATGGATAGATATTTCTCCACTGCTATTAGATTGCAAATGCAAAGAACTGGTTTATTTGTGTGTTTATTTGTATTAAATGTAATGGGAACTTTATAATCTGTATGGCATGGCCTATACAGATTATGGTTCACTGACAAATGCGCGCACAACAAAAGCGCACTGACAAAACCGCGGCGAGAAAACAGCGAGGTCGAAATCGCGGCCACAACAGTGCGCCGACAACAGCGCACCAACAAACAACGCGAAAACAAGATAATAACCCTAACCCCAACCCTAACACTAACACTAAACCTAACCCTAACTTTTACCTTAACCCTAATCACGCTTTTGTTGGCGCGTTGTTGTTGGCACGTTGTTGTGGGTGCGATTTTGACCTCGCTGTTTTTTCGCTGCGGTTTTGTTGGCGCGCTTTTGTCATGCGCGCATTTGTCGGGCCACAACAGATTATGTGTGCCTACTGGGACCATCAAAGAAATCATGATGGTGTTTGAAGCTATTAGCTTGATATTTTTTTTTAAAAAAATCTCCCTGCTGACGCAACTGATACAGGAAATAAGTAGTTAAAGCTACAATGAAGTCAGAAATTGATGGTGTTTATTCTTTAAATAACTGAACCCCCTAACTAACCAAAGTGTTGTGTAGAATTCTGTGGTAGAACATGTTTTAGTATTTAGAAGTTAATATTCTTAGTCGCAAAAGCAGGAATGGGAAAATTAGTCGACATTAGAATTTTTTTCCCATTCAAGTTAATAAATACTAAGAGCAGGAGGTCAAAAGATATTAGCTGAGATCTTAAAAACTGCTACCAGCCAAACTGAAGCTACTAAAAAAAAAAATCAGTGGTCCCATTACTAGAAAGCAGGAAAACATTAGGTATGCTAACATTAATTCCAAATGTTTTGGAATTAATTAAAGAATAGATATAAAATCTACTCTAGCAAGATTCTAGAGAGGGTTAAATCATTAAATTTGCAGCTACTAAGATTGTCGGATAAGCAGGCACAAAAACAGCCAGGAAAGTGATTGAAGCCTGGGAAACAGGAGTGCTGGTTTACCCCCAACCTTATCAAATACTTAAGAGATGGGGTGAGTGGAGGAGGTTTGGCAGCACAAGGAAACAATAGCCAACAATTTAATAGCCAGCCATCAACACCCCAATCTACATCTAAAAAGCTACAAACAATGGCACCAAGGGTGAGCTGCTGGCAGTTCTCACAGGTTTGGGCGATCCTCTAGCTAGGATTCTGCCCAGTTCAGCGAATCCCCAAATGCCACCCCTGGCTGTCTCCGCCCACCCCTCCCCTCCCAGTCTCCACGTGGCCCATTCATCATACCAGGTAAGTACAGGGCCCATGTGAAGACTTGGGGAGGGCAAAAATTAGCCTACCAGAGGTTCCGGAAGTCTGGAAATGGACCATTTCCAGCCTCCGGAGGGCCTCCGGAGCCCATGAGAAGCGGTTTTCGCTTTCCCAGAGGCTTGAGGAAAGCCTCCAGAGCCTGGAGATGGTGAAACCCACCCACCCCTGCTGTGGTGCAGGCGTCCAACTAGATCATACGCACCCAGAAACGGGACTGTGAATCCATTGCTGGAACTTTTGAAGCCCACCCCTGAATGGCACAATATAAATACCACACAAAGAACAGCACCCTGAGGATGGGCTCTTGCACGAGTCCTAAAGTTCAGAAGACAAAACCTCTGGTTTTGACTCAGATTGGATCCTGTAAGTCATTAAATGTTTGATTAATAAACATTGCTGAAAGAATTGAAATTAGGGTTTCCACAATCCTAGTTTGGGGAAAGAAATACATTTGTTTTTCAGAAGCCTAAGACACTGTCTTCTCTTGAGTTCGTCCATTAATCCATCTAGGACGTTGCTTTTGACAACAATTAGTGGGATCTCTCTGGAAAGGGTGACTTTTTCAGCCCCATTTGATGAAGTTGGCCTTTTTGCATGCAAAGCATGTACTCTACCACTGACCTACATGCAAAGGCTTCTTTTCCTGGAATTTAAATTGCTGTATTACTGGGCTGGATAAATCCATTAGATTGCTGAAGATCAAAAAAATAAAATAAAAAGAATTCTAGCCTCATGCATATCCCTGGCAGTTTAAAACTCTTGAACGGTTTTTAACATAAGATCAATAACCGATGAATCTCAAAAGTGTCTTCATGACAACCTTCTAGAGACTTTTGTTATATTTTCAAAACTTAAGGATGAAAACAGTGAAGAAACGTGGCATGTCTCTTATCACACCAAGGCCAAACATATTTGATAAAATGTAAGCCCTAAAAAGCAAGGAAGGATAAAAGAAATTGCAGGTTGCTCTAAAGGGGTTGCTTGCATTGAGGAAAGGTCAAAAGCTAAGAAAATTAGAGCACTGGGATTCCCACACTTTGAACTTACATACATAATAAACATGAGCACAGAACACAATTCCAGTTTGCGGCATTATTTGCAGGAGTACTTTTGGGAGAGCTCTTTCCCCTTCCATTTAGTAAAGGTAAAGGTTCGCCTCGCGCATACTGTATGTGCTAATCGTTCCTGACTCTAGGGGGAGTTACTCCTCTCCATTTCTAAGCCAAAGAGCCAGCGCTGTCCAAAGACATCTCTGTGGTTATGTGGCCAGCATAACTAATTGCCAAAGGAGCACGGAACGCTGTTACCTTCCCACTAAAGGTGGTTCCTATTTTTCTACTTGCATTTTTAACATGCTTTCGAACTGCTAGGTTGGCAGAAGCATGGCGCTAGGGATTCGAACCGCTGAACTGCCAACTTTTCTGATTGACAGTCTTAGCCACTGAGCCACCGCATTCCTCTTCTGTTTAGGCTGACAGATAAATATGTTAATTCTCTGAGTGGAGCTGAGAAATATATGGAAGGAAAGGAGGGAGGGAGGGAGGGAGGGAAGGAGGGAAGCAAAAGATACTTCTGCTTGTGAGGGGAAAATAACTCAATAAAACTTGCAATTTTCAATTGTAAGACAAGCATTTGTATAAACAAATCCTATATTAAGGAATGAAAATATTCCACAATCTTTTTTGCTGGAAATTTCCCTCTGTATGCTGTCAAGCAAAGCACCAGTCTCTGGCATCATTTTAAGAGGATATAGGCAATTTAGAAAATATAAAAAATTATGGGTAACTGCAACATTGCATGTTCTTAGGAACTGTGTTTAGCTGTCTAGGTAAAATAAAAGAATAAAAAACCCAAAACCAACAGCAGTTGCAAACTGTTGTGGAAGACAGCAACCAGGAAAGGCTCGGTGCAAATCATTTGTTATACCTACAATGGCAGCAATTTTATGAACCAAGAAGCCTTTTCTGAAGAGTTACCACAACATTGTTTCAACATTTCAAATACGCCCGCTACTTCCAAAACATCTGTATCTATCACAGGTTGATCCAAAGCTGTGGTCAAAGCAGGATTTTTAAAAATGTAGTTTCAGTTTAAATCAAGCTACATATATTTACTCCCCAAAAATGAGACAGGGTTCTTTTGACCCCCGAAATAAGCGCTTGGCCTTATTTTTGGGGAGGTCTTATTATTTTTGAGGTGCAAGAGACCCCTTAACCTTGGTGTCAGTCTCTGCTTTGCTGCTGCTTCGGCGGCCGTTGAAACGGGGAGGGGGGGCATGGTATTTGGGAGGGGAATCATTATGTGCTGGAGGAGTGTTCTAGAAGCTGTCCTGACCATCTCTTTCCGCATGTGGAGAAAAGGAGTTTCCCGCCAAGGCTAACTGTCCAGCATTCCACCCTGATGATGCTTTTTGAAGATATCTCCCACCTGACAGTTGGGTGAATTATTATTGGACTATGGAATGGGGTGCCAAGGGGAGCGGATTGAACTATACATGATATCTATTGCTTTTGCGTCAATTTACCCAGACTCAGCTTTGCCTTGCTACTTATTGTTTGTAATTAGTAAAAGTACACTTAATTTCAAGAATGGAGTTAAGTGGTTTCTTTCCTGATTATTAAATGAAGCAGCACCTGACACTCGGCCTGCGGCCTACAGGTCAGCTGAGCCAGAGAGGACCGGAGGTTCTGTCTCTGTTTCTGGCACATTCTTGCCAGCCCTAGCATCACTGGGCCTACTACTCTTTTTGCAGTCACCACTAAGAGAAGGTGCGTGGTAGGTAGAGTTTGTGTGAGTGGCAGTGGTGGGTTGCAGGTGGTACGCCCCGGTACAGGCGTAACGGAGCCTGCCCGGAGCACCGGATACTGTTCTGGTATGGTGCTCTGGAGGGCCCACCCGCCCTCCCAAGCTCGTTACCGGTCTTTTAAGTCTTCGGCACTTCTGTGCATGAGCATGGCCCGTACAGCACCTGCACAACACTCCACTGAGCAACTGGAGCATCGCAGAGGCTCATGGAGGCGCTAAGACACATACGTTGCATGCATCATGAAGGCTGCTGGGCCTGTTCCAACCGTATCAGTTGGAACAGGATCCGGAACCCACCACTGGAGAGCGGCCTCCGTGAGGCCGTTTCACATGGATGGCAGGCGCATATGGGACATGTTCACCCCCTCCCCCCCAGGAAATGGCAGGGACCGGGTGTGCATGTGTTTAAATATTTTAGGGGAAGGCTTATTTTAGTGCATGCGCTCAAAAGCCCAATTGGGCTTATTATCCAGGGAGGGCTTATTTTAGGGAAAACAGGGTATGTTTATTGTAAAAAATGTGAAATTGCTTTAGATCTGCCTGAAAAGAAGTTCAATTGTCTCATTTGTATTTTGGCATCATCAAAAGTGAAGGTTACATGATATCAGCCATTTTATTTTTAGGGGATTTTTTTTCTTCATTCATTCTCCACACTGAGCTGATACGACTGCATTTTGAAGCTTTACTCAAAGCTCTCTTTCCTGGATAGTTACAATAAACGGTGATCTCACAGTATATATCTTATCTTTAATGCTAGCCTTTCGTTAAAACCTTACCTTATGTTAAGTTTGTACAGGGCCACCATGTCAATGCTTAAGAAAATGTGGAGACAGTTAAAGGCAGCAAAAGGTTTGAAGAAGTCTTAAATTTTAAACAACTAAAGATGGGCTTGTAACAGTTGGAAGGCAGAGCGATACTATCTTCTACCTACTAAAATGTTTTCTTCCTGATTACCACTGATCTGATCACTATAGTTAATTTGCTAATGGATTGAGACTTTGCTTATTACATAGAAAAACCCTACACTTTGATATTCAATAGCTATCACTCTTTGAACTCAGCAGGATATTTGTACACTTATTTCTTCGATGTGTATATGCGCTTGTGTGTGTGTCTATGCACACACAGACACACACACACACACACATGCAATTTTTCCATACGTTTTCTGTCTTATCTGCATTCCTTCACTCTGTTCATGGCATCTCCAAACCTTTTGCTGTCTTCCAATCATTCAAAGACAAGATTAGTAGAGAAAACAGTAGGTAGTCCTTGACTTATGATCACAATTGAGCCCCAGATTTCTGTTGTTAAGTAAGACATTTGTTAAGTGAGTGTCGACCTATTTTACAACCGTTGTTAGGTGAATCACTGCAGTTGTGACATTAGTAACACAGTTGTTAAGTGAATCTGGCTTCCGCCTTCACTTCGCCTGTCAGAAGGTCACAAAAGGTGATCCCATGAGCTTGGGACACAGCAATGGTCATAAATATGAACCAGTTTCCAAGCATCTGAATTTTGGTCACATGACCATGGGGATGCTGCAAAGATCATAACTGTAAAAAATGGTCATAGGTCACATTTTTCAACTTTGAATAGTCACTAAACAATCTGTTGTAATTTGAGGATCTGTATGTTATAGCAGACATTGTTTAGACCAGGGGCAAAGTACTGAAATCCTTCAGGTATATTCCAGGCTTGTTATTCTACTCTGACTACAAAGGTGACTATTGGATACTTCTAAAGTTCTATTGTCCTACAACCAATCATTAACAAATGTACTGCATTTTCTGGCAAGTCAGCCCAACTCAAAGAAAACTTCCCTATATCTGATTTTAAGTATATAAAAGGCTGATATCCCAATAAGCCTTGCTTATACATAAACTATATTAACACACTAGCCCTCCCAAAGAATAGTGGAAACAACAAGCTAAATGCACAATTTATAAAGGAGAATATTTGCAGTTCAGGGTTGACACGTGGGGGATCCTTGGTGCTCTCTGAGCTTGTTTTCTTGCAGATGTTTCATTATCCAACCTGGAAGAAAACAAGCAAGCTCAGAGAGCACCAAGGACCCCTAAATGCACTATCAATTGCTCTTTTAGGAAACAGATTTCCTGAAGTACATAATGTACTAACTACAAGTCTGGGAGCAGTAAACTTTCATCCTGACAGGGAGAAGGAAAATAATCGGTAGAGCATAGACCAAATTTTCATTCAAGGCACTAAAAAAAAAATTAGGAAGGCAATAAGGCCAGATGTGCTGAAGGCCCAATATTAGAAAAGTTAGAAGACAAATTGATGGCTATTAAAACTAATGAATGAAATTCAGACAACAGAAACAGTGCCCAAGAGGTGGGAAGAAGCATATATCATCTTAATACAGAAGAAAGGAATGACAGACTGAATAATGTGTCTACTGAATATTGATTACAGGATAATACATACTATACTGACTAAATGTATAAGGAAATGCACTCAAGGAGATCAGACAGGTTATATTCTAGAGAGGAAGATGTTAGGCAATAAATTTATCATAAATGCATCAGAATATATCCAGATTAAAACAAAGAAGGAGGCAGCAATATTTTTAGATGCAGAAAAGGCTTTTGACAAGTTGGAATGGTTATTTTTTTCCCCAGAGGTTCTAAATAAAATGAATCCCAGAGAAGAATTTAAAACCCGGGATAAAGGTTATAATATCAACAATAAAAAGCAAATACTATAATGAATGGAAACTTTTATACACATTTTTCAATATGTAAAAGTACAAGGCACGGATATGTATCCTCTTTCTCCTTTGCTATATGTAATTTCGAACTCCTAGCAAACAAATTCTAAAAAAAATAAACAAATAACCAGGGTTATAAGGGGAATATAAAATGAAGTGTCAGGCAGATGATATGGCAGTGGACTCTAGTGAGGATTGTTTTATATAACTATATTCAAGAAAAGATGTACAGTGAAAAAGAACAGTTGCTGGTTGAGATCTACCTCAAAAGGACAGGAAACTACATAATTGATTTTGGTCAATCTTGCTCAGAGGAGGTTCTCTGGTTTGTTAAAAGATTGTGGTTTACCCATCTGGCCCCTTTCTATAGTTAAGTTGGTCTCTGATTAATTTAGCAGTGCTCATCAGTTATCAGGGGACAGAAGGAAAAGGAAAGCTTTGTGGAGAAGATATAAAATGCCAATGGGAATTGCAGCAAGAAGGACAGAAACAGCTTTGAAGGGGAACCACTCAGAAACAGAATAGAATAACAGAGTTGGAAGGGACCTTGAAGATCTTCTAGTCCACACCCCTGCTTAGGCAGGAAACCCTACACCACTTCAGACAAACGGATATCCAACATCATCTTAAAAACATCCAGTGTTGTAGCATTCACAACTTCTGGAGGCAAGTTGTTTCACTGATTAATTGTTCTAAAAGTCTAAAATTTCTCCTTAGTTCTAAGTTGCTTCTCTCCTTGATTAGCTTCCATCCATTGCTTCTTGTTCTACCCTCAGGTGCTTTGGAGAATAGCCCCTGAAATATTGGAACACTGCTATCATGTCATCCAGAGTCCTTCTTTTCATCAATCTAGACATACCCAGTTCCTGCAGCTGTTCTTCATATCTATTAGCCTCCAGTCTCTTAATCATCTCGATTGCTCTTCTCTGCACTCTTTCTAGAGTCTCAACATCTTTTTTACACCGTGGTGACCAAAACTGGATGCAGTATTCCAATATTCCAATATTTTTTCCTTTACAAAAAAAAAAAGAGGCAAGGATTTTACAAATGATTGCTTGTTTTGTAATTGCTGCCTCTAGAATATGAGCTAATGGAAAACAACTATTGCACTGTATATGCTTTCATAAACACCAGATCACTCATAGGCTAAGAATGCTGCAGAAACACTTTGGAAAGAGTTGCATTGGGGCTTAACAAACGTTTCACTTAACATATATTTTGGGCTCAATTGTGGTTGTAAGTCGAGGACATTTGTCCCATTATGAGAAGAAAAATGTCTCAAGCTGCAAAAAACCTACATTAGTCTCCCTGCACTTTCTTCAAATAAAGAGTCCAACTGACAAATGTCCTTTTTTATTTTTTTTATTTTAATTGAACAAAAACACACAAAAAAAGAATCATCCTTCATTACATCTTGTAGAAAGCGTGTCGATTGGTTACAGAAAACATTCGTGCATTTCTTCCACAGTCATTATTTATAGTTCATATTAGATTATACACTTTAAATCAAAAATCTTTGTATATCTTACTATCAATGTACCACAATTCTCATTTGACTACAATTATTTGAACATGCTTTTACTTCAAATCATTCATATTTAAAGACACAACCACATAATGGCATTCATTAGCTATTTCAAAAAAATCCTCCAATAACATTACACCTTTATGACATCTTTTAAGTAAAAGTCAATTAATAAAGTTTCTAACCTCCCCCTTTTTCCCCCCAACTCACTGTTTAGAAATTATATCCAAGTTACTTTTGCCAATACCATAGCGTGTATATATTGTTAAAACAATGTCCATTGACATTTCCTTGTTGTTATTATAATTGGCTAAAAATCATTTACTATTTATGTCCCATCTCCTCTCATCAACCCCCCCCCAAAAAAAATAACCTTACACCTTTATAACAAGATCTAAATAAAAATTATTAATATATAGGTCTTTTTCCCAAGTCAATTTGCAAATGTCTTTTTTGAAAGCTAAAGAGCTGTTACTAGTCCAAGGAATCAAACTTCCCCATCCTAGTGTCCACACCTTCAAATGTTACACAATAGGTCACAAACTAAAATTTGCAGTCCCAGCACATATGAAAAAAGCAACATGGTTTATGGTTCTGCTCCTATTGCAGCTTGTCCTCCTTCTCCTACCAGCCGTCTCCACACAAGGCTCAAATGTTCTCCAGAAGATCCACTGGATCTTCCAGAGCAGGACACTGGTGGTACAAAAGGACAATGATAAAAGAAAAGAAATCCATTGCCCTGGCGAGCAAATGCAATTAGATGCAATCCAAAAGAGGAATAATACCAGGATATTAGATTGCTTAATAACGGTGACAACTATGCTGTTTTGTAGGACATTCCTGACAGCCATTTCTACATCTACGGATTTTGCAATATTCCTGGTATTTCAGTAACTCATAGCAAACTATATATAATTGCTGGCGGAAGCAGGGAAGTGCAGATTTCTAACAGGTAACTACGTAAGATTGACATGTCAAAATGTGCTCTAGAGCAGAGGTGCTTAAACTTTTCCAGGCTGCAGAACCTGTTAGTTTAAAAAAATATATATCCCAGAACCTGTGATTCAAGATGTATAGTGACTGAAAATTGGCTCTGCTCAAGTGATCCCCCCCCCTTCTTTGTCAGTCTTTGACAAAAACCACTGCAAGTTCCCACAGAATCCAGGGTGTGCCACAGCCTTGACTTCTGTCCCAGAACACACAGTGAGATGATCCTGGTGGGGAATACAATATCATTCTACCTTCCTGTTGTCACCACTGGGAGCAAGGTTTAAGTGGCCATATTTACAAAGCAGGAAGGATATTATAAAAAGATCTGGCTATAAACAAGGTAGCACCCACTCATTTATGACCGTGAAGATGTGCAAATTTTCAATCTTATCTTCTGAAGCATTCTAGGCCCATTAGGATTACCACAAGCTTCAGCTGTTGTGGAGTTCACCTTTCCACTGGCATGCTTGAAAATCAACACCGAGTGATCCCGGTTTGCCCTGAGCTTTCTTTGCAGAGAAAAATATTTTTATTATTATTCATTTAGTTTGTCAAACATGTACAAGATAAAAGGTATAAGTATAAACATGGACATGAACACAGGAGATAAGTACAAGGTTGACTCAGCCTTCCATCCTTCCGAGGTGGGTAAAATGAGGACCCGGATTGTTGGGGGCAATATGCTGATTCTGTAAACTGCTTAGAGAGAGCTGAAAGCCCTATGAAGCGATATATAAGTCTACCTGCTATTGCTATTGCTAAGTACGAATAAATGGGGACAGTAGGACAGGGACGGTATCCCTGGATCCATAGTGAATTTAATTGCACATCTCATTAAACACATGGCCCAAGAGACAATTCTGTGCACCTTGAAATGAAGTTCCAATGATGAAGCAAGACACAACTTCTTTGAAGAAAGGCACAACAACAACAACAACAACAACCCTTTGCTTCCCATTTAGGCTCAAAATATGTGAGGCCTTTTGCTTTCTGTGGTAATTATCCCACTAGCTTAGAAGGTAACTTTCTAATAAAATTCTGAATGCCTGATATTTGTTTAGGATTTTAGCTGGACAATGCCGATTGCTTACTTGTGAGTAAGCAGCACACAGACAGTTCCAGTCTGTGAATGGTTTCCTCCACAGAGCTGAACGAAACTTCCAAGTAGTCCCGCACAGTAGTAAAGCCCATTTCCCATTTACGCACCAAAGCCACATTGGTGGAGACACTTAAAGCCCTTTTATCTTTCAGCACCGTTTGGGCTACTATTTTATGTTGAGAAACGTGTTTTGACTCTCAAGTTTGGTTGAGTTCTCAGATGCCATTGGTGAGTTGGGTAAAGGGCTAATACTATCAAGCCTTAATCCCATCATCCTGGAGCTGAAGGGGAGAACTCTTTAGAGTAGACTGGCTTGGGCATCTTAATGGACCATTGACAAAGGGGGATGGGCAGGGAGCTGCAGGGAGCTACACTTTTCTCCCTTTTCACATCCAGGGAAATATAATATTCTCTCTTTTCAATATTTCCTAGGATATTTCATTCTTCTAGGAGAGGAATAAGTTTTAACTTCCTACAGTGGGAAGCAGCCTCCTTCTGCAGAAGAGACATGATGGAAGAAGAGAAATTGTGGGTCTTTGTGTGTGTGTGTACTTTCAGCAATAGCAATAGCAATAGCAGTAGACTTATATACCGCTTCATAGGCCTTTCAGCCCTCTCTAAGCGGTTTACAGAGAGTCAGCATATTGCCCCCAACAATCTGGGTCCTCATTTTACCCACCTCGGAAGGATGGAAGGCTGAGTCAACCCTGAGCCGGTGAGATTTGAACCGCTGACCTGCTGATCTAGCAGTAGCCTGCAGTGCTGCTTTTAACCACTGCGCCACCTTGGCTCTTTCAGGATGGAGGGGGCTCCGCTGGCATCCAAAGAGGGTCTTCAGACTTGGGTCAGGAAGTGATCAGAATAAAAATTGTGGGTGGGTGGGGAACCAGTTCTATGCGAAGTTAATTTGCAGCTTTGGAGGGAGAGGGGGGGAATCTGGAAATCGTAAGGAAAGGCGAGAAATAAAGGATTCGGGTAGAAGGGATCCCCGGACAGAAGATTTGAGGTGGGGAGTTTCCTACGCCTATTTGCTTGGAACTAAATCTCGGTATTTTTCCACAGTAAGTATTCGTGGGGATTAAGAGGAGTTAATCCAATACGTATTTCTTCCGAGTAAATACTCTGAAATACTGCCCAGTGCGCAGAAACGCTGAACGCCCAAGTGGTCGTTCAGGAACAAAGTTAAATAGGAATTCCCCACGGATGTCTAAATGTGCGCGTTATTTATTCCGAAAGTTCGCCCGATTTCATTAGAAATGAATTTTAAGACGCCTTGAAGGCATTTTTTTTAAAGTCCGGTGGAATCAATTGCTTCAGCATGGGTTCATTCAAATCACATTCGCACGTTACGGATTAGGAATTAATCGGAAAGCAAAATGTAAAAATGGATGGGGAGTGAAACGCACCCTGAGCGTTCAGTTATAAAACGGGATTCTGCAGGACTTTTTTTTAAAAAAAAAATATAGGAAACTATTCAAGTAATGGCGCTGGGATCCGGAAGATTGAAAATTCAAAGTAATTTGAAAACTGGGTATAAAACAAAAATAGAGAAATTAAAGTATGTCATTTAATTTGAAAAACTGAAAAAACCCGCAGCTCTCTAAGAAATCAGATTGGTAGAGGAATAATCTAATGAGGGGAGTTTCTTGTGCTATTAAATATTACGTACACAAATATCCAAGCAAGTTATGTTAGTCATTTATGGCTTAGTAAAATCTGTGTGTGTGTGTGTGTGTGTGTGTGTGTGTGTGTGTGTGTGTGCGTGTGTGTGTTCGCCCTCTAGCTATCCCCCCCCCCTTTAATTTGGCATAGGCAGCCAAAGCAATTAAAACTGAAAAAGAGAAGTAAGAGTTTGAGGATTAGAAAGAGAAAGGATCACAAGGGCTTGTACCACTTTAGCGATAATCTAGAGTTGAAAAAAAAGAGTGTGTTGCCAACATGTGAGATCAATTAATATTGAGTGCCTAATTTGATCTTTCTAAAATATGAGAGGGAATTAAGGTGTAAATGGTGCTAGACAGTAAAAAATTAAGAATTGGGCCTCTTTTTTTTAAAAAAAAAGATCAAATTCTTAATAAGTAATGTTGATGTTTGAGTCTTGCCTGCAAATCAGGATGAGTGATGTTATGCTTTTGAGTTTTTGTACGAAAAAGGAAAATAAATTTTACTTTCTCCCAATTGCTGCTTCGGGGTAGATGAGGAAGAGTTTTAATGTTACTGTACAGTACATAAATTATGCCTTGTAAAGTGTTTGCCCCTGAGGTTAAAATAGAAAGTGCACTTTTATAGCCAAGAACTTCATTTAGTTTGGAGGGTTGCCAAAACAGGACAAAAAGCAGGGAGATACGATGATTTTATCGTTTAGCATTTCCTTTTAAAAGCTCAAAAGGATTTAAAAAAAACCCAAATACTGGCCTGACCCAGGGTTAGAACCTAGATGATAGCATAGTACTTAGACTTATATACCACTTTATAGTGCTTTACAGCCCCTCTCTAAGTGGTTTATGGAGTCAGCATATGGCCCCCAACAATCTGGGTCCTCATTTTACCAATCTTGGAAGGATGGAAGGCTGAATCAACCTTGAGCCGGTCAGGATCGAACTCCTGGCAGTGGGCAGAGTCAGTCTGCATTCTAACCATTGTGCCACCATTGGGTTAGTGTTGAAAAATAGCCCAGCCCTAGTAAGCTATTGAAATTTTTGTCACTGGTTCCTCTAAACCAGTGGTTCCCAATGTGTGGTCCATGCCCCACAGGGGGGCAATTTATTTTTAATGGGGGCAATTTGAACTTTATTTAAAACAAGTTAATAGCCTTTTAGGCTTCCTCCACATGAGTAGAGTTTACTTTTTGAGTAAAGTAAGAATTATATGTCTGGGATGGGGGGGGGGGCATCAGGATTTTAGAGATGCTTAGGTGAGGCATGGCCAAAAAAAGGTTAGGAACTACTGCTCTAAATTAAGTTTATCAAATATGGGGGACAGAATTGTGGACAATCACAAGATAGAAGTAAAGAGAAAACTATAACTGTTTGCCTGGTTTGACTGGAGATTTGCAATTCAGATCTGGCAGATATGTAATGGTGGACGTTAGGATGGCATGTTGGTTCATAACATGACTATGATAATTAGTGTGGTCTGCAACTCATTTGTGTAAAGGTTATCTGATGCTCTACTTTCACCTCTTGTGTGTTCTTGACTATTTTAACTTACCTTTTTCCCTTCTTCTCAGGGTTGATTTGTGAGCAAAGCATTGTGTTACAGCCACTTACTGTAGTTTTATTTTCTAAGAATTTCTTTGTTTTCTTTTCAGTGTATATGGGACTCAAAGCCATCCATGCAAATAAGGGGAATGTTAGAGTCTCCAGCTTCCCATTTATTTATTATTATTTTTATTCTTAAAAGGAAACTAAAACTAAGTGGGGCATGGAAATTTTCTAGGAAAATATTACCTCACCCATAAATCTTTCTTTTGTGGTTCTTCCAGTCCTTGTTTTAAAGACATCGTAGACCACAATGGATCACCAGGAGGACACAGAACCCAATGAGCATTTCACTAAAATCAAAATCGAGGAAAGTTTTCAGAACAAAATGCAAAGGGAAAACGTATCCTTTGGACATCTTGTCCAACTATCCAGAACTGGGTAACTATCCAGAAAAGATCAAAGCTGTCGATTGCATCTTGTTCAAGAAAGTGCTGGAAGAAGTTGATAAGTGGCCCCCATCATCTTCAGAAGGAGGGAAGATCCTCATTTTGCTGAAGACCGTGCATTTGAAAACAGCGAAAGATCATATCCAGGGGCCTTGTTTAATTGATCACCCAGTGGAGCCTCACACTATGTTGCGAAGAGAGGCAGATTTGGCGAGGATGCCAAATAGCATAGACATTCAGGAGAACCCAGGGAAAGTCCTGGCAATAGGTTTGCCAGCAGGCATTTATGCACTCCACGAGATGGAAGTGGTCAACGGTGCAAAAGAAACACCAAGATTTCATGAGGAGCGATGGTCAATTGAGAAGGATTCAAATATTCCTGGGATTCGGGTAGCTTTTGTTCTTGATTATTCATTAAACATAGCACGTGCCCCCGAAAATAAGACAGAGTCTTATTTTCTTAAATAAGAGCTTGGCCTTATTTTGGGGGAGGTCTTATTATTTTTGAGGTGCAGATCAGCTGATCCAGAGGTGGGCGGAAGTTCTGTCTCTATATCTGGCACACTCTTGCAAGCTCTAGCATCGCTGGGCCTGCCGGACTTTTTGCGGCCGCCACTAAGAGAAGCACAGTAGCTAGGGTTTGTGGGAGCGGCGTCTGTGAGGCAGGTGCACGTGGGGCATGTTCCCCCCAGGAAATGGCAGGGGAGGGCTTATTTTAGCACATGCGCTTGAAAGCCTCATTGGGCTTATTATCCAGGGATGTCTTATTTTCAGAAAAACAGGGTAGACGTCAATTTATGACCATAATTGGTAGCAAACAAGGAGAATTTTTGTAGCTTGCCAATTACCTCCCTGCGACCTATTAGGTCACACAGATTGGGCCTCCTCCGAGTTCCATCTGCCAGTCAGTGTCGACTGGCAACTACACGGAGGAGAGCCTTTTCAGTAGTAGCTCCGACCCTTTGGAACGATCTCCCCGTGGAGATTCGTACCCTCACCACCCTCCAGACCTTCCGCACAGCCCTCAAGATCTGGCTATCCCGTCAGGCCTGGGGTTAAAGATTATAGTCTGTCCCCACCCGAATGATGAATGAATGTTGCTTTTATTTTAATTATATGTTATTTATATATGTCATTGTGTGTCTTCCCGCCCTATCTGTTGTAAGCCGCCCTGAGTCCCCCCAGGGAAAAGGGCGGCCTATAAATAAATTTACCATTTACCATTTACCATTTGAAATGAAGGGGTCTTTGGTGCTCTCCAAATTTGGTTGTTTTCTTGCATGCGTTTCATTACACTAACTAGGTAACAACATCAGGACTAGTAAGGAGTGGAGTCTACTCTCAGTTTATTGAATTGAATTGAATTGAATTTATTACACTTATATGCCGCCCTTTTCCCCGAAGGGGACTCAGGGCGGCTCACAATCCAAGTCAGGGAAGGGGATACAGATAAGGGATAAAAAAGACGAACAAAACAATACACAATTTAAAAGCACACAACAATCATACCATTCGAGGAGGGGGGCAAAAGCTCTTTAGCCCCAGGCCTGTCGGAACAGCCAGGTTTTAAGGGTTTTGCGGAAGGCCTGGAGGGTGGTGAGGGTTCGAATCTCCACGAGATGTTTCAGGACATATGGACAGATTTAATCATAGCTTCAATTGGGAAATCATGGCCATCCTAGACCAAGCCAAATCTAAAAATGCTAGGAAATTTTTAGAAGCCTGGCGCACTGACAAAATTACCATCAATAGACCCATAGACATAAACAATTATTTATATACTATGCAAAAGAGACAATCAACAAGCCAAAATGGGAACAAAGAGACCAAAACACCTCCCCACCAGCAATCAGCAGCCAGATGAGCATGGATTAACTGCAAGATTATCATCAGACCAACAATCAAGGAAACAATATTCTAATCAAGGAAGTGCCAAACAAGCCCAACCAAAGAACCTGTAAGATTACCTTCACCAACATTGACAAGGTAAGCCAGGGGTGTCAAACTGGATTTCATTGAGGGCCCCATCAGGGTTGTGTTTGACCCCGGGGGGGGGAGAGATCTGGCCAGGATGGGCGTGGCCAGCTCAACGTCAACCATGTTGGGCGGGGGGTGCCTATGGTTGCCTGAGTGTTCTACCAGTGAAAATGACTCCTAAGCTCTGTTTTCGGCTGCAACAGTCTCCTGCAATCCTTTGCCAGAGAGAACAGAGCTCAGGATCACTGCCTGTGGCCTCTCAGAGCTCTGCTTTTGCTAGCTGAGGCACCGTAGGCCAGTCTTTTACTGTTTCCAGGGTGGCCCTGTGGGCCAGATCTAAGCACCCCTTGAGTTTGACACCCCTGAGTAAGCTTAGAGAAAACCCCATTCATTACTAGCACTGATAATATTACATACTTTGGGTAATAAAACGTCTGCAAGAAAACACCCAAACTCAGAGAGAACCAAGGACCAGAATTGGGACCAGATTTTCTGTTGCGAAGCAAGGAAATGTGCAGGGATTTATGTGTATCTCTCTTTTTTTAGTTAGAGAGAGAGAGACAGAGAACAGCATTAGTCTGATAGTGGACACTATGCATCTGATGAAGTTCACAAATGCATTAAACTGGCTCTTCGCTTTGAAACAAAGATGGGCACTGCCCCCTAGAGTCAAGATTCCCCTTGCACATACTATATGCGCTAGTCATTCCTGACTCTAGGGGGCGGTGCCCATCTTCGTTTCAAGGCGAAGAGCCAGCATTGTCCAAAGACTGTGGTCACGTGGCTGGCATGACTAAAAGCCGAAGGCACACGGAACACTGTTACCTTCCCACCAAAGTGGTCCCTATTTTTCTACTTACATTTTAACGTGTTTTCAAACTGCTAGGTTGGCAGAAGCTGGGACAAGTAACGGGATCTCACTCCGTTATGTGGCGCTAGGGATTCGAAATGCTGAACTTTCTAATCGACAAGCTCAGTGTCTTAGCCACTGAGCCACCGCATCCCTTTGCTATGCAGTAGGGTATAAATAAAACAATTTGCAAAGAAACTGTAAGAAGAACAACAATACAGATCTGAAGGGATTCAGCGCACACAAGGATATCCACATGGCACCCATCAGCAAGTCTTTACCGGAGTTGCTCCTGTTCCTGAAATCTTGGGCTTCTGTCCCAAGAAAAGGTGGATTTGATTTAAGGAGGCAATGCCAACAAGCATAATGTGAGCCCTCTTGGATGCTCCCAAAACCAGTTTCCCTTCTGAATCAGATCACTGCACTGTCCTTGACATAGATGTCCAGTGAACCCAGCATGAGGATTCTTAATACAAATTGCTCTGACATTTTTGTAAAAGAGCATGAAGTCTATAAATCTAAGGCCCGTATCTTGCAAGCAGTGGAACAGATGTGAAATGTTTCTGAAAGTGATGCCACCCACCAGCAAACAGACACTCCTTTTCTGCATTCCTGATGGAACAAATAAGGTTGAAGAATTATTGCAAAGGATTTGTCTCCCGATTGCAGCAAGGAATAAACGTCTTCAGCAGTAGAAAATTCAGTGGATATACTTTCACATCTAAATACGTTCTGTTTAAGCTACACAGTCACCTGGTATTCATCAAAAGATCTAATATCCACATCTATTACAAATATACAACGCCTGAAACAATTGAACCAAGTATATACATTGTAAAACACCTCACCAAAATAGAATTGACTCCTGAAAAATTCGGGGGATGGGTGGATGACCGTGATGGCGACTTATAGCCTTCTGTGGGCACACCAGCTATCTCCCGAGCCCAACTCCACAGTGCATGTGCGCGCACCTCCTATTGGCCATCTGATCTTCAGGTCTCTGCCGCACATGAGGTGGGGGCACATGCTAGGGAGGCGTTCGCATTGCGCAGCACCCCCACAACCTGTTTTGTGCTGGAAACCCTCCTGCACCAATCTGGAAGCAAAAAAGGGAGGTGGGGGTGGGCTGCATGCGCAGGTGGGCAGGGAAACATGGGATGGTTGTGCGCGCAGGGGGCATTGCATTAGGTGTGCCAGCAGTGGGCCTGCTGTCGTCCATGCGCACTTTCAGCACACAACAACAAAAAGGTTAGCCGTCACTGGTCTATGACAATTTGCCACAGCCAACTTACTGCGAGGCAAGAGTTCCATTAACATCAAAGAATTGATGGAATAGAATCCTTAAAGAAAGGATGCAAAGGAGGGACAGAATGAAATGTGAATGGCAAAAATTAAACCAAATTTTATTTCTTTTAAATAATGAAATAGAATTGTTAAATTGTCCCGCAATGCGTTGTCTGTGGGGAGTTGGCTGTGGTGAGTTGCCTTTGGTGAGTTGGCCACGGTGCATTGGCCACACCGAGTTGGCTGTGGCCAGTTGTCCCATTTCCATTTGGGAGAACATTAGTGGGGGAACACCCGGCTTCTGTTTTTGAATGGAAGACATACTTTAAGATCAGGTTTTGCCCATTGGAAATACACCATATAAAGATTTTTACAATAATCGACAGGCAAAAACATAGTAAATTGTGGTCATTTGACCTCCAAGTGCTGCAAATTGTCATAATTGTTTTACAGAGAACCCAAAATGTGACTGTGTCACTGGGGAGGCAGATGTCAAAATCTTAAATCCAGATCATAAGTTCCTTTTTGCGGGATCTGTTTTAACTTTGAATGTTTGCTAAGTCGTAAGTAATACCAAGAAAGAGATGAGAATCTCCTATTTATTGTGTAGCTTTTTTCTTCCTTTCTCTTTTTTTATTCTTGTTTTCTCTCTTTCTTCTTCCCTTTGTTGTGTTTTATTAATCAAATAAAGCAAAACAAAATATCATTGCAATAACTTCTAAATGATACGGTATAAGAAACTATCTTTCTGGTTGCGGATGCTGCCCCCCCCATTGAAATTGGATTGTCTTCATGCACATATATTGTATATAAGTAAAGGTAAAGGTTCCCTTCGCACATATGTGCTAGTCGTTCCCGACTCTAGGAGGCGGTACTCATATCTGTTTCAAAGCTGAAGAGCCAGCGCTGTCCGAAGACATCTCCGTGGTCACGTGGCAGGCATGACCAAATGCCGAAGCTTATAAAGCCCTTCATGGTATTGGACCTGGGTACTTGAGAGACCGCCTGCTGCCAATTACCTCCAACAGACCGATTAGATCCCACAGATTAGGCCTCCTCCAAATTCCATCCACTGGCCAATGCCGATTGGCTACCACCCGGAGGAGGGCCTTCTCTGTGGCTGCTCCAGCCCTCTGGAACGAGCTCCCCGTGGAGATTCAGACCCACACCACCCTCCAGGCTTTCCGCAAAGCCTTAAAAACCTGGCTGTTCCGACAGGCGTGGGGCTGATGAGTTCCTGTCCCCGTTTGAATGGTGTGGCTGTTGATTGTTTTTAGAATTGTGGTGCTGTGTTGTCCGTTGTCTTTCTTTTTCTTTCCGTTTGTACACCCCCACCTGACTTGGTTGTGAGCCGCCCTGAGTCCCTCTGGGAATAGGGCGACATAGAAATACAATAAAATCGAAAATCAAAAAAAAAATCGAAATGGAATGCTGTTACCTTCCCACCAAAGGTGGTTCCTATTTTTCTACTTGCATTTTTACATGCTTTCAAACTTCTAGGTTGGCAGAAACTGGGACAAGTAATGGGAGCTCACTCCGTTACACGGCGCTAGGTATTTGAACTTCCGACCTCCGTCTTAGCCACTGAGCCACCATGTCCCTTCATGATATTGTAAATGATATGGTGTAAGAAATTATCTTTCATCTTGGGGATGCTGCCCCCCCCCATTGAAATCGGATTGTCTTCATGCACATATATTTTATATACTGTATTTCTCCTTTAAACACAGGTCGATAGAGAAGAAAATAGAGATGGAGGCAGGGACCAGCAGCTCCTTGTAGCTGAAGAGGGAAGGATTGTCTCTCTGCCTGACTCTGAAGCAGCGGATATTCCAAATGGAGCCTCGCTGTTGCACAATTCTGAAAATAAAGCCCAGAGCAAGGACAGTGAATCCCTACCTCCTGTTGCAATAAGCCGTGACGTTTCTTCAGAAATCCAGGGGGACATAGTCCAGCAAGGGAAAGGCATAAAATCACTTGCATAGTTTTATTTTTAGATACCTATGGTTGTAAAGGGAAGGACTTCCTGTTCCTTGAAGAACACTGACATCAGCAGCCGGCTCTAATCTGTTATTAGGAAAGTGGGTGGACTTTCACTCCAATCAGCAGAAAAGTTCTTAACAATGTTTGCTTCACCTCCTCCTCTTTAACTTGTCGCCTTTTAGTTCATCTACCCATACAGGTACCTCGACTTACAGTGGTTTCATTTAGTGACCGTTCAAAGTTATAACGGCACTGAAGAAGGAGACCGAGGACCTGTTTTTCACACAACCACAGCAGTGTCCCCATGCTCAGTTGATCAGAATTCAGCCACTTAGCAACTGGTTCATATTTATGACTGTTGCCGTGTCTGAAGGTCATGTGACCGCCCCCCCTCCCCTTTTGCGACCATCTGACTGACAAAGTCAATGAGGAAGCCAGATTCAGTGAACAACCATGTTACTGATTTAACAAGTGCAATGACTCACTTAACAACCGTAGCAAGAAGAGTCGTAAAATGGGGCAAACTCACTTGACAAATGTTTCCCATAGCAATATAACTTTTGGGCTCATAATTGTGGTCGTAATTCGAGGACTACTTATAATTATCTACGTTGAGGTAACTCAGACTGAATTCGTGTTTTTACAGTCAAGAGTGTTCAAAACATGGTCAATTGACTCCTCAATAATACTATAGAAATATGAATTATTGGAGCACACATGTAGGAAAACCCATACTATAGAATGCTTTCTCTTATTTGTTACCTAGTGAAGTCATAAGAAACTCGAACAATGAACAACCTTTCGGTATTGTATTAGGTTAATTATTTAGTTTATTGCCTTGAATAAGAAATCTTGATCGATCTAGGCTCTCCTCTAGGGCAGTTCTAATTATTCTTCCCCAAACCTTGATATTTGCTAATAATTTGTTATGTATGTGTTCCACCCATCGTCTAAGGAATAAAAGCCTGCATATAAAGTTTCATTTCTCCTTTTTATTTATTTTAAGGGTTTTTTTTAGCTTGCCTTTATTATTTTTATAAATAATTTCAAGGTGCTGAACGTATCGAACCTATGCTGCTTCTTCCTGCTATTTTCCCCATAACCACAAACCTGTGAAGTGGGCTGAAAAAAATGTGACTGCCCCAAAGTCACCCAGCCAGCATTTGTGCCTAAGGCGTGCCTAGAATTCACAGTCTTCTAGGGATTGGCCAAAAGTCGCCCAATTGGATTTCATGCCTAAGGCAGGATTAGAACTCCCAGTCTCCTGATTTTCAGTCTGATGCCTTAGACCAAGGTTGTCAAACTCGATTTCATTGAGGGCCGCATCAGGGTTGTGTTTGAAGTCAGGGGGCCGAGGTAGGCATGGCCAACTCAACGTCACTCGTGTTGAGGGCGCCTGTAGTGACCCGAGTGCTCTGCCAGCGAAACCGGGCTCCCAAGCTCTGTTTTCAGCTGTGACGGCCTCCTGCAACCCTTTGCCACTGAAAATAAGAGCTCGGGAGCCCCCCATTAACTCCATTTTCACTGTCAGGGGCGCTGTGGGCCAATCCTTCGCTGATTCCAGAGTGGCCCCAAGGGCCAGGTCTAAGATCCAGCCTTGAGTTTGACAACCCTGCCTTAGAGGGAACTAGCTCTCTTCCTCTGCTCTTGTAATGTAGTTAGCTCTCTTAACTCTGCTCTATGATGTAGCTAAGACTGAGTACAAACATAGCCATAGAGATCTTTCCTCTGGCATGTTCCCACAATACTGTCTTTAATTCATCTCCTGCCCACATGTGAGACAGACTCAAGTCTCCTTAACTGTTCAGGGTTAACAGTATTTTTCTTCTTCCTTCTTTCAAGGCTGTACAAGGACAGCCTCAAGTTTTATAAAATACTAGCCAATAACCCGGCATTGCCTGGGTATTTATTTATAGGGTGAAAATGTCCAGACCAAATGTAATTTCTAATGCTGGATTTTCTCCCTTACCAGAGGGAGCCCCCTAGTGGAGTACTGTGAAGCCATTACCATGGCAACTCCACTGCACTGTACAGTAGAAGCCATTTTACAGCAGTACAGTAGAAGCCATTTTACACAGTACAGTAGAAGCCATTTTAGAGCAGTACAGTAGAAGCCATTTTACAGCAGTACAGTAGAATCCATTTAAAGGCACAACAGGTTGCATCTTAACAGAACACACACCCCAAGGGGTGTTAGGCGTGTCTTGCCCCCACAGTATTTGTCTCCAGAGAGTAAGTCATCTGTGTAACAAGTTTGGTTGAAATTGCTCAAGGCGTTCCAGAGTTATGCTGGAACACACAGACACACACGCACACACAGCCATATATATATATATGAAGAAAGATAAGAAGATAAGATAAGATCTTTAGTTTGTCACCCATTCACTTGCAAGGAAGTACTAGCTCTAGAACAACGTTTCTCAAACCTTAGCAATTTTTAGATGTCCAAACTTCAACTCCCAGCTGAGTTAGGAATTCCGGGAGTTGAAGTCTACATATTTTAACTCAAAGGTTGAGTAACACTGCCCTAGAGTAACTTGGGACAGGCAGGAGAGGCAAGATAAGGTTCAGTGATGAAACAGCATTTTTCTTGCCAGAATAGTGTCTTGCCAATTCAAGGATTGGTGGGCAGCACAGCTCAACAGTTGGGGAAGGGGGGGGGGTTAAATTCCTTTATGTCAAAATCAGATGCTAAATAGAAATATGAATATGGTATTCAGATCTGTGCAGAATCAAGGGGTTGTTTAAATTGTGCTAAAAAGGCCAAAGGTGTAGCAGGTAAGTACGAAAAATGAATGAACTCACTTTATGACTTTTGTTCTAACTCAGTAAAGAACGGACCAGTGATGGCTAATCTTTTTTTGGCTCTGGTGCTGAAAGCACATGCACAAGATTGTGCACACACGCATGCCCACACCCATAATTCAATCCCTGCCCTCCCCCACATATGCACACAGGTCCCCACACGCTGCCCCCTCCATGCATGCGCGCACACCCCCTCCATTCCCTCTTGAAGCCTGGGGAGAGCGAAAACAGCTCTCTCCTCCCGGAGGCCCTCTGGAAGCCGGAAATGGCCTGTTTTCGAACTTCCAGTATGCTTGGTAGGCCCATTTTTTGCCCTCTCCAAGCTTCAGAGCTTGCTGATGCGTGCTGCCGTTAAATTCGGACAACGGTTTTCATGACCTCAGAGATGGTTCCATATGCCACCTGTGGCACATGTGCCATAGGTTCACCATCACGGGCATAGACAAATAAAGGAGAAAATGCATTCAGAAGTATTTTACGTACAACAGGTTTAAAGAGAAGACATGCTGCAGAAATAGTTTATTGGAAAATGAATGAAAAAACACTGAAGAAATAAAATTGTAGAGAGATTTTTCAGTGATTTCTTACTTGCGTCGGCAGATGTCAGAAGTTTTTTACTACACTCATACCTGAATTGTTATTTTGTAGTCCTTTTAAAGGGCTCCGACATGCATAAGTAACACATAGAAGTAATTCAGTTTTACAAGCAAAAAAATCCAACATCACTTAGGAGAACATTGAACAAAGGATTGTTAAAGAATGCAGCTGTGAAATGGTTTACCTTTCAGATACAACACACAACATCGCTAAATCCAGGAACAGCTGTGGGGGATTCAGAAAGTCAAGATGGTGCTTGTCTTAATAAGATGAAAATCCACCTAAAACTTAATCCATCTGCCTTTGACTTGTAACAATTTATATAACCATCCATCTTGCAATTTTGAGTGATGCGAACTGCTCACAAATATGCAATATAAGAAGGCAGGGATTATATTTATGGAATTATATACTTATGATAAATCTGTGTAGGCCAACTTTGTGGGTTGTCAGCCTCTACTTCGCTTGCTTGCTATCGGCTGCCATAGTAGCGGGGAGGATGGGGGCTGGTAGTTTTTTGGGGGGGAATTGCTAGGTGCTGGAGGAGTGAATAGGGAGTTTTGTTCTCACCATCTTCTGCACATGCTGATGGCTCGTGTTTAGGTTTGGTCAAGGTTAATCGTCTCTGCATACCAACTGATAGAGGTCAGTTGAAGATGCACCCCACATGACACCTTTGGGAGTTGCAGATTGGACATTCGGTTGGGGTAACAGGGGAGGGTCCTGGGTAAAAGTTTGATATGTACATGTTCGCGCCGTTTTGCTTCAGATCCTACTTTTCTTTAGCTGTTTTTATTTCATGTCCAGTAAAAGTACCTTTATCTCTATTCAAATGGAGTTGGGGTTTTTCTTTTCTTGGATACTGAATGAGGCACGCCTGACATGGGTAAAGAATTTTCACAGTTCTCCCAAGACTTCTTAAACAATAGAAGCAAATGAAAATAAGCACCAATAAAAAACCTGTAACAATCAAATGAACATTTCTTTATTAGCAATTATTGCAATGCCATATCAACAATTTTGTGAAAATCCAATCAAAATGAATGTTTAATTGACCAAGCCTATTTCATATTAGTGGTTTGTTGTTGTTGTTTCCTAAAGTACATTTTATTGAAACATTTGACATTCCTAAAGGGTAATGCAAACTGAAATAAAGAGAGAAGAGTGTAGAAAAGAATTACAAAGTTTGAAGAGAAAAGGATACAGGAAAAAAAATTACTAAATGAATTACAGGTAATTCTTGACTTACGACCAGTCACTTAGCAAGTGGTCAAAGTTATGTTGGGTGCAGGGGTGGGTTTCAACCGGTTCGCGGCGGTCCCTGCGAACCGGTTGGTCGGCGAACCCGGAAGTAAGTAACTTCTGGGAACGGTGAAGGGCCCACCCGCCCGCCCGCGCTCCTTACCCAGTTTTGACGAGTTCTGCGCTTCCACGCATGCGCAGGACGCATACAGCGCCTGCGCGATCCTCCAGGAGCAGCTGGAGCATCGCACAGACGCTAGTACGTATGCGTGCACCACGCGCGTGCACGAGGACGCCGCCGGCCCCGTTCCAACCGAATCGGTTGGAACGAGGCGAGAAACCCATCCCTGGTTGGGTGCCTCAAAAGATGTTTTAAGACCCACTTCAGACCTTCTGAGGGTCATGTGACCACATTTCAAGCACTCTGCAACCAGCCTGCATTTACAGCCATTTGCAGTGTCCCAAGATCACATGGCCATGATTTACTAGCATTTTTTTTCCAGTTTGCCCAAAATGCTTCATAATGAACCATGAGTTTGCTTAACTACTGTGGATTCGCTTAATGACCGCGGTGATTCGCTTAATGACCGAGGTAATGACTGCTGCAAAAGTAGGTTGTAAAATCAGGTCAGTCACTTTACGACCATAATGGGCTGGCTTCATTATAGTCATAAACCAAGGACTACTTGTTTTCCCCCACCCAATGTTAATTGTGTTGATAATCATCCCATCTTGTGCAATCTCTGACAAGTTCATTAGGTTTACAAAAGATGATATTATTGGTTTAATCTCACCTTAAGAGCATTAGGAGAAATCATTGATATTTTTTTCAAATTGATTTGCTAGGGTGCATATCAATCGCTCAAAAGCAGACACGTAAACAGTGCTTCTCCTGAAACATGTAAAATTCTGTCAGACTACTGTAAGTGGAGGCAGTCCTTTAATATGCCCAACCCCACATTTAAAGCTTTTAAACTTAACCCGGGACGTAGAAGAGCTCCAGCAATCAGGCTGGTCACTGTAGTGCATTACATGGATTGCCTACACCTAAGTCAGAAAAAAGATCTGTAAAATTTGATTCTGGTCCAAGATTTTTGCAAAATAGATAAGCCAAAAATTTTGCAGGCTGATGGATGATAATAGTTGGAATCAGGGACGTACAGTCATGGGAGGCAGAGCCTCACCACTGTCATCATGAAAAGAAAAAAAAAATGTAAAAGGAAAAAGGCAAGAGCTGAGGTCAGGCTGAGCTAGTTGCTGCCAGAGTCACCGTGGATGACTCTGCTTAGTGCTTAACTGTTTAAAAAAGCCTCTTAAAAAGCGCCCTCTACAGGAGGAGGCAGGAGAACGACATGCCTCATCTAGTCTGACTTTAGGCGTTTTATGATCACTCAAGCAGAGTTAAGCAAGGGTAAAAATTCCTGACGTAGGTGAGGCACGTCGTTCTCCTGCCTCCTGTAGAGGGTGCTTTTTTAGAGGCTTTTTTAAACAGTTAAGCAGAGTCATCCACGGTGACTCTGGCAGCAACTAGCTCAGCCTGACCTCAGCTCTTGCCTTTTTCCTTTTACATTTTTTTTCTTTTCATGATGACAGGCAAGAGCAGAGTTGAAATCCTCTCTGAAACAGCTGGAAAAGGTACGTGTGGGTCGCAGGGAGGGGGAGGAATTCAAACTTCATCCTCAAGTGTAGATCCCTCCCCAAATGTAGTTTGATTGCAGGCATAGCCACTTTTGCCTTTTCAAACACAAACACACACACACACACACACAGCTGGATAAAACTATATAAGCCCAGCTTCACTGATTACAAGTTTGAAAAGGCAACGTGGCTCCGCCTGCAATCAAAGGCTTGGATCGGCTCCCCTCCGGCTTCTCTGCCTCCTCTCTCACCCCAGCCTGCAAGAGCGTGTGTCTGTTTGAGAGAGGGGGGAGAGAGGGAGGGAGGAGGGGGAGGGAGGAGAAAAAGAATGAAGGAAACTTTTTCGCAAAGGAAAAACAAATGCGGTTGCTTTAAATCAGAACTGAGCATGCCTGGCTGTGGAATTCTGGGAGTTGAAGTCTACAACTCTAAAAAAATTTGAAACCCACCACTGTGTCAGTGCCTCACTAGCCATAAACCTCACTGCACGTCAGTGGCTGGAATTTAAGGTGACACCCCCCCCCCCCCCAAGGAACCTGTCTAGTCTTTTAAAACTGCCTAGTCTTCTTTTAAAACTGTCTAAAAGGATAACACTAATCACATCTCATGACTGAGCTATAGAATATCTCAATCCTTCTAACATGGTGTCTTCCAGATGGCATGGGAGGAATCGCCATTTAGTCAGGGTACGGTAAATCTGGGAGGACAATCCCAAAATACCTGGGGAAGATAACAGTTGGGGACCAGCTGCGAGGTTGAGGGTGGGTGGCACTATTTTGTACTAGTCCTCCTTTCATGGTGTTGATCAGGAATAGGTGGTCTCTCTTGCTCCCTACAATGTGAGGGCCACAGAACTCAGTATTTTCTCCATTCTGCTGGGTGAGGCAAAGCTGGCTGGGGAATTCTGGGAATTGAAGTCCATAGATCAAAGTTGCCAAGGTTGGACATCCCTGCTTTAGAACATCATTTCCCCTAAAGTCAGATTAACTCCAAACCCATTGGCCTTCTGGAAGATTCTGAAGAAATGACTTTGATATCTATCTGGGTCTTGAGGCCACCTGGATCCGAGAATTTACATTTTTAGTTTGCTAGCAAGGATGTGGAACCTGGAAAGTAGCTGTATTGCAGGAAATATTGAATATAGTTTCCCATATATCGGCTGGGTTTTTTAGTTTTCATTATTTTTCGTGTTATTATTGATTTTTCTGAAGAAGCCATCTTTGGATCCAGCCATCTTAAACAACTATCGTCCAGTCTCCAACCTCCCCTTTGTGGGGAAGGTTGTTGAGAAAGTGGTAGCCTTTCAGCTCCGGCAGTCCTTGGAGGAAACCGATTATCTAGATCCCTTCCAGTCGGGATTTAGGCCTGGCCTGGCTACAGCACGGAAACCGCTTTGGTCGCATTGATTGATGATCTCTGGAGAGCCAGGGATGGAGGTCATGCCTCCATCCTAGTGCTCCTTGACCTCTCAGCGGCCTTCGATACCATCGACCATGGTATCCTTCTGCAACGACTGCGGGAGGTGGGGGTGGGAGGCACTGTCCTACGGTGGTTCTCCTCTTACCTCTCGGACAGGTCGCAGTCGGTGTTGGTCGGAGGGCAGAGATCGACCCCTAGGCCCCTGAATTATGGGGTGCCGCAGGGTTCAGTCCTGTCCCCGCTCCTGTTTAATATCTACATGAAGCCGCTGGGTGAGATCATTCGACGGCACGGGATAAAATACCATCAGAATGCGGACGATACGCAGCTGTATCTGTCCGCCCCGTGCCAACTCAGTGAAGCGGTTGACGTGATGTGCCAGTGCCTCGAGGCTATTAGGGACTGGATGGGGGTTAACAAGCTTGTACTCAATCCAGATAAGACCGAGTGGCTGGTGTGTTTCCCTCCTACTAATTGGCCAAGTGTTCCATCTCTCAGGCTGGGGGGTCAAACAGGACGCCCCTCAGACAGGGTTCGCAATTTGGGAGTCCTCCTGGACCCACAGCTGACTTTTGAACACCACTTGTCGGCTGTGACCAGGGGGGCATTTGCCCAGGTTCGCCTGGTGCACCAGTTGCGTACCTACCTGAACCGGGAGGCCCTCACAACAGTCACTCGTACCCTTGTGACCTCTAGACTGGACTACTGCAACGTGCTCTACATGGGGCAGCCCTTGAAGAGCATTTGGAGACTTCAGCTTGTCGAGAATGCAGCCGCGCGAGCGATCGTGGGTGCACCTCGGTTCACCCACGTAACACCTATCCTCTGCAAGCTGCACTGGCTGCCTATTGGTCTCCGGATACGCTTCAAGGCGCTAGTCATCACTTGTAAAGCCCTTCATGGTATTGGACCTGGGTACTTGAGAGACCGCCTGCTGCCAATTACCTCCACTAGACCAATTGGATCCCACAGATTAGGCCTCCTCCGAATTCCATCCGCCGGCCAGTGTCGACTGGCGACTACCCAGAGGAGAGCCTTCTCGGTGGCTCCTCCGACCCTCTGGAACGAACTCCCCGTGGAGATTCGAACCCTCACCACCCTCCAGGCCTTCCGCAAAGCCCTTAAAACCTGGCTGTTCCGACAGGCCTGGGGCTAAAGAGCTGTTGCCCCCGTCTCGAATGGTATGACTGTTGTGTGTTTTAAATTATGCATTGTTATGTTTCGTTTTTTTATTATTATTATTTTTTGTCTGTATCCCCCTTCCCTGGTTTGAGTTGTGAGTCGCCCTGAGTCCCCTTCGGGGGAAAAGGGCAACATATAAATATAATAAACAAACAACAAACAAACAAACAAGATCTCCAAGGTCCCTTCCAACTTTGTTTATTCTATTCTATTCTATCCTATTCAATTCTATTATGACACCATTTGTATATTAAAATGCATGTTTACATTCCCAAACAATCTCACCACAAGAATTCTTATCTTTTTAAACCCCAATAGTCACTGAGAGAGATTTGGGTGGGCCATATAAATTTTCTTAAATAAATAAATGCTGTATACATTTACCCTTAAGTACAATAAACAATGAAGGATTTATCATGCATCTTTAGTCCTTGCTCAATTTACTTAGCATTCCATTCTTTGTTATATATCCTTTAGTTTCATCACTTCAATTGCAACCAACTTGTAAAACATTCTGTAATTCAAGGTTATTTATGACATAATGTGCTTTCTCTACATCAACAGGCAGACCATAACCTTTTCTCCTCATATTCATATTCTCAGTTATCTGTTGAAGAGCCAAAATCCAGTTTGCATAACCTATCTGGCATAAAGCCATAGTGTTATTTCAGATTTTATTTGCATGTATTTATCAAACTTCTACACTTTTATTTATTTGCCTTTATCTATTATTTATCAAATTTCTACGCTGTTATTTTCCTTTATTATTTATTTACCAAATTTCTACATCGTTTTGTTCATTCCCTTTGAATCAAATTCTATCAGATTCCTTCCCACACATACTTAATAGTCTAATTCCTTATAGTTTTTCATTCAGTCTAGCTATTTTTCACTCTGTGTTCCTTCAGTTGCCAAGCACAAATGCCATCCTCAAACTTCAAAACAAGTCACATTCAATAATTAAATCACATTCACACATTAACACTTTTCAAGTTCATTTATTCCATTTATTAATTACATTTTTATCCCGCCTTTTATTATTTTTAAAAATAACTGCAGGCAGCAAACACATCTAAATCTTCCTCCTATTTTCCCCACTATAACAAAATCAGGACTATGTTTCTCCTGCACACCTGATGCTGATTTACCTCATCTCTGCCACCTGGAGAGGAGGTGGTACAGTGGTTAAATGCAGCACTGCAGGCTACTTCAGCTGACTGCAGTTCTGTAGTTCGGCTGTTCAAATCTCACTGGCTCAGGGTTGACTCAGCCTTCCATCCTTCCGAGGTGGGTGAAATGAGGACCCGGATTGTTGGGGGCAATATGCTGACTCTGTAAACCGCTTAGAGAGGGCTGAAAGCCCTTTGAAGCGGTATATAAGTCTAACTGCTATTGCTATTGCTATTGCTATTTTAACTTTTTTTTTAATTAAAAAAACCCCACTAATCCTATGCACAGAATTAACAGCATTTCTAAGTTGCTTTGAAGTGTTTGATGAGCCATTTTCCACCTTATTGGATTCTATGCCTAGGTAGATGTAAAACTAACAGCCCGCTATCACAACAAATTTCTCAGTATTCCGGGTAGATTTGGATTTAAAGGTTTCAACTGAATACATTTTGAAATTCTGCTGCTCTTTTGCAGGGACTAAGCCACAGAAGTGTAATGAATGTGGTATGGCCTTTGTGACAGTGGGGGAACTTTCCCGCCACAAGCGATATAAACATACTCTGGAGAAGCCCTTTAAATGCTCCATCTGTAACTACTGCAGCGTGGAGGTAAGATGGATTGTTCTCTGTAGAATCATTTTGCAAAGTCCTCCCTTGAGTGAGTAGAGAAAGATGAGGTTTCCTTTGAAAGAGGCACTGCCATTCATGGTACATGCATTTTTAGTTAGAAGTATGGTAGGGAATTTGAAAGTAAAAGTAAGAAAAATTACACACACACACACACACACACACACACACACGTGCATTAACAACGCACATTGCAATTAGTAGGGATGAGTGGATGGGACCTTTAGGCTGGCATGAAGCTGCAGTGTGGTTGAGATTCAACCTAGAACTAAGAAACTTCCTGACACTGAGAACAATTAATCAGTGAAATAGCTTTCCTCCAGAAGTTGTGGGTGCTGGATAGACCAAGGGTCAGATAGATATGACCTGGGGGGGGGGGGGGGGGGCTGTAAAATGGCCAGATATAATAGCAATAGCAATAGCAGTTAGACTTATATACCGCTTCATAGGCCTTTCAGGCCTCTCTAAGCGGTTTACAGAGTGAGCATATCGCCCCCAACAACAATCCGGGTCCTCATTTCACCCACCTCAGAAGGATGGAAGGCTGAGTCAACCTTGAGCCGGTGAGATTTGAACCGCTGAACTGCAGATAACAGTCAGCTGAAGTGGCCTGCAGTACTGCACCCTAACCACTAACCACTGAGCCACCTCTGCTAATCCAGCCTCTGCTTGAAGATCCTAAGGACATGGAGCCATATTGGTGGGCACACGAGCTCAGCTACCCACGTGTGTGCCAACCAGCTGATTTTCAGGCCTTCTGGCCCCATCAGAAGTCGGGAAAGAGGCTGTTCTTGGCCTCCATGGGGGGGGGGGCATTTTCACCCTCCCCGGGCTCCTAGAAAGGGTCTGGAGCCTGGGGAGAGTGAAAAATGGACCTTCCAGTCTGACCGGAATTTGGCAAATGTTGTTTTTGGGCTCCGGGGGAGAGGGGTAGGCCATTTTTTCCCTCCCCAAGCTCCTAGAAAGGGTCTGTGTTATGGGTCAGGACGAAGGACGAGGCAGGAGGCAGTCTGAGGTAAGAACAGCTTCGTTTATTGTAGAACAATCAACTATGTACAGAAGTAGCAGTTCAGCACCTTCCCTGCTTGACAGCTATTTTTACGGGCTGTCAAGCAGGGAAAACCAATAGGCACACCCCTAGCAGCCCGCGCTGCTTGGCATCTTGGCCAATCAGGACGTGGCTTGGCTTATTGCTAGCCGCTAGGTCGTAAGTCGAGGACTTACCAATATTCAACAGTCTGGAGCCTGGGGAGGTAAAAAAGCAGGTATTAAGACACGCCTCGAAGGCTCGTCTCAAAGTCTTCCAGCCACCTGAAATATGGAGGGTGACTTCAAACAGGAATTGTCTACAGCAGCATTTCACAACCTTGGCAACTTGAGGATGTCCGGACTTCAACTCCCAGAATTCCCCAGCCAGCAAACGCTGGCTGGGGAATTCTGGGAGTTAAAGTCCGGACATCTTCAAGTTGCCAAGATTGCAAAACACTGGTCTACAGCCATCTTGGTTTTAATTCAGTGTTAGATTAAACCCTGTATTTGCTTGAAGATTGCTATTACATCTTCCCTTACAGGAAGCTTTCCTTTAGCAACGGCCTTGTTGAGTAACCATTTACAGTTGCGACAATGATGAAAAAGTCACTTTCCTACCAATCCTCCCATGTACAATCTTCACAAGTCTCTAAAGCAAAAGAAAGGTGAAGTAAAATCATAAGAACAATTGCTGTTCATTTAGTGAACCCTTTCGTTTAATAACCAAGCTGCAGTTGCTAAACAGCTACTTTTACAGTATAATTGTCTTTTCTATAGGCTAGATATATTCAGATCTTTAACTGTTCCCTGTAGGACTTGCTTTTACAGACCCTTCACCTTTATCCCTTTCAAACTTGCTAAAAATTTGTCCTTTTCTTAAACAGCAGTGCTAATTCTTTATTAGGAATACTCCTTACATGGAAGGGAAAAAAGCCCCTGAGAGATAATTTTAAAAGCAAGGACAACAAAATCCCAACAAAAGACACTCTGGAAGTATTAAGCAAATACGGGGTTTTGTCTAATGCTGAATGAAAACCAAGATGGCCACCAGGAATCCCTGTTTGAGGTCATCCTCCGTATTTCAGACGGCAGGGAGATTTGAGAAGAGCCTCTGAGGCTTGTCTTAATACCTGCATTTCATTCCTGCTTCTGGTAAATAGATTTTGTATCATGTTCAGAAATCTGTCTGCCTTGCCGGATGAAAGAAAGACAAGAAGCTTAAACCCCTTTCAACTCTTGTGAAAACAATGGTTTGTTTCTAATCAGCGTTAACATATTCTTGTGGATGTTCCGTGGATGAAGCAGGAGCCCTTAGCATTGATTTTTTTTTTTAGAAACTAATGAGACATCAGCCACTGGAGAGCTGATTGCAGACTCCTTTAAACAATATTTTCTGTCTTTTTTCATTTTTGGAAACAACATATAAACTTCTATCTATCTCTATTGATAGATATAGATAGATAGATAGATAGATAGATAGATAGATAGATAGATAGATAGATAGATAGATAGATAGATAGATAGATAGATAGATAGATAGATAGATAGATAGATAGATAGCTAATGATGATAGATAGATAGATAGATAGATAGATAGATAGATAGATAGATAGATGATAGATAGATAGATAGATAGATAGATAGATAGATAGATAGATAGATAGATAGATAGATAGATAGATAGATAGATAGATAGATAGATATGGCTCTGTGTGTGTGCGTGTGTATATCAGGGGTGGGTTCCTGCCAGTTCTAACCTCTTCTATAGAAGAGGTTCCACAAATCTACAGTGCCGTTTAGAACTGGTTCCAGCTCCCTCCACTTGCCCATCCGAACATCATCAAGATGAAGAGCGAGAGGATGAATTCTGGGAGTTGAAATCCACAAGTCTTAAAGCTGTCAAGTTTGAACACCCCTGGGTTTTTTTTCTAAAGGGTTAGGGGTGCAAGGGTCTTGTAACTTGACAGCTTTAAGACTTGCACACTTCAATGTCAGAGTTCCTGGGCCAACATAACTGGAGGAGGAATTCTGGGAGTTGAAGTCCACAAGTCTTGAAGCTCTCAAGTTTAAACACCCCTGGTTTTTTTTTTCTAAAGGGTTAGGGGTGCAAGGGTCTTATAACTTGACAGCTTTAAGACTTGTGTGCTTCAAATGCCAGAGTTTCTGAACCAACATTTTGGTTGTTAAGCAAAAGCGCTGTTAAGTGAGTTTCACCACATTTTACAGTTGGCCACGCCCACCCAGTTACATGGCTGGCAAGCCACTCCCACCCAGTCACATAGACTGCAAGCCACTCCCACAAAGCAGGCCACACCTACAGAAGAGGTTCTAAAAATTTTTGAAACCCACCACTGGTGTGTGTGTGTATGTGTGTGTGTCCCAGAATAACTCTGGAAAGCCTCAAGCAATTTCAACCAAACTTGGTACACAGACGACATACTCTCTGGGGAAAAAAATCCTGTGGGAGTTAGACACCCCTAACACCCCTCGGGGTGTGTGTTCCATTAATATACAGCCTGTTGTGCCTTAAAATGACTTCTACTGTACTTCTGTAAAATGGCTTCTACTGCACAGCGCAGTGGAGTAGCCATGGTAACAGCTTCACAGTACTCCATAAAGGGGCTCTGTCTGATAAGGGGGAAAATCCAACATTAGAAATTATGTTTGTTCCAGACATGTTCCCGCTATAAATAAATACACGGGCAACGCCTGGTTATCAGCTAGTATTAAATAAAAGGAGAGTAATATAAAAGGATGTGAGGATCTGTATATATCTGTTGTCTATCATGCTGCATATCCGCACAAAATCACCAGTTGCTCAGGTTTGCTATGCAATTTACATAATTAGCCATAGTTTATAGGGTTTTTATGCATAGTCAAGCCACTGCGTGCTTTTTTTTCTTTATAACTGTCTGTAATACGGCATTTATGCACAACTTACTTGTGCATCATTTGTATGCAGCTTTCACAAAGTAGAAACAGTTTGGGCTGCAACTTTCTTGAACATTTTTTTTTTTTTTTTGGGTATGTAACTTTCAGACTCACGGACTTCATCTCCTAGAATCCTGAGAGTTGAAGTCCACAAGTCCTAAAAAGTTACCAAGTTTGGAGACCCTTGCTTTAGAACAGGGTTGAGGGTTGCATCAGGGTTGTGTTTGACCTGGGTGGGGGGGACATGGCCAGGGAGCATGGTGAGCTCCATGTTACTCATCAAGGGTCTGTTTTCAGTCACAATCACTTCCTGCTGCCCTCTGCCAGTGAAAATGAAGCTTGGGGATGGGGGGCATGTGCAGCCTGCCCGGGCTCTATTTTTGGCCACATCGGCCTCCTGCAGCCCTCTACCAGTGAAAACTGAGTCCGGAGAGGCACCACCAGGGCTCCATTTTCAGCCATGACATCCTCCTGCAGCCCTCTGCCAACAAAAACAGAGCCCGGGGAGGCCACGCACAGCCCACCTGGGCTCCATTTTCAGGCACAACATTTTCCTGCAGCCCTCTGCCAGCAAAAACAGCACGGGGAGATCATGCGCAGCCTGCCCGGGCTCCATTTTCAGCCACGACGGCCTCCTGCAGCACTCTGCCAGCAAAAACGGAGCCTGGTAAAGCCACGCGCAGCCTGCCTGGGCTTCCTTTTGGCTGGCAGAGGCACCGCGGGCCAATCCTTTGCTGTTTCCAGGGCAGGACCGCAGGCCAGATCTAAGCATCCCGTGGGCCAGATCCAGCCGATGGGCTTGAGTTTGACACCCCTGCTTTAGAACTTGCAACGGCATATTCTAGTGACAAGCACTTAGCAGCATTTCTAAAAAGTCAACTTTATTTTTAATGGTGAATTGTTTCAGCAGCACCCTCCATGCTCTTGTAATTCAGAATCTTCTTTCGTAAATTGTAGGCGGGCAAATTGAAGCGCCACATTAGCTCGCATACAGGAGAACGTCCTTACAGTTGTACGGTGTGCTCCTATGCTAGTAGGGACACTTACAAATTGAAAAGACATATGGTAACTCACCCAGGTACGTATTAAAACTATAATGGCTGCCATTAAAGCAGAGTAATGCTAATGCCCGGTCCTGTGGGGCTATGAGATGCTGAGCCACTAAAGGAAGAAAGATAGGCACGTGAGCAAAAAAGCAAGGCGGAACAGTTGGAAGCAGATGGTACTCCAGAATAGCAAAGTCGGGTATTCAGTGGATTTGGAGACAAAACAAGAGAAAATTATTTGGAAACTAATCCAAGAGAGGAGCAACCTGGAATTAAGGAGAAACTTTCTAACAGTGAGGACAATTAATAGCAATAGCAATAGCAGTTAGACTTATATACCGCTTCATAGGGCTTTCAGCCCTCTCTAAGCGATTTACAGAGTCAGCATATCGCCCCCATAGTCTGGGTCCTCATTTCACCCACCTCAGAAGGATGGAAGGCTGAGTCAACCTTGAGCCGGTGAGATTAGAACCACTGAACTGCAGATAACAGTCAGCTGAATTGCCCTGCAGTACTGCACCCTAACCACTGCACCACCTCGGCTCCTAACCAGTGGAAGAGCTTGCCTTCAGAAATTGTAGGTGCTCCATCCCTGGAAGTTTTTAAGAAGAGACTAGACAGTCACTTATCTGAAATGGTACAGGTTCTCCTGCTTGAGCAGGGGGCTGGACTAGAAGACCTTCAAGGTCCTTTCTAGCTCTATTCTATTCCATTCTATTCCAGTCCAATCCAATCTAATCTAAATGGAGTTCAATGAAATGGTGTCAAGGAAGTGGGAGAACCAAGAGAGATCTCTAGGTGGCCAGATGGGCAAAACTTCCCGTCAGTGAGAAAACATCTGTCCCATTATTAGCTCAGGAGTTCATGCTTGGAGCTTTTCTTCTTCTACTATAACAGAATCTGAAACCTGCAGATATCCTACAGATGCAGCATCCTTTTGGGGTGAGGATGCAAAAAGTAGGATCTAGAAAATATGCTATCATTTTCAGCTAGGCATTTTGCTGTCTAGTTCACCAGTTCTTACAAGTATGTGTGTTTCTTTCTAGGTGAAAAACCCTTTGAGTGTGTGATTTGCAAATCCAGATTAACACAGGCTGAGACTTTGAAGTTCCATGGTTTGCATAAACATGGGGGAAATGTACCAAAATACCAGTGTCCACACTGTACCGCAACTGTTGCCCGGAAAGGCGATTTAAGTAAGTTTCATAACTTCCTCCCCCCCCCCCAAAAAAAAATCTTTCTGTAAAAGTACATAAAGAATGAAGGTCACCGTCAGTATCCAGCTTGACTTAATAAATCTATCCCCAAAGTATTGTGCTCTGGCTCATTAATTTCCAAAGCAAGCTCTTGTCTTTTTGCAGTAAATAAAATCTGATTTCTCCCTCAAAGATGCCATCAGTGAGCATTGTTTCTATGTCCAATATCAATCATTTGGGCTTAGCATGTTCCTGACATTTTCACACTTGTTTTTTTTCCTGCAATTTTTTTAGGATCCCAGTTCCTGTGTTTTAATTAGGAAGGTCACCAAAATTGGAGGGATTCATTTTTTTTTTACTACTGGTTCGGTGGGCATGGCGTGGCCTGGCAGGTGTGGCAGGGGAAGGATACTGCATAATCCCCCTTCCCTTCCCACCCCACTCCAGGGCAAGGATGCTGTAAAATCCCCATTCCTTCCCCACCCTACTAACTTGCTTTCCAGCTCCTTTCTCCTGTGCAAGGCAACAGAAGAAGACCCAACAGATCAGCTGGGACTCGGGAGGCAGCAAATAAATGGGGGCGGAGCCATCCAGAGGTGGTATTTGCCAGTTCTCTGAACTACTCAAAAATTCTGCTACTGGTCAACTGGCTGAATACCTCCTCTGTCACAAATGCCTTAGCACTCTGTTCTATTTTTTGTTAATTTTCACTGATACTTTTTTTTTTTAGATTGCCCTGAATTCTTCTCATGCTTTCCAGCCCTTCTTGGGCCATTGCAAGTGTGCCCTAGTATACTTGCACATGGATAGAAGTACAATGCAAAAAGATGTCATTGTACCAATAAATGATAATATTTGTAGCTCAGGGTTGATGCCTGTGATTTATCTGTGATGTGTCATTTGATTTTAAGTTCTGAGCCTGAATATTAATATACGTTTTAAAACTGTACAGGGATAAAGCAGGTGAGACCATCAAAAGAAGCCACCTATTAATTTTACAAATTCTTCAAATCAAACTGCAGGGCTGGCAAGATGCTATATATCTCTGAGAGAAAGCCTTAGGAAAATGTAAGGTTTAAGTAGGATTTTAACCTGCATGGAATAGAAGAAGGCAGTGTGGCTTTGAAAACTATTCGAGAGCAAAGCAGTCAGTACATCAATGCCATCTTTGATGGGTTTATTCCCAGGGTTGGAGGTGAATAAGGTACATTTCAGAATTTCTTCATTTCGTGATCAACCCCATTGATGTATGGGAAGCAATTAAAAACCGGCACTTGAGAAGTCTTTATCCCGGAGATGGTTAGAAGAAAATGACAGGACATTTGCTTAGTTGACTGTCATGAATGCAGAAGTGGCTTCAAGAAGTCTGTGTGAATGATGAGTACTCAATAGGCCAGGGACATCCACAGTAGAGGCAAATAAATAAATAAAATCAAGGCAGCAATACAATTGTGCAATCAAAAATCCTCCTCCCTTTTTAAATGTGTCAACATGTATGTAAAAACAGGCACAGCGTCAGTCTTGCGATTTCATCCAACGTTTGCCCCTGCTGTAGGCCCAGATTTTTAGAACACAAATTGATTCATTGTTAGGTGAACAAACCAAAATATGGAATCTTTTTTTTAAATGAAAATTTTAAAAAACAAACTTTTACAAATATTTACTTCCCTCCCCCCCCCGTCCCCCCCAACCCCCCCAACCTCCCCCCCCCGGACTTCCCAGAACCAATACAGGGTATAAATCTTTAACAAAAACATTCTAAAATAAGTTTAAAAAGAAAAAAAAGTTAATAACATCTTTCACTTGAGCTTTAACTCCTCCTTGCTAGGCTAGCTCTAAACAATTTATATCATTCCTGGTTTCTTTAGTCATAAGCTATCTGAAATTTCTTAGTCCCGTATTTATTTTGAGTATACTCAATCCATCTTTTCCACTCCAGTTTATATCTCTCGTTTGAATGGTCCTTAAGATATGCAGATATTTTAGCCACCTCAGCTAGGTTTGTTACTTCCAATGTCCATTCTTGAATAGTAGGCAAATCTTCCTTCTTCCAGCATTGCGCCACCAACAGTCTAGCTGTGGTTATTAAATGCAAAATCAGGTGAATCTCTACAACTGTACAGTCAGTAATTATACCTAACAAAAATAACGGAGGGGTAAACTTTATCCTTTTTTTAAGAACATTTTGCATAATCCACCATATTTTTATCCAAAATGCTTTAACCTTTTTGCAAGTCCACCATATATGAAAGTAGGTAGCATCAGCACAATCACATCTCCAGCATTTAGGTTGTAAATTTGGATACATAGAAGCCAGTTTTTTAGGATCTAAATGCCATCTATAAAACATCTTGTAAAAGTTTTCTCTCAAATTTTGGGCTTGTGTAAATTTTACATTTCTTACCCAAATCTTTTCCCATGTTATCCAACATTATTGTTTCTTCAAAATTTTGAGCCCACTTTATCATACAGTCTTTAACTAGTTCTGTTTCCGAATCCATTTCTATTAGTACATTATATAATCTCTTTATATGCATTGGACTTAATTTGTTTGAGTAAATTATCTTCAACTTGCATAAAGCCGACTTTTTGATCTATTTTCCATCTGGCTTGTAACTGCCCATACTGAAACCATGATTGAATTGCCTTTTCTTCTTTTAGTACATTCAAAGGTTTTAACTGTAATACACCTTTTTCTAAGGTAAGAAGCTGTCTGTATGTAATTACATCCTGTTTTTGTACTATGTTTATATTTTCTATTGTGTGTCTAGGAATTGCCCACATGGGTATCTTATCACATAATTTGTAATGATATTTTTTCCAGACCCGCAGTAGAGCATTCCTTAAAATATGACTTTTAAAGTTCTTATCTACCTTTTTGTTATATAACAAATAAGCGTGCCATCCATATACCAAATCATGTAAAATATGGAATCTTAAATGGGAGACTATGCAGAGGAATAAAAAAATTGATGACAAGAAACTGAGGATTATTACAGCCTTTCCAACTTAATGCCGTCCAGTGTTTTGAGATTATATCTTATCAAATTCCCAGCCACCTTCAGCAAAGGCATTATAATCCCAGCCAGGAAGCCTACTAAATGTGTAATTTTTAGGGTTTTCTCTGTTTCATTCAATGCTATGTATGTACATTCTTTGGAAGATGCTTTTGCAAAGATTTTTTTAGTGAGACTGAATTCAGGACTGAATTTTGAAATAAAGCGAAATAGCACCACCTTTTGGCTACGGGAGGAAGTTCAATATGCTCCATAAACCATCCTTTGCATTTGCTTTTTGTACATTTAAAAGGAATTATTGCTCTTCTTAATCAGAAACCTCCCTCCCTTCCTTCCTTTTTTCCACCCTCCCTCCATTCCTTATTTTCTTCTTCCTCCCTTCTTCCCTCCCTTATTCCCTGCCTTCCTCCCTCCTTCCCTCACTTCCTTCTTCTTATCCTAATCCTAATTAGAGTTCAGTTGGTGCATCTTCCTTGAAGTCATTTAGACAGTTTCATATTACCATATTACCCTGATGTCACAAAGTGGAAGTCTAGATCTTATTGGAGAATTTCTCCTTAGTCTGGATAAATCCAGAGAAAACTCCCACTCCATTTCTTTGCTCATGAAGCTGACAGGGAAATGTTGAGACGCCTTTTGTGTTTCGCTAATGAAAAAAGGACAACAACTGTCATACTTGCGGCAAGGATTCTGGAGTGCTTTCCCCTGGCAGGGCTGGAATAATTATTTTGAGGTTGCATAGTTAGACCTTGAGTTACGAACATAATGGAGTCTGCCCCTTATGGTTGTAAGCCGTGATGGTTTTTAAGCGAGGCACCCACAGGTCCCCACAGGCCATAGGCCTGCTTCCCACCCCACCGGAGTTTTGGATGGTGCCTGATTGGACCATGTGATGGACATTTGGGTGCTGGGCAGGGACTTGGACTTTCCTATGGGTGGGGGAAACCTGGAAACTTTCAGATTCGGATTTTCCCAGATGTGCCAACATGACATCTCTAATAAAGTGGAACTTTAAGCCTTGGAGTCTTCTTTCCTTAGGGGTGTTACTTGGAATCCTGACATTTGCACATTTAAAAAAAAGGCACTGATTAAATTACCTTTTTATAATAAGTAAAATTCCAGCACAGATAGAATCACATTTTGAAAATTGCAATAATAGAGAAGCCATCGTAACATCTGCACGTTGAAATCTGTTTCAATAAATGTGAAGGGGAAAAAAAGACACTCCAGCTTTTCACTAAAATAATGTTCCCTTATGCTGAGATCGTCCCTTGTCCCTGTACTGAGATAGCTCATCCCTGGTTAATACAGGTTTCACCAATCCTAGGGCAGCCATCCCCAGGTCTGGTGCCATCCAGAGACACAGACTTGAACTCACAACATTGCCCATGCTAAACGGAGAATTGTGGAAATTAAAGTCTCTCTTCCATTGGAAATTAAAGTCCATATATTTGCAGATGGGCCTTTTGACCTCTTCCTGTATGCATTTTGGTTTCCCATGTTGATGGAGCTGTCCATTTTAAAGAATTACTTTCCTTCTAGCACAAACTTATTCCACTTTGGTCTCTTTGTTTGTTTGTTCATTAGATTTTTATCCCGCCTTTATTACTTTATAAATAACTCAAGGTGGTGGATATACTTAATGCTCCTTCCTCCTCCTATTTTCTCCACAGCAACAACCCTATGAGGTGGGTTGAACTGGAAGAGAGCAGTTGACCCAAAGTTACCCAACTGGCTTTCATGTCTAAGAGAGTAAAAATCACAGTTTCTTGGTCTCTAAACATAAGCAACTTTGCGTGACCCGACAAATGCACGCACAACAAGAAAACCGTAACGTCATAAACGCACCCATAACAACGAGCCGACACAACCGCACCCACAGAAGCGCGATTTCAGTTAAGGTAAGGGTTAGGTTCAGGGTTACGTTCAGGGTTAGGTTTAGGGTTAGGTTTAGGTTTAGGGTTAGGGTTAGGGTTATTAGGTTGTTATTAGTTCTTTGTTGAAGGCATGCTTTTGTTGGCGCGCTGTTGTCGGCGCGCTTCTGCGCTCATTCGTCAGCATGATTTTGACCTCGCGGTTTTCTTGCCGCTGTTTCGGCGGCGCGCTTTTGTCGAGCGTTCATTTGTCAGTGAACCACAACTTTGCTCTATTATTGTTAACTGGATCCACAATCAACCAGAAATTTGGACTGGATTTTGCATTTTTATCCATATTTTGAATCCTTCCCGGGAGGGTGGGGGGTCCTCTTTTTTCCAGGAGGCAACTGGACTTTCATCTTTTTCTTTGAAGACATTTCACTTCTCATCCAAGAAGCTTCTTCAGCTCTGACAGGATGGTGAGAAATGGAAGGATTTATACTCCTTGCAGACAGCTGGTCATTTGCATGCTTTTAGAGAGTTGTTGAGACCACACCATCGATCTCCAGTCTACAACACAGTCCTTTCAACAGTTCCAAACTCATTTGCATCACTCAGATGTCCCTGATAACACAGATAAACTTCCAGGTGGCCTCAACAACTCTCTAAAAGAATCCAAATGACCAGCTGTCTGCAAGGTGTATAAATCTTTCCATTCCCTACCATCCAGTCAGAGCTGAAAAAGCTTCTTGGATAAAAAGCGAAACAACTTCAAAGAAAACCCAGAATGTCCAGTTGCCTCTTGCAAAAGCCTCTTTTGGACAACCATGACCTAGATAACTGAGAATCTCCAGTGACAGTTACTTGACAGTGTTACAGATGTTGCCGCAGGATATAAGTTGTTCCAAGTAAAGTTGCCTTTTTCAATTGACTGGTGGTGATTTTGTCAATGCCAGTGATGCTCAAAGGGTGCCCCAGATGTTTTGGGATTACATCCAAGAAGCCTATTATTACTGGTACTACCTTCTCGTTCATTTGCCACAGTTGTTCTTCTATTCTCAGGTCTTTGTATTTTGTGTTTTTCTCCAGTTTTTTTTCTCTTCTGCACCTCTAGGTACTGCAATGTTTATTATTCAGACCTTTCGTTCATTTGCCACAGTTGTTCTTCTATTCTCAGGTCTTTGTATTTTGTGTTTTTCTCCAGTTTTTCTTTCTCTTCTGTGCCTCTAGGTACTGCAATGTTTATTATTCAGACCTTGTCTATTCTTATGAATATTTGTTGTTACATATGATGGACATATTTCTAAACTTTTCCTCCCCAAATAGCCATCTTAGTTTTGCTTGCGCACACAATAAGTGGCTACCCATTAGAAGCACCCTTTTTAATCTTCTTCCTTCCAGACATTACAGACACAGGTGAACTTGCCTCCTCTGCTTCTCCATAATATTCAGAATTATTCATTGCCACCCTCCCGAATGACAGTTTTATTGGTATAATTAGGGCCAAGGTTGGTAAGGAAAATATAATCATTAATCAGTTTGAAGCATGCAGAGTATTTTCAGTTTCAGAAGTCATGTGTAAAAGTATTCTGTCTGCCTACATAATGAGCCCAGAGACCCTTATCATCATGTTGCGATTTTTAAATCCCTCCCCCCCACCATACATTCTGGGCTCCCAGCCACATCCTTTCACCTATAGCCATCCCCAAAAACTTAAAGGGAATCTTTGATTTACTACGACAGATATATAATCAAGCTTGGAAATTATAACATACATTGTGACAGTTGTAAAGTGGGACATCATGTGACTGATCCTCCTTCTTTTGCAGCAGTTGTAGAGCAAACACCATGGTTATTAAGCAAACCCATTCTTGGTTATGGGCCAGATTTTGGTGGATGCCAGTTTCCAGCAAAAGCATCATAAATCACAGTGACATGGTTACTTCAAACAGCCATAAATGTGAGCCCGTTGCTGAGCACTTCCAGTATAGTTATGTGACTGTGGGCAGGGGCACAGCTGCCAGGACCTAGTTATAAGTAGTTTTTGGCATTCATTTTAACTTCAAGCAGTTTGTAAGCAACTGGTGACAATTCAAGGACTACTTGTAGTTGGAGAATGTGGTGGGGTGGGGGTCCTGAATAACATAGGACCATGAGGGCGAACCTATGGTACGTTTGCCTGAAGTGGCACGCGGAGCCATGTTGCCTGGTACGCAAGGGATCACCCGTTCCTCTTCCGGGTTTCTGGTGCGCATGCACGCACGACGATCAGCTTGTGCATGCTGCAGTGCCAGAAACTGGAAAAGCTGGTCTTTCGTTTTCCAGCTCACCAGCTGATCAGGATGCGCGCCAGTAACCAGAAGACTAGCTGGCTGCCGTGCATGTGCGCAGCAGAAACCAGAAGTTCTTTTTCCGCACGCATCCCCCCTGGGCAGCTCCTCTTCCAGATTGTGGCCCCGACGAGCGCAGGTGTGCTCTTGGTGCTGAAAAGGTTCGCCATCACTGACATAGGACATAGAAAGCGGTTTGTTTTGAACTATGTGATGGCCTAATGATGGAGACACTCGCCTCCCACTTGGATGTCCCAAGTGCCATCCCATGTTCAAATCCTAAGCAGCGACAAATGTTTCTCTCTCAGGGTACAAAGAGAAAATATCTGCTGTGAACTCCATATGGCATCAGGAAGGGCATCTAGCCAGTAAATGCTCAGTTCCATCCAGTCGCCCCAACTCTACCCCGAATTAAGGGATTATAGGGTTGTAAAATAAGAGTTTATAGAAAGGGATTTGCCTATGGAGATTCTCAGTCATCCCGGTCTTGGTTGTCCAAAAGGGGCTTTTTCAAGAGGCAACTGGACTTTCTGGTTTTTCTTTGAAGATGTTTTTCTTCTCATCCAAGAAGCATCTCCAGCTTTGACTGGACAATGGGGAATGGAAGGATTTATACTCCTTGCAGACAGCTGGTCATTTGCATTCTATTAACGAGTCGCTGAGGCCACCTGGAGATTTATCTGTGTCAGTCACTTGAGTAGTGCAAATGAGTGTGAAGCCTTCTTTGCAAATGTCCATATTCACCTTGATTATTTTTTCTCTTCAAGAAGCTGACTGTGTGAACACTCCGTCTTCTCGTATAATCATTCAAGAGCTAAATTTTGCTCAGCGCCTTGACTTTTGGGCTTGTTTTGATAGTGCTGTATACAGAGGGGAGTCTTTACACAGTTAAACGTGTGGAATCTGTTTCCATTTTTTCCAGCTGTAGAGTTTTAGTTAACCCGAGTTGAAGTTAGGCTCCGATATCAGTTTATTCTTCCGTGGCAATGTTCCCCCATTGCTTTTTATGGCAAATTCATCTCCAGGTCAGCTTTAGATGTTAGTGTAGGGCCAGGGATCTTGTACATTTTTGCTCCCGGTGGCAACCCCAAGCTCCTGCAATTTGTATTGCGAAACAGATTCCGTTGAACTGAATGGAAACCTTGATTTTTATCAATGTGTCACCATGATCAAATCAAACCAAACTTAGATGCAAATACATGGATGCGAGACGTCGTAAGAACTGAATCTGAACCTACTTTGTCCTCATTTTTGTGGAACCGTTGATCTAATCAAATACTCCCAACAGTTAGTTAAATATTAAAGCCAAAGTCTTGTATCAAGATGTTCTTCCTTAGTTCTTTTTAAATGTGTTGTAAGTATCTCATAATGGGGTGTATTAACACCTATATTAATCAGCTGGAAGAAAATAATCTTCCTCCAAAAGATAACCACTTACGGAAGCAAGAACTTCCATAAAAGTCACTATTACTCCATCTGGACGTGATGTCTGTTATGAATACTTACCTCAAGGTGGCGATAGAAATTCATGTGTATTAGATAACCAGCTTTAAGAATGTTGTTCTTTTCAGGAAAGGAGTAATGTTTGGGATTCAAACATTTTTACTACTGGTTTTGTGGATGTGGCTTTGTGGTCGTGGCAGGGGAAGGATACTGCAAAATCCCCATTCCCTCCCCACTCTCAAAATTTCCGCTACCGGTTCTCCAGAACCTGGCAGAACTGGCTGAATACCACCTCTGATACAATTGGATTGAATCTGGCTCCTTAAGTAAAATATTTATACGGATTCATAGTGCATAGCTTTTACATCATCACGATGTAAAAGCTGGAACGAGCTCCCCATGGAGTTTCGAACCCTCACCACCCTCCAGGCCTTCCGCAAAGCCCTTAAAACCTGGCTGTTCCGACAGGCCTGGGGCTAAAGAGCTGTTGCCCCCCTCCTCGAATGGTATGCCTGTTGTATGCTTTTAAATTATATATTGCTATGTCCGTCTTTTTTATTCCCTGTCTGTACCCCCCTTTCCCTGATTTGAATTGTGAGCCGCCCTGAGTCCCCTTCGGGGAAAAGGGCGGCATATAAATGTAATAAAATCAAATCAAATCAATCAAATCAATCACTACTCTCTTCAGCTTTTCTCTCTTTATAGTTTTATTTTTACAGCAAACCAGAATAATAATTCCTTGATTAGAGGTAATAAGGATCTTAAGGTCATCCAAAAGTGAACAGATGGAATGGCCATCTCAGCTTTTGTTAGCTGAGTTGAGGTGGAATTGATAGAAGTCTCATCGAATGGTCAAATGAGGTGGAGATCTCAAACACTCAGGCCAAAGAAAGTGACAGGTATAAAGAAGGTTTAGGTACTGATATTTGTCTTACTGTGTTTCCCCCCAAAACAAGACAGGGTCTTATTTTCTTTTGACCCCTGAAATAAGCATTTGGTCTTATTTTCGGGCAGATCTTATTTTTAAGGTGCAGGAGGCAGAGAGCAGGGTCACCTGATGGCTGTTGATGTGTTGCAATATTTTCCGAGAGGGCGTATTTCAGCGCATGCGCTCAAAAGCTCGATTGGGCTTATTATCCAGGGAGGTCTTATTTTTGGGGAAACAAGGTATCAAACTAGCCACTCACAAAAAACCCATATCTTGCATGGATGAGCTGAATAACAAATACATTTGTGTGCTTTTTTTAAAAAAATCTCTCTTCAAGGGGCAGTTTTGCTCCTTCGTGAATTATAATTGATATTCCGGTGCATTTTGAGTGTAATTATTTCATTCAAGGATGGCCATGTTGAAGTTAGCCAGAGAAACTAGTTTCACATTAGGCTAAGTTTGTATTAACTGTGGTTATTATATAAACCATAAAATATTGCCTTCATTCAACATGTTGAGCCATAATCAACCCACATTATATGGTTAGCGGAGTTGGAAATCTGTTGCTTTCACCTCTTGGACCAAACTGGCTCTCCACCGCAGAAGAACAGAGTTGGAAGGACTTTGGAGATCTTCTATCAGACCCCCTGATCAAGCAGGAAATCAAACTCAATTTCATTGAGGACCACATCAGGGTTGTGTTTGACCTCATGGGGCCAGGGTGGGCATGGACAACTTGACATCACTCGTGTCGGAGGTGCCTGTGGTGGCCCAAGCACTCTGCCAGTGAAAACGGGCTCCCGATCTCCGTTTTCAGCTGGGGCAGCCTCCTGCAATCCTCTGCCAATGAAAATGGAGCTCGGGAGAGCCACATGCAGCCCTCCCAAGCTCCATTTTTGCTGGCAGAGGCACCCTGGGCCAGTCCTTTGCTGTTTCCAGGGTGGTCCTACAGGCCAGATATAAGTATGCCATGGGCTGGATACAGCCCATGGGCCTTGAGTTTGACACCCCTGCCCTATAACATTTCAGACAAATGTTGTCCAATCTCTTTTAAAACCTTCAGTGTTGGAGTACTCACCAACTTCTGGAGGTAGTCTATATGTCACAGATCAATGGGACTTGGGGCTTCCTAACTAGGTGTGCACAGGATGCCATTTGGATGATTAAGCAGACCTCTTTGGGGCACGCCCACACATACACCCAACTATAGTCTGCCACTTGTAAATGGAAGTCAGTGGGAGGGACTGTTGTGCTGCTAAGCAACTTAGCAATACCTGCTAAACTTGAGCGCCTGGGGAAATGTTTGTTGGAATTGAGTAGGGTCAAGCTAAACATTGGGTTTTGTGCATCTGCACAGAAGATGGAGGACTAGTTGTTCTCATGCATGGAAAGCTGTTGATGGGGAAATGTTGATGTGATACAATGAGTCCCATGCTGGAGTGAGATCTAGGAGGGCTCAGCATGTACATGAGACCCCCACACTACCCCTTAACCAACGGTGGCCGGTTCAGACCGGTTCAGGTGAATCGGCAGAGGTGGTATTCACTTACCTTCCCTACCAGTTTGCAAATGTGAGGGTACATGTGCTTTTGGCGAAAAAAAAGGCCTAAATTGGATGCTGTAGAACCGGGGCGGGTGTGTGGGGCCACCCACGATTTCCGCTACCCAGGCGGGTAAACCAGTCCGAGCCAGTAGAATACCACCTCTGTGAACTTGTAGTTCTGACACCCCCGGCTGGGCCCGCCCATCCGCCCCAGCGCTAGCCTGTCCTATTTATCTTATTCTCTGGCTTTGTTCCCCACCCACGAAGCCCAGCTGATTGCCGTGCCTCACTGCTTTACTCACCGTGGCTGCCTGAGAAGCTTCCTGTGGGTTTGAAGCTGTGTGAAAAGCTCACATTTCCGGTGAACCAGTTGTTAACATATGTTCAGCCCACCTTTGCCCTTAAGCCCTCATGGAACCTGTCCAGTTCACATGGAAGTCAAGAGTTCCTGAAACCCAGTTTGAAATATGTATGTATGTATGTATGTATGTATGTATGTATGTATGTATGTATGTATATGTGTGTGTGTATGTGTTCTCTCTCTCTCTTTCTCTCTCTCTCTGTCTCTCTCTCTCTCTGTGTGGATGGATCGATGGATGGATGGATGGATGGATGGATGGATGGATGGATGGATGGATGGATGGATGGATGGATGGAGAACGATCTGCCCGTGGAGATCCGGACCCTCACTACCCTCCCGGCCTTCCGCAAAGCCGTTAAGTCCTGGCTGCTCCAGCAGGCCGGGGGGCTTTCGAAATATCCGGCCCCTCGGAAATTGTGACTGTTGTATATTTTAATATGTTGTCTTGTATATTATCCCCTTCCCTTGTTTTATTGTAAGCCGCCTGGAGTCCTTCAGGAGTGGGCGGCATACAAGCTCAATAAAACAAAACGAAACAAAAACGAAACAAATTATGTATGTATGTGTGTGTGTATGTATGTATTTTTTTCTTTTTTCTATTTGATCCATCAAGTGTTTAACATATTTCAGTCTGATTAGGAATGTATACAAGAGGGAGCACATTTTCTTTTTTAATCCAAGTCAGTAAAGAAAACCTTTTCTAAGACTAAGGAGAGAACGTTAAACCGCCAGGCTTATCTACAACCCTCTTAAGATCAGCTCTCAAGAGTCTTCCAAAATATGTTAGGGCCATTTTTATGGTGGCAAAAGGGCATCGTTATGAAATACAGGACAGGAGAATCGCCACTACATAAAATTTTGATTAAGTTAAGTATGCAAATGAAAGGTAAAACAATTTAATTTTTGTTTTATGTCACTCAAAGGTCAACTGTGTCTTTAAGCCTAGAAAAGTTTTAGATCCCGCCTTTAGAAGATACCGTACCCTCCGGAGTTTACATCCTGCTTGATTAATTGTTTTTCTGGATTTGGCATTTTGTCCAGAGAGATTCCATTCAATTTCATTCTAAGCCCCACCCCCCCTCCAAAAATCAAAAGCTGTTTAAAATGGAGCAAATGTGCCTTGGTTGAAACGCAAACAAATGTTTTTGCATTGTTCAGAATGCAAATCTAAATGTTGACCTACGATAATAGTGATATGGGCATCCTCTGTCTGATTTCAGACAGTCCAACATTTATGATGGGTTTGGATTCCTTGGCGTGAATTTCCCACATATTTCTTGCCCTTTGTTAAATTGTATGGTTAGTGTCAGGCCTGGAAGCCATCTTTTGCATTGGGCCTTCAGGCCTGCCACAATTAATGTGTGGGAAAATGGGAGGAGGGATTATGTGGAGTATGGGAGATATATAATCTAAATAACATTCCTTTCTCAGAGAGTCAAGGACACCTTGCCCTGCAGCTTCAGTGGTGTGACTGGGAGGCATCTCCAGTTTTGGACAGTGCCTGATTGGACTATGTGATGTCTGGGTGCTGGGCAGGGTCTTAATTTAATTAATTTAATTTATTTGATTTATAGGCCGCCCAATCCCGGAGGACTCTGGGCGGCTTACACAGAACAAGAAAGAAAACAAACAAAATAAAAATAAACAATTTAAAAATTCTCCAACATGCATACGTTCTGATTGGGGCTGGACCCTACATAGTAAGGTCAACAGCCCCAGGCCTGCCGGAACAGCCAGGTCTTAACAACTTTTCTGAAGGCCATGAGGGTGGGTGAGGTCCGGACCTCTGGGGGTAGCTGATTCCACAGGGTCGGAGCAGCCACAGAGAAGGCTCTCCTCCGAGGCCCCGCCAGCCGACACTGTCCGGCTGACGGCGTCCTAAGGAGGCCCACTCTGTGGGATCTTATTGGCCATTGGGAGGTATCCCCATTTGGGTGGGGAAGACCTGGAAACTTTCAGATTCAGGTTTTTCCAGATGTGCCAATATGGCATCTCTAATACAATGGAACTTTGAGGAAACTTAAGCCTGACAACCGTAATTGAGCCTGGAATCACAGTCATAAGTTATGCTCGTCATGAAGCAGGTCAACACATGACCAACCTGATTTTAATACCTTTTTGTGGCAGTCGTTAAGCAATCCATGGTCATTAAGTGAACAACGTGACTGTTAAGTGAAGCCATTGTTCACAAGGACCTTTTTGTTTTTGGCCAGAAATAAACACAGGTTTCTGGCAAAAATGGATTCACTCAAAATGACTTGGTCATTTGTGACTAAGTTAGCCTTTGAACCAGAGGTGGTATTCAGCAGGTTCTCTCTGGTTCAGGTGAACTGGTAGCTGCGGCTGCGGGAGGCTCCGCTCACCCGCCCCGACATAATGCACGAGCGCTGTGCATATGCAGAATCGGCAGGGAAGGGAAGTGAATCCCAGCTCTGCTTTGAACCAATCTTGCTCTCTTGGCTGCAATTTTCCTTGGTCTTTATCTCAGTCGCTTAAAATGTTTTTGTTATTACTTACTATCACATTTATTCTCTGCCTTTCTGTTTATGCAAGCCCTCATTTGATCAGTAAAGAGGAACATCTGCGTACAACGAGGAAGGATGCGATCTGCTTTTAGTCTGAAACTGCACATTTATCAGGATTGCTTTGAACTACTCCAAGTTCCTGGCGCTGCCCTTTGGAGAACTACAGCTGGGCTCCCCCAAGCTGGCAGCTTCAAGGAACTGCGCCGTGCTCGGGGCCCCAGCCGGCCCATCTGGCAGATGGTGGCTCACTCCAGGAGGTCCCATCTACAGACAGCCTATCCTGCCACTGGCACTTCCTCCCCATGAACAGCAGGCAAACTGCCTCGGAACAATGTGCTGCTCAGAGTCCCCTGATGATGAGAGATGACAGGCGCTTAGACGGGCAAGCCAAGATTACTGACGAGAAGACCCATCCGGATAATTGCTATAATTATACCCTGCGAATTCTGCACCCATCAGATGGGTTTGCGCTGGGTAACCCATTGACGATGAGTGCAGCTCTGGCAGCGAACTTCCACCCCTGCCTTTCAAAATTGCCTCTCCTGTGGAAACCAAAGTCAGAGATTGGCAGATTTTTTTTTCATTTTGTGTAATTAGACAAGCTGCCTCATCTTTTCCCCAAAAGCAGGAAACTCGTCCCACTTGGATTTCAATGGCTGCATGCCTAACTTTGGATGTGGCCTGCCTGTCAGTTGCAAAATATAAGGGAGAAATCCTTTTTACACACACGAAATTCTAAAGCGAGGTAAGAATCCTCTTTGGATGTTTCTTTGCATAGAGATGTTTACAGAATTTACAGAACAGAGTTGGAAAGGACCTTAGGGGTCTTGTAGCCCAACCCCCTGCTCAAGCAGGAGACCCTATACCAACCAGGGCAAATATCTGCCCCATCTCTTCTTAAAAATCTCTAGTGATGGGACATCCACAACTTCTGGAGGCAAGCTGTTCCAATGATTAATTATACTCACTGACAGGAACATTTTAGACTGGATCTCACCTTGATAAGTTTCCCTCTATTGTTTCTTGTTTTGCCCTCAGGTGCTTTGGAGAATAGATTGACCCCTCCTCTCTGTGACAGTCCACAAGTATTGCAAGACAGCTATCATGTCACCAGTGGTTGGATTCAAATTTTTTTTACTACCGGTTCTGCGGGCATGGCTTGGTGGGTATGGCTTGGTGAACGTGATGTGGCTTGGTGGGCATGGCGTGGCTTGGTGGCTGTGGCAGGGGAAGGATACTACAAAATCCCCATTCCTTCCCAATCAGCTGGGACTCAGGAGGCAGAGAATAGATGGAGATGGGGCCAGTTAGAGGTGGTATTTACTGATTCTCCAAATTACTCACAATTTCCGCTACTGGTTCTCCAGAACTGGTCCGAAAACCTGCTCAATACCACCTCTGCATGTCACCCCCTAATCCTTCTCTTTGGACATACCCATTCTATGTTTGATTCTATGTTTTAGTCCCCAGTTCCCTAATCATCTTTGTTCCTCTTCTCTGCACTTTTTCGAATCTCAACATTTTGTGTCTCGTGCTGTTCACAATTGGACATCTTGCCTAGCTTCAATTGCAATAGAACTTTCCCAATCGACAATGGGCAGCATTTGGCATTTTTACTCGGGCACCAAAGGAGGCCCAGATAAAGCAATACAGAAAGATTTACAAGCAGGGTGGGACAGATGAGGACATGGAGGTTAAGAAAGCCACTTTTCCACCGTTCCTACCGCAAACACACTTGAGTGACTAGGCAACCAGTGTGTTTGTTAAACACAGAAATCCTTTTTCTAAAGAGACCAGTTGCTTTGTGAAAGAGCACAGGGTTTTTGGTTTTTTTTTTCTGTAGACTGTCCCAAGTTCACGTCACAGATGTTTAGTGAAAGTGTTCTCAGCCTGCCTGTGAACAAGCAAAGATTTAAATAGGCTCAGGCTTGAGTTTGGTTTTTAAAGAGCGTGAAAACCATATTCAAAAGGAGGCCAGCAAACAGTTTATAAATATAAGTAGGGCTCCTACTGAATTACATATTTTATTCCAGAGGTGGATTCCTACCAGTTTGGACTGGTTCGGCTGAGTAGGTAGTAACTCGGCTTTCCACTCCCCCAAACTGCTTCTCTTGTTGGCACCGTAGGTGCCGCCATCTTGTTTTTTGCTTCTGCGCATGCACAGAAGCCTTTTTTTAGTACTGTGCATGCGCGCACAGTGCTTCTCTGAGCAAACCAGCAGTAGCAGCAGCCAGAACCCACTCCTGTTTTATTCCCGTAGCTGATTAACTGCCATGATGGTCCTCCCCGGTCAGGCATAGATGGGAGGGGGAGGGACTAATTTGAAAGAAAGAGACACTTCCCACTTCCCAAACAATGGCCTTGGAGGACAAACAGAGATTGGAGCAAGTAGGGTGTAATTGGTTACATGGCCAATAGGAGCTGGGCTGCTCATATTTTGTAGAGTCACCTGTCTTCTTTCACTGAGAGCTAACATCTTCGTTGCTCTTCTCTGCACTCTTTCTAAAATCTCAAAGAGTGGGATCCTACTGGTTTAACAACCGGTTCGCTGAGCATGCACGTTGCGCACAGATGCAGTTTACAGGAAAACAGCTGAGGTGCAGCAATCCACTCTGCCACGCCTATCAGCTGGGCTTCAAAAGAGGGAATATAGGTGAGAATAGTGCAGGGGCGAGTAGGCGGGCCCAGCTGATAGTTGGAGCGAACTGGTTCGCTCCAGGGGTGGGTTCCAGCTTCTTTTACTGCTAGTTCGCTCAGGGACGCACTTCGCACATGCATGCTTTATGTGCACTATGTGTGCATGTGTACACATGTATGTGCCAAAATTGCTTCTGCGCATGTGCATAAGCAAAAAACAAGATGGTGGTGCTTATGGCGCTGCCGATAGAATCAGTTCGGGGGTGTGGCCAGCTGAGTTACTACCTACTCGGCCAAACCAGTCTGAATGGTAGGACCCCACCTCTGATAGTCCCAGCTGATAGTTGGAGCTACCGGTTCGCCCGAACTGGTCCAAACTGGTAGAATCCCACCACTGATCTCAAATCATATACCCACAGCAAAAATTGTATTGGAATAAGTGTTTTTTCCCTCCTTAAGTTGCTGCAGTTTCCTTGGCAAGTAATTGCATTGGCCTTGCCTTCTTCCTAAGGTTGAGAAAGAGAGAGGGACTGGTCCAAGGTTCACCCACTGGCTTGTGCCAACATTGGGACTAGAACTCACGGGCTCCTGGTTTTTAGCTTGATGCTTTAACCACATAAGGCACAATTAGTTCCCACAATATAAAAACATCATTTTAGGAGGTACATTGCCATAGTGTGAATATTTACTTAATTAGGCTGAGGGGTGTTTGGGTGGTTTTGCTTATCATTATTTTTTGTTAGGAGAAAAAAAGTTTATTTTGATTTTTTAATATGAAATCAGGAAAACGAGCTAATACTTTCACTTTCTATACCTGAGATTTCTGATGAGTTGAGATATATCTTTATAATGGGTGAGAATTCCTGAGTCGTGTTGACTTAGGAATTCTGGGAGTTGGAGTCCACATGTTGTAAAGTTGTCATAGTTGCTCACCCTTACTCTACAATCATCCATTAACTGAGTTCTGGTTAAAAGAGATAGTTCTGATTGGTTAATAGTTGGTTATTAGTTCTCTGCAAAGCCTGATGATTCACATTGAAATAAATTGGTCTGTTTCCTTAATGTACAGGCCATTTATATGCCATTAAGTCATTTTAGTCATTACATTCTAATTGGTCCCATCCCCTGCTTTATCTGAAGAAGAAGTAATTCCTAAGGTTCCAAGGGCTTCTGTTATTCTAATAAAAATATTTTTACTAGAAAGCCACATGTAGTTTTTAGATTTTTCTTCCACAATGCCTTCTCAGTCAAAAAAAGTCCATAAAGGACATAATGATAAGAAGGTACAGAGCTTAAGAGAACATAGAAATAGCAAGCATTGTAAGAAGCCAGAAAAACATCTGGGTATCCTGGATGTTGCTATTTTTAACAAGACTGTGCTTAGTAAATATAAAGCAGGATTAAATCAGCTGGAATACGGGGAGTTCCTTGAAGGATATTGATTTAAAGAGATAGCTTAGGGAGACATGTAATGTTCTAACATCAGAAAATAATCCATTGTTTCTTATCATTAAAAACACACATAGGTGTTTTTTTTAATAACCCAAAGCCCAGATGGATTAATTTGACTCCATTTGTGCTTTGAAATGACTCATCAAAATTCTCTGAAATTCCCTGTCCATGCCCCCCCACCAGCTCCCCGAGCTCAAACACAAACCTGATGTGGCCCTCAATGAAATCGAGTTTGACACCCCTGTTTTAAGTGCAAGGGCTGTTTGTAAGTCATCTTTTTTCAACCCCTTTTCAGTAACAACTTGGACCGTTGTTAAATGAACAGTCATAAGTTAAGGGCTTCCTGTATGGTAATATTCATAGGTAGAAAAGATAGGTGGGTAGATAGCAAAGGAAGAGAGGATTGGCTGGTGGGACAGGAACCTTCAAGATGATACCATACTGATTAGGAAAGATCTGGTCTTACTCTCTGTTGAGAAAAGCAGACTCAACCTAATTTTGATACTCTTTCTTAACAGTTGATCCAGGCCCCTGATGAGAGAGTTTTGCCCTTGTTCCAGCAGTTGCAATTCACATTTGGAGATCAGCTCTCCTGGGCTCGAGACCCGAGCACCATGCATGGGGTTAGCTCCAATTCTTGTCCCAACTCCTGCCCATTAGCCATTTGAGAACATGCAAATGCAAGTAGATAAATAGGCGTTCTGACCTAGGCTTCCCCAGCAGCATGAAGCTGAATCCTCGTCCTGATAAACCCCTTTTATTTAATTTACAGTGAATTATTCTCCAGCAAAGTCCTGGCACACAGTCTTTAAAGATAGTTCACAATTACCGACCTTTATCAGGCTTGGAGAGTGGCAGGCTGATATCTTTCAGATGCCGCAATACTTGGCAAGAATACAGGAATGAACAAATTGTCTCCTGCAAACACCCCTCCCCTTTTGCTCCTCTTTTATTTCCTCGGGGGGGGGGTCATTCACCATCCACCTGTGGCTTTACTCCCAAGTCGACCCTTGTTCCTTAGCTGTTCCCTTTGTCCGGCAACTCAAGGCCGAGGTGGCACAGTGGTTAAATGCAGCACTGCAGGCTACTTCAGCTGACTGCAGTTCTGCAGTTCTGCTGTTCAAATCTCACCGGCTCAGGGTTGACTCAGCCTTCCATCCTTCCGAGGTGGGTAAAATGAGGAGCCGGATTGCTGTTGGGGGCAATATGCTGACTCTGTAAACCGCTTAGAGAGGGCTGAAAACCCTATGAAGCAGTATATAAGTCTAACTGCTATTGCTATTGCTAACTCTGCACATGTGCACACTGGTAAAAGGCTCCAGCTGCCTCGCTGATGTCTGATAACTGTTAGACGGCCCTGGACCCATCTCTGCCTCTGACGCAAAGCATTTATCAGAGCCTTCCCCAGGTCCAGGACTGACTCCCCAACTTCCTCACTGTCCGAATCTGCTGCCAGCTTTGCTGGTGGGCCACAACAATACCTTCAATGGGAAGGTATTCTGTGTGTCTTTGGCATATAGCCATGGTGGCCACATGACTATAGAAAATGTCTTTGGACAATGCTGGCACCCTCAGCCAATAAAGAGTCAGACTCGACTGGACAGGGAAACCTTTGCCCCCTTTTTTTTTCCTAGGCATCAATGAAAGTCTCATATGACAATCCAACACAGGTGCAATTTTCTGGGGATCCATTTAGAGAAGTAAAAATGGACCGTCCAGTGCTAATTCAAATGTACGGTATGTTACAGCATGACATTGTTGTGGCCCGCCAGCAGCCAGCGGAGCTAGCAGCAGATTCAGACAGTAAATAGGTTGGGGAGGAACATGGGCCAGTCCTGGAGTCTGGGGAAGGCTCTAATGAGGGCTCTGTGTTGGAGGCAGAGAGGGGGCCAGAGCCGTATGTCAGTTATCAGCTGCCTTCAGAGTCAGACATCGGTGGGGAAGACGAACAGCTGGAGCTTGTTCCCAGTGTGCGCATGCACAGAGTTGCCAGACAAAGGAAACAGCTATGGAACAAGGGCTGACTTGAGAGTAAAGCCACAGGTAGACAGCCCCTCCTATCGGGAATAAAAGAATGAAAGGGGAGTAGAGTTTGCAGGAGAAAATTAGATCACTTAATTGGTTCGTGACTCTATGAGACACCTTGCCAAGTTTTGCACATATCGGCCTGTCAGCTCTCCAAGCCAGATAAGGTCTGTGACTGTAAATCCTCCCTTGAAAGACTTTGCTGGATGTGAGTGAACAGAATTCACAGTAAATTAATAAAAGGGTTTTTTGTTGGGTCAAGGAGTTTGCTTCATGCTCTTGGAAAGCCTAGGTCAAAACAGACATACTGGCCTTACTGGGTTTTTGGAAAGGGTCCTTTGAATGTCCAAATACCAATTTTTAAATTCTTGGAAATAGCTTTTTGGAATTTCAACCCAAAAATGTCATTCAAAATGTTATCCTTTGCTAACCAGATGGCACCCTGTACCAAGTCCCCAAAGGGTTAATGATCCCTGCTTAAGCAATTTGCCTGATACCCCTAGAAGCAGCATTAATTACAGAGAGAGAGAGCCTGGAGGATACAGGAAAGCTCTGGAGTATCTGAGTAGTATTTAACGCCAAGACATTTTAATAAGCGGTTGAGTTGGATGATCCCTAATAAATTACTGCATTGGGTTGCTGAAATTCAGAGTGAAAGTGAGGGGAGGATGAAGGGGGTTCGCAGCTGATGTTTTAAAAATAAAAACTTTTAAATTGCAGGAAATTACTGTAAGGTTCTTTTGGGGATACGCATCACATACCGCATTTAAGAAGTCGGTTGTGTTTTAATCTCTTTCTTTCTTTGATGCACAATGTTAAAATCCGTAGGTTCAAAATTGTTAAGGATCCTAAGCAAGAAAACATCTGAGGAATAACTCTGGTTTATGTTACAAAGGCAACACACTGCTTGTATGTGCATTAAGTGGCAGCTTTCAATAGTTTTATTAGCAATTTGCAGATATGTTTGGACATGTCTTATATATGTGCACAGGGTTAGCGTTTCATCAAGTTACAAACAGCGAGTCTTTTTGTCATGAACTGGGCAGAGCTGAAAGAGCAATGGGTTGTGCATTGTTTCAAAGTGAACAATATGCCACTTCAGTACAACCTGTCCAGAGTTTGTGTATCTCTCTCCTCACTTCTTCCTTTTGGGGGGGGGGCTAAAATAATAGAAGAACAAGTCAGTTTATATGAGGTCATCTCTTAAAATATATGGCCAGAGTGGCCTATAAGGTAAAGGTAAAAGTCCCCCTCACACATATGTGCTAGTCGTTCTTGACTCTAGGGGCGGTGCTCAACTCCGTTTCAAAGCCAAAGAGCCAGCGCTGTTGGAAGACGTCTCCGTCAGTGACGTGCGGTGAGGTTTATGGCTGGTGAGGCAGCAATTTTTGTAGACTTGTGGACTTCAACTCCCAGAATTCCACAGCCAGGCATGCTCAGTTCCGATTTAAAGCGACAGCATTTGTTTTTCTCCTTTGTTAAATAAGTTTCCTTCTTTCTTTTTCTTTTTCTTCTCCCTTCCCCTCCTTCCTCCCTCTCTCCCTCCCTCCCCCTCTCTCAAACACACACACACACACACACAGTTGCACCAGGATTCAGAAAATTTAGGTTTTCCTCCTCAGCCCATGTGAGCAATACCACTAGCAGCATTTTGGCTGGCAGGTATAAGCAGAAGTGGAAATTCATTCTACTGAAAGCATTGTTTTTGCTTATGATTGGATAATTAAAATTTCAGAAGACCCAAAGGCATAGTATTAGAGTGTTAGTATTAGTGCATAAACTAAAGAACTGTCTCAATATGCTCCCTCCCCCCTCTCACAAACACACACACACACATGGACACAGACACAAAGTTGCACCAGGAGGATGAAGTTTGAATTCCTCCCCCTCCCTCCGACCCACACGTACCTTTTCCAGCCGTTTCAGAGACGATTTCAACTCTGCTCTTGCCTGCCATCGTGAAAAGAAAAAAAAATGTAAAAGGAAAAAGGCAAGAGCTGAGGTCAGGCTGAGCTAGTTGCTGCCAGAGTCATCATGGATGACTCTGCTTAGTGCTTAACTGCTTTAAAAAGCCTCTAAAAAAACACCCTCTACAGGAGGAGGCGGGAGAACGAGGTGCCTCATCTACGTCAGGAATTTTTCAGCTTTTAACCCTTGCTTAACTCTGCTCAAGTGATCATAAAATGCCAGACTAGATGAGGCACATCGTTCTCCTGCCGCTTCCTGTAGAGGGCACTTTTTTAGAGGCTTTTTTAAACAGCTAAGCACTAAGCAGAGTCATCCATGGTGACTCTGGCAGCAACTAACTCAGCCTGACCTCAGCTATTGCCTTTTTCCTTTTACATCTTTTTTTCTTTTCATGATGACAGTGGTGAGGCTCTGCCTCCCCTGACTGCATCTCCCTGGTCTCCGTGGTCATGTGGCCGGTATGACCAAATGCCAAAGGCGCACGGAACGCTGTTTACCTTCCCACCAAAGGTGGTTCCTATTTTTCTACTTGCATTTTTACATGTTTTCAAATTGCTAGGTTGGCAGAAGCTGGGACAACTAACAGGAGTTCACTCCATTACGCGAGGATTCAAACCACTGAACTGCCGACAAACTCAGCGTCTTAGCCCCTGAGCCACCACGTCCCATAAGATAACTATTACATGACAGCAAAAATTAGATCCCCCCCCCCCATCTTTTTGCTACCTTATTTGGATTCTTGAAACTCAAATCTGGTAGAATAACTTTCTCTTAACTGACAGGAACTTAATTTTGAGAAGATACAGGCAAGGTTCCACGGCTGACGTTTTTATCTGCATGCTTTCAAATTTATTTCAGTTTGCTTTTATGATGTGGGTTCTTGCTTCCAATAAGTTTGATTTATTGTTTCAATACATTTTAATCACATTAAAGTTTTAATCTTTTTTATAAGGAAAATGAGCATAGATTTTTTTCCCCCTGCCAATAAAAGAAAATAAGGAAAAAAAGGAAGAAGCACTATTTTTTTTTTTTGTAATGCAATGTAAAGGAGCCAATAAAACATATGTTACAAAATTTCCCGTTTTGACCTTAATCATCTTGTTGGTTAAAAACAATAATAAGCATCTTCACTTTGTCTCATTTTGAAATGTATGCCTTGTAGAATACCAGATCAGTTGCTTTGGGCAACTGATCTTCAAGACATTCATATCTATGTAATTCTACTCAACTCAGGACGAGATCTTTGAGCAGGCAAAATTATTGAAGGCGGGTCCTTGAATTTGCAAATGCCACCTGATGAGGGCAATGTCGTTCTAGTAGAACCTGCTCAATCTGTAAAGCAGAAGAGAGATTTACCTTGAAGGCAACATCAAAGCTAATTTTATTAGCTTGGTTTCAGAGTTTATTATCTGTGCCTCATTACTGCAAATTGTTAACCAAGTTCAGCAGCATGCCCTGAGCAAGAATGAAAGAACAGTGGACCAGTAATTATGTTGGACCTCGGTGCTGGTGGTGGGCCCAATTCTGAAAGGAAAATACTTAAAGTCATATTGAGATAGTTAACCTTTTGCTCGGAATTGCCTAAAGGACATCTATCCATTTATCTGGTTTTGATGACCACACTTTGCACATATTATACAAAGGCGAACCAGAGCTTATAATCAATAGATGGGTTTTTAACAACCACGACTGCTTGTGGAATAAGGTTGTGGGACATACATCATTGTAAGCCAAAGCTCTCTTGATAATTTGGCATCTTCTTCCTGACCTCCAAATAGGCAGCAAATTCATCAGATTTCTACAATATGTAGCATGCTCAAGTTGCACATCTGAAGTTCCCAGAGTCACATGTGACTTCCAAAAGAAGCGAAGTTTCTTCTCTGGTAATATTGTACTGCTAACTAAGGCATACAAAACCTTTGCTAGACCAATTCTTGAATACAGCTCGTCTGCCTGGAATCCGCACTGTATATCAGATATTAATACAATTGAGAGAGTCCAGAGGTATTTCACAAGAAGAGTCCTCCACTCCTCTACTCACAACAGAATACTCTATACCACCAGGTTTGAAATTATGGGGTTGGAAAACCTAGAACTGCGCCACCTACAGTCTGACCTAAGCGTAGTACACAAAATTGTCCGCTACAACATCCTATCTGTCAACGGCTACTTCAGCTTCAGACACAATAATACACAAGCAAACAATAGATACAAACTCAAGGTAAACTGCTCCAAACTCAATTGCAGAAAATACAACTTCAGTTACAGAGTGATCAATACCTGATGCACTACCAGTTGTTACATACCTAAAGCCCCATAATTTTAACCTAAGACTTTATTTTATTTTATTTATTATTTTATTATATTGTATTTATTGGTTCCACCACAAAACCGCGAAGCCCTTATCTGCGCCGACATAAGTGCGGAGGGCAAATCCGAGCCGTCCGAAGCGCTAAGGAAAAACTCGACCCTACCGCGATGACATAACCGCGGAGGGCAAATCCGCGCCTTCCGAAGCACTCAGCACCCTAAACCTAACCCTAAACCTAACCCTAAACCTAACCCTAAACCTAACCCTAAACCTAACCCTAAACCTAACCCTAAACCTAACCCTAAACCTAACCCTAACCCTAACCCTAAACCTAAACCTAACCCTAACCCTAAACCTAAACCTTAACCTAAACCTAACCCTAAAGCAAACCCCTAAACCTAATCCTAACCCTTACCTTAATTTAAATCGGCTTTCTGCCGCCGCGCTGTTTTAAAGCGCCCTTCTGTTGCCGCGCTGTTGTCGCGACAGTGATGACGTCGCGGTGATGATGTTGCGGCTTTAGCGACGTGGTTTTATCACCGCTATTTTGACGAGCGCAGTTTTGTCGTGCCACGGGATTTATTAACATGTACAAGGTAACAAGTATTAGTATAGGCATGGGCATTTCCTCACCCCATTCCTAAGAGGTCTGTAAGGGGGTGTGTATAAGTGCACCAGTGTGCCTAATGTCCCTGTCCTACTGTCCCCATTTATTTGTACCCATTTCCTGTGTTCTTTTTCATGTTTATTCCTATTCCTGTTATCTTGTACATGAGTGACAAACTAAAGAAATGAAATGACATGACATGGGTACAGCTCCAGATCTTCAAAACTATCCACCACCAAGTTCTAAATGTATGGGGAAATTATGAACCAACAAGCAATAATCATATTTACCGCATAATTTTAATTAAAATTAGCCCCTCCTGTTTTTTTGAGATTGAGACCCCCATCACTCTACCTAAAGCTCAAATGTAGCTCTCTAACTTCTTGGCTAAGCTTGCATAGATGCCCCTTGATGCCTGGATTGCTTTCCTGGTCGGGAGGCATTGCTCAATTGATCCAACATCCATCAAGAGGTCAATTATAATAATTATAATAACTGGAGCAAACAACCATGGATTTAATGGAAGGATCAAATATCACAAAATCCAACAATGTTCATGTGAGGATGCTTCCAACATGAGAAGTTTACCGTGGAAAGCCAGGAGTTGTGGTGGGTAAACAGGAGAATCCAGGAAAAAATAACTCTTCATCTTCCAGTTGCAACTGTTGTCTCTTTTCCACAGTTGGATAAAAATCTCTGAAAGAGGAGCAAATACAATGGGTTGTCTTTTAGTTGATAGCACTCGGGAATTATTGGCCTGGAGGCCTCCTATGGCAATTCAATTGAAGTAAACCTAAATAATAAGTTACGAATGCATCAGAAGAACCATATAGATCAGTGTTTCTCAATCTTGGTAACTTGAAGATGTCCGGACTTCAACTCCCAGAATTCCCCAGCCAGCATTCGCTGGCTGGGGAATTCTGGGAGTTGAAGTCCGGACATCTTCAAGTTACCAAGGTTGAGAAACACTGATATAGATAGCACTGCTGGCTCTAAAGGGACAGGAAAAAATATCTCCAGATGAATTCTGCTCCACTTTACTTCTGCTATTTTGCACCAAGATTTCCCTGTACAACCTTCCACTCTAGCCCCCAACTGCATCTCGACAATGCTTTGCACAATTGCTTATTCAGTCACCTCTTGCTGCTGTGAATTGAGCACAGTTGTGCAGGTTGAGGAACTAAGCCGTTCAGCTGTGCTTCTTTTGAATTGACCTGAGGACAGGGCTGGTTTCTCCTTCCTCATCTTTGCAGTTCTACGGTGAATGCAAAAGCCTGCTGTTTGGGAAAGATGTTCTGACCGCAACTGTTAAAACAGGGGTAAACAACATCTTTATACCCCAGACTTCAGGGCCCGAGAGCCACACCTGTTTTTGCACAAACTTGTGGAGTGAGATGCATTTGCATATTGTTGCACTAAGAGGTAAAGCAGGATTGCTGAAGCAGGAAGAAGGCTAGGAGTGGCGGTGAAGAAATCCTGCTGCTCAGTGCTTCTTTGGTGGTTTGTCACTTGCTCAATTGGACTTCTGATGGAAGTCTTGTCCCTTCTTTCTGCTACTTAATTCATATCTACAACAATATTGCCAATAAACTACTACTCTCATTCCTGAGATTAAATCCCTCATGGCACTGCCTTCTTGATGTCTACATGTCCAGTTCCAGGCCTGAGGAGAGGGAGGTGCAGTCGGTACATTGTTCCGGGGCCCAGGCAGCTCAAAGGGGGCAAATGAAGGAGAATTTTTTTCAAAATATTTACAAAACCATTTTTTAAAAAACAAAAACAATATTGGATATATATTCCATACTCTATACCTGGGATGGTGAACCTATGGCACGCGTACCACAGGTCACACGCTGAGCCATTTGTCAGGGCACGCGAGGCGTTGCCCTGTCATGCGCGTACTGGCCAGCTGAGTTCAGCCTTTTTTTAAATCATTTTTTGCCTTCCACAGACTCCAGAGGTTTTATAGGAGCCTGGGGAGGGTGAAAAGAGCCTCTCCCCTCACCGGAGGCCCTCTGGAGCCTTCAGGAGCTCCCCTGAAGCCTCCGGAGCGCAAAAAACCCAGCCCTATGGGCAAACCAGAAGTTCAGGAATGGACTTCCGGTTTGCTGGTCGGGTCAGTTTAAGCCCTCCGGGGGCTTCAGGGACCTTCAGGAGGTCACTTGGGCTGCAGGGGGTGCACACACACACACACACACACACACACACACACACACACACACGAACCCCGTTTTGGGCCTAATAGGCCTCCCCACAGTACAGTTATGATATTATTGATTTATGTGTCCATGTGTAGGTGAGAGGGCCCATATTAGTTTTATTGCAGCACTTAATAATCCTCTCAGCGGCCCTACCCAGTTCCATGCAGTTGGGTTAGCAATCCCTTCATCCTCCCTTAGTTGCATGTCTGCTTGTGCATGCAGAGTGGGTAGGTGGGTTGGGGGGATAAAGGACAGGAATCACACCCACTGGTTCTGCTCCTGGGCTGGTTGGTCTTTCCTTCTCTCTCGAAGGGGCTGCATCATCTTTCGTCTCCTCAGAGATGTGGTCTTGGTCATGCTAATTGGAAATATTGTGCTTTCATAGATTAGCACATTTGGAAGGGGGTAGATCAAAGATGTCGAACCTTGGCAACTTTAAGACCCGCGGACTCCAACTCCCAGCATTCCCCAGCCAGCCTGATAGTAAGCATAGCTGGCTGGGGAATTCTGGGTGTTTAAGTCCACAGGTCTTAAAGTTGCCAAGGTTGGACACTCCTGATCTAAATGAAGGGAAGACTGTTTTACTAATTTTGTTGAAAGAGATCAATGAACGGGTAGCTGGAAAAGCATCAACCAGAGTCTTCACGCTACTTCCTCTTCCTCCTTTATCAATATTGTGAACTTTCTGTTCGGGGATTTTTGCACATTCTCACAATTTTCTTTTCCTCCAGGAGGCTTGACAGGTACCTATGTCATCAGTAAGAACAACACCTATCAATCTGCAAGAGATCCATTCTTCCCAAAAGTTACTCCCCCCCCCCCCCATTTCAAAGGCCCCCTTCATTCTTACTTTTTGCCCTCTCACCTCTGTTTGCCTGTTTTGTTATTGCTTTTCAACTGAACAAGAGTTTTTCACATTCAGGTTATACGAAAAACATTGCAAAAAGGTCAGGGAATGTCAGATGGCAGGCAAGGTTTGTTTCAGACAGGGACTTGTCAAGTTGGAATGAAAGTTCTTTGCTTTGTACTCCTCTTAAGAGCCAGCAAGCATTAAAAGAACATCGCTTGTGCCAGAATTCAAAATATTTCATAAGCGCCAGCCCCATGCCTAGTACAAGGAAACTCATCTGACTCTGCTGTCATCTTTTTGTTTATAATTTTTGCAAATGGATATATGTATTTGCATTTATATATAAAGAGAGCGAGAGAGAGAAATATATCTATAAATATATCTATATCTATCTATATCTGTTGTGGCCAGCAGGAGCCTTTGGAGCTGCCACCAGACTCCGAACAGCGAGGGACCCTATGAGTCAGCTCTGGAGGATGTGGAGGACCCTGGACAGGGTTCCGACTCCGAGCAGGGTGCAGAGAGGCTGGTTGGCCACCAGGAGGCGCCTGAGCCTTGGACCAGTGGGGAGGAGACAAGGGAGAGTGATCCAGAAGCCAGCAGTGAGTTCTTCCCGGCATCAAAGAGCTAATAGGCGTCAGGAACAGTTGTGCAAGTACAGGAGGTAATTGCACTCAGCTGGTGGTCATTAGGCTCCTCTCCAGACTATAAAAAGACTGCTTGTGCACACACCCCTCTTGCAGAAGTCAACGCATCAACTAATGTTTGATGAATAGTATTGTGAGCTTGGCATGCTGGATTGCTGCCAGGGCTTATCTGTGCTGGACTGCTGCCCCGGCTTATCTGTGCTGGTTTGCTGCCAAGGACCTGTCTGTCTGTCAATAAATTCCGTAAAGTATCTTTGGCTTCGAGTGTTTTAGTGTGGGATGAGGGAGGTCAGAACATATATCTATCTACATCTCCCTCTCTCTCCCTCTACCTCTCCCTCCCTCTCTCTCTCTCTCTCCCTCCCTCCCTCCGTCCATCCATCCATCCATCCATCCATCCATCCATCCATCCATCCATCCATCCATCTATCTATCTATCTATCTATCTATCTATCTATCTATCTATCTATCTATCTATCTATCTATCTACAATAGATAGGAAGTTAGCACCCACCCATCCTCCTAGAAGAATGAAATATTCTGGGAAATATTATGTCAGAATTTTCTATTTCCCTGGATAAGAAAAGGAGAAACATGTTTTTAAAGACAAGGCAGCTTCATGCAGCTTCCCCCCACCCCCCCATCTTAAAGTTGCTGAAGTTAAAAAATACTGGGATGGAAAGTCTTCCATCAACTATACAACAGAAGTCTTCCTAATGATACCATTCAGCTACAGTAAGCAAATAGTAGAATTCCTAGGCAGGTGAGAAGAATTGGAGATCAGATCAGGGAAGTTTGCTTTACTGCATTTAAGAACAGATTAATCTGTTTTAGAATAGATTAAGTAATCTATTCTAAATAATCAATGGGATCCCTTGCCTCCTTGCAATTTGTTGTACAGAGAGAGCAACCAGAAACACATTGGCAATAAAAATCAGAATACCAAATACAAATTGGGTGGAAATGACCTTGTAGATGACCCTCAATCTGACAAGGACCTTGGAGTACTCATCTCAAATTATCTAAGCCCCAGAGCTCACTGTAACAGCCAAAAAGGCGTTAAGAGTTGTTAGCCTAATTTTGCGAAGCTTCTTCTCCGGTAACACTGTATTGCTAATTAGGGCATACAAAACCTTTGCCAGACCAATTCTTGAATACAGTTCATCTGCTTGGAATCCACACTGTATTTTGGACATTAACACGATTGAGCGGGTTTAGAGGTATTTCACGAGAAGAGTAATCTTCTTTGCTCACAATAGAATCCCTTATGCCACCAGGTTTGAAATTTTAGGCTTGGTCAATCTGGAACTGCGTTGCTTGCGTTTCGATCTAAGCATGGTACACAAAATTGTCTTCTATAACATCTTGCCTGTCAACAACGTCTTAAACCACTCTCTTGGTTTAAGAGTTTGTGCCAGCCAGAACAGCTACCAACAGTGGATTAAATTAATAAAAAATTCCACAAAAAAAGCACCTTCTAGTTTCCTTAATTTAAAACATGGCTATTCTAGTGAAGAGAAGGACCAGGGAAGACATGATTGCAATATTCCAGTATTTGAGGGGTTGCCACAGAGAGGAGGGGGTCAAGCTATTCTCCAAAGCGCATGAAAGACAGACAAGGAATAATGGATGGAAACAGATCAAGGATTCAACCTAGAAATAAGGAGGAACTTTTCTGACAGTGAGAGCAATCAACCAATGGAACAGAAGTTGCCTTTGGAAGTTGTGGGAGCTTCATCACTGAAGTCTTTCAAGGAGAGATTGGACTGCCATTTGTCGGGAATGGTGTAGGGTCTCCTGCTTGTGTGGTGGGTTGTACTAGATGACCTACAAGGTCCCTTCCAACTCTGTTAATCTGTTGACTTGTTTTTAAAAAAGACATAAAGGAGGTGCAATACCTTTTAGATGTTTCTATAAAATGCCAGAGTTTTTAGTGCCAAGGTTAATGTAGGAAGGTGGCAGAATTCTGAGACCAGGCCTGGACAAGGATTAAAAGGAGGTATTTGGACCAGGAATGTCCACACTCAGTAAAGCTGTTGGTCAACTGGCAAATTACCGCTTTTATATTGCTTATCCCAATCTCCTTTTTTCCTTTTCCACCAAAATCACTGTTTGCTGCTTCTCTGCTATTGTTGAAATTTACCAGAAACTTTGGAGAATCAGCAATATAATTTTACAAATATTGGGAGGAAAATTGGAAAATTGCACTTTGGCATCTGGAAAGTGGAGGCATCGCTATGTATTATTTAAAAGTGCAGATCTCAGGTACAAAACGTCTCTAGCCTTGGTCTAATTTTTGTTCCTTTTTTTTTTCTTCATGACTACTCTTGCATTGCATCTGGGAAATTTTAGCTCGGCCCAAGAATGTGTCAGATGCAATATTCATTAGAAGGATAATTGCACTGGAGAAGCATGAATCATCACTGAATGGTGAGATTCTTCTCATTGTAGCCCTAGGAAGATTGCCTTTCTAATGCATTTGTTACGATGTGTGTGTGTGTGTGTGTGTGTGTGTGTGTGTGTGTGTGTGTGTGTTTCTGTGTTGCATTTGTGCTGATAAATAAATAAAGGGAGACTAGTATAGATCTATTTCAAGCTATTTAGCTCTCATCAGCTAGCCATACCCTTACTGGGAATCGAACCTGGGCTGTATTACATATCAGGCAGTTATATTAGCCACTAAGCCACAGGCTCTCTTCCTTTATCAGCTAGGCCAGGGAAATAGGTATGTATTGTGTCACAACCCCTGGTATGCCCAAATATGGGAGGAAGCATACTGCTTCCTTTTTCTGTCTATCGGCTCATCACAAGAGACCATCATGACAGAAAGCCATTATTTTTACTGTTGCCTTTGCAGAAGCTCCTTCAGCTCTGAATGAGATGAGATTCTTAGATGAGATTCTTGGATGAGAAGCAAAACATCTTCAAAGGTAAACAAGAAAGTCCAGTTGCCTCTTGAAAAAAAAAATCCTTTGGGACAACCATGACCTGGATGACTGAGAATCTCCATAGACGTTTAAAGATAAGAAACGTTTTTTTTATATGATTCAATCTGGATTGCTGTTTGACTCCAAACAAATCTGGGAGCCTCAAAACCATACCAGTACATAAAAAACATCCCCCTCCAAAAAATTAAAAACACAGAACTAGTACAAAATATAGCTACAAAATAATTATAGGATGGCAGACCGACAACAAAGCGGACAAATATTTTAACTTATATTTAATTATCTTTTCATTATCATCATTATTTCATACGCAAATAAGTACATATAGAACTTTTTAGAATATGAATATAAGTGAGGGGTATGTTGCCTATCATGTTATGTAACAGATTAATGGAATTGTAATAAGCATTGAATAGCAAGGATTTCAACTAAAAGATAATTAAATGTAAGCTAATATATTTGAATGAAATAGTGTAGTATTTGATAGGCACTAACAGATGAGAGAGAAGTGAATATTTGGATATAGATAGGATAAGTAAGGGAAATGGAGGGGGAATTTGAAATATATTCTTAATGAGAAAAATATCTGAGACTAAAAACTTGGGGCGTGTAATGATGTATAACTATACAGTATTATTATGAGGACAGCTGGAAACTTGAACTAGGCCCATTTTTTGGCCATCCATCCACCCTACTTCGCATCTGCCCCATCCACCATACTCCAAACTTTGGGTAAACAGCCAACATCCAAAAAGTCTGAAAGTGCCCATCAATAGCAGAGGGAGCAAATGATCACCAACTTGCCCATTATAATGTCTTTCTGTTATAATTATAGCAATTTATTTCTAAACATGCCTAATCGAAATTAGCAGTTGTAAATGTTATGTGCATTAATAGCATCATTTGTCCTTTTTTTAAAGCATTGGGTAAGCTGCCATCCTGTCCTAATTCTTCATAAATATTAACAGTAATCATTGCTACAACTTTGTAAGGCAGGGGTGTTAAACTCAAGGCCCGGGGGTCGGATCCGGCCTGCGGGGTACTTAGATCTGGCACATGGGGCTGTCCAGGAAACAGTGAAGGACTGGCCTGCAGTGCTTCTGCCAGCGAAAATGGGCTCCCGAGCTCCCGTCTTCGGCTGCCGCATCCTCCTGCAACCTTCTTCCAGTGAAAACAGGAGGGCAGCCCTTTCAAGCTCTGTTTTTGACGGCAGAGGGTTGCAGGAGGCCGTGGCAGTCGAAAACGGAGCTCGGGAGCCCGTTTTCGCTGGCAGAATGCTCGGGCCGCCACAGACGCTCCCAATATGAGTAAGGTGACCAGACGTCCCGCATTTGGTGGGACAGGCAGCCTTCTCATAATTTTTCCCGCGTCCCGGGCCATTCCCAAAAGATCCCGCTTAATTTTGGCGCCTTCTTCGACTCGCTCCCCCACCCATCCGCTGCCGCTCGCATGGGCGGGGTAGCGTAGCGAGTGAGCGGGTGGATGGGCAGGGGAGTGAGCTCACCTTTCCAGCCCCACTTCCGGACAACGGGAAGAAAAGGTGCTACAGGCCTGGGGAGTGGGGGAGCGGGAGGAGCGCTGGTGGTTTGTTTTTGGGGTGGGGGCGCGATGGGGAAGGGGGTGACTGCGCGGAGAGGCTCAGAGGCGGATACGCCTGGCAGTCGGTGGGGACGGTGCCGAGAGGGACTTGCGCTGGGAAAGGGCGGCGTGCAGCAGACCGTGCAAGCTCTCTCCCTCCGTTTTGGTGGAAGGACAGTGGTGGAGGGGAGGCGTTTTGTTCCGAGAACGGGCTGCTCGGCGAGAGGAAAGGGGGCTCCCTGGGAAGCGAGAGCAGCGAAGAGGTGGTGCAGTCGCAGAATTCCCTGCATCCGTATTGAGGTTGCCGTGTTTCTGGTGGCGGTGCAAAAGCCCACCCAGCCACAACTACTGCCTGCATTTGAGCCTTAATAAACTAAACCATTTTGTTCTTCATCTTAATGGTATAATTGAATGAGATTTGGGAGTAGGTTATTTCCAAGATTTGTAGTTGGGCTGGTGAAGAAAGTGTGAGGCTCAAGAGCTAACATAAAAAAGAACAGGACCATATTTTCCTGGCAAGATTCTTGCAAACTTTACTTGCAAAATTTTAGAAAGGCTCCTTATGTGAAGATTTTAAAAAGGTGAACTGGACCTCTATTAGGGAGGGGAGTAGAAGATCAGAGGTAACCATTTGGATCCCTTTTCAAAAGGGAATAAATATTATCAGCAGTTTGGTTAGTAAACTGTAGTTAACAGCATGTTGGCTTGAAAAGTGGTCTTTAGATTAGAGATTCCAGCTTGCATAGAATAAAATTAGCATACTTGAAGTGAAATAGGCTTTGGTTATGTTTAGGTTGCATTAGCTAAAATGTGCCAATACCGTCCTTGTTGGTAAGAATTGTTGTCATGTTAGAAGAATGACTAAGGCTGACAGCCTAATCTACTCTGTGTTAAATAAATAAAATGGATGGATGGAAATGAAAGAATACAGAAAAGGTTGGTGAGGCATTTAGTGGCCTATGGATGAGAATGGTGGCTGTTTAGTAAGAAAACCTGTTTGGAATGTGCATATATATTCATATGTGGCCATAGCAAAATAATAAATAGAAATAAAAAAGCATGATTGATTTTTACTGTTTTTGATGAAAGTGAGAGGATTAGTGAAGGCTTGGTGCAGCAAGCATCCCACTATCTTACTATTTTATTTTTCTTTATGTACACTGACTGAGAGCATATTCACCAAAGACAAATTCCTTGTGTGTCCAATCACACTTGGCTAATAAACTATTCTATTCTATTTTACTCTACTCTCTTCATTTCTATTTCAATTCTAACAAGTTTAGCTTCTCTCTCTTGAAAATGTAAGCTAGCATAAGGCATTATAAGGCAAGCTAGCCTTAACTTTCAAACAGTTCATTTAGTGACCAAAGTTACAATGGCATTGAAAAAAGTGTCTGATGACCATTTTCACACTTAGCGACCATTTTCACACTTAGCGACCGTTGCAGCATCCTCATGGTCACGTGATCAAAATTTTGACGTTTGGCAACAGATTCGTATTTATGATGGTTTCAGTGTCCTGGGGTCATGTTTGACAAAATATAAAATTTTTAATTCAAGCCCCCCCCCACCCCCCCGGTCAATGGTGTCCCTCTTTACCAATCTGAAAATCTGGTCACCTTAAATATGAGTGGCATCGATCTGGCCAGGCCAATCCCAGCTCCCCCATGACAAACACAACTTGGATGCATCCCTCAATGAAATTGAGTTTGACACCCTTGCTGTAAGGCAAGTCAATTATTAGCATATTCCAGATATTGAGAGTAAATAATTTGCAGTATACCATATAATTCATATACAGTATCAGTAGATGACCTAGGCCCGTGTGCCACAGATGGCATGTGGAGCCATATACGAGGGCACACAAGGCATTGCCCTATGTCAGCTCCAGCACACATGCCAGCTGATTTTCAGCCTTCTGGAGGGTGGCAGAGGCCATTTTCACCCTCCCCGGGTTTCAGGAAAGCCTTCGGAGCCTGTAGATGGTGAAAAACAGGACCAACGGGCCTATCAGAAGTTCGGAAATGATTCTGAACTTCCGGTAGACCCATTGGGCCCCGTTTTTCGCCATCCATAGCAGAGGTGGGTTCCTACCAGTTCGCACCTATTCGGTATTACTGGTTCGTCAAATCTACCGAACCGGTTAGAAGAGATTCCTCCAGTGGACCCGGAAAGCAGGACACACCTACAGAAGAGGTTCCAAAAATTTTTGAAACCCACCACTGGTCCTTGGATATGATTATTCTACACTATCATGCTCATATTTATAAAACTCAGTGCCTCTGTGAAAGGTAAGGATGACTACTGCGTTTGTGGTGCAATCGGAACATTGCGTGTGTTGAAGTTGTTTTAACGCAAACCAAAGATGCCTTTTAAAAAACAAGTTTACATCATATTCTTATGCATGCCAGTGCTGTGTCTGAGGTAATTTAAGGTGGTTCTGACAAGTGTCGTTGGCATCTTCATATCCGGTCACATGGGCGGCAAGCCACTCCCATCCGGTCACACGGGCAGCAAGCCACTCCCACAAAGGAGGCCACACCCACAGAGTAGGTTCGAACAATTTTTGAAACCCAACACTGATCCACAGGCTCTGGAGGCTTTTCTGAAGTCTGGTGAGGGTGAAAAATGGCCCAATGGGCCTACCAGAAGTCCAGAGGCTTCAGTGAGGCTTGTGTGCATGCACGGGAGGGAGCGCAGGGGGGGAGGGGGTGTGCATGCATGAATGGGGGACATTGTATTATGGGTGTGGACATGCATATGCGCACTATTGCACGCACACCCTTTTGGCACCCGAGCAGAAAACCCTTTGCCATCACTGACCTAGGCTGAACTTGATTGTCAAATGCTTAACTGGGTTAGTAGTTGGACTCAGTGGGGTATTTGGATGGAAGCTCTCCAGAAAATATAGGAGACTGGAAAGTTGGGAGAAAAAAACCTTCCTGGGGAAAAACACTGGCAGACATATTGATGTAACTGACAATAAAAGAATAGGGACATGTGTATGAAGTCATCAGGAGCCAGGCTCAAATTAATCCAACGTGTTTGAAACTTGGCTGAGCAGAAAAAGAGGCTCAACGCCATAGAAAGGCAGAGTACAAAGCAGATTAGATTTGAGATCAGTGCTGTACCCAGCACATTGTTCCAAGAAAGGGCGGGGGGATTAGATCTTTCCATGATTCTATCTAGTTGTTAGTAGTAGGAAAACAAAATGTCTGTAGTAATTATTACTAACCTCTTAAGATTCTAAGGAGAATTCAGACAGCTACAAAACAATATCATTTCAGTGGAGCTTTTTTAGATCTGTTAAATGTTTTTTATCCCACCTTTATGGGACTGGAGGCTAAAATATATGAAGAACGGCTGCAGGAACTGGGTATGTCTAGTTTAATGAAAAGAAAGACTAGGGGAGACATGATAGCAGTGTTCCAATATCTCAGGGGCTGCCACAAAGAAGTGGGAGTCAAGCTATTCTCCAAAACATCTGTAGAACAAGAAGCAATGGGTGGAAACTAATCAAGGAGAGAAGCAACTTAGAACTTAGGAGAAACTTCCTGACAGTTAGAACAATTAATAAGTGGGACAACGTGCCTCCAGAAGTTGTGAATACTCCAACACTGGAAGTTTTTAAGAAGATGTTGGCTATCTACTGTATTTGTGTGAAGTGGTGTAGGGTTTCCTGCCTAGGCAGGGGGTTGGACTAGAAGACCTCCAAGGTCCCTTCCAACTCTTTTATTCTATTCTATTCTTTATCATTTTTATATAAATAACTCAAGGTGGGGAACACTATTATCTAATGCTCATTCCTCCTTATTTTCCCTCAACAACAACCCTGTAAGGTGATTTGGGCTGAGAGAGAGTGACTGGCCCAAGGTCACCAGCTGATTTCTCATGCCTAAGTGTTGTGGCCCAGCAGGAGCCGTTGGAGCTGCCGACAGACTCCAATAGCGAGGGACCCTATGAGTCGGCTCTGGAAGTTGTGGAGGACCCTGGGGAGGGTTCAGACTCTGAGCAGGGAGGTTGGCCACCAGGAGGCGCCTGAGGCATGGAGGAGCAGTGAAAGCCAAAGGGAGTTTGTCCCTGACGTCAGACAGAGAAGGGCGGAGAAGTGCAGGCAGCAATTGCGGAGACATCGGAGATAATCAGGCCCAGGGGGTTGTGATTTGGCTCCTCCCAAGAGAGTATATAAGATGAGATTTTGGGAGGAGACCTTTTGCAGGACACAACTGTTTTACTAAGCTGGAGAAGCTCTTGTGCGTATCTCTTATCTGTGGGAGTCTGGGTTGCTGCCAAAGTCTTGTTTGTGAGTAATTACTGTGAATAAAGCGTGGCTAACAGTAACCTTTTGTCAGCGTGACTCACCGTACAGAGGGGCGTCAGAACACCTAAGGCTGGACTAGAATTCACAATCTCCTGGTTTTTAACGTGGAGTCTTAACCAGTAGACCAAACTGGCTCTCCTTCCCCATCTCCACATAGCCAGATTTGATTAAAATCTGAATCAACTTGGCTTCATACTGCCAATAGAGACTATAGATTATAGCTACAACCAATAGCCATGGTTGGACTTCAACTATGAGACCTCTCAACTAACCTCATACTCTGAAGTTGAAGTCCAGCATATCCATAGAATGCATGTGTATGAAAGTTGTGTAGGAGGTTAGCACCCACCCCTCTCCTAGAAAAATGAAATATTCTAGGAAATATTGAAAAGGTAGAATGTTATGTTTCCCTGGATGAGAAAAGGAGAAAGATGTTTTAAAGACAAGGCAGCTCCCTGCAGCTCCTTGCCCCCTCCCCACTTCAGCTCAAGGGTGATGCGATTAAGACATGGCCCTCAGGACATGATAGGATTAGCCCTCTGCCCATCTCACCATATGCCACCTGGAAAGATTACATCATCCAGCAAGGCTCAACCAAGCCTGGGACTCAGGACAGCCTACAGAGTTGCCCCTGCATGGCCCCATGGGAGTCTGACAACCAATCAGAATACAAGCTCAAATTCAAAAGCCCAGAGAGGGTATAAAACACAGGCACTCTTTGCATCTTGGCTTTTTTTCTCTCTCTCCTTCACTCAACATCTTCAAGGCATGTCATCCTGTCCACCATTAAAACCTTCTTTCCAAACAACTTCCATGAATCCAGTGTCTTTTCCCCCACTTGGAACTAAACCCAGATGAACATTTCTTCCAGCAGTTGGAATATAATTTCTCTGTGACCCGTCAAAACCGCGCTCGACTAAACCGCGCCCGATTAAACCGTGTCGCTAACGTCATCAACAGGGCGACAACAGCCAGCGCGGAGAAAGAAGGGCGCTTTAAATAGCGCTTTGAAAGCAAGCCAGTTCAACTTAAGGTAAGGGTTAGGTTTAGGGTTAGCTTTAGAGTTAGGTTAAGGGTTAGGGTTAGGGTTAGGGTTAGGGTTAGGGTTAGGGTTAGGTTTAGGGTTAGGTTTAGGATTAGGGTTAGGTTTAGGTTTAGGGTTAGGTTAAGGGTTAGGTTTAGGGTTAGGTTTAGGATTAGGTTTAGGGGGTTAGGTTTAGGGTTAGGGGTTAATTTTAGGTTTAGGGTTTACAGCGTGCTTCTGTCTCCGTGCTGTTGTCGCCTTGTTGATGACATCAGCGACGCGGTTTAGTCGGGCGCGGTTTAGTCGAGCGCGGTTTTGTGGTGGAACCAATTTCTCAACCTTAGGCACCATTTATTTCTTCAGGCCCTTTCTTGTCTCATCAAATCCTAGCGCCATTTGCAAACATCCACTTACTTGCTTTCCTAATTTGTATGGCATTCCTGATTTAGTTGATCTCTCCTGTACACAGAGATTGGAGCCAAGAGTATCTTTTGTAGTATTTGATGCAAGAAGTAACATCTTCATTTTGCTATAAGTCAACTATAATAGCTTCATGGAACTCTGCAATATGTTAGAAATTCTCCTGGTCTTGCACTGATAAAATAACAGGTGCTGGGGATTTTTCTGCCATATGTATAATAATAAATTACCCCGTATGTTTCCCAAGCAGCAGTAATTAGCAAATCAAAGTCCTTTTTTCAGCAAGTATGTATTTTTAGCACCAAGCTGCTTTATAATTAATATGCACCATATCCTGGGATTAGTTTCTGGAACTAAGTTCTGGGTTACATCCAATGCATGGTTTTTGAATCTGACCATAGCTTAAAAATTTGAGAGTGGTTTTTGAGTATTTTATTTTAATGCCTTTGAACTGTAGATATTAGAAAACTTTGGAATTTCTAGCAAGTAAATTAATGTATGAGATCTTGCTTTCAAAGAAATGTACATATTCAAACTTTAGTTGTGATCTAATATCTAAATAGATTATTTTCCCAGGCAGTTTTGAAATTCGGGTTCTTTTTTTAAAAATAATGAAGTGTAATGGCAATGGGTAAAAATAGTTCCATTCCTCAGTGCATATATGGAGAAACCATCTAATCCTTCAACACTATCAAACTTTTCTACAGATGTGTAGTAGCCCAGTGGTTACATGCTAAAAGTCCCAGCTTTAATTCTTGAGATCTCTGAGTAAGATACTACTATTGATGATCTGCTGACTACATCAGGGACGTGCAGTCACTAGAGGCAATGGAGGCGGGGGCCTCACCAGTCTCCTGAGGGAAAGGAAAGAATTTTAAAGAATTTTTTTAAAATAATTAAAGCCAGGATAGTTGCTACCAGATTTCAAGTCACAGTGGCTTGGTGTCTGCTCTCAGTGTTAACTAGGAGGAGGCCAGAGAACTGGGGGCTTCCTTTGCATAAGGAATATTTCGCCTTTTAAAAGATAAGAAAGAGTTAAAAAGCAAAAAATTTAATATGCAAAAGAGGCACTGATTCTCCCACCTCCTGATCTGGGAGCAGCGAATCATGTCTTGCACTTGAGCGACTGCGCAATCGAGGGTGATTCTGGAGAGGTTGCTCTGGGCCACCAGCCACCATTTCTTCAGCAGCAATTTCTTCTCTGCCCGGCATTTTCTACTGGGCGGCTTGCCCTGGCCTGCAGCCAGCCCAGCACCGAGTGGGGAGGAGGAGGAGGAGGAGGAGGAAGAGGAGGAGGAGGAGGAGGAGGAGGAGGAGGAGGAGGAGGAGAGCGGTGAGTCCTTGTGCCGGCCGGCTGGCCAGGCAGGGAGCAGGTCGGGCGGGGGTGAGTTTGCTGGCTGGCTGGGGAGGGACTCACTGCTCTTCTCCTCCCAGCCAGCCAGCCCACCCACCCCCGCCCTGCTCCCTGCCTGGCCGGCCGGCCGGCACAAGGACTCACCGCTCTTCTCCTTCTCCTCCTCCTCATCCTCGTCCTCCCCGCTCGGTGCACATGTGCAGAGTTAGCAATAGCAATAGCAATAACAGTTAGACATATACCGCTTCATAAGGCTTTCAGCCCTCTCTAAGCAGTTTACAGAGTCATTGACTATCAGGACCTATCTTGTGGCAATACAGGTGGCGAAATGTGCACATTTTCCCGCTCTTATTGCATCTGCTGAATCGCGCCCAGCTGCCTTGTTTAGAATAGCCTGCTCCCTCTTGAAAGGGAGGGACGCGGACGACCCTTTACAGGGTAGAGCTGAGGAATTTGTTCAGTTTCTAACGGATAAAGTTGCTCGGATTCGGACAGATCTGGACTCCAATTGCACGGTATCAGCTGAGGTACCGGTGGAAGGTCTTGAGCGGATTTTATGGAGCGAGTTTCAACTTGTCGCTCCTGAGGAAGTGGACAAGGCCATGGGAGCGGTGAGTGCCTCCACTTGTATACTGGACCCATGCCCCTCCTGGATGGTCTCGACCAGCAGGGAGGTGACACGTGGCTGGCTCCAGACGATAGTTAACACCTCTCTTCGGGAGGGATCCTTCCCGCACCTCCTAAAGGATGCGGTGGTGAGACCCTCCTGAAGAAACCTTCTCTGGACCCAGCCATTTTGAGTAACTATCGTCCAGTCTCCAACCTCCCCTTTGTAGGGAAGGTTGTTGAGAAAGTGGTGGCCTCTCAACTCCGACGGACCTTAGATGAAACCGATTATCTGGATTCCTTTCAGTCGGGTTTCAGGCCTGGCTACAGCACTGAAACTGCTTTGGTCGCGCTGATCGATGATCTCTGGTGAGCCAGGGATAGGGGTCACTTCTCTATCCTTGTGCTTCTTGACCTCTCAGGAGCCTTCGATACCATCGACCATGGTATCCTTCTGCGACGGTTGCGAGAGGTGGGAGTGGGAGGCACCGTTCTTCGGTGGTTCTCCTCCTACCTCTCGGACAGGTCGCAGTCGGTGTTGGTCAGAGGGCAGAGATCGACCTCTAGGCCCCTCAATTATGGGGTGCTGCAGGGTTCGGTCCTGTTCCCCCTCCTATTTAACATCTACATGAAGCCGCTGGGTGAGATCATACGCCGGCACGGGATTAAATACTACCAATACGCGGACGATACTCAATTGTATCTGTCCGCCCCGTGCCAACTCAGCGAAGTGGTAGAAGTGATGCGCCAGTGCTTGGAGGCTGTTAGAGTCTGGATGGGAACGAACAAGCTTGCACTCAATCCCGACAAGACTGAGTGGCTATTGATGCTCCCTCCCAAGGATGGTCCAGCTATTCCATCTCTCAGCCTGTGGGGTGAAATTATAGGCCCCTCAGAGAGGGTTTGCAATTTGGGAGTCCTCCTGGATCCGCAGCTGATGCTAGAACATCACTTGTCGGCTGTGACCAGGGGGGGGGGGCTTTGCCCAGGTTCGCCTGTTGCACCAATTGCGACCCTATCTGGACCGGGAGGCCCTTCGGATGGTCACTCACGCCCTCGTCACCTCAAGACTGGATTACTGTAACGCGCTCTACATGGGGCTGCCCCTGAAGAGTGTTCAAAGACTTCAATTAGTCCAGAACACAGCTGCGCGAGTGATAGTGGGTGTACCTAGGTACACCCACGTTACACCTATCCTCCGCGAGCTGCTCTGGCTTCCCATTGGTCTCCGGACACGCTTCAAGGTGCTAGTCGTTACTTTTAAAGCCCTTCATGGTATCGGACCTGGTTACCTGAGAGACCGCCTCCTGCCAATTACCTCCCAGAGGCCTATAAGATCGCACAGACTAGGCCTCCTCTGGATTCCATCAATGTCGGCTGGTGACTCCCCGGGGGAGGGGCTTCTCTGTAGCTGCTCCGGCCCTATGGAACGATCTCCCCGTTGAGATCCGGACCCTCACTACCCTTCCGGCTTTCCGCAAAGCGACCAAGACCTGGCTGTTCCGGCAGGCCTGGGGCTGTTTATTTGTCCAGCCCCATCCTAAGTTGTGAATGTTGTGGACTTTTAATGTTGTTTTGTTTTTGTATGTCTTCCCCTTCCCTTTTTACTTGTAAGCCGCCCTGAGTCTTCCGAGAGTGGGCGGCATACAAACCAATTAAATAAATAAATAAATAAATAAATAAATAAATAAATAAATAAATAAATAAATAAATACTGACCATACCTGCATCAGTGAATGGCCTGCACAAAGAAGAGACACACAAATGAACTCCTCAATTTGCATGCACCACATTAGGATGAAACAAGCACACAAAACAATAAAACTGCTACTTACAGAGAGAAGATGACTGCCTTGCCAGTCTTCTACATCACTGACCATACTTGCTCCAGTGAATGGCCTGCACAAAGAAGAAATGAACTCTTCAATTTGCATGTACTACGTTAGGATGAAACCAGCACACAAAACAATAAAATAACTACTTACAGAAGAAAGATGACTGTCCTTGCCAGTCTTCAAAATCACTGACCACCTTGCTCCAATGAATGGCCTGCCCAAAGAAGAGACACACAAATGAACTCTTCAATTGCATGCACTACATTAGCATGAAACAAGCACACAAAATAATAGAAAAAGATGACTGTCCTTTTGTATGTCTTCAACATCAACGACTGATCACCTTGCTCCAATGAATTGCCTGCACAAAGATACACATGCACTACCACCGGCTCCTAAAAAGCCTCTAGAGCCTAGGCTCGGCAAAAAAAGCATGCCAAAAATGGAGGGGTCGCGTCTGTCATGCGTGCATGCACTCTGGGGATCATGCATTGCATTATGGGTGCGGCATGCCTGCACACAACCCCCCTGCACTCCCCTCACTTTTGGCGCGAGAGCCAAAACAGGTTTGCCAAAACAGGTTCGCCATGCACTACTGCATTAAGGATGAAACCAGCACACAAAGCAATAAAACAGCTACTTACAAAGGAAAGATGACTGTCCTAGCGGTCATACTCAGTTGCCTCTTCATCCTGTTAAATAATAGTAACTGCAAAAGAAATAAAACAATAATGGACTCGATTGTGGTTGTAAGTTGAGGACTACACTATAGGTAACAGAAGGCACCTCTGTTTTCACCCAACAATGTATAGTCTTTTCAGGAAGGATGTCCCCCAACAAACAGGAAAGATATAGTTTTTCATCTAAGAAGTTAGATCAAGAATGAATATCATAGGTAGATTCACAGAGCAATACAGATTTCTTTTTCTGAAATTTATTCCTCAGTTCTAAAAACAGGAATATATGAATTAGGTTCAGTACTTAGGACAGACCAACTAGCTATTCAAGAGTTAGTGGTGTCATGGTTAGAAGCAATGGTAAAGCAAGATATGGATTTAAAACCAGTAATATTTTGTTGGGTATTTCAAAGGGAATACAATACATATTTAATTTTACACATGTCAACAGCTGCTGGAATTGTGTTTGCACAACAGTGGAAAAACAAAGATATGAAAATGAATAAATATTAGAATGTGCAGGAATGAATAAATTGACAATCAAAATCAAGAAGGCTTCGAATACTTTTTCACGTGGGATTTGCTTTATCAATTGCTAACTAACAGAAACAGAAATCAGAAATCTAAAAGTATGAAAGAAAACACCAATTATGTAAGGAATGGTCACTAAAATGTATAAGGAAATATTATTAGTACTTGATGATTATTAATGTGTAGATAACTGCAGGACATTACACACACACACACACACACACACACAAACTATGACAGCGCCAGGAAAACACCAAAAGAATTTTAAGAATAACAGTTTTCCCCCAAAAGACTGCAGATGAAACCAGTTTTTTCCCTAACCCTAAGGACAGGAAAGACAAAGCCACTAGAATAAAAACCATCAAGGCAATGGAAATTATAAAGGACAGTGCCAGGAAGCTCACAGAACCAGCAACCACCTCACAATTACCTAAACAACCAGGTACCACACAGAAACACACAAAATCTGGCAAAGCTGCCTTGCACCAACCTGGACTGTCCATAGAAAAACAGCCACTTTGAGACACATAAACCATACACCAACCTGCACACTTAAAAGCAACATATTGCATCACAAATAAAACATTTGCAAAAAGGAATAACATTTCTTGTAATAAGCATATTCTATAAACAATAAATCAGTGTTTCTCAACCTTGGCCACTTTAAGTCCTGTGGACTTCAACTCCCAGAATCCCCCATCTGCTGGCTGGGGGATTCTGGGAGTTGAAGTCCACAGGACTTAAAGTTTCCAAGGTTGAGAAATACTACAATAAATAAATAAAAATACCCTTAAAATATTTTTAAAAGATATTCTAGAAATAATAATAATAAATCCTTAAAAACCATTTTAAAAAAACATACCCTATAAACAATAATTTAAAATACCATTCCCTCCCTAAAAGCCATTAAAAAAAATATATAAACAATAAATAAAAAATCCTTTAAAAAAACATTAAAAGCATAAAGAAAAAAACTCACTTACCAGCAGGCAGAATCAGCAGCTCTCCGATGCGATGGATGCAGGCAGCAGGCAGGCAACAAGGCAGCAGGTAAGCTGGACTGGAGGGACACAGAGTCAACCCAGTCAGCTAGGCCCGCCGCCTGGTAGGCTTAGCAAGCCAGGAGAGGCTGGGAACTGGGTGGGGGGCGGGGGATCGCAAGAAAGGCCTCAGCTGAGCACCACGTGGGCCTGCGGTCTAAGCGAGCTTGGGGATCGTCTGAAACGAAGGTCCCAAAGGACTCCCCCAGAGCGCAGAGCCACGGCAGGCCACTCCAGCTGACTTTCCCGTCGCCGCCACTCACATGGTATACGCGAGGCCACAGCCTTGGCAAAGGAAGGCCTTCCTTCGCGAAGGCCCCGGGTTTGCGTACTGTAGGCTCCCATCACCGCAGCCGCCCACACCTACTTCAGCCACTCGGCATACGCGAGCCCGTGGCTTTCGCGAAGGAAGGCCTTTCTTCCTTCAGAAGCAGATCTGTGGAAAGTTAAAAAAAAACAAAAAAACAACTCACTGGCTGTATTCATACAATACATTTAATCTCTCTGCTGCAGTGTCTGCATTTGACCAACATGCTAAACTTAGTTATTCTGTTCTGAGAATTCAGTTGACTTGGTTAGATTATGATTCAGTGTATTCTGCAAATGAAAAAAAATGGCTCACTACATAACCAAATTAAACTTGGGTGCAGACAACTAAAATAAAGAGTGCATGTTTATCATGGGGCCCTTTCCTTGGAAATATTGACCAGAAATTTTAGGAGAACACACATCATCCACCATTCAAGACTTGCTGCCCGACACCTCCTGAAGTTCACCATCTGGCATTCCCATTTTAGCTGGACTGAAGAACCCCTGGAATTCTCAAAACATACAATTCTGGGATTATTGTTGCTACTGCTGTTGTTGTTATTGTGGTGATGGTTTTCATGCAACTAGTGCTAAGAGCATACAACGTTTTCTAAAAAGCAAGTTTCCCCTTAGAGCTTTATAGTGGAAAAATGCTCACCACAAAAGCAATTGAAATAGGAGCAGGAAATGAAGACGGGGTTAACAGGGAGGAAATGATAAAGTCCATTTTGGCTTAATTGCCCTGTTATTTGAAGCTGCAGTTCGGTACAGTATCTTCTGATTACATAATAAGATGCGTATCCTTTTAAATGTTGCATCGTCTCCCTGAGCAAATGGGACGACGCAAGCAGCACACATACAACGCACACACCACCGTCCCTTTTCTGCTTCTCTCCATCATCCCACCCCTGTGCTTCTTGTAAAGACTTTGGTATGTCGAACGCTGTCAAACAATGCCCGGTGCCAGGTTTTTAACAAGAATCTCACACAATGCCCAATGCCAAACACCCTCTTTAAACAATGCTGAATGAAGGATCACAAACACTCCATGGTAGTCATAGAGTTAGTTGCTTGCAGACCATATATAGGCAAAAGACAGGGGATTCCCTTTGCTGGGGAGACAGTCACCCGATGGCTGAGCACAGACTCTGGGCAGAATCTGTAGCAACCTAACTGTTGTACACATGGCACAACTCTCTCCCAATGGACATGGTATCTTATTGTAACGCAGGCACTGAAGATACAGCTCAAATTGCAGGGAGAAGCACAGCCCAGACCAATACTGAACCCACCAGCCTTTGCCAAAGGAGCCCCTCGTGCTGTCCCCTTAGTAGCAGGAGCCAGAACACACACACACACACACACACACACACACACACACAAACAGAGGGAGGGAGGAAGGAAGAAAGGAAAGAGATATGAAAGGAAGAAAGAAGAAAGAAAGAGAGATATATGAAAGAAAGAAGGAAAGAGAAAGAGAAAGGAAGGAAAGAAAGAGAGATAGAAAGGGGGGAAGGAAGGAAAGAAAGATATGGAAGGAAAGAAGGAAGGAAGGAGATATGAAAGGAAGAAAAAAAAGAGAGATGAAAGAAAGGAAGGAAGGAAAAATGGAAAGAGAGAGAAAGAGAAAGTAAGAAAGTAAGTAAGAAAGAAAGAATGAAAGAAAGAAAGAAAGGAAAGGGAAAGAGAAAGAGAAAGAAAGAAAGAAAGAAAGAAAGAAAGAAAGAAAGAAAGAAAGAAAGAAAGAAAGAAAGAAAGAAAGAAAGAACTTTTTTTTGGTAGTTGGGGAAGCCCAAAGGCCAAGTTAGAGCCACAATGATCTTGGTTTTTGTCACCAGAGAGGAAGAGAAAAGGTTTGTTTGTAAGACCAACAGCTGCATTGGTGGCGTTTGAAGGAGTGGCAAAGAAACAAAGCAAAGGTAAACTTTCTGTCATTTAAGTGCCTTTTCCAATTTCCTTTCAGGCAAGGAATTTCCCATTTCCACCACACCCTCCCCAGGCAGTCCTGGGGTTCTTCACTTTTGGAGATACCCAACCTCTCCCTCCTAACAATGCTTCTTCTAAATGGCATGACCTGGGTTTTTTTTTTTTTTTTTTTGTGCCACGTTGGTTTTGCATTGGCTTCCTGCCCATCATTGGGCGTCCAGAGGATTCAGTGCGATTCACAGGCTCCAGGCCAAGACAGTTCATCCTGGTTTAATGTTCTGAAGTGGCAGGTGCAACCAATCTGAAGAACACACCCTCACCTTTAAAGTCCTAGTGCAGTGATGACGAACCTATGGCACGTGTGCCACAGGTGGCACGCGGAGCCATTTGTCAGGGCACGCGAGGCGCTGCCCTGTGAGCTGGCCAGCGCTCATACATGCGCTGGCCAGCTGAGTTCACCCTTTTTTAAAGACATTTTTCATCTCCCCAGGCTCCAGAGGCTTTATAGGAGCCTGGGTAGGGTGAAAATAGCATTCCCCCCCCCCCTTCGGAGGCCCTCTGGAGGCTTCATGAGCTTCCCTGAAGCCTCCGGAAACTGGAAATTCTCCGAACTACTCAAAATTTCCGCTACCGGTTCTCCACAACTTATCAGAACCGGTTGAATACCACCTCTGGCACTGGGGATCGGTTCCACTGAGAGAGGTTTTTCCACAGACCAGAGGGGGCGTGGTTTCATGTTCTGCCCGCATCCCATGGATGGGGTTTCACTTGTCTGCACAGTTTCTGGCATTGCCGTGGCCTGGTATTGGTCCATGAATCCAGGGTTCGGGACCCCCAATCTATGGCTCACTCCAAGCATTTTGAAACTTATTAGTATGAATTGTTTGAGTTCAGAAAATGTTCAAAATGAGTTGAAGTTAATATAGGACGCAAAAATCACAGAAGGGTCTTCTTCAGATATAGTCATAGAAAGGGAACAGGAAAAAAAATTAACAGAATAACAGAGTTGGAAAGGACCTTGGAGGTCTTCTAATCCAATCCTCTGCTTAGGCAGGAAACCCTATATCATTTCAGACAAATGGTTGTCCAATCTCTTCTTAAAATTTCCAGTGTTGGAGCATTTACAACTTCTGGAGGCAAGTTATTCCACTGATTAATTGTTCTAACTATCAGGAAATTTCTCCTTAATTCTAAGTTGCTTCTCTCCTTGATTAGTTTCCACCCATTGCTTCTTGTCCTCAGGTGCTTTAGAGAATAGCTTGATTCCCTCTTCTTTATGGCAGCTCCTCAAATATTGGAACATTGTTATCATGTCATCCATAGTCCTTATTTTCATTAAACTAGACATGCCCAAATACATATTCCATAAAATCAGCTGGTCATGTGACCATTAAGAACATTATGGGCAGGCTCCATTATAGTTGTAACTAGAAGACTACCTATATTACACTTAAATATTTTTATTCCATCTTAAGAACATGGTACACATTCATTCTAATCAGGGGTGGGTTTCTCGCCCCGTTCCAACCGGTTCGGTTGGAACGGGGCCGGCGGCGTCCTCATGCACGCGCGCGGTGCACGCATGCGTACTAGCGTCTGTGCGATGCTCCAGCTGCTCCTGGAGGATTGCGCAGGCGCTGTATGCATCCTGCGCATGCGTGGAAGCGCAGAACTCGTCAAAACTGGGTAAGGAGCGTGGGCGGGCGGGTGGGCCCTTCGCCGTTCCCGGAAGTTACTTACTTCCGGGTTCGCCGACCAACCGGTTCGCAGGGACCGCCACGAACCGGTTGAAACCCACCCCTGATTCTAATGATCCATCAAGGAAAGAAAAACAAAAAAATCAAAATATCTGCCTGTTTAATTGATTGATCCCTGGAATGAATAGTATAAATCGTCTTTTATGACATATTCCGAATAGTAGTAACCAGCCTTCCAAAATTCTCAATCCTCAATCCTTCTGACCATTTGCATTAAAAATTAAACCACTGAATTCGATCACCATTCCATAAAATCCCTTTTCTTGGGGATAAAGCAATCAAAATTCTTCTGCTTTGGCTGGAATTAAGCCAAAGAAATTTAGGAAGTTAAATTAGAGAAGCAGTAAAGCTAAAGCTAAACCAACAAGCATAGTAAAGACTTCAAGATCAAAAGATGGGAATAAATTCTACAGAGGGAAAAAAATGAGGAGTTGGCACACTCCATTTGACCCCTGATTATGCAATGAAACCGATCTGAAATGTGGTAGGCAAACAACTAACGTCTCCTTTGACAAAATGTTCAGAAGAAAAAAATCCACCTGCCCACTTGGTCAGCATTAACAAAGCAGGCCAAGGCAACACTAAATAAATATAGCAACTAACTCTGGAGGCTTTGTTAACGGATTTGCTAAGGAACAAGCCCACAAAAGAAAGGGCAAACAGCACCTGTTCAGAGTCCCAAAGAAGTGTTTGCACACCTAACCAACAGCCAGGCAAGGCGGCAAAAGGGGCGCGAGGCTTAATGGTTTTGCAAGACGGCAGAGCACCTGCGGCTTCACCTTCTTGCTTGATTTATCTAGCAGGTGTAGGATCTAGTTGGTTTATTTGGTTCTTCCTCCTTCCATAGTAATCGTGGTTGGAAAAAATTAAGTGAGGGTGCATAGAGTCCATATCCATTCTTGGTTTCGAGGGGGGGGGGCAAATTGCTCTGTGGATGTTTTTTTGTGGGGGGGGGGAAACAAATCTTACAAATGATTCTTTACTTGCCAAAAAAGCCAACACAGTTCTAGGCTGCATAAACAGAGGGATAGAATCAAGATCACGTGAAGTGTTAATACCACTTTACAATGTCTTGGTAAGGCCACACTTGGAATACTACATTCAGTTTTGGTTGCCACGATGTAAAAAAGATGTGGAGACTCTAGAAAGAGTGCAGAGAAGAGCAACAAAGATGATTAGGGGACTGGAGACTAAAACATATCAAGAAACATCAAGGAAAGTGATACTACCTTGTTGTTTGGGTAGCTGATCCATGATACAATACAATACAATACAATACAATACAATACAATACAATACAATACAATACAATACAATACAATACAATACAATACAATACAATACAATACAATACAATAGAGATGTCAGCATTGCAAATACCATGTAGAATCAAATCAGAATCGAAGGCAAAACTTTGCTTAAAGTTCCAATTTACATAGCTGTGGGGATCCCAACTCTCAAAGTTACATCAGAATCCCACCCAGTTAAAAGTTCATGATCTTGTCCCGACACCCACAGTCCATCACATGGTCCAATCTCCTTCTTCCATGCTGGCGTCCATGCCCAGCTTCTTCCAGTCAGGTGTGAAAGTGCAGAGACAAAGGATGACCTTGACTTCTAGCAAAGAATGAAAAACAACACATTCCAAAATCCTACTCCTTCTAATCCCCCCTCCCATTGACTATACTTAAAGAAACAGCATAATTAAATAAGAGAAAGTGTGGCAGGCCAAAATTCTAAAAGGAATATAAACGCAGGCCTGACAACAATACAATAGCAGAGTTGGAAGGGACCTTCGAGGTCTTCTAGTCCAATCCCCTGCCTAGGCAAGAAACCCTATACCATTTCAGACAAATGGACATCCAACATCTTCTTTAAGACTTCCAGTGTTGGGGCATTCACAGCTTCTGGAGGCAACTTCTGTTCCACTGATTAATTGTTCTAACTGTCAGGAAATTTCTCCTCGGTTCTAAGTCGCTTCTCTCCTTGATTAGGCTGCATAAACAGAGGGATAGAATCAAGATCACGTGAAGTGTTAATACCACTTTACAATGCCTTGGTAAGGCCACACTTGGAATATTGCATTCAGTTTTGGTCACCACGATGTAGAAAAGATGTGGAGACTCTAGAAAGAGTGCAGAGAAGAGCAACAAAGATGATTAGGGGACTGGAGACTAAAACATATCAAGAAACATCAAGGAAAGTGATACTACCTTGTTGTTTGGGTAGCTGATCCATGATACAATACAATACAATACAATACAATACAATACAATACAATACAATACAATACAATACAATACAATACAATACAATACAATACAATACAATACAATAGAGATGTCAGCATTGCAAATACCATGTAGAATCAAATCAGAATCGAAGGCAAAACTTTGCTTAAAGTTCCAATTTACATAGCTGTGGGGATCCCAACTCTCAAAGTTACATCAGAATCCCACCCAGTTAAAAGTTCATGATCTTGTCCCGACACCCACAGTCCATCACATGGTCCAATCTCCTTCTTCCATGCTGGCGTCCATGCCCAGCTTCTTCCAGTCAGGTGTGAAAGTGCAGAGACAAAGGATGACCTTGACTTCTAGCAAAGAATGAAAAACAACACATTCCAAAATCCTACTCCTTCTAATCCCCCCTCCCATTGACTATACTTAAAGAAACAGCATAATTAAATAAGAGAAAGTGTGGCAGGCCAAAATTCTAAAAGGAATATAAACGCAGGCCTGACAACAATACAATAGCAGAGTTGGAAGGGACCTTCGAGGTCTTCTAGTCCAATCCCCTGCCTAGGCAAGAAACCCTATACCATTTCAGACAAATGGACATCCAACATCTTCTTTAAGACTTCCAGTGTTGGGGCATTCACAGCTTCTGGAGGCAACTTCTGTTCCACTGATTAATTGTTCTAACTGTCAGGAAATTTCTCCTCGGTTCTAAGTCGCTTCTCTCCTTGATTAGGCTGCATAAACAGAGGGATAGAATCAAGATCACGTGAAGTGTTAATACCACTTTACAATGCCTTGGTAAGGCCACACTTGGAATACTGCATTCAGTTTTGGTCACCACGATGTAGAAAAGATGTGGAGACTCTAGAAAGAGTGCAGAGAAGAGCAACAAAGATGATTAGGGGACTGGAGGCTAAAACATCTGAAGAACGGTTGCAGGAACTGGGTATGTCTAGTTTAATGAAAAGAAGGACTAGAGGAGACAAGATAGCAGTGTTCCAATATCTCAGGGGTTGCCACAAAGAAGAGGGAGTCAAGCTATTCTCCAAAGCACCTGAGGGTAGAACAAGAAGCAATGGGCTGTGAGCTGTGAGCTGTGAGTTGGGGCAGAGATGTGTCTAACAAAAATTACATTACAAATAATAGTAATGTTTGAACATAGCATTATATATTATGGGAATATAATTAAGAGTAAACTTTAACAAGTTATTAGCTAGTTAGTTTCAACACATAAGAAATGGGTATGACCAGTAGCTGTTAATCTGATAGACTGATTACGCAAGAGAGAACTTCAATAATTCATGCCAACTGGTATTATGAATAGGCTTATATTTTAAAGCATGATAATTTACAGCAGGAGTGTCCAACCTAAGAAGAATGGTTGCAGGACATGAGTATGCCTAGTCTAGTGAAAAGAAGGCTTAAGGTGTATATGATAGCAGTGAGTATTTGAGGGTCTGTCACAAAAAAGAGGAGGTTGGACTAGAAGACCTCCAAGGTCCCTTCCAACTCTGTTATTCTGTTCTTGTTCCAACTTTGGCAAAAAGACTTGTGAACTTCAACTCCATATGCTGGTTGAGAAATTCTGGAATTCTTTGTCAACAAGTCTTGAGGAGAAGGAGGAGGTGGGGGGAGGAGGAGGAGGAAGAAGAGGAGGAGGAGGAGGAGGAGGAGGAGGAGGAGGAGGAGGAGGAGGAAATGACTAGGATAATTATCTTTTCACTGTAAATACTTTGGCTTTCCCAAAATCCCAAGAAGCAACAAAAAGAAGCTTGTTCAAGCTTTGTGCCAAATTGCAATGCTAAGCAAAGAGCAAGCAAACCCATATTTTTCAGCCTAAATTGTTCGGTCTGCTCTTCTGACTCCTCTTTCTGAACTCCCCACCTCTGCCTAATGGAATCTGGAGAACATTTCTGTTTATGCTAACTGCTGCACCACTAATATAAGCCAAAACTAGCTGTTACTGCAACAAGAGAGATTATTAATATTTATTGAATTTAGTCTGTGTTTGGGGTTGCATTCGGGGTCATCTTTTTAAAAAACACCAAAGGGATGTGTGGTGCTTTGATCATGTGGCCACAGAGGCTCTTGGACTTTTTCGAGACTCACCCTCCTGCAGACGTCCCTGAGTTCCCTGTAGTTTTTCAATCAATTAACACAGGCTGCCTAAATATGGACTGGAATTAGATCAAAAGTCTCTGGTTGCAATGCTGGCTCTTGCTTTGAGTATATTTCTATTCCAGTACCCTATGTCCTGCGCCTGCAGTTCTTTTTCCATGTTGAATAATGGCAGGACAATCAAATTCCTGTAGGGTTGATGCAAAATATTGCATAAGTCTGAAGATCTGTCCTTGTTGCCAAATAATCTCTGCAGATAAGAAAGACCACCTAGCTAATAACTAGGTGCAGGCTTAACTACGTCCTCCAGCTTGACTCATATGGAAGCACTAATGTTGATGTTTGAAGCAGTTTTTTTCCCCCTTTTGCAGGGAACATTTTATTTTGTAATTATTTTTAGGCCTCCAGGCACTGCAGTACTGTGGGCATACGACTCAATGAAGTCATCAGATCATCCAGAGCCAACCCTTTATTGGCCCCGGTAAGGGATTTAGTCTCTTTAACAGATAAGATACGTATTTAAGTCCTTGTTTTTTTAGATGTCAAATGAACCAACATTCAAAGTCTTCAGCATCATCTAAGAGGGAGGGGGTGAGCTGCTGAGGATTTGCAGGGGTTCGGGAGATCCTCTAGCTAAGATTCTGTGCAGTTCAGAGAACCCCCAAATCCCACCCCTGGCTGGCCATGCCCACCCTGCCATGCCCCTCCCAGGAGTCCTGTTTTGGATGCAGGTAATTGGAGGCGTGCATGGAGGCTCGGGGAAGGGCAAAAAATGGGCCTACTGGAAGTTCAGGAAGGCTGGAAACGCCCCCATTTCTGGCTTCCTGGTGGCTTCCGGAGCCCGGGGAGGCCATTTTCGCCCTCCCGGAGGCTTGAACAAATCCTCCAGAGTCTCGGGAGGGCAACTGCACCCCCCCCCCATGGTGCAGGAGGCCGACTAGCCATGCCCACCATGGCCACACCCACCCAGCTACCAGGCTGAGAACCCCTTGCTAAATTTTTTGAAGATCACCCCTGTCTAAGACGCAAATGTTTGTCCAAACTGTGGGCTGAACCATTGTTGTTTTGCCATTTTGTGTATTTCCCTCAAATTCTTCTATGGGTGGTTTTAACTTGTATGGTCCCATCTAGTAGTATTAACTGAGTTATGTTTGGGGGGGGGGCGTTAATTGTAGTGGAAGTGGACTACATGTGCATAAATAAATGAATAAAACTGAAACATAGCAAAAAATGAGAATCAACCTGTTATTGAACTTCAGTGGTACAATCTCTTGAAATCTCTTGGAGCTGTGAGACTACACTCAACCCATAATCTGCAGATTTGCCATCCCTATCGTAGATTAATATTGTCACAGTTATGTTTGAACAATATCCTTTTGTAAACCCATCTGTATTAACTTCAAGCTGTGCAATCTGTTAACTTTAAATCTTCTGTTGTATGTGATATAAACTGTGAGTTTGGGTCTACCATCTGTATCTATTTGACGCATCCTGTTAGTTTACAGTAAAAACAGCATGTTGAATATTCCTGGACTTCTGCCATCACTTATGTCGGGTGCCCTGTTCATTTTGGGCTGAACTGGAAATAAAACACATGTTGTAAACACTCTCCCAAAATGGCTGCCATGAGGACCCCGGCCTGTTCATAAAATAATAGTTGCTGGGAATGTTGATTATAAGCTACTGCCGTTCTTACAATCAAGATGGGAAGATTTCTACCACCTACCCTTATCTACATAGATGTCATCTGCTGAATAAACAGCTTGTCTTGAAAGCTTTTACTTGTTTTCTCAAACTGTGCTATGCAACTGTGTGAAGCAATACAGCCATGTGGCCCAGAAGAAAAAGAGGAACGCACTAGTGGCAACTTCCGTTTTTCTGAAATTCAATGTTGGTCGGTGGCTGTATTCTCCTACTGACGGTAGCATCTCTTTGGGGACAGCGTGTTATGGATGCAGCTTGATGCTTTCCTGATCCCCTGAATTTACAGTATTATGCAGCTTCTCCTTTGTTTTATTCAAAGCATGCTTTGGGACACCACGCACAGAACTTAATTCCTTTCGAACTGTTTTAAGGACCTGAGGCTCTTTTCATTTAGCTTGATATCAAAGTTCAGACACTGCACTAGAAACTAACTAGGGGAGCGGGAGTTCTAGTCTCATCCTGGACACAAAGTCTGAAAAAGTTTTATTTTTTTTGTTCTCTATATAAAATTATAGGTATACATTCACATGGTTATTATTCTTTTTTACATTTGTCATTCATATACATTCATCATTCCATTTACAGGGTTATAATATACCATTTGGGTTGCTTTGTTTACCATCCCTCGCCTGTTTTCCCTCCCTTCTCTCCTTTCCTTCCTCCTCTCCTCTCCTTTCCTTCTTCCCTTTCCTCTCCCCTACTCCTCACTTCCTCTTCCCCTCTGGACGCAAAGTCAACTGGGTGACCTTGGGACAGTCACTTTCTCAAGGCTCTAGAAAGGGGACAATAGCACACCACTTCTGAAATCTTGCCAATAAAACTGCAGTTTTCCAGAAGCTAAAGCTAACTACAAGCACCATCTTGAACAACTTATTATTAATTTTATTGTTCACCTTCCCGCCAGCAATCAACACCTGGATAAGCAGGAATTAAGATTAATACTAAACCAGAAGTAAAGAATATCCCAATCTAGTAACTAACAACTCAAAACAATCAAACAGTAAACACCAACCAAATCAAGGAACTATCAAAAAGAAAGCAACACTCCCACCAACATGGGCAGGGCAACTCATTGTATAAAAATAGAGAGCAAATCCCACTCCTTTCAACTACTGACGCTATTGATACACTTTGTGGGTTGGCACAAAGAAGAGGGAGTTAACCTACTCTCCAAAGCTCCTGAAGACAGAACAAGAAGCAATGGATGGAAACTAATCAAGGAGAGAAACAATCTAGAACTTTCCTGACAGTAAGAACAATTAATCCGTGGTATAGCTGTCCTTCAGAAGTTGTGGGAGCTCCATCACTGTAGGTTTTTAAGAAGAGATTGGACATCCATTTGTCTGAAATGATACAGGGCAGTGATAGCGAACCTTTTCAGCACCGAATGCCGAAAAGGGAGCGCGCATGGGCGGCACCGAGAAAAGAGAGCATTTTTTGTCGTCTGTTCCGCAACTAGGAAGAGGAATCCTTCTGTTCTCCGGAAATGTACTTCCGGTTACTGACGCGCATGCGCACACCCCAATCAGCTGGCCAGCATGCATGCTCAACTGGATAACAGAAGACCAGCTCTTCCAGTTTCTGGCACTGCTGCACTCACAAAGGGCAGCTGATCATTGCATGCGCATGCACACCAGAAATCCAGAACAGGAACGGGCAACACTGCACATGCCAGGTGATATGGCTCCGTATGCCACTTCGGGCATGCATACTATAGGTTCGCCACCACATGTATAAGGTTTCCTGCCTTAGCAGAGGGTTGTACTACAAGATCTCCAAGGTCCCTTCCAACTCTGTTATTCTGTTCTGTTATCTAACTATTCCCCTGGCTTTAATCCTTCCTCCTGTCTCTCAAGGCCATTCCCACATACCATTACATTCAACAGTGGTCACATTTGCACAGAATACCGTATTTATCGGCGTATAACACGCACCGGCGTATAACACGCATCCCCCATTTTAACACAAAAATTTGAGTAAAAATTTTTTTCATTAAAAATAAATGACTTGGAAGCTCGGAACTTAAATGTTGGATTAAAATTTATAACATTAGAACATGAATTATAACATTAACTCCTCTTAAAAGGCAAATATGAAATGAAAAAACACCTCTTTGAGCAAAAAGTTATTTCCATTTTCTTCCTTATATAATATTTTCTGTTTCAACATAAAGTGCCTTCCTTCCTTCCCTCCCTCCCATCCCTTTCTTTATGTTTTCTTCATGCTTTCTTTTCTTTTTCCTCTGCTCTTTTTAAATCCCCCCCCCTTCTTCTCCTCCTCTACATTTAGGTTGGATTAGTTTGTACAACGGTCATCAAACTTCTGAAGTAAAAATAAATAAATAAATCATATTTAAGAAGAAGAAGAAAAAGGAAGACGTTTTTAGTTAAGTCAAACGTTTTAATAAAAGTTTCATCTTTTAAGATTTGTCCAACACATCCAATTGTAACCTTAACAGTAAAGAATATCACCCCAGCTGCTAAAGGTTCAACCAGTCTGAGAACCATTGAAAAGACAACAGTGCAAAATCCAAAAGACACAACTTCCTCACCGCCATTGCTTTGGTACCAAATCTTTGAGGAAGGGGCTCCAGAAAGAAGGAGGAGGAGGAGGAGGAGGGAACCAAAGAGAGGCTTTTACCGAGTCTGCGCCCCACAGCCAGGACCGTCCTTGCGCCTCCAGCCGCGTTTCTTCCCCGCAAAGCCCTTCGGGCAACCCGAGAGTTCCGCTTGACGCCAGAAGGGCTTTGCAGGAAGAAACGCAGCGTTTCTTGTGTGTGTGTGTGTGTGTGTGTGTCTGTCTGTCTCCGCCATCCCCAACCTCTACACCTTGCAGGACTGCTGCGCCTTTGAGAAGCCGGGGTGGGGGGGAGAGGGGGACGGGAACGACGCCTAACCCCCACCCACACAACCCGGTCCCCGGGAATGCCGCTCCCGCCGTTCAGAAACCGAGGGGGAGAAAAGTTCAAAAGCCGCCGGAGCCAGCTGGAAAAGGAGCGACTTTCCCCATTAGCCGGCGCCCTCCGCCAATCCGCAACGGCCTCGCAAATTAAAAACCGAAGGAAGGCGGCGAGCTCAGCCAAGCGCGGCCAGGCAGCCAGCGGCGCGCACCGGCTTCCCCGCGCAGGGAACTTCTCCGGCGGCTGGGGGGAGGCCGTCAAGCGGAACTCTCGGGTTGCCCGAAGGGCTTTGCAGGAAGAAACGCGGCATTTCTTCCTGCAAAGCCCTTCTGGCGTCAAGCGGAACTCTCGGGTTGCCCGAATGGCTTTGCAGGAAGAAACGCGGCTGGAGGCGCCAGGACGGTCCTGGCTGTGGGGCGCAGACTCGGTAAAAGCTCTCTTTGGTTCCCTCCTCCTCCCCCTCCTTCCACAGTCTGTGTGACGCTGCCGCCAGGCTGAGATCGGCGTATAACACGCAGGCAGGGTTTAAGCTTCCAATTTTAGTTTTAAAACTGCGTGTTATACGCCGATAAATACGGTAATGTTTTCACTTTTTCGAAGAAGGTGGTCCACAGGATCCTGTTTGAAACCTGTGTCTGTACAAACCAGGGCACCGTTTCTTTGCAAGAACATCAAAACTGAACAAAATAGTCCATTTAATTAAGTTTGATTTAAGGGTTCTCAAATAAATTGTAAATGTTTTAAAACCAATTCCATTACATTGACTCCAACTGATGAAACGTAGAACAGTGAGCAGCATTAGGTTTCTTTCTCCAAGTTGGCATTTAACAACCGGCTGAAGTAATGACGTTACTCCTGTTCAACGCCAGCTTGAAGAAGGAAACCCAGTGTGGAATGTTTCTATTTTTACTTTTAAGTCACAAAAAGGAAAGGAATGATGAATACACCAACAAGAGTACCAAAATAATGTAGCATCATATTTTTTTTGCCAAGGAGAGGAAAACGGGGAGGAAAAATTATACTCTTTCAACCCCACTTTCCTTCTTTCTGTGCCCAGGGGGAGCAAGTTTTGACAGATGACTAAAACCTTTCTCCTCCAGGCAAAGGGATGTGGCATGCTTAACTATTTAAACTCACTACCCCTTGATTGCATACAACTGAAGAAAGTTGTTGTGGCCTCTTGGCCACCGGCCCCTACAGTAGCCAAATCAGATGAGGAGGCAGTGTGGGAGTCAGGGCCAGCATCAAGGCAGCCTGAGAGCTCTGAGGGAGAAGAGGGAAGGGAGCTGTCAGAGAGAGAGAGAGAGACATGCGGAGCCTGGGCTGCCCATCAGCCCTCAGATGGAGAGTCAACAGCCCTCAGATCTGGAGGTGGCTGATGAGGAGGAGGAAGAACAGCTGGGTCCAGTGCCTGATGCATGGCTGCGCAGAAGGCAGAGGAGAGGAGAGCAGTGGAAATCTATGGGCCGATCCTTGGGATGAAAGAGCCACCACTGCTGGCAAAGCCCTATCCTAGCTCTGGAGATAGAAGGCAGGGGGCGGAGATAAATAGGTACGGCAGACAACTATTCATCTCCCTGCCAGACAGACTTGTTAGCCTGCTGTGTGGAAGAGAGAGACTTTTTGCCGGGGCTTCTGGCGTTCTTAATAAAGGAATCATTGATTTAACTACGATGTAGACCACAATGTAGAAAAGATGTGGAGACTCTAGAAAGAGTGCAGAGAAGAGCAACAAAGATGATTAGAAGACTGAAGGCTATAACATGAAGAATGGTTGCAGGAACTGGGTATGTCTAGTTTAATAGAAAGAAGAACTAGGGGAGATACGATAGCCGTGTTCCAAAATCTCAGGGGTTGCCAGAAAGAAGAGGGAATCAAACTATTCTCCAAGGCACCTGAGGGTAGAACAAGAAGCAATGGGTGGAAACTAATCAAGGAGAAAAGCAACTTAGAACTGAGGAGAAATTTCCTGACAGTTAGAACAATTAATCAGTGGAACAGCTTGCCTCCAGAAGTTATGAATGCCCCAACACTGGAAGTCTTTAAGAAGATGTTGGATAACCATTTGTCTGAAATGGTATAGGGTTTCCTGCCTAGGCAGGGGGTTGGACTAGAAGACCTCCAAGGTCTCTTCCAACTCTGCTATTGTATTATTGTATAACTACAGAGGGTTTGTTGTGTTTGGGAAGCTGGGTCAGAACATAAGTTATAAATGGAAGGTTAAAGCTAAGCTCCCCCTTTGTGGATCAGGGCAGCCCAATTTTATGGAGTCTTTTGTAAACTAATTAGAAAACAAAACCAGAATGATCCAAGTCAAATCAGAAGTAATCCTAAACAAAAGCATAAGAAGCATGAAAATGTCTTCCAAGTAGCCCTGCCCTCAACAAGCTCACTCAAATGAGGCCAGCCATTGATGAATACGTATATGAGCTAAACATGTTCTTCAAATTATGCAGGTTGATATGAAATATGACAAAAAGTGTCTGCCAAGCTAACGTTCAACAGTGAGAGTTCATATAAGGGGAGAAATAAGAAATTAAATGAGCAGATATATAAAGAGGGACATTTTTCCAACACTGCAAATATAGTTGTTGCCATGGTGTTCTCTGGAGCAGAGATGAAATCAGGATAAGGTAGTCTTCAACGTACGTCCAGAATTTCCATTGCTAAGCAGTGCAGTTCAGAGGTGGTGCTCAAGCCAGTTCTGACAGGTTCTGAAGAACCGGTAGCGAAAATTTTGAGTAGTTCGGAGAACCAGCAAATAGGCTGGCCCCGCCCCGGCTGCCACCCAGCTGATCTTCTTTTGTTAGCCTGAACAGGAGAACGGAGCTGGAAAGCAGATTAGTGGGGTGGGGTGGGGGAATGGGGATTTTGCAGTATCCTTCCCCTGTCACACCCACAAAGCCACGCCCACAAAGCCACATCACGCCCACAAAGCCACGCCCACAGAAATTTCGAATCCCACCACTGGTGCAGTTGTGAAGTGAGTCACACCCAGTTTAACGACCTCTTTTGCCATGGTTGTCAAGCAAATCACTGCAAGTTGTTAAGTGAATCACACTGTCATTAAGCGAATCCAACTTTCCCCATTGAAACTTTCCCCTCGTGGAAGCTGGCTGGGAAGGTCACGAATGGCAATCACATGACTCCAGGACATTGCAGTAAATCAATTGTCATAAATACATGCTGGTTATCATGTATTAAATTTGGATCCGGTAACTGTGAGACGCTGCAACAAATGTGAGGGCCAGTTGTGTATGACAGTTACAAGTCGCGGACTTCCTGTACTCAAAATAGCACAGGATTCTGCAGAATCCAATTCCCACTTAGGTGGAAGTCACCATACAATACCACACACTACACATACCAGGCATCCATCACACAGACCACACAGTGGGGTCAATTAACTTACTTAAAGCCTCTAACAAATTGTTCAGTTCCTCTTAGAGAATCTTTGGCTCTGCTTCTGGGTAAATAGACTCAACAATAAATGTCAAAGGCGCAGCCAGCATGAAAAGAGCTGGGTGGGTAAAAGCACCAGAATAAAATGTGTTATTGTGAGGAAGCAGGTTGAGACATGTCCACAAAGCATGGGGAACGTGCTCTATTCATCTCTTTCGATGCAAGGAGAAACGCAGGTGCCAGGTTTATTAGGGGGTGCAACAGTCATTCAAATGGAAAGAAAAACCTTCAGAGGAACTACTCAACCCATCGGCAAATGGTTATTATGCTAAACGGTTCCTTTGGTTAACTACAACCTGCCAAAAAGAAAGAAAAGTATCAGGATAAGTACAGTGCGATTTGTTTTAACGGGAACTGAAGTCCAACCCTTTTGCAGGCCACCAGCTGTGAAGGTGGGGTGTAGGCATTTTAGATCAGGGACATCCAACCTTGGCGACTTTAAGACTTTTGGACTTCAACTCCCAGAATCAAAGAGAGAAGTAACCTGGACTTAAGGAGAAACTTCCTAACAGTGAGGACAATTAGCCAGTGGAACTGAAGCAGTGGGTGCTCCATCCCTACAAACCTACAGGAGGTTTTTTAAGAAGAGACTGGACAATCACTTGTCTGAAACGGTATATAGGTTCTCCTCAGTGATGGGATTCAAACAATTTAACAACTGATTCTCTGACCTAATGACTAGATGGGTAGGTGTGGCTTGGTGATCATGTGACTGGGTGGGTGTGGCCAACTCAGTGTCACTCACGTTGATGGATGTTTCACCTTAGCTGTTACAATGTAGTAAGAGTTAACCGGAGAGGCAGTTTCTGTGAGCAGGGCAAGAAAGATTAGACTGAAACAACACCAGAATGTTTCCTTCCTGCCTTCCGTACAGGATTAGCCCTGTAAAGTGGAAAAAAACAAAAGGAGATTTCTTCCAACAACCGGTTCTCCAGACTGCTTAGAAAGTTAACGGTTCTCCCAAATAGGTGCAAACTGGCTGAATCCCACCACTGGTTCTCCTGCTTGAGCAGGGAGTTAACTAGAGAACCTCCAAGGTCCCTTCCAGCTTCTATTCTACTCTGCTCTACTCTACTCCCCAGGCATCATGGGAGTTGAAGTCCACAGGTCTTAAAGCTGACAAGATGGAACATCCTGTTTTAGATAACATGACCCACTTGACCGTTTGCAGCCACTTTGTTTTTCGGATCTAAAACACAAAAATGTTTTTTTTTTAAAAAAACAAAATGTTGACGGCCTCCTCCGCACCCCGCAAAGGGTGGCATTCGTCTTGCACTCCCCTCCTTTTTATCTTTTCCTGCTTTGCTGCTCAGTTTCTGCTCAGTTAGTCGGAGCCAACAGCAGGGGGAACATCCTTCCCCCAAAAGCCCTCGGCTGTGTTGGCAACTGAGCCCAGAGACTTGCGGTGAGAAGCTGATAATCAGAGTGGAGCGGAGCGCAGAGCTACGTCTGTGATGGTTGCACAAACTCCCCAGGGCCAGGCGGTCAAAGCAAATCTCTAAATATAGAGAGGAAAATATTTATGTCTTCCGTCAGTTCAAAAGACATGCTACAGTATGTATTACTAATGGCAACCAGGTCTTCCTCTCTGTGGAAAAAGATATATGTTAAGACTGAGGGAAGATAACTACGTAATTGTAACAGCTCAGTGGACCAGAATAGGGTGTTTTTTGTTTTTTGTTCTGATCACCTGCAAATATTTTGTGAATGGCATCTGTTAAAATGGCATTGATTATTTTTGTTGATCACATGTTTAAGGGTTCAGGTGTAGAGGTGGTCCCTTCTTTTCACAATTCTCACCATGAACTTGGGGACTCTCTTCAATTAAGAGGCAGGGCTGTGTTGGAAGTCAACATGGTTATGTACGGCTTTGAAACACATCTCTTGAGATCTAGCCCAACCCACTCCCTGCCCCCACCACCCCAGACAAACCTGATTAGTTTCCCTCTAAATCAGTGTTTCTCAACCTTGGCAACTTGCTGGCTGGGGAATTCTGGGAGTTGAAGTCCGGACATCTTCAAGTTGCCAAGGTTGAGAAACACTGCTCTAAATGCAGCTACTGTTTTTACACAACAAACAAAACTTGTTTATTCAACTTGTTTGTTTTCTACCTCCACACTAAACAAACCAAGCTGACTAACTTTGCCCAACACATACAGACATACCATAGGCAACTAAGAAAAAACAAAAGACAGTCCGGTGGCCTCCTTGAAAAGCACCTTTGGGACAGCTGTAGGAAGTTAGCATCCAACCCTCTCCTAGAAGAATGAAATATCCTAGGAAATATTGAAAAGGCAGAATATTATATTTCCCTGGATAAGAAATGGAGAAACATGTTTTTAGGCAGGAAATAGACTCACTCTTAATTGCCCCCACCTTTGTCAATGGGCCATTAGGGGCCCTGAGCTGGTCTACTCTACATGATAAAGGTAAGATTAGCCTTCTACAGAAACTCACCACATGGCATCTGGGAACTCAACCAAGCTTGGACTCAAAACACAACCTACAGAGTTGCCCCTGAATGGTCCCATGGGAGTCTGGCATAAGAGCCGAGGTGGCGCAGTGGTTAAATGTAGCACTGCAGGCTACTTCAGCTGACTGCAGTTCTGCAGTTCGGCTGTTCAAATCTCACCGGCTCAGGGTTGACTCAGCCTTCCATCCTTCCGAGGTGGGTAAAATGAGGACCCGGATTGTTGGGGGTGATATGCTGACTCTGTAAACCGCTTAGAGAGGGCTGAAAGCCCTATCAAGCGGTATATAAGTCTAACTGCTATTGCTATTGCTATTGACAATCAATCAGAATACATTTCTTACACAGGAACAGGAAACAGAGAGGTGGGACTGCACAGAGTATAAAAAACCCAGGAACCCTCTGCAGGCTCTCTTTTTTCTTCTTCACCCAACATCTGGAAGCATGTGATCCTCCTTTTCTGTTCAGGAGCTCAAGCCATGTGATCCTGTCCACCATTAAACCATCTTTCCAAGCAGTCTCCATGTTTCCTGTCTATTTTCTCCACTTGGAACTGAACCCAGATGGATATTTCTTCCAACACAACCATAACCTGGATGACTGAGAATTTCTACAGACTTTTAGACAACCAAGTTTAGTAAATGCAGGCTGTGTCTTTGTTTGGTTGCATGAAGGCAGCCCTTGTTGCCAATCCCTTCCCCTGATTGTGGGAAGACTTTAAAGCTGCAGGACGTGAGTTGCAAAGATCCAGGCAACCCATAGATGGTGGTAAAGATTAGGAGTTGTCACTATCACTTTGCTGTCCTCTTGTGGTCATGCAGATATTGACAGCCCAGATTCAGTAGGTGGGTTCCTGCCAGTTCTAACCTCTTCTATAGAAGAAGTTCCACAAACCTACTGTGCCATTTAGAACCAGTACCAGCTCCCTCCCCCGCCCGTCCACACCACGCTTGCCCCGCCCACCGCCCACTGATTGGCTGGCTTACCAATCGCCCCGCCCGCCTCAAAGAGTCCTATCTAAACCTTAAAGTCTTAAAGCTGTCAAGTTTGAACACCCCTGGTTTTTTTTTTCTAAAGGGCTAGGGGTGCGAGGGTCTTGTAACTTGACAGCTTTAAGACTTGCGTGCTTCAAATGCCAGAGTTTCTGAGCCAACATTTTGGTTGCTAAGCAAGAGCGTTGTTAAGTGAGTTTCACCACATTTTACAAGTTGGCCATGCCCACCCAGTCACATGACTGCCAAGCCACTCCCACTTGGTCACATGACTGGAAAGCCACTCCCACCTGGTCACATGGTTGGCAAGCCACTCCCACAAAGCAAGCCACACCTACAAAAGAGGTTCTAACATTTTTTGAAACCCACCACTGCAGTAGACCTAGAATATAGAATATAGGTCAGAACAATGTTTTTCAACTTTAGCAGCTTGAAGTTGTGTGGACCTCAGTTGAATTTGGGGAATTGGAATTCACACATCTTCAAGCTACTAAGGTTGAGAAACATTAGGTGTGAGTGTATGTGGGCAGGGCAAGAGTTTTTTCTCTTATCTCATGTCTATTAAAGGTTTCACACTACTGTTTTTGCAGATTGTCATTCTCAAAATGATGAGCATTTTTCTCCAATCATGTTGCTATAGGCCTATATAAAAACACCCTAAGCTAAAGTTTGCTCGGTTTGCTGACTGTAACTTTTATTAAGAGCTTTTTTCCCATCTTCTGCTAAGTCAAAGTGTCCTCCATCCATCTTTAACTTCTCCATCAATCTCTGAGTTGGCAGAAAACTATTCCACAATAAAATCTGCTGCTCACAATGTGAATCCTTTTCCTGCCTCTCTTGCCTCTGTAGCTAGTCATTGACCGCGGGGGGGGGGGTAATTTTCCTTCAAACTAGTAGTTACTAATAGGTTACTAACAAGTAACAAAGCCTAACAGATCTTACCTAGTTTGGCACTGTCCTGGATGTGTTAGAATAAGGGAGAGAAACCACCTTCTCAACTTAAGCCTGTGTTGCTCATGGACAGGGAATGAAATGAACAGCATGGAGACGTCTGCAGAGTTCTGGAATTTGTCCCCAGCATATTTGGGCTACAGTTAAGTGTCAGTGACCCACAATCTTACTTTCCAAATCAGGAACTGCACTTTGCATTCCTAAGGTAAAGGTTTCCCTCGCACATATATCCTAGTCGTAGTCTAGAGGGTGGTGCTCAGCTCCGTTTCAAAGCCGAAGAGCCAGCACTTCCAAAGATCTCTCCGTGGTCATGGGGTTGGCATGACTAAATGCCAAAGGTGCACAGAATGAATGCCGTTACCTTCCCACCAAAGATGGTTCCTATTTTTCTACTTGCATTTTTACATGCTTTCGAACTGCTAGGTTGGCAGAAGCTGGGACATGTAATAGGAGCTCACACCTTTACACGGCGCTAGGGATTCGAACCGCCGATCTTTCTGGTTGACAAGGTCAGCGTCCCTTAGCCACTGAGTCACTGCATCGCTTTTGCATTCCTATGTGTGGTTAAACTTTCCTGGGAAGTTAGACGTAGGCAGCCGTTTGTCTGAGATGTTTTACAGGCAATCCTCAGCTATGACTGTTTGTTTAGTGCCTCTCAAAAAGGTCCAGTCCTTGCCCTTAGAACCATCATGGCACCCACAGACTAGGCCTCCTCCGAATTCCATCTACTGGCCAATGCCGATTGGCTACCACCCAGAGGAGGGCCTTCTCTGTGGCTGCTCCGGCCCTCTGGAACGAGCTCCCCGTGGAGATTCGGACCCTCACCACCCTTCAGGCTTTCCGCAAAGCCCTTAAAACCTGGCTGTTCCGACAGGCCTGGGGATGACGAGTTTCTGTCCCCACTCGAATTGTGTGGTTGTTGATTGTTTTTAAATTGTTGTTATTGTTGTTTGTCTGTTGTTTTCCTCCTGTTTGTACCCCCCCTTACTTTGGTTTGTGAGCCGCCCTGAGTCCCTCTGGGAATAGGGCGGCATAGAAATGCAATAAATCAAATCAAATCATGGCATCCTCACGGTCATGTGATCAAAATTCAGGTGCTTGGCAACTCGCGTGCATTTGTGACAGGTGCAGTGTCCCAAGGTCATATGCAGAGGTGGGATTCACTTACCTTCCCTACCAGTGAGCAAATGTGAGCTCGTGCACTATTTCGGGGCGGGGGTGGGGGGTGGGGGAGCCTCCTGCAGCTGCCATTACCAGTTTGCCCGAACCAGAGACAACCGGCTGAATACCACTTCTGGTTATACGATTTCCATTTGTGACCTTCCCAGCTGGCTTCCGACATACAAATGGGGAAAGTCAAATTCCCTTAATGTCTTAACAACTGTAGCAGAACAATTCATAACATTGGCTACAACTTACTTAATAAACTCCTTTTTAAATCGAATTGGATAGAAGTGAAGTGAAATTCTGGTCCCAACTGTGATCATAATCAAGGATTATTTGTTTTTAGATTTCTCTTTTTTTTAAAAAAATAACTTTATTAAAAATTACATTATACAAACAAAACTTGATACTGCTAACTAGATAATAAAGAAATATATTTTTGAAAAATAATAATTAAAAAGCACAGAAAAAGGAAAGAAGGAAGAAAGGGAACAAAGGAAAATAGAAGAAACTTCATTCCCAGCAGCTATAATCAACACAATTTATCACAGTCTCTTAGAATACAACCATACCCTCTTTTTCATTTCATATCTCACCCCATTCTTGATAAGCCCAACTCTACAACCTCATCTTTCTATATTATATTCAATTAAAGTTCATTATGAGTTATCAGAAACAACAACATACCATATTTTTTTGGAGTATAAGATGCACTGGAATATAAGATGCACCAAGATTTTGAAGAGGTAAATTTAAAAAAAAAGTTTTTGCACTCTGCAAACCTCCCAAACCACTCAGCAGGGAGTTGGATTCTCGTGTTTTCCATGGTTCTTCCCAACCCTTTCTACCAAAAGCCAAGCCAAAACAGAAAAGAAAAATCCCATCATCTTTGTTCTAGTTCTGTCATCGCCTCGTCTATTGCAGGCTTCTGTATACCACATACACAGCAAACACTGGTGTGCCCCCCTCCCCCCGCCCAGCCACCCTAAGGAGGTGAAAAGTTGCCTATCCCGATCTAGAAAAAAACATGTGCAGGATGAGAAAATGTATTCATGACCCAGAGAGGGCCTGAGATGGTCACTGGAGATGTTCAAGGAGGGAGGCTCTGGCTGGGATGCATTAATTTTAACCCAGAGGTAGATTCAGTAGTTCCATGGCCTCAGTTAGTGTGCCTCTTTAACTTTCCCATCACACACACACACACACACACACACACACACACACACACACACACACACACACGAGGGGAGAGGGAGGAAGAGAAAGAATGAGAGAGAGGCGGAGAGGGAGGAAGAATGAGAGAGGGGGAGAATGAGAGAGAGGGGAGAAGGAGGGAGGGAGAAAGAATATGGGAGAGGGGGAGAGGGTGGGAGAGGGAAGGAGAATGAGAGGGGGGAGAGGGAGGGAGAATGAGAGAGAGGGGAGAAGGAGGGAGGGAGAAAGAATATGGGAGAGGGGGAGAGGGTGGTAGAGGGAAGGAGAATGAGAGGGGGGAGAGGGAGGGAGAATGAGAGAGAGGGGAGAGGGAGGGAGGGAGAAAGAATATGGGAGAGGGGGAGAGGGTGGGAGAGGGAAGGAGAATGAGAGAGAGGGGAGAAGGAGGGAGGGAGAAAGAATATGGGAGAGGGGGAGAGGGGGGGAGAGGGAAGGAGAGTGAGAGGGGGGAGAGGGAGGGAGGGAGGGAGGGGGAGGGGGGAGAGAGAGGATGGTGTTTCCCAGTAAGGATCATTGGAGAATTCCATGGATGTCAAAATGATAGCAGATGGCACAGCTTAATATGTTTTTAAAAGTTTCTCTGCCCAGTTGCCTAATCTTAGCATTGTTACAAAAATAGTACTGAAAAAAACAGCCCCAATCTAAATAGTTTAAACTATCTGGTGATCTTTTTGCTTTACTGGCAGACCTTCACATGACTAAGGGTAGGCGGCATATGAAATTAGAACACTTAAACAAGGAAGGTTTAGTAGACTGAGGTGCTCAGTTCCATTCGGTTCTGTCTAAGCTCAAAAAATGATCCCAGATCTGCCCCAGTATTCCTGCAGGATCTACAAAAAGATCTTTCTTTCTTTCTTTCTTTCTTTCTTTCTTTCTTTCTTTCTTTCTTTCTTTCTTTCCTTCCTTCTTTGTCCTTCTTTCTCTGTCCTTTTTCTCCTTTCTTTCTTTCCTTCTTTCTCTCTCTCTTTCTCTTTCTTTCCTTTCTCTTTCCTTCTCTCTCCTTCTGTTTCTCTTTCTTTCCCTTTCTCTTTCTCTCTCTGTCCTTCCTTCCTTCCTCCCTCCCCTCTCTCTTCTATAATTTTCCCTATGCTGCTCTATTCCTGCAGCCCTAGAGCAGCATACAATAACCAGAAAAGGAATTAAGGACCCAACAGAATAACAGTCACATAAACTCTAAACAGCAGTATCAATTCCCTCCGTCAGAGATAACTTAAACGTCAAATGCGCGCTTTCGTTGTGCTTGTTAGCTGGAAAACTGACAGCAGGGGTTCAAAACCTGAGTGCCAGGTGACGGGGTGAGCTCCCGTTACTTATCCCAGCTCCTGCCTAGCTAGCAGTTTGAAAGCTTGCAAACGCAAATAGGTAAATACCATGATTCCCTGAAAATAAGACAGGGTCTTATTTTCTTTTGACTCACAAAATATGGCTTGGGCCTTATTATCAGGGGAGGGCTTATTTTTAGGGGGTTGCTGGGTGGCTGCTCCCTTGCGAGCGGGCTCCCAAAGAGCCGGACACAGCCTCAGGGGTGAAGCAGCCATGAGGTGACCACGCTCATGAGCAGACGCCCAGCAAACCCCCTCTCCAGCCAGGCAGAGCGCTATTCACTGACCTAGGGGGTATCCCTAAGGTGCCAAGCCATGTGGCGTTCTGCCCGCCCCCCAGCTCCCACGGCTTGGCACATTCAGGATACCCTCTCCGGCCAGGCAGAATGCCACTCCCCAACCTAGCGGTATCCCAAAGGCACCAAGCAACGTGAGTGCCTTTCCCCCCAGCTCCCGTGGCTTGGCACCTTCAGGATGCCGCTAGGTCAGTGAGCGGTGCTCTGCCTGGGCAGAAGGGGGGGTGTCCAAGGACCTTATTTTCAGGAGGGCTTTATATTTTTGCCCACCAGAAATATTTGGCAATCGAGTTTGGAGCGGTTAACCTTGAGTTTGTATCTATTGCTTGCCCGTGTATTATTGAGGGTGAAGCTGAAGTAGTAACTGACGAAAGGACATTGTAGCGGACAATTTTGTGTACTACGCTTAGGTCAGACCATAGGCAGCATAGTTCCAGGTTGTCCAAGCCCAAAATTTCGAGCCTGGTGGTGTAAGGGATTCTATTGTGAGCAGAGAAGTGGAGAAATTCTCAGATAGGTCTGAGCAGCGTTCCTCATTTTCTTGAATTCCATTTCTGGCTGGAGATTCTGGGAATTGAAGTCCACAGACCTTCAAGTTGCCAAGATTGGGAATCATTGTTTTAGAGAGCACGCATTGGCTGTGAGACACTAGTAAACTACCACCTTTAGTTTGCAAGGCCCAGGCAGACTTTTCAAGAAGAGAGGCAGGGAGATGGTGAGCTCCTGATGTCATAAATCTAAACTCTTTGGAATCAGAGTCAAAAGAAGAATAAAAACTTCTTTCCCTGTATGTCTATATTTGGCCATTTCACTCCAAAAATAAATTACTGGTCAGATCAAGAGGAAGTGGAAGTTTCTGCAAAAGAGGGGGAGGTTTCAGGGAGAAAAGGAAAGTTTTAGGTCAAGGGAATTATCTACTGCTCAAAACCAGATGGACACTGGGTGTGACTACTGCGTAACCTTCTAAGCTAAAGGGTTTTACAAGGTAAAGGCTCCATTTATCATGCTTGTCCATGCACACCCACAGCCTGCGATGCTCTAGCTGCTCAGCGGAGAATCGCACAGGGGCATTATGTGCCGTGCGCAGGCGCAAATGGCCCGGTTGGGTCAAATACAGGTAAGGAACGCGGATGGGTGGGCAGGCCCTCCGAAGAACCATAGCGGAACGGTGGCTGCTGCTCCCAGCAGGCACCGGTACGCCCATACCGGGGCGTACTGGCCAGAACCCACCACTGCCCCTTGCTCAAGCAGTAGATCCTATACCATTTGGAGCTGTCCAATCTCTTCTTAAAAACCTCCAGTGTTGGGGGATCCACAACTTCTGAAGGCAACCCATTCCACTGGTTAATTGTTCTCATTGTTAGGAACTTTCTCCTTAGTTCTAGGTTGCTTCTCTCCTTGATTAGTTTCCACCCATTCCTTCTTGTCTTGGCTTTTGGTGCTTTGGAAAATAGGTTGACCTCTCTTTCTTTGTGTATTATACTTTTAAGTTAAAGACTGGATTGCAATTGCCTAAATGAACAGATCAAAAGCTCACAGGTAAAAGATCATTAAAGGCAAATTATTGTCCATCATGATTCCAGGAAAAGATCCCAACTGAAAGAATTCCAGACAATCAATGATGGGAAATGTTTGGATATCAGTTTTATTCATAAATGAAACATCTGCAAAGTCCATCACTGAAGTATATGGTTTCCACGTATATGGGAATTTTAGCAAATCTTAACACATCAGCAAGGGCAAGCAATGGCTCTCTTTTACACAATCTTTCCTCCTCATTTTGAGACTTCGGTTTTTGGCAATGAATTTGTAACCTTGTAACCCACCTCCATATAGGGACACGGTGGCTTAGTGGCTAAGACACTGAGCTTGTCGATCAGAAAGGTTGGCAGTGCGGCGCTTCGAATCCCTACTGCCGCGTAATGGAGTGAGCTCCCGTTACTTGTTCCAGCTTCTGCCAACCTAGCAGTTCGAAAGCACATAAAAATGCAAGTAGAAAAATAGGGACCACTTTGGTGGGAAGGTAACAGCCTTCTGTGTGCCTTCGCTGTTTAGTCATGCCGGCCACATGAGTACGGAGACATCCTCGGACAGCGCTGGCTCTTTAGCTTTGAAATGGAGATGAGCACCGCCCCCTAGAGTTGGGAACAACTAGCATATATGTGCGAGGGAAAACTTTACCTTTACCTTTTAACCAATCGTAGAATTCAGCCAGTTTGCACCACTTCGGGAGAACGGGTTGTGAACTTTCTGAGCAGTTTGGTGAACTGGTTGTTGGAAGGAATCATTAGGGCAGAGAAGCAGTTGTTAAATTATTTGAATCCCACCACTGTTTTTAACCCACCTCTTTTTAAATTGTTTCCTGGCCTTCTGTTTTTGCAACCATGGACTTCTTCTAGCCTTATTGCCAAGGATTGGAATGAAAATATAATTTTTTTAATCCTTCATATTTTGCAGAACCTTTCCAAAAAATAAAAAGCATGAAAAATTGTACAAAGATCGGAATCAACAGAGTTCATGTCAACTGTCTTTTTCTAAAGGATATGAGTAATCTTGTAGATTTATGTGATTTTTTTGTGGAGGAGGGGGGATTGAATGTTTTATAGTTGGTGACAAACAAAGAACATTGGTGACAAACAAAGAAAGCTAAAATATTTCAATATATGTTACATGTCCTAAAGTAACAAAGATGATCAATGTGCAGAGAAAAAAAGGGAGGAAAAATGACTGAAGTGCATTTTAGTCTAATGCATATTTATTGAGAAGTACAGGCTAAGGTTTGGTCTTTTTCCCGTTCAAATAAATCCCACATCATAATGGACAGGTAGATTTACAGTGACTTACAATACGATCTTCATAGTGAGTGCCAGTACATCGACTCATCATACCAACAGTCCTTTTAATCAACTCTAAAGTGCTTTTCTTGCTATTTTTAAAAAGTTTAATTCCCTTTAATGGAATACCACTCTATACCATATAGCTTTTTCTAACTTTTTTTTAAAGTTATCATATTCTGATCAGTGCTATTCTAGTAATGTAATAGCAGTTGCCAGAAAAGTATTGTTCAATCATTTTTTTCTAATGGAATTTATTCTATAGCATAATAGTATGTATTATATTGGGCAATAGGATAAAATTATCCAGAGAAAAGATGAAATTATTTTATCTGGAAGTTTCAAGGAGAGGTTGAACCTCTGTCTGTTGGGATGCTTCATTCTAGATTTCTGTAAGGAACAGAAGGTTAGATTCGAAGACCTAAATAACTCCTTCCAACTTCAAACTTCTATAAGGTTAGAATGTTCTAACATTTCCATTGAGGTTTATAGCTTGCATATGTGGGTGTGGATGTGTGAATACATATATCTCAAAACGGCTGTCTGTGTGTGTGTATGTTCCAGCATAATTCTGGAATGCCTCAACCAATTTCAACCAAACTTGGAACACAAATGACTTTCTCTCTGGAAACAAATACTGTGGGTAAGACACCCCTAACACCCCTTGGGGGGGGGGTGTGTGTTCTGTTGTGTACAGCCTGTTGTGCCTTTAAATGGCTTCTACTGTGCAGTGCAGTGGAGTTGTCATGGTAACGGCTTCACAGTTCTCCACAAGGGGGCTCCCTCTGGTAAGGGGGAAAATCCAACAGTAGAAATTACATTTGGTCCAGACATTTTCACCAAGGCTTTGATTATTTTGAGGTCAAATGTATGGCCATGATCAATAAAACATTACTGCAACACGGCCTGCCTACACTACTATGAGACCAGCACAACATACTTCAAACAGATTACATACCAGAAAAGAACTACAACGTCGAACAGCTTAGTGCAAACATCGCGGACAAGAAGCCACTTCTAAATCAAGATCAGAAAAAAACATACCATATGATCAAGAAGTAGAACAAGAAGCAATGGGTGGAAACTAATCAATACAATACAATACAATAGCAAACTTGGAAGGGACCTTGGAGGTCTTCTAGTCCAACCCCCTGTCTAGGCAGGAAACCCTATACCGTTTCAGACAAATGGCTGTCTAACATCTTCTTAAAGACTTCCAGTGTTGGGGCATTCACAACTTCTGGAGGCAAGTTGTTCCACTGATTAATTGTTCTAACTGTCAGGAAATTTCTCCTCAGTTCTAAGTTGCTTCTCTCCTTGATTAGTTTCCACCCATTGCTTCTTGTTCTACCCTCAGGTGCCTTGGAAAATAGTTTGACTCCCTCTTCTTTGTGGCAACCCCTGAGATACTGGAACACTGCTATCATGTCTCCCGTAGTCCTTCTTTCTCTTAAACTAGACATACCCTGTTCCTGCAACCATTCTTCATATGTTTTAGTCTCCAGTTCCCTAATCATCTTTGTTGCTCTTCTCTGCACTCTTTCTAGAGTCTCCACATCTTTTCTACATCGTGGTGACCAAAACTGAATGCAATATTCCAAGTGTGGCCTTACCAAGGCATTGTAAAGTGGTATTAACACTCCACGTGATCTTGATTCTATCCCTCTGTTTATGCAGCCTAATCAAGGAGAGAAGCGACTTAGAACCGAGGAGAAATTTCCTGATAGTTAGAACAATTAATCAGTGGAAAGCTTGCCTCCAGAAGTTGCGAATGCCCCAACACTGGAAGTCTTAAAGAAGATGTTGGATGTCCATTTGTCTGAAATGGTATAGGGTTTCTTGCCTAGGCAGGGGATTGGACTAGAAGACCTCGAAGGTCCCTTCCAACTCTGCTATTGTATTGTTGTCAGGCCTGCGTTTATATTCCTTTTAGAATTTTGGCCTGCCACACTTTCTCTTATTTAATTATGCTGTTTCTTTAAGTATAGTCAATGGGAGGGGGGATTAGAAGGAGTAGGATTTTGGAATGTGTTGTTTTTCATTCTTTGCTAGAAGTCAAGGTCATCCTTTGTCTCTGCACTTTCACACCTGACCAGAAGAAGCTGGGCATGGACGCCAGCATGGAAGAAGGAGATTGGACCATGTGATGGACTGTGGGTGTGGGGATAAGATCATGAACTTTTAACTGGGTGGGATTCTGATGTAACTTTGAGAGTTGGGATCCCCACAGCTATGTGCCAACATGCCTGCTTTATTAAATTGGAACTTTAAGTAAAGTTTTGCCTTCGATTCTGATTTGATTCTACATGGTATATGCAATGCTGACATCTCTATTGTATTGTATTGTATTGTATTGTATCAGGGATCAGCTACCCAAACAACAAGGTAGTATCACTTTCCTTGATGTTTCTGGGGGCACAGGGAAAACATTTGTAACTAATTTAAATGTCACTGAAATCAGGGTTTTCCCTGTCTAATACAGGATTAGGATAAATAAATACCTGGGCAACACCGGGTTGTCCGCTAGTTTAAAGATAAATGAAAATACAAATACGGTGATAAAAATAGGAGACCTGTGTTGAATTTCAAACGACTGCCTGTTCATTTAAAGTAACCAAGGATAGCCACAGGAAGGTCAAAAAAAGACAAAATGATGACCCTAAGCATGTGATTAATGCTTGGCATGCAACACATGTAAAAACCATCTGAAGGTTTGATTGCATTATCACCATCCTCATTTTGACTTTTTTTAACTGCCCTCCCCTCTTTCCACAGATATCCCTGAACTAATTATATTATATATGGTGGCGTAGACCAATGATGGCAATGTATGACATGCATGTCAAAAGTAACATGCCACAACATTTTGAGTGACACATCAGCATTCCCCAGCATCTAATAACTGTTGTTGCATGATTTTCAGAGGCTACGGAGGCCACATGAGAATGGGATGTGTCCTATGATCAGGGTGTATAATAATCAGTGGTGGGTTATGACCGGTACACCCCGGTACGGGTTTATGTGATCCAGTGGTGGGTTACAACTGGTACACCCCGGTACGGGTTTATGTGATCCAGTGGTGGGTTGTAGGCGGTACGCCCCGGTACGGGCGTACCGGTCCCTGCCGGGAGCACCAGGTACCATTCTGGTACAGTGCTCCAGAGGGCCCATCCACCCGCCCATGCTCCTTACCGATATTTGAGATTTTCGGGGCTTCCACATACAAGCATGGAGTGCACCTGCACAACACTCCGCTGAACAGCTGGAGTGTCACGGAGGTGTCACGGAGCATTGGGGACAGTAAGTACGCATGCGCGCGCTGCGTTCATGTGGTGGACACCTGGCCCCGTTGCACCATACCAGTTGCAACGGAATCCAGAATCCACCACTGATAATACTATGTATATAAAAGGATAAATAAAGGATAAATAAAAAGGATTTGATATAGCCAGTACACTATTGTTGCAAAACTGGAAATGTGATGTAGCACAAAGGAAAATGCATAATTAAAAATTATTTTAAAAAAGAGAATAGGACATGTCAAAATGTCATGAGCCAGAAGAAACCTTTTACTGTATAAGATGGACACATTAAAAAAGAAACATACCTGCTCAGAAAATTTTAGAAATCAGACTTGAAATGAAACATAATTCTTCTTCCTAGGCATAATTCCAAAATCTGTTAACAAAAAATATCACAGTTTACTATACTCCATGTCTATAACTGCAGTGATAAATTTAGCACAACACTGGGAAAAAGATACATTACCAAAGAAATGAAACTGGGAACTTCAATTTGGAGAACATGTAGTAATGACACAATAAACAGTATATATTCACAACAGACTTTTAACCAAATTTAAGCAAGAACAGGTTTCACACATTCTGTATATTATGTAACAAGGCAAGTGCAAGTATTTAGAAAACAGTTTTATAAAGGGAAGAAAAACTGACTAAAGAACTGAAATCAGAAACACACACAAATACGTAATGTTTATAAATATTGTAGAAAGCCAGTCTAATGTAGTGGTTCAGATGCCAGATTAGAAACTGGTAGAATGTGAGTTCTACTCCCACTTTAGCTATGAAAGCCAGTTAGCTGAGAGATTCACATTGTCTTAAAATAATTTAATGTATTTTGTTTCCTATGGTTAACTTCTTGTCAACAATATAACGCACACTAACTGGAGAGTAACTTCTTTATCCACTTATTGACATTTGTACTACTGTATTAGTTTTTTCTTTTTTAATGGCTATCAAATGATCAATGGGAAAATTCAGTTTTGATGGGTTGCATTCAAAATACTTAAAAGAAAAAAAACAAATACATAAAATATTAGGCTAGGGCCGGGGTGGCACGCTGACCAGCTGACTTCAGCCTTTTTTTGAGGCCATTTTTCGCCCTTCCCAGGCGCCAAAGGCTTTATAGGAGCCTGGGGAGGGCGAAAATAGCCTCTCCCGCTCCCCTGGAGTCCTTCCAGAGGCTTCAGGAGCTACCCTGAAGCCTTCAGCGCACAAAATACCGACCATACGGGTAAACCGGAAGTTCAGGAACGGACTTCCAGTTTGCTCGTAGGACTGGTTTTAGCCCTCTGTAGCCTTCAGGAGCCTTCCGCAGGCTTCCCTAAAGGCTCTGGAGGGCAAAAAACGACCCTACGAGCAAACCGGAAGTCACTTCCGGTTTGTCCATAGGGCCATTTTTCATCCTCCGGAGCCTCCAGGGAACCCTCCTGAAGGTTCAGGAGCAGTTCAGCTGAACCAGTAATGGTTGGCACCTGGGTTGCTGAAACCGGCAGCGATCCAGGCCGCCAAACCACTACTGGTTCGGCTGAACTGGTCCGAACCGGTAGGAACCCACCACTGCTTGGAAGGATGGAAGCAGAAGTGGGTTCCTACCGGTTCGGCCGAATAGGTAGTAACTTAGCCGGACACGTAACCACACCGGTTCTATCCTGAGCGCTGCCATCTTTATTTTATGTTGTGCACATGCACAGAAAAATCTGCATTTAAAAAAATGTAAAAGGTTTTCCTTTTTTAATGGTGTGCGCATGTGCAGACCTTTTTAAGTGCAAATGGGTGCGTGCATGCAAAAATGTTCGGGCACCAAACTGGTAGTAATGCTGGTAGGAACACACACACACACACACCCCAGATGGAAGGCTGAGTCAACCTTGAGCCTGGTGAGATTTGAACTGCAGCTAGCAGTCAGCAGAAGTAGCATACAATATTGCACTCTAATCACTGCGCCACACCCACCCTCCCTGGCTCTATTTCATCCTATTTAGGAACGTTTTTTGAGCAAAGCGCATGCGTGGGAAGCCGGGCGCATGCACATGCACACACATTTGCAAACCGGTAGGGAAGGTAAGTGAACCCCCTCCCACCACAATTTAAAAAACAGCAACCAGAATTCCCTCTATGAAATGCTCCTTAAATATCCAGCCCTGCTCATAAGTAGCACGCTGTCCGTTTTGCAGCTGCTTGTCCCAGTCTTGGGTCAAGCTGGGTATTTTCTTTCCCAAAGAAAGAAATCAACTACTGTATGTATAAAACAAGAAATTGTGGCCCTTTCACAGCCAGCGAGGGAGGAGTTAAAAATTAGGCTGCATACTCCAAGCAAATTGAAATGGCCTTTCATAACAGGGACTGGCTTCCCCCCCCCCCCCCCCGCCCCAGCAATCTTCTAAGCCAGCATACAGTGTCTGCCTCTTAACTGATGTGCCCTTGCAAAACTTGTGCAATTCATCCTAGCAAACAAAAGGCATAGTTGCTAAGAGAGTGTCAGCATGGCGATACATAAAACAGAGGGGAAAAAGGGGGCGGCTCTAGGTTTTGCCAAAATGTTTTCTCTTCTTAAATGTTGTTTCTTTCTGTTCCTCCGCTCCCGCCCCCAAGCCCTGGGCTTTCTCTTTTCAGCCAGAGTTGCTTTTCCTTTCAACTGCTTTGTCCTTTTTGGGTGAAAGTAGCCAAAGGACATTGGCCCAGAGGTTTAATTTCTTTGTTGCAAATGCCAGTCCTGGGCTCTGCTTGGCATTCAGGACCAAAAAAAATGTTGTTCTGCATGATCTATCTGTGTTTTCGCCTGGCAATCTTGGAGGTCAAATCCAAACACTTTCTTCATGAATGTCTTCTGCAAACATAACAGTCTAGAGCAGGGATGGCTACCCTTTTTCTAAAGGGGTGCCAAAATTGTGTGCATGCTCACTATCGCAAGTGCACACCGGCCGCCCCCCACCTGTGCATGCACGCACGACCCCCCACCTGTGCATGCGCGAGTGATCCCCCCCGCACATGGCAGGGATTTTTGTCCTCCCCAGGCTCCGGAGGCTTTTCTGAAGCCTGGGGAGGGTGAAAACGGCCTCCATCGGAGGCCGGGGGAAGCCGTTTTCACCCTCCCTAGGCTTCAGAAAAGCCTCCGGAGCCTGGGTAGGGTGACAAACAGGCCCAATGTGCCAACCAGAAACAAACTTCTGGTTATCCCGTTGGGTCTGTTTTTCGCCCTCTCTAGGCTCTGGAAGCGTTTCTGAAGCCTGGAGAGGGCGAAAAATGGCCTTCCCCGGCCCTCTGGAAGGCCGAAAATCAGCTGGCTGCCGCACACATGCACCCTGGAGCGGAGTACTGCTGCGCCAGCAAATATGGCTCCGCGTGCCACCTGTGGTACACGTGCCATGGGATCACCATCCCGGTTCTAGAACATAGAACAATAAAGTTGGAAAGGACCTTGGAGGTCTTCTAGTCCAACCCCCTGCTTGAACAGGAAATCCTCTTACCTTGTCAGGTAAATGGTCATCGAATCTCTTTTTGAAAGCCTCTAGTAATGGAGCCTCCACAACTTCTGAAGCTATTTCATTGGTTAATTGCTCACACCGTGAGGAAATCTCTCCTTGGTTCTGGGTTGCTTCTCTTATTGGTTAGTTCCCATCCATTGTTTCTTGTCCTGCGTTTCTGGTGCTTTGGAGAATAGGTTGCCCCCCCTCATCTTTGTAGGAGCCCCTCAAATATTGGAACACTGCTATCATGACACCCATAGTCCTTTTTTTCCCATTAGACTAGACAAACCTGTGACCATTCTTTGTATGTTTTAGCAGTGGTGGATTTCAAAAAATTTTCTAACCTATTCTGTGGGTGTGGCCTCCTTTGTGGGAGTGGCTTGCTGGCCATGTGACCTGGTGGGAGTGGCTTGCCGGCCATGTGTTTTCTTTCTCTCTCTCTCTCTCACTCTCTCTCTCTCTTTCCTTCCTTTTGTCTCTCTGTCCCTTTTTCCTTTTTTTCTTTCATCTCTCACTTTTTCTTTCTTTTTTCTTTTTTTCTATTTCTTTCTTCCTTTCTTTCTCTTTCTCTGTGTGAGTCTGTCTGTGTGTGTGTGTGTGTGTGTGTGTGTGTGTGTGTGTGTGTGAGTGAGAGAGAGAGAGAGAGAGAGAGAGAGTGGTGGGTTTCAAACACTTTTGGAACCACTTCTGTAGGTGTGGCCTGCTTTCCGGGTCCACTGGTGGAACCTCTTCTAACCGGTTCAGTAGATTTGACGAACCGGTTCTACTGAACTGTGCAAACTGGTAGGAACCCACCTCTGTGTTTTAGCCTCCAGTCCTTTAATCATTCTTGTTGCTCTTCTCTTTCAACATTCAACAAAGGAAGGAAAGAATGTTATTAGATATATCATCAGTCCAATATATATTTACTTCCTTAACTAAAACAGAGCATAAACAGCCTGTCTCCCTCACCTGTTGGCCAAAACCCAGGTTGGGTTCATCTGATATAATTTTCTTTCCTAACAAAGCGGGCTTTGTTAGTTGTGGTGCCTTTGGTATACTATGGTTAAGCAAACAATGGGATAGTGCAATGTGTGAATCCAGTTACTAAATCTTGCTGGTGAAGGAAGTTAGCACCTACCCCTCTACTAGAAAAATGAAATATCCTAGGAAATATTAAAAAGGCAGAATATTACATTTCTCTGGATGAGAAATGGGGAAACATGTGTTTAGGCAGGAAACAGACTCACTCTTAATACTCCCACCCCTTTGTCAATGGGGCATTTAGTCCTGGGTCAGTCTATTCTACATAACAAAGATCTACCCCCTTCAGGCAGAGCCATTTCATTGCCCTTCATTGCACCACCCACCAAGTTTCAACCAAACTTAGCACACAGACAAACTTCAAAGCTAGCTATGACCTCTGACAGCAACCAATCAGGATACTCTTCCTGTGCCCCAGGAAGTTCAAAACCCAGAGAGGGCATAAAATCCAGGAACTCTCAGCATCTCTTCCCTTTTTCACCCAGGAGCTCCAAGCCATGTGGTCCTGTCCACCATTAAAACCATCTTTCCAAACAGCCTCCATGTTTCCAGTGTCTTTTTCCTCACTTGGAACTGAACCTAGATGGACATTTCCTCCAACACTGGCTATGTTTGAGGGTTCTGGGGCAAAATTCCACATTGTGCTTCTGCTCAAAAAATGATATAAATCTTGCAAATAAACAAAAAAATGTCTTCTTTTGCATATTACTTTGGTGGAGACAGATGGAGAAAGCTGCTTCTCTTCTTCAGGCCTTATTCACAAAAACATTTGCAGAATTACATGCAAATTAAAACTCAAGTTTCTAGAAAGGCCTACAGCTAATTGTGGGATGTGGAGGCCTAGCTCCTCATGAGCTAGGCTATCAGAGGAATTTCAAGTGGTAAAAAGGAGGGGAAAAACCAGAAAAACTAATTTCTTAAATATTTGTCTTTATTTTAACATTGAATTAGCTTCTCAATGTTCTCTCTATTTGGAGTAGAAGTAGGTGTTTAGGAATTTTCTGGTAATGTGACAAGAATGGACAATGACAACAGCCATTTGCCTTGTCTTTAAAAACAGATGACGCATTTACTCACTCATGGATAAGAAGTGGAAGGGAAGAGAGTACGCACTTTAAATAATATGAATATTTAATTTAAATAATATGAGAATAGTATGAGAAAGGAATAAGGAGAGCCAGGTATATTTGGGCTACAAGATCTGGGCTGCAGAAACCCTATGCGACTACTAGGTGGCAGCAAATACATTCAGGATACTCTGATCACTAGGTTGCCATCTAGTGGTTGTACTGATTTTTGCAATGCAGAATCCTAGGATAAAGAAACAGCTGCTTTAATGAGCTATTCATTAAATCCTGCAGGTTCCCAAACACCCTTTCCTAAATCACATCCAAAACACTGCAAATCAATTATTATTTATCAGTAGTAAAATTCGTAGTGGCATTTCATTTCATTTCAAATGACACACACACGTAGGAACTGGTGAAGATTCAGTAACTTCCACCTGGACCTTTTTTTTTTTTTTTTTTACCCTACCTTGCAGGCAGCCAAGCAGGGGAGATTTATAGCACTGCTGTTTCTTTCTCTACCAATTTTCCTCTTTTGCTAAATAGGAGGTTTTTTTTTCCAACTTCCCCTGCTGATGAAAGTATTGCAAGGGGAAATTGGAAAGGGAAATAAAATCTATTTCTTGAACTGGAAAAAAAATCTTCTCTGCTTTTGGTTTGGGGTTTTTTGGGTAGTGGTGAAAGGAGATTCAAAATTGCCTTTCCTTTTTCTTCTCAGAACATCTCTTTTTATCATGTAGCAGCTATCTATAACCTCTCAATGGCTGGTAGCTGCATAATCCACTTTAACTAAGAAATTAGCAGAGTTGGAAGGGACCTTGTAAGCAGTGGTGGGTTTCAAATTTTTTTAGAACCTCTTCTGTAGGTATGGCCTGCTTTGTGGGAGTGGCTTGCCGGCCATGGGATCAAGTGGGAGTGGCTTGACAGTCATGTGACTGGGTGGGCGTGGCCAACTTGTAAAATGTGGTGAAACTCATTTAACAACGCTCTTGCTTAGCATCAAAATGTTGGCTCAGAAACTCTGGCATTTGATGCACACAAGTCTTAAAGCTGTCAAGTTACAAGACCCTTGCACCCCTAACCCTTTAGGAAAAAAAAACCCCAGGGATGTTCAAACTTGACAGCTTTAAGACTTTAAGGTTTAGATAGGACTCTTTGAGGCGGGCGGGGCAATTGGTGAACCAGCCAATCAGTGAGTGGTGGGCGGGGCAAGTGTGGTGCGGAGGGGCGGGTGGGGAGCTGGAACCGGTTCTAAACGGCATGGTAGATTTGAGGAACCTCTTCTATAGAAGAGGTTAGAACTGGCAGGAACCCACCCCTGCTTGTAAGTCACCTAGTCCACCCCCCCCCCCAAGCAGGAGACCCTGCACCATTTCTGACAAATAGCAGGGGGATGGGGAGGGAAGGGGTAGGGAGAGGGGGAGGAGGAGATGATGATGATGATGATGATGATGATGATGATGATGATGTAGTAGTAGTAGTAGTAGTAGTAGTAGTAGTAGTAGTAGTAGTAGTAGTAGTAGTAGTAGTCATCGTCAAGGATCTTCAGTAACAAAGAGACCAGTTTTGCATTTGCTTCTAAGTCCTCAGAGCATTTTTTTCCCAAATGATCTTTTCCAAAATTATTTTGCCACGTATCAGGCTGACAACTACCTGGCTGGTGGTTTCTGCCTTTTACATGTTTATTTTGATTAATTAACTAAAGGAAGCTAGTCTGTTCACATTATAACTCCGGACCAGACAGAGATCAGGCACATCCTACTATGAGCTAGAAAGGGACAGATAAGGACAAGAGAGTATTCTATCGCAGAAAGCAGAAACTTCCAGGCATGATCTGGTGGCAGGCATGCACACAAATTAGGCACACACTATTTCTCTTCCTGTGTTGCTCTAGGAGAGACATTTCATTCAAATTAGTTTTATAATTCAAATGATTTCAGTAGAGCTTTTTGTTTGTTTGTTTGTTTTAAAGGTGGGAGGGTTGGTTTGGAACAAGCAAATCGCTTAGTTGGCGAGAAAGTATATGGGATACAAATAGGGTAGAGAAGAAAGGAGGGAGTTTCATTAGCATTTTCTCTCTGGTAACACAAGGGTTGGTGCTGGTCATGGAGCTTCTGCATTTTTTTAAAACAACATCACATTCGGTGGATGGCAGAGAGCAGACTTCAAACATTCCTTCACAACCAAGGAGAAATTGAACAACGATCCTCCTGATGAATGCACTTTTATTTACAAGGTGGTCATAACTCATGGAATCATAAAATTATCAGGGTCGGAAGCAGAGGTGGGTTCCTACCAGTTTGCACCTATTCAGTAGAACCAGTTCATCAAATCTACCGAACCGGTTAGAAGAGGTTCCACCAGTGGACCCGGAAAGCAGGCCACACCTACAGAAGAGGTTCCAAAAATTTTTGAAACCCACCACTGGTCGGAAGTGATCTTGGGGGTGTTTTAGTCCAATCCAGCCCCATGCAGGTATCTTCATATCATACCAGACATCTGGTTCTCCAGTTTTCTCTGGAGAACCTCCATTGATGGAGCACCCGCAACATCAGGAGACAGCCTGTTCCATTGCTTAATAGACAAGAAATTCCTTTTTATTTCAAGGTTGGATCGTTTACTGTAGAGCTTCCAACTACTTCTTGCTTAAGCCTCCCACACTATGGGGAATAAATTCACACCTTCCCTATGAAATCCCTTCATCTGTGGGAAGTATGCTATCACATCTCCCTTCTCTTCTTTAGGCTAAACATGCCAAGTTGCTTCTATTGCTCTTTGTAGGATTTAGCCTCTAAACCCCTTATCGTCTTTTCAATGTTCCCTGCAGTCTTTCCAGTTCCTCATTGTCCTTTTTGCATTGTGGTGGCAGAATTAGAAACAACATTCTAGGTGTGCGTGGAGCCATGCTATCACTTCCCATGAAATTGATACTATATCCTTACTAATGCAAACTCATACAGCTGTGCTTATCAGCTTTGGAAGCCATATTAACACTGGAAGCTTCCACGTTGCCACATTCTTGTGCTTGGGAAATTAGGAGGGGGGATTTAGTAGAGGGAATGTAGTTAGACATAATAGCATTCTTCTTATCGGTCAAGGTCATGGGATTCCTGCACCTGGATGAGGAATGAAGTGATGTCTTGAGTTGGCATGGATTGGGATTAGACCAGTGGTGAAATTCATTTTTTTTTATTACTGGTTCTGTGGGCATGGCTCGGTGGGCATGGTGTGGCTTGGTGGGCATGGTGTGGCTTGGTGGGCATGGCTTGGTGGGCGTGGCAGAGGAAGGATACTGCAAAATCTCCATTCCCACCCCTCTCTGGGGCCAGCCAGAGGTGGCATTTGCCGGTTCTCCAAACTACTCAAAATTTCCGCTACCGCTTCTCCAGAACCTGTCTGAACCTACTGGATTTCACCCCTGGATTGGACCACGTGATGGAGTGATGGGTGCAGGGGCTGGGTTTGGACCTTTGACTTACTGAGGAAAAACCCGGATCTCTCAGATTCAGATTTTCCCAGATGTGCCTGTATACCTAAAATAATAAATGGGAATTTTGAGCAAATGCCTGTCTCTGAGTTTTTTAATTGGAGTTGGGTCCTTCAGGAACACTGACAGCCTCACAATGCTGGCTCATCCTAATTTGTGGACTACCAAGACCACAAATTAGGAGGAACAGCATTCTAATATTTGAGGGGATGCAAGAAGCGGTCAGCCCATTTTCCAAAGCCCCAGAAGACAAGACAAGAAGCAATGGATGGAAACTAAACAAAGAGAGAAGCAACCTAGAACTAAGGTGAAATTTCCTTACAGTAAGAACAAATAACCAGTGGAACGGCTTGCCGTCAGAAGTTGTGGGTGCTCCATCACTGGGAGCTTTTAAGAGACTGGACAGCTTGTCTGGAATTGTATAGGGTCTCCTGTGTGAGCAGGGGGGTTGGACAAGATGACCTCCAAGGTCCCTTCCAACTCTGTTATTCTGTTCAGAAATACAGATCACAAATGCTACTCCTAAACAAGGTAATACTTGGTATTTGTTCCTCTGCGGTTTTTTTTTCCTGCCAAAGTGCTGTAGGAAGTTAAAATCCACCCCCCTTCCATCCCACCTCTCTGTTTCCTGTTCCTGTGTAAGAAATGTATTCTGATTGGTTGTCAGACTCCCAGGGGCTGGTATGTGTGTCTTAGCTAACCTTGTAGGTTGTGTGTCTTTTGAGTCCCAAAGCTTGGTTGTGTTCCCAGGTGCCCTGTGGTGAGATGGGTAAAGGGCTAATACTATCATGCCTTAATCCCACCACCCTGGAGCTGAAGGGGGAAATCGTTGTTATGTAGAATAGATGGGCTCAGGCATTTTAATGGCCCATTGACAAAGGTGGGGGCTATTAAGAGTGAGTCTGTTTCCTGCCTAAAACATGCATCTCCATTTCTTATCCGGGGAAATATAATATTCTACCTTCTTAATATTTCCAAGGATATTTCATTTTTCTAGCAGAAGGGTGGGTTTTAACTTCCTGCAGTGCAGAACTTACATTTCTCCCCACCTTTTATTCAATAGGGCCAAATGTTTAAGTCTGTCAAGATTCCTTTGAATCTTAAGCCTCTCTTCTGAAATATTAGCCATTTCCCTCCCTCCCCCTTTGTGTCAATTAAGCAAATCTATTAGTGTTCATTTTAAAGACCCACTATAAAACATTATTGTCTCATCAGGCAGCAGGATCTAGACAACCTTGAATGAACTTAGAAGTAACCAGGATTGGTACTCGATTGAAAGACTTATTAGGAAATCCCAGGACCGCAGGCTGAGAAACATAGTCATCATGAGAAATCTGGAAGAAAATTGCACGATTGTGCCTTTGAAGTCTCCAAGAGTTGAACATGATTTGGAGACTTCTTTATCTTGATTAATGTAAAAATGAAAGCACATTTTATTTGCCAGCCTAGGCTGTGCTGGGAGTTTCCATTCCGGAGAATTGTTGAAAAATTATGACTTGAAGCTATGCTGATCAACAGTTCCTCTGCAGCCATTAGCTGGCTCGCTTGCCAACTATCTCAGCCTAGAGTCGCCCTTGCCAGAATGCCCTGTTACTGCCTGATAAGCATTCCTTCTACATTGTTCTCTTCATTCCAGCATAATCTTCCTCCTGTTCATCATGAATGGTCTTTGGACAATCCCATCCATCAAAATATCCCAGCAACAAAACGCATGGAGAAATTTCCCCCTTCACTGCTCTCCTGTTGCAAAAACTGCCTTCCCCCAAATTCACCGAATCCCAACCAAGCTATGGAGATTTTTTAAAAAAATGTTTATTATAGGTGGGGTGAACTTTACAGAGCCTGTAACTGAAGCTCTGTTCTAACTGTTGGTCTATTTCTGCAACAGATTGAAGAGGCTGGTTGGATCTGAAAAAACAGTAGTATCTATCATCCATCTATCTATCTATCTATCTATCTATCTATCTATCTATCTATCTATCTATCTATCTATCTATCTATCTATCTATCATCTATCTAATCCAAATACCATTCACTCATCCCAAAATCTCCAGAACCGTAAAGCCTACAAACAAACTTGAAATTTGGCACGTATGTTCCTTTTGGCTTCTTGGTGCTTGCTAAGAAAATATTTTTCAAAATGACAATCAGACTATTAGTATTTCTTATACAGTAATTAACATGCTCTGATGCTAAGGAGTTCTACTCCTCTTCCCCACCTTAAAAGAACTCTGTTCTAATTGGCAGTTGCTTTATATTAACATGCTCTGATGCTAAGGAGTTAAGACATTCTACTCCCCCTCCCCACCTGAAAAGAACTCTGTTCCAACTGTCAGTTGCCTCACATTCTTTTACGTTAGTTCAAACTGGCAGACATTCCACTCTTTCACTCAGGAGAGGTTTGGGGCCCCTTACAGTACTTAAACGTCGGTACCTCACCAAAATGTCTACGCCTTCCACCTATGGAACTGCTTCCGGACTCAAGATGGCAGGAGCGATAGTTCCCTTATGTGTTTCAATTACCAACCACCACTGAGCCAACGTATTGAACTGGAGTGAACCAAATTTCTCCTGCATTGCCTGATCACATAGTTTTATTGCAAACGGATGAGTATCAGCTAGTATATATATATGAACTGAAATAGCATCCTACTTACAACTACAATTGACTCCAAACTTTGTGTTGCTAAGCAAGATTGTTGAGTATTCCCACATTTTACAATCCTTTTGCCAGTCGTTAAGCAAATCACTGAAGTTGTTAAATGAATTATGTGGTTGTTAGGTAAATCTAGCTTTACTCTTTGACGCTGTTTGTTGAAAACCAGCAGGGAAGGTACACATGGCGATCACATGACCCCGGGAGAGTGCAACTGGCATAAGTACATGCCAGTTGCCAAGTGCTTGAATTTAGCCTGTCCCCTCTGCCAAGTAGCTGAAGGGAACATAAAGCACATCCTCAGAAATTGTGTTGCGATGAGCCAGCCAGCAACCAAGGATACCAAACCACAAATCATTAGCAGAATTTATGCTATGCTCTAAATCAGAAGTCATCAACTTTTTCTAAGTTAAGGTTTGGTACGGTTTACTAAGAAACAGGTTTCCAAAAGCAAGAGACCAGTCAACAACAACAACAAAAAAATTGAGCCTGCTGATTTAAAATTTAATATATTGAAATGATTACTCTGCACTTGGGTATTTAACCATGTTCATCTTCTGTCATATTGGCAAATGACAGTTGAATAACTGGGGGATGGATATATGTGTTGTGGCCCGCCAGCAGCCAGTGGAGCTGGCAGCAGATTCGGACAGCGAGGAGGTTGGGGAGGAACATGGGCAGTGGTGGGATTCAAGTAATTTAACAACTGGTTCTCTGATCTAATGACCAGCTGGGTAGGTGTGGCTTGGTAGTCATGTGACCATGTGGGCATGGCCAACTCAACATCACTCAGGTTGATGGGCGCTTCGCCTTAGCTATTACAATGTAATGAGGGTTAACCAGAGAGGCAGTTTCTGTAAGCAGGTCAATAAAGATTAGGCTAGAAACAACACCAGAATGTTTCCTTCCTGCCTTCCTTACAGGATTAGCCCTGTAAAGTGGAAAAAAGCAAAAGGAGGTTTCTTCCAACATCTGGTTCTCTGAACTGCTTGGAAAGTTAACAACCGGTTCTCCCAAATAGGTGCGAACTGGCTGAATCCCACCACTGAACATGGTCCAGTCCTGGAGTCTGGAGAAGACTCTGATGAGGCAGAGAGGGGGGCCAGAGCCGTATGCCAGTTATCAGCTGTCTTCAGAGTCAGACATCAGTGAGGCAGACGAACAGCTGGAGCCTGTTCCCAGTGTGTGCATGCGCAGAGTTGCCAGATGAAGGGAACAGTTAAAGAACAGGGGTCGACCTGGGAGTAAGGCCACAGGTGGATGGCGCCTCCCAGAGGAAATAAAAAAGGAGCAAAAGGGGAGTGGAGTTTGTAGGAGACAATTAGTTCACTTAATTGGTTCGTGACTCTCCGAGACTCCTTGCCAGGTTTTGCAGATATCGGCCTGTCAGCTCTCCAAGCCAGATAAGGTCTGTGACTGTAAATCCTCCCTTGAAAGACTTCAAGGTGTTTGCTTCATGCTCTTGGGAAGCCTAAGTCAGAACAATATGAAACCTGGGGACCAGGGCTGTCTGTAGGGTAGACTTCAAAAAATGCTAAGATGGTATCCACCACCAGGCAGATACCCGCCTGGGTCCTCCAATTGTGCTTTTCTGGACAAAACCATATATCATAGCTAGTGCCACACATTGACTGTGACTAGTTTCATGTAACACACTAAGGTAAAACCACATTATGGCTTTCTGCAATGTCTGAAACCCAAGCAACACTGCAAGGAATTTCTTCCTGGCTCAGCCAAGGACATCTTATCTATCATTAATATATTGTTTGCATTCTCTGGCAGCCACGAACAGCCTGTTGCCTACTACCTGAGGCCAATCTGCTTATATCCTAAATTGACTCATATATTATAGCAAGTCATGGTTGCTTCTCTGCCTTCCTGCCACTGCAGCAATCCCATAAATGCAATAGAAACCCAGGGGCAGAATGCAAAAATACATTTACCTTGTTCAGTTTTCTTCTACTTATCTGAAAGGAAAGGGAAGTTTTTCCCCTCATTCGTTCGTTCATTCATTCATGTCATTGTTAAGATATTGGATTGAGTCTGGGAAAACTCAAGGGTCCGAATCTCCGTGGGGAGTTCATTCCAAAGGGCCGGAGCTGCAACAGAGAAGGCCCTCCCCCGGGTAGTAGCCAGATGGCATTGGCTGGTAGACGGAACCCGGAGGAGGCCCACCCTGTGCGATCTAATGGGTCTATGGGAGGTAGTTGGCAGAAGGCGGTCTCTCAAGTACCCAGGTCCAATACCATGAAGGGCTTTATAAGTTACAACTAGCACTTTGAAGTGTATCCGGAGACTGATTGGTAACCAGTGCAGCTCGCGGAGGATAGGTGTAACGTGGGTGTACCGAGGTGCACCCACAATCGCTCGCGCGGCTGCATTCTGGACGAGTTGTAGTCTCCGAAGTGCAAGTAGATTCTCATCCATGGAAGCTCTCTGGATAAGTTGCTGTTTTCCTTTCTTTTTTCTCTCAGCCCATCCTCAGTGGTGGGATTCTGCCGGTTTAACAACCATTTCAGTGATCATGTATTTGGGATATAAATGAGATAATAGAATAGAATAACAGAATTGGAAGGGACCTTGGAGGTCTTCTAGTCCAACTCCCTGCTTAGGCAGGTAAAATGGATCTTTTTCAATTCTTGGGGGAATTTTTGTAATGGAGGCAGGTGCTTTTCTGACTTTCCTTGGTTGGTCTGTCTTTATTATGGATAAACCGGGCAGGTGTATTAGGCTTTAGATAGGTCTACTGCAACTTCTTTTACCATCTCCCCTCCATCTCCATGTAAAATGAGGAAAAATGTGAATAGCGTCATTGCTACATCCAACAGGATCCACAAAGGCTGACCTTCAGTGAAGCTTTCTACTTTAGCACCTAACATAATATGGAACGCACAAACCAGAGCACTCTAATTCAAATCCTAAAGTTGTTTTTCAAAAGGCAACTGGACTTTCTTGGGTTTTTTTTTTCTTGAAAACATTTCGCTTGTCATCCAAGAAGCTTCTTCAGTTCTGAGTCCAGTTGCCTTTTGAAAAGCACCTTTGAGACCACCATGACCTAGATGATTGAGAATCTCCATGGACCCTCTAATCCAAGATATATAGGATATACAGGATCAGATACATAGTAGTGGCCAACCTTTTGGGAGGAAAAATGTATTTTGAAGTTTGATGGCTAATAACATCACTTTTTTTGCAGTAGTACCATAAAAGTATATATCAATGGAAAGATAATTTAATTAAGAATGTGATGCAACAAATTTTGTTCAATTATCTGTGTTCTATGAAAAGTTATAGATCAGAAGCGATCCAGCAATAAAACCCAGTTAATAGAAGCAATCATTCAATCTTGGTTTCACATTATAATAGTTGCAGAACTAAAAGACTTGGCTCACTCAATGGGAAGACGTTGTAAGGCTGTAATTCATGCTAAAGGTTACCAACTAAGTATTAACTGACATGGTGATAATTTTTGTATATCTCATTTTTTCTATGGTGATAAATTTTATATATCTCGTTTTTCCTACCTGTTTCACTTTTCTTCTTTATGACTGCTATTCTAATAGCAATTCCTTCATAAAAGTTATGGCATTGCATTCTTGATTAAATTATCTTTCCATTTATATATAATTTTATGGTACTACTCTCCAAAAAAAGTAGTGTTATTAGCCATCAAACCTCAAAAATACCCTTCCCCCAAAAAAGATTTCTACAATTTTGGCTACTACTGTACAGTCCAGTGAGGTAGCAACCCATAGATAGCTCCCAGTTTCTCATAAGGTAGCCAAAGCACGACACAATCTTAAAATTCAAAATAGTTTATTGCTCTTCTTTGTAAAAATGCACTTCTTACACTGTCTTTTACTTATTCAGCACTTTGTACCACTGGGTGTCAAAACTCTCTTGTTCAAGTGTGTAACACCATAATAGAGCTCGGATTTATCCCTGACATTCGCCTAAACAGTGCTGGTCGAAGACCCCGCTTAGCTTTTATATAAATACTGTAAAATTTCTCTAGACCTGCAGCATCATAAACAAAAGATCTATTAAAGTAGACAATGTGTTCAATAGTTTTTTTTTCTCGCTTTTCTTGCTTTTAAAAATATACCTAAAACTTTGAGATAATCTTAAAAGAGTAACAATTACAAATAAGAAAAAAATACAGTGCATCGACTTGAATATTGCACCGTCCTTAAAGCCAATATTACTTTTGCATGTCGAAAGCAATTTAGAACTCCCCAACACACAATTAATTTAGGTGTGAGTATTAGACAAGGCAGATATTACTATATTTTTCACCTGCAATTCACAGCTCCTGTGAATAAGGAGAGATCACAATAAATATTAAAATAGGCTCTCTTTTTTGTCTTTCTTGTAAGGCATTTGAGTAGTACAAAGTTTTTAATGGAAGGATCCTCCCACCCCTTGACCCCCAAAATTTGCTCCTCCCCCCCCTCATTTATGTATTCTCCAAATACCTTTTGCAACAAGGCTAAATAACAGGTGGCAAGAGTCGGATGGCGCATAAGCAACTTAAGTAATAAAGCAGAAAATGGCTGGTGATGAAATGAAACTGCCAGGAAGTGTTCAACAGTTTGCAGTTTTCACTTATAAGCACAGGGAGTGGGTGGGTGGGTGGGTGTGTTTGTCATTTTAGTCTATCTTTGCAATAATATCTGTCTCGATAAAAAGGAAGAGAGGGAAAGATGGAAAAAGAGATTTTCCAACGTTCGTCGTAAGAAGTCTTTTTTTTTTTTTTTGCAATGATGTTTTAAAAAGTCTGTAACACTATAAATAGCTTAGGTATAGATATGCATCCTTCCTAATAGGATCAATTTTTCTTTTTTTACTTTTTTTTTTTTTTTTTTTTACAAAAACTTGATTTTTTTTTTAAAAAAAAATTAAATTATTGTTTTTCTCCTTTGTTTTCTCGGCCCCCTTCCACGTCTTTGCATTCCTTCATAGCCAGAAAGGTTTTTCCGAAGACGGGTTTCTATTGCATACGGTCTGGTTGCAGCTGTGTCGCTGGATACTGCACAAAAGTTGTGGGTGCTGCTATTGGTAGACCGGCAGCCGTGGTAGGTTGAGGAAGGGCGCCCGTGTACCCGTATCCCACAAAGCCAGCAGCAGGAGAAGGAGCATAGGGATACTGGTCGTAGGCAGCAGCGGTGAATTGCGAGTAGGCCTGGCTCGCCGTTGTGTAGTCTATGTAAGGAGAAGTGATGGACTGGACAGGAGTCGGGATGACCACGCTGGGCTGAACAATTGCTTGAGGGTAGATAAAGTGATGGGCGAGCCTGTAAGAGGAGAGAGAAAGAGGTACAATCAGATTGTTTCTCTAAACAGTAAGTCGAATCATAACTGGGAAAGTAACAACACAGCTGAGGTTTAAATAAGATATAAGGATGACTGAAATCACGGAATGGTTGACTTGATAGATTCCTGGGAAGACATGGGTCATGAATAATGCAACGCAGAAGCTCCTGTTCACACTTACAATCAGCCAACGGCTTCAGAAATATTCTAGGGCACTCACTTTCACGACATTTGTAAAAGTCAGTAAAATTCCTTTGCCTGGATGTTTAAATGTATGTTCATATTTATTGTGTTAATATTTTAATGTTTTAAATGGTATTATAACTGCAAGACAGTTAGCCCACATAGAAACCGCCTTGGATGGATGGATGGATGGATGGATGGATGGATGGATGGATGGATGGATGGATGGATGGATAGATAGATAGATAGATAGATAGGTAGATAGATAGATAGATAGATAGATGACAGATATGGTATTCCTCACATGTTCACCAAAAGAGACTACTCTTTAACAGGAATGCCACATGGATTTCTTTAAACCTTGATGTTTCCTTCAGCCCGTTTCATTCCTTCATTTTAGGTCAGTCAAACAAACCCCACACTCACTAACACCGATGAGGTTGGATGATGAAACACGTGGAAGAAAACAACCAATTTCAGACAGCGCCAAGCACTCCGCAGTACGTTTGCAACTGCTGCAAAGCAGGTTGGAAATAGCTTCCTTAGATATTTTATATTTCTGGTTGTTTCATTCTCTTCTTTGAATTTTTTTTTTACAACTTATTACTTTTCCTTTTCTGTTTTCGTACTTCTTTTTCTAAAAAGAAAAATTCTACCAATCTGCCTGCTATAGAGGACCTGTATACTGCATGAGTCAAAAAGGGGGCAGAGAAAATATCTACAGACCCCTCACATCCTGAACATAAATTGTTTCAACTTCTACCCTCAAAATGACGCTATAGAGCACTGCACTCCTGAACAACTCGACACATGGACAGTTTTCCCCACATGCCATCCACTCTGCTTAACAACTAATTCACACAACACTGTCAAATAATTTACCAAGAATATATTCTTCTTCTCTTCCTTCCTAGTATCTATCTCTCCCCACTTATCACTATAACCATGTTGTTTGTATCTTTCAACTTATATTGTTTTTGTTTCCTAGTACTATTTGATAGCTTATTAGTAACCTTGACTATCACTAAGTATTGTATCTTTTTATTCTTGATGAATGTATTTTTATTTTCCTTATGTACATTGAGAGTATATGCATCAAAGACAAATTCCTTATGTGTCCAATCACACTTGGCCAATAAAGACTTCTATTCTATTCTATTCTATTCTATTCTATTCTATTCTGAATTTTTGCTTTTGATTTGATAGTTTTTAATCCTGTATAAATTATTTCCCAATAGCGTGTGTGTGTGTGTACACACCGTATTTTTGGAGTACAAGATGCACCTTCCCCCGCCCCCAAGTGCATGGAAATGTTGGTGCATCTTATACACCAAATACAGCCATTTTTGGCCTCCCGAAGCCCCACCCTTGCATCCTATTTTTGCTGAAAAACAGGCTGTTTTTCACAACGGGGGGCATTTTTGTCTTGCCCCAGCCCTGCTGAAGCCTACAGAGGGCTGCTGGGGGCTGAGGGAAGGCAAAAACTTTTTTTTCTTTCCTGTTCAAAATCTTGGTGCATCTTATACACTGGTGTGTCTTATAGTCTGAAAAATACGGTATGTATGTATGTATGTATGTATGTATGTATGTATGTATGTATGTATGTATGTATGTATGTATGTATATGTAGCATTAGGTGTTGAGATTGAGGTTTCCATCCAAATGGTCTCTTTTATTTTCCTCTTTGCAATACCTATGAGGTAAATAGCAAAGCTCCCCATATAGTCTGATAGTCACAGATTAATTTACTCTGCCTTGAATGATAGGAGGGCCCTTTTCAAGTTTATATAACATGTCAGGCTGTTCCATGTTTAGACATGTACTGGCACAATGCTGAAGGCTTTTTTTTTGCAGGACAGCAGTGACTTCAGGGGTCATCTGTTGTCAAGCATGAAATGCTTATTCTATTCAATTTTCTTCCTCATGCCTCCCAATTCCTATTTTCATGAAATCACCAAGCAAGCAAGCACCCTTCGTACAGGTTTCAGCTGAAAGGGCACAAGAGAGGGGGGGGGGAGGAGGGAGGGAGGGAGGGAGGGAGGGAGGGAGGGAGGGAGGGGAGGGGAGAGAGAGAGAGAGAGAGAGAGAGAGAGAGAGAGAGAGAGAGAGAGAGAGAGAGAGAGAGAGAGAGAGAGAGAGAGAGAGAGAGAGAGAGAGAGAGAGAGAGAGAGAGAGAGAGAGAGAGAGAGAAGAGAGACGTAACCCAAGTGTAGCTAAGCATTTCATGCTATGCTCTATTAATTCCTTTTCAGAAGAAATGGCTAAAAATAGAATGAAGGAGGTGGGGGCATCCCAGGGGGCTAGACGGGATGGCAGAGAACATCTTCACTAGTAGGTTTTCTGGTTAAACGGTATATTTTGACTGATTTAGCAGCTCTTCTCTCCAAGATTCCATTCTGAGGGTCAGGCCCATCTACTTTCAGATTTCCAGATGGCATTAAATGGTGCTTATCTGTGCCAAACTCTTTGTATCACTCATGCAATTATTGCACAGACCTTAACATACTACTTCAGTTGGCTGAAGGCCTGTCTACTTCATCAGTATTTGATGACCAAAGTGATAACACAGAATAACAGAGTCCTTGGGAAAGTCCTTGGAGGTCTTCTAGTTCAACGCCTGCTTGTACCAATCTGGACAAATGACTGTCCAATCTCTTCTTTAAAATCTCCAGTGATGGAGCACCCACAACTTCTGAAGACAAGTTGTTCCACTGGTTAATTGTTCTCATTCTCAGGAAATAGCTCCTTAATTCTAGACCTGATCCCTCTTTGATAATCTTCCACCTGTTACTTCTTGTTCTACCCTCAGGTGCCTTGGAGAATAGTTTGACCCCCTCTTCTTTGTGGCAACCCCTGAGATATTGGAACACTGCTATCACGTCATTCCTAGTCCTTCTTTTCATTAAACTAGACATACCCAGTTCTTGCAACCATTCTTCATATGTTTTAGCCTCTAGTCCAGAGGTGGGTTCCTACTGGTTTGGACCAGTTCGGCTGCCCGCACACCCAAACTGGTTCTATTGTCAGCGGTGCCATCTTGATTTTTGGTTCTGTGCATGCGCAAACAATCTCCATTGCAGAAATGTAACCCCCCCCTTTTTTTTTAACATTCTGCGCATGCGCAGAACTTTTTCTGGTGTAAATGTGCACAGGCGCAGAGCACACATTTGGCGTGCATAAATATTTTTTGCACCGAACCGGCAGTAATGCCGGTAGCAACCCACCCCTGCTCTAGACCCCGTATCATATTAGTTGCTTTTCTCTGCACTTTTTCTAGAATCTCAACATATTTTTGTATCACAGTGACCAAAACTAGATGCAGTATTCCAAGTATCATCTTACCAAAGCAGTATAAAGCAGCACTAACATTTCATGTAATCTTGATACCACCCCTCTATTGAGGCAGCCTGGTACTGTATTCGCTTTTTTGGTACCTGCGTACAATATATATTAATATGTACAAACTATTACATTCTACATCTCTCTCTCTCTCTCTCTCTCTCTCTCTCTCTCTCTCTCTCTCTCTCTCTCTCTCTCTCTCTCTCTCTCTCTCTCTCTCTTTCTCTCTCTCTCGCTCTCTCTCTCTCTCTCTCTCTCTCTCTCACACACACACACACACATCCCTCTCTCAAAGGACAAGAATCCTTCGATGAGGCAGAAATATTTTTTCATCTGTACCAATTTGGCATTGATGACACAGGTTTCTTGGGCCGTCCCACATCCTTGAGAAAAATTGATATGGGAGCTCATAGATCTGCACAAGGCTGTCCCCTGTTCTTATGATTCTGAGCAGTTTATTATCCATGCTGCATTCATCTTTGAGGGTCAACCATTCCTAATATGGCATCATCCAAAAGTATTAGGGCTACAACTTCCAAACTTTCCAGAAAGCAGGACGAAACAGGAAAATGATTGGAAATGAGTTGCAAAGGATTTTAGAAGGTACCAGGATCTTCTACGAAAGATGTTCCAATGTAAGTGCTATTCTGAGGTCTGAAGTTGTCAGCTATGGTTACACAGTTAATGCAATAGCGCTCAAAATCATAAGATCAGGGAACACATTTTTGCAGTTTTATGAATTTTCATATAAAAGGCTTTTCTCAAGAATTTGGGACTGCTCAAGAGAAGCTTCTAATACCTGACATCTGGTGGACATCAAGAATTTGGTAGGCCAGTTTAGTTTTTTTCATCATAGTCAACTGATTGCAACTATACTACTCAATTATAATATTTCTCCATACATATACAACCCTCCTCGCAAAAAAATTAAAATTGATTCTCCCACTGTCCTAAATGACAGAAAAGAACGATCTAGATTTGCTGTAAAGTTCTCTTCATAAGTTGTGGATTCTCCAACACTGGAGGTTTCTAAGAAGAGATTGGCCAACCATTTATCTGAAATGTTATAGGGCTGTGATGGTGAATATATGGCACACAAGCCATCACCCCAGCTCAGCTCCGCAGTGCATGCACCTCCCACCAGCCAGCTGGCTTTTGGATCTCTGCCACGCCTACAGGGGGGCCGGGGCACATGTGACAGATGTGCATGCATGCGTGGGGGCGGGGTGTACACATGGGGGTCACACGTACCTGTGGGGGGTGCACATGGGGATTGTGCGTGCATGTGTGGGGGCGGGGAGTGTGCAGGGGATCGTGCACACATGCACGGGGCAGGCCACACAGAGGGGGGGTAACACGCACATTGCCTTATGAGTGTGCGCGCACACACGCGCTTTCGGAACTCTGTGCCAAAAAGGTTAGCCATCACTGTTATAGGGTCTCCTGCTCGAACAGGGCGTTGGACTAGAAGACCTCCAAGGTCCCTTCCAACTCTGTTATTCTGTTAAGCATAGTAGCTTCAAAAGTGCTTTCCATCTCTTTATTTAGTAGCAACCCTTAGCCATTAATAATAACCAATGCTGGCAACTAAGCCATAAATAATGGGGTAGTGGGAGACTTAATTTAGACCAGACAGAGAAACAATTCCTTTATTCATCTCTAAGAGACAGCTGGTTTCATATGGATTGCACTTTAAACAAATTTATATTTAGCCTGCTGCAGGAATAGAGAAGGCAGAGAAGAGCCAAAGGTAGAAGCTATTTGTGCCCAGGGATGTCTCCGTAATTTCTTTAGAATTACATTCCACATAATAAATATATTTTTATGTGTCTGAAAGTTTCCGAACCTCCTTTTTCTTATATGTGTAGGATCTCCGTTTTGTTTTGGCAATTTGAGTCTAACTTCTGCTCTACATTCCTAACCATAGCAATTCATGTACTGCTCTAACGTGATTGCATATCTTTTTCCCTAATCAAGCAAACGTCTTAACCAAGTTAAATAATTCGCAGCACTTCAAGTGTATTACAACCCCTGGAATCTCTTACAACTAGCTATGCTTCTTAGGAATAATGGATGTTATCTCCAGTGCCTATGCTTAGATTAAATCCTACAATTCTTCTTACACCAACCATAGATATTAATTTAATGTGACCCAAATCCCAAACCTTTCTTGATTTAAAAGCAGGTTGATGGAAGCCTTAAACTGGAGAAAAGAAATTATCAAACAGAAATGGCAACCTAAACGTCCCCTAGAATAAGAGCAATTATTTGAATTAAAGTCTGGATTAAATGTTTGAATGGAAGAAAATACATTGATATGCTAAGTTGATTGAGTTGTATTTTTCTTTCTGTCCAAAGCACAGACCAATTTTGTGATGAAATTATCTTCCGGATAAATTATTAAAGATGCATCATAATGTGCTAAAAGCACAAGACTGAAACCTGAAAAGGTTTCATTTTTCATGTTTTGAAAATGAAAGTATGAACTTTCCTCTGTTTTGCAATTCTGTTTGAAACGTGTGGGAATCCAAGAACAGCCCGAGATAACGACTCTAAATGCCAGAAGAACATTTCATCTGAAACGCAATTATGAAAAACATCCATCTTGAAGCGGTCAACCCACATCAGATCTACCCTCTGAATGGGAGCTTGGGAGCTTTTCACAGCGTTACTGATTAACTCCTGGCCAAGACCACAAACAGTTCGAGCACATACCAAGAAACATACTCAAACCTAAAATTAGAACCATTGAGGTTTGTGGTAGAGACTCATGCCAGGTTTCTCTTGCTACCAAGAGAACAAGATGAGGAAGGCAGCATATGGCCACAATCAAGGTGAGACGGGAGTTGCGGGGCTGGATGATACACAAAACATCAACAAGACACAAAAACAGGACATACACATTTACAGGAGATTTGCAATACCTGTAAAAATAAGACATACCTAGTTTTAACTTAAGATCAGTTAATTTTATAGAAAATTTAATTCAATTTCTAAAATAGCTAGTACATATACTCTCCAAGCATCTAACTGAAGAAGTGGATGTAAGGACTTCTGGGATATTTTATCTTCCTTCCTTCCTTCCTTCCTTCCTTCCTTCCTTCCTTCCTTCCTTCCTTCCTTCCTTCCTTCCTTCCTCCTTACTCCCAAGTCCACCCCTGTTCTTTACCTGTTCCCTTCATCTAGCAACTCTGAGCATGATTGCGCATGCACACTGGGAAGAGGCTCCAGCTGTTCGTCTGCCTCACTGATGTCTGACTCCAAAGGCAGCTGATAACTGGCATACAACTCTGCCCCTCCCCTCTGTCTCCGACACAGAGCCTTCATCAGAGCCTTCCCCAGACTCCAGGACTGGCCCATGTCCCTCCCCAACCTCCTCACTGTCCGCTCTGTGGGCCACTGGTGGGCTACAACAGGATCAGCCTTTGCCAGATACTTATTTCTTCAAATTCTGAAAGGATGGGAATTGCGTAGAACTCAATGCACAGGAAGGGCACCAGTCTGAGAAGGCAGGGAGATATGTGTGGGCTTTAAAATGAAAACTCTGGTTTAAGGACCATAAGTTCTCTACAAAGGATAGGGGATCCTCTAAGGCCTTGATTTGTGTCCAGCTTTGATTCTTTCATTGGCCCATAACAGGGCCCTGAAGTGTGTGTGACTCATGAGGGCATCATACAATAATACAATAGCAGAGTTGGAAAGGACTTTGGAGGTCTTCTAGTTCAACCCCCTGCCTAGGCAGGAAACCCTATACCGTTTCAGACAAATGGCTATCCAACATCTTCTTAAAGACTTTCAGTGTTGGGGCATTCACAACGTCTGGAGGCAACTGATGATTTGTGCAGTTTCCAAGTTCTCATTCTTCTTCAAGTTCATTCTTCTTCTGCCATCCTTTTAAACCTAGAAACATCTCCCATTTCTCCAAGCTTTCACCATCAAAACCTTTCCAAACACATGCTCAGCTTTTTCCTAGGAAATTCAACATGTGCAAGGCTACGCCAACGAGAAGGGCTACAATACCTATTTAAAAGGTCAGTTCATCAATACAGTAGATTCATTCCCTCCCCTCCAGCCAGATGTTTCAACGTTTCATTTCTATATCCATGTTATCCGCCGCAACAGTGAGCCACATTAAAGGCTGGAAGAATTAGAAATGATTCTAGGAAGTTTATAAAAGGTTGTTGGGCAACCAAAGGGAAGATACAATAGACACAAAACAACAAAATACAAAGGCAGAGACAGTTTGTCAGCCAAGTGGAAAGAAGAAAGGAAAGAAAGGGAGAGGGGGGGAGAGAGAGGGGGAGAAGGAAGGAAGGAAGGAAGGAAGGAAGGAAGGAAGGAAGGGCATTTGTCCTCTTTTCTAAGAAGGAAAAGAATAAATAAATAGAGTTGACTCTTCCAGTCTGCAGAGACAGAAAAAATAATTTTCAAATGTGGACATCACCATAGAATTAAGAAGATAGTTATGAAACCAGACATTTTCATAGTTGATAGTAGGGGAAGAACCATCCATTTCTTTATGGCTATTTAATGGTTGATTACAACTCCTCTGAAAAAGAGTTGCCCGTGACTTTAAATCTTCCACTTTAATCATAGCTGGGGCTTATTATTATTATTTTTGAAGGTAAACTTAAACAGGAAGTAGACGGGGGCGTAGCAAAGGAGAGTTGGAGAGAAAACATTATACTGAGGGAGGAAGTGGATCTTGTAACACTGCAACAAAGCCAAGGTTACGACACAGGAGAGAGAGAGAAAGGAGAGGGGAGAACAAACAGATGAAAACGTTTTTCACTTCCATGTCCGTCAATGTAGCATTATCATCACCACTCCTTCTACTCTAGCGCTCAAGTTACAAAACGGAGCTGTGCAATCTGGACTGTTAGTGGGGGTGAGCAGGTGGTACATCAAAAAGTCAATGTGGTGATTTTGGTTTTGTGATTTTAGTCACCATTCTGACTTTTTTTGACACACACACACACACACACACACACACACACACACACACATGCATGCAAAAAGAATCCTCCCACAAACACAGGAACTCATAAACAAAATTACAGTTTGTTTCACTAACTTGGCTCAGAAGTACTTCCCTTGCCAAAGTCCCAGTTTCTATGTCCCATCTGCTTTTTTTGGGGGTTAACTGAATTTCTTTTCACACAAATGAAGATTGAGTGGGCCTGCAACAATGGGCTGATTAGTTGATTAGGAGTGAGTATCTCAATAGTAGGGCATCCGCTTGTTGTGCGCAGACCTTGGGTACGTGTGGCCCCGCCCAACGCTTTGGAACGGGTCACCAATCGCCTTCCCAAAGCTGTCATTACTATTTCATTTTTTGTGAGCTACAGGTAGAAAATTATTAAATAATTTGATCTGCATTAAAGAATTAAATGTGCTCTGGTTACTCCCACTAGTTCATTCTGAATCTACTTCTGCTTTGCGGTACTAACCGGGATGTGGCCCTGAATACCAGGTAGGGCACTGAAGTCTGGAAAAAAATGTTCTATACTCTGATTTATGAGGACTCCGATTCAATCTCAGTCCTTCAGAGAGCTCCTGTAGAAGTTGTAGAAGTGATTTAGTTCAGCTAAATTCAGTTTCCTAAAAAAACGGGTGAGCTCAAGATTTTATCATAGCAGCTTACACAGTTCAGCAATTGGCCATTCTGACAGAAGATCTCATACTGTGATGGCGAACCTATGGCAAGCGTGCAAGAGGCGGCACACAGAGCCCTCTCTGTGGGCACGGGTGCCATCGCCAGCTGCTCTTCAGGAGCGCCGGAAACCCGAAGACCAGCTAGCTGGTGTGCATGCGCTCCAGTGTCGACAAAGACCAGTTGGCCGGCGCGCATGCGCATGACAGAAACCCGAAGATCGGGGGGGCTGGCGTGTGCATGCACACTGGCCAGCTGGTCTTTGCGTTTCTGGTGCTCTGGTGCGCGTGCATGCATGCACATGCGGTTCCAGTTTGGACACTGGATGCCGAAAAGGTTCGGCGTCCCTGATCTAATTACATGCTCAGATGGAACCAATTCTTACACTCCCACAACTCTTTATTTTCTCTCACACAGTTCCCATCTCATCTTCACATCTCAATATCTATATTGCAGCTTTGAAAATGAAAACTCCTGAGAAGTCTGCACCAGAAAGACTTTTCCTTAGTTTTCAGAAAGGCTATTAGGAATGTGCTTTTAATAGCTTTTAGTGGCTTGATTGCCACTTTAATATTTTATGTTGGCCGGCTGACACGTTTTTTTAGGTTTTATGATGTTTTACAGGAGTTCACTGTGCATTATCTTGATGGTTGCTATAGCTTCTTCCAAAACAACTCGTGCGTGTAGTGCGATCCCAACTTCCATTTCTAAGGTTGGGATTCTATTAGTACCACTAGATTTTCTGACAAAGTAACAATCCTTTTTTTGACTCTTGAGAACACGTTATCTGTTCTGTAACAAAATGGTTCGTGTGGATCAGTGGTGGGATTCTAAATCTTCTCCTACTGGTTCTATGAGAGCATGGTTCGCGCATGCACTCACGCTTTATCCTCTGTGTGAGCGCTAGTGAGATGAGCTGTCGCGCAAATCAGCTGAGTTAAAAAACAAAGGAATATAAGACAGGGAACAACAGGGGAGGATGGGCGGGGCCAACTAGAGGTGGTATTTTCCGGTTCTCCGAAGTACTTAAAATGTCCGCTACCAGTTCACCTGAACTGCTCTGAACCAGCTGAAAACCATCTCTGGTATGGATGTGAGAGAAAAAGTATCTGTTCAAACGATGCACCTTTTCTGGGCAATGAGGCATATATGTGGACAAAATATCTATTTGTTAGAAGATAAATAGATAAAAGTTCTTCTCCTACAATCCTTTTACTTGAAGAAGCAAATAGGTACACTTCCTAACAAAACATCTAATTGGGGTTAATCGTAATTTATTTCCTTCCTTTTTAAATTCCATTTTTTCCTTCTTCCTTCAAGATATTGAAATATGGTCTCCAAGCTATGGAGCTGGGCTTTCGGTTTTGTTAACGTCTGGAGCATCTGACTGATCATTGACCAGCTGAATTTTCAGCTTGATCCAGATATCTCCGTCTGGAAAGTTCTGCAAAAGGCTTCCCAATTAGCACGTGCAATGCAGAATGTACTGATCACACAACTCTGGATGTTGGCCATTACAAAGCAGTCTTGCGTTAAGACAATCAGCTCAAATCTTTCTTTCAATGGCATGAAAATAAATAATGCTGAGCCAACAGCACGTTTGATGGCAATGCAACGGAAGAAAATTTGACTCCTTCAGTTTAAGCCTGAGCAACTTGGAATGGCAAACTAAATAAAAGGCTCCATTTACCAGGGACGGCAACAAGTAATTGTTTCAGCCATCAGAATCGTTACACATAAGCACAATTGCATGAAGAATACTATTTGTTGAAATGACCTTAAAATTATTGGTTTAAGATAGTATAGTCTTAAGGCTGAGAGATATTTATGAAAGTAAGAGTGGCGCTAGCACTCTATAGCCTTCTAGTTTCTACTTTATTTATTTCATTAACTTTAAGAAACATCTAAAACACTTTAAATCAGGTAGGTCACATTGCCTGACAGACACCAATGGATCTTCCTGAGGGTACTTTCCTTCCCCTTTCCTCCAAGTTTCTTTATAAGCCAAGTAGCTGATAACCCGGTGTAGCCTGAGTATCTATTTATCTCAAACCTGTATTAGAGGGAGCCCCCTTGTAGAGTACTGAGAAGCTGTTACCATGGTAACTCCACTGTACTGTACAGTAGAAGTCATTCTAAGGCACAACAGGCTGTATCTTAACAGAACTTAAATCCAAAATGCACACTACCACTGTCAAAAGTACTGTGACTTGACACTATAGATATAATTCAGTCCTTTTCATTTCAGCGGCCCAGGCTGGAACACACAGGCTGGGGGTATCTTACCGCCACGGTATTTGTTTCCAGAGAGTAAGTCATCTGTGTACCAAGTTTGGTTGAAATTGTTCAAAGCATTCCAGAGTTATGCTGGAACACACACACACACACACACACACACACACACACACACACACACACAGCCATTTTTTTATATATAGAAGATGAGTCCATCCATATCTTCATACCATTCATCTTAACTTAAGCTTCCAATGCTTAATTATGCCACCAGTTTTGTGGCTCATTTTTAATAAACAGCCTGGCTATTGGCTAATGCAGTGTTTTTCAACCTTTTTGTGCAAAGGCACACTTTTTTCATGAAAAAAATCACGAGGCACACCACCATTAGAAAATATTTAAAAAAATTAACTCTGTGCCTATATTGACTATATATAAAGTAATTTTCCCACGGCACACCTTACACTATCTCACGGCACACTAGTGTGCCGCGGCACAGTGGTTGAAAAACACTGGGCTAATGCTATATCCCCAGTACAGTAAGATTGAGCTTTCATCACTTCTCGTACTGGTATCAAATGTCACAAGATATTTTCTCTGAGTCACAAAGCACTTTGCAAAGCCAAGACTAAGACTTAATTAATTTTATTTTATGCAATTGTTACTCCACCCCTTTTCTAAATTATTTGCTATAATCTTTAAACCCAATAAAACAAGCCAGACAGCAAGAGGGTATGGGAATTTCAGTGAAGTCATAGACTTAAAAAAATGGAAGGCTAATTGGAGAGGACTCCTCCAACTGCACCAAATTAATCTACAACATCATAATGGTTCCTAGCTGCTTCTTGGCATGCATTATTCGCTAAGAAGATTGTGCTTCTTCTGTCCACCTGGGTACACAGAGTCTCCAGGGCATGTATGAACATGTTCTCCATGTGATCAGTTATATGGCTATACATTAGGAGGGCAAAATTATGTGATTCTTCCATCTTAAAGGAATGGGAAGAAGTAACATGATTTGGCATATCTATCTATCTATCATCTATCTATCATCTATCTATCATCTATCTATCTATCTATCTGTCTGTCTGTCTGTCTGTCTGTCCGTCCGTCCGTCCGTCCGTCCGTCCATCCATTGGCCAAATCATACATATATATTCATTCACATGGAACATCTACAAAATATGCATGTGTAAAATATCAGTTAAAGGCCTTAGTTGACACAAGACACTTAGTGGTCCCTCTACTTTGGTATAGATCACGGATGTCAAACTCAAGGCCCGTGGGTTCTTAGATCTGGCCTGCAGTGTCACCCTGCAAATAGTGAGGGACTGGCCCGTGGTGCCTCTGCCACTGAAAATGGGCTCCCAAGCTCCATTTCCGGCTGCAACGGCCTCCTGCAACCCTCTGCCAGCAAAAACGGAGCTCCCTTTTCACTGGAAGAGGGTTGCAGGAGCTGTCCCAGCCAGAAACGGAGCTCGGGAGCTCGTTTTTGCTGGCAGAGTACTCGGACTGCCATAGGCTCCCATAACATGAGTGACATCGAGCAGGCCACGCCCGCTCTCACCACACCCACCCCGGCCCCTGAGGTCAAATGCAACCCTGATGCGGCCCTCAATGAAATTGAGTTTGACACCCCTGGTATAAATACACTTACTATCACCAGCAAATCTTTTTTAGATTCATGGACTGAACCTTCCTAAGGAGAGAATTAGAGGAGTGTAGAACATGTGCATATATATGTACATGTGCATTTTTAGAGTATTTTTAGTATTTTTCCATTTTCTGGGAAATGAGGGATTTGTTGAGCAAACTGTTGGTATTTGTGGCTGTTTCTTGAACTCATTCTGAACCTCTGAGAATCAGTCTCTCTTCTTGAAACTGAAGAGCAAAAGGAGGCCTAAGAGATCAAAAGGATTATTTCACGTTTTGAAGATGCTGTGCTTAGGTCCTAGAAAATTGATTTTCTTTTAGCTTAATATAGTTTCTCTCTGATCTTGGTCAGTCACTCTCCCATAGCCTAACCTATGTCTCTGGATGTTTTGGTGGTCTTGTACTGCTTTTAGATATAAGAATAAGGATTGAAATATGAACCAGAGCTATATGCAGTCATTTTATACAGAGGCAAGCCATCTACAACAATCATTTTATGAATATATCTACAATATTTTCTGCAAAAATTCAAATGTGCCCACCAGCTTCATGATCTCATACTACTTCCTAGAATTCTTAATCTATTATTTTATACATGCCACAGAGCTACAACACCTTCTACATCAGTGTTTCTCAACCTTGGCGACTTTAAGTCCTGTGGACTTCAACTCCTAGAATCCCCCAGCCAGCACAGCTGGCTGGGGAATTCTGGGAGTTGAAGTCCACAGGATTTAAAGTCGCCAAGATTGAGAAACACTGTTCTACATCATCCAGTTGGGGCTGGAGATGCTTCTTGGATGAGAAGTGAAACATCTTCAAAGAAAAACCAGACAGCCCAGTTGCCTCTTGAAAAAGCACCTTTGGGACAACCATGGCCTGGATGACTGAGAATCTCATAACCAGAATTTAATCAAAAATGTTGGTAGCAAGCTTACATTTGAACCTGCAGCACTAAGAAGTTACCATTATGAGTAATGCTGCCCAGAGAAACTACATTAACCATGTCTAAAGTATTAGACAACAACGCTCAAAATTTCTCAAGAAACACAACCGGTCTATACTCTAGCAGGGAAAATGGGACGAAAGAGCCCAAGACATGTGGAGATTGGGAAAAGCAACTTAAAATACTGTAGTTGTCTTTTGTGGAATCATAGTGTTGTGGTCTGCCGGTGGCCTGTGGAGCTGGCAGCAGAGTCAGACAGTGAGAAGGTTGAGGTAGAACATGGGTCAGTCCTGGAGTCTGGGGAAGGCTCGGACAAGGGCTCTGCATCGGAGGCCAAGAGAGGGCCGAGGCCATCTGGTAGTGATGTGCTGCCTCCGGAGCCTCTGGAGCCTGACATCAGCGAGGCAGAAGAACAGTGTGAGCCTGTTCCCAGTGTGCACATGTGCAGAGCTGCCAGAAGGCAAGAACAGTTACAACAAAAGGGGCAACTCGGGAGTAAGGCTTGGAGATGTTTGCCCCCCCACCTCAAGACATAAAAGAGGAGCAAACGGATGTGAGCCTTTGCAGGAAGCAATTTTGTTCATTTTAGTCTCTGAGAATCTCAGTTTGGCCTTGCAAAACTAATTGGCAATTAGGTCTCTGGCAGCGTTTCAAGGGAGATGAAGGTGGGTGCTTATCAGCATTACCATGAAAGACTGTGGCAGACATCTGTCGGACTCTTCACAGACTGTTTGTGAATCATTAGGGGGTGTGAATGACCATAATTCACAGCTGTTTAAATAAAAGAGGGTTTTTGGGACTAAGCATGTGATTTATGCTTTATCAGGAAGCCTAGGTCAGAACACATAGCTGGAATAAGGTAGCAACTTCATCAAACCCAAGTCCCTGATCACTATAAGAATCCAAATGAAAGCATTTCTGGAAAATGTTTGTATAGTCTTTGTTTGAAGATATCTAATGTAAGAAAGAGGGGCCCCAATGTTAGTAATTGGCTTCATCATCACACATATTCTTAAGTAAGTTTCTTCCTAACATGTAAGCAGAATCTACTAGCAGCTGATAAGTGTTTGAAAACTGCCACGGGATCAACTTTCTACTCTCCTCAGAATTAAGATCACCTAGTTAAGAGCTCCATTTCCAGGATTTCTATTTCCTACTGATTAGTGATAAAACAATTGCAACAATATCACTTTATGCAGCAAATAAATCTACCAACTGGCAAAAAAAGATCCAGCCATTGCAACTAGCCTAATCTGTCAACTAAGCTCTCCGCCTTCACACACACATTTGTATTTCTTTGGAATCATAAATGTGCTGAGCCCTTATTTCAGTTTAATGGGATCAAAGGCTGAGCGCCAAAGAATTGAGGCCTTTGAACTATGGTGCTGGAGAAGACTCCTGCGAATTCCTTGGACTGCCAGTAGATCTAACTGGCCAGTCCTAGAGGAGATCAATCCTGACTGCTCTTTAGAAGGCCAAATCCTGAAGATTAAACTCAAATACTTTGGGCACCTAATGAGAAGGAAGGACTCACTGGAGAAGAGCCTAATGCTGGGAAACATTGAGGGCAAAAGAAGAAGGGGACGACAAATAATGAGGTGGCTGGATGGAGTCACTGAAGCAGTTGGCGTGAGCTTAAATGGACTCCAGAGGATGACAGAGGACAGGAAGGCCTGGAGGAATGTTGTCCATGGGGTCACGATGGGTCCGACACAACTTCGCAGCTAACAACAACAACAATGGGATCAGTAAGTAGGATCCAAAAAGACAACATTTGGTTCCTTTTTGCCTGTCTTATTTAAACAAAAGAAGCACCCCTAACCCTAACCCTTTAGCAAATTTATTTTAAAGGTTGTTTTAAAAGATCTGTAACCACACAATGCTTAGAAATTTGGATCTTTTTTTTCCCCCTAGACTGAAGAAGCCTTGAGTGTTCAAGGAATGTTGGTTTAATATTGAAGCCTATGTATTACCAATTGTCTCAACTGGACAAGAATAGAGCCAGTGGCCAAGCCTATGTTGCTAGGGGAGTGTTTGATGCTTTGCTAAGAAAAAAGGCACCATAGTAACCGAGATTGCTCAAGCAAATGGCCTTGCCGATCTGCATTTCTCACAATTAAACCACTGCTGGAACAGAATGTGGTGAAATTCCTGTTTACTGATCCAAATGATATATACTAATGATACCTCCCCTGCTTTCTTGCCTCAATCCATCTCTCAGCAACCAATAAATAATTTATAACAAACACTGTCCAAGTGGCCCAAGGGGCAGTTGGGATGGTTTTGATTGGGGAAGTGGTTGTCTAAAATCTAGAAAGGTAAATTGCTAAAGACATACGTATGGATATTTATGTCTCTTATACAGACATAAATACATGCCTGAACAATTCTTATTCATGCACTTAAGTTTTCTGCATACAGGAATAGAAAAAAAGTTGCAAAAATCCTTAATTACATATTGGAGAGGGATACAATCAAGATCAAGGAGGTACTAATATCACTCTATAAAGCCCTAGTAAGACCACATCTAGAGTACTGCATCCAGTTTTGGTCACCACACTATTAAAAAGATGTTGAGATTCTAGAAAAAGTGCAGAGACGGCCAACCAAGATAATGAGGGGGCTGGAGGCTAAAACATACGATGAACGGTTGCAGGAACTGGGCATGGCTAGTCGAGTGAAGAGAAGGACCAGGGGAGACATGATAGCAATGTTCCAATATTTGAGGGGCTGCCACAGAGAGGAAGGGGTCAAACTATTTTCCAAAGCATCCGAAGGCCAGACAAGGAATAATGGATGGAAACTGACCAAGGAGAGATTCAACCTAGAAATAAGGAGAAACTTTCTGATAGTGAGAACAATCAACCAATGGAACAGAAGTTGCCTTCAGAGGTTGTGGGGGCTTCATCACTTGAGACTTTCAAGAAGAGATTGGACTGCCATTTGTCAGAAATGGTGTGGGGGGTCTCCTGCTTGAGCGGGGGTTGGACTAGATGACCTATGAGGTCCCTTCCAACTCTGTTAATCTGTTAAACTTATAAATGTATATATGGACAAATGTACTTGAGAAGGTGGCCACATTCAGCCAATGTTGGCTGACCTAAGGAGCAGTTTAAGAAGAAAAAGAAGTCGTTAGTACTTGAAAAGAAGATTGCCTGGGAACTCCAAGCTTGTTGGCTCAACTGGAAAGTCAAAACACACCCAAGAAGGAAGTCACAAATCATTTCCAGAACATGCCAAGCTCCCTCACAAGAATATAGGTACTTCTCAACTTATAATCATTCGTTTAGTGACTGTTCAAAGTTACAACGGCACTGGAAAAAAAACTTTTAACAATTTCCCCACTTATAGTCACTGAAGCATCCCCATAATCACATGATCAAAATTTGGATGCCTGGTCCCTGGCATGCATTTATGACAGGTTTATGTGATCCTGTGGTGGGTTGCAGGAGGTACGCCCTGGTATGGGCGTACTGGTGCCTGCTGGGAGCACTGGGTACCGTTCCAGTATGGTGCTCCGGAGGACCCACCTGCCCGCCTGAGCTCCTTACCTGTATTTGAGCTCTTTGGTGCTTCCGCGCACGCAGCGTACAGCGCCTATGCAATGCTCCGCCGAGCGACTGGAGCATCGCAAAGGCATTGTGGAGGTAAGGATGCACGCACGAGCTGCGCACGTGTGCTACGCCTGTGCATGTGGGGGATGCCGGGCCCCGTTGCACTGTACCGGTTGCAACAAGATCCGGAACTCACCACTGATGTGATCGCTTGTTTGCGACCTTCTGACAAACGAAGTCAACAGGGAAGCCAGATAACCACCTTACTAACTTAAATGCAGTGATTCATTTAACAACTATGGCAAGAATGGTTGTAAAATAAGGCGAAACTCACGTAACTGTCTTGTGTAGCCACAGAAATATTGAGCTCAATTGTCTATGGAGATTCTCAGTTATCCAGGTCATGGTTATCTCAACTGTGATATTTTTTTCCAAAGGTGTTTTTTCCAGAGGCAACTGGACTTTCCGTTTTTTCTTTGAAGGCGTTTCGCTTCTCATCCAAGATTTTCATCCAACATGCTTCTTCAGTGCTGAAGAAGCTTGTAGGGTGAAAAGCGAAAATGTCTTCAAAGAAAAAAAGGAAGTCCGGCTCTGGAAAAAGCATTTTTTGGACAACCTGCATGACTGAGAACCTTCATAGCAACTGGACTTTATTTTTCCAACAAAGTCCAGTTGCTTTTTTTAGAAAAAAAACATATTTTGGGGCTCAATTGTGATTGTACGTTGAGGTCTACCTATATGTCAAGCCTATCCACAGGTGATACACTCCATGTGAAGGCTGGTGCACTTTTCCTTTGAAGGGCCTTTGTTGCCTTTTTCAATCCCTAATCTTGAACCTGTGAGCAGAAAGTTCTGGGGGCAGAGATCTGTTCACAACCACCTGTCATGCCTGCAAGCAAGCCATCTTTTCTTTTTGGACTTCAGGCCTGCCACACTTTCTACTGTGGGAAAATGGGAGGGGGAGAATTATATGGAGTTGGATGATATGTAGCCATAACAACATTCTTCTTAGAAAGTCAAGGTCATCCTTTGTCTCTGCACCTAGCTGGAACTGGATGGGTGGAATCTGCCTTCGTGGCACTGGAAGATTGGACCATGTGATGAACTTGTGGGTGTTGGGACAGGATCTTGAACTTTCAACTGGGTGGGAAAACCTGGAAGCTTTCAGATTCGGGTTTTCCCAGATGTGCTAACATGACATCTCTAATAAAATGGAACTTTGAGGAAACAGAAGTTTTATTTCATTGGGGGGTGTTGTTTGGAACCCTGACACCACGTATGAATTATCAGCATGTTCTAGGATTGCCTTATTTAGGCTGACTTGTTCCACACTGAACAATCTGTGCAACCATGTGCAAATGGTATTCTGGCAGCTGCTTTAGCTGGATCTACTTGCACTTGAAGCCAAGTGGTGATTGGAAGTAGAGACAAAGAGATGAAAAAGAATCTGGGAGAAAAAAAGATCAAGGGACGGATGCAATTTCTGCTATGGTAAGTGTATTGTAGTTGGCTGCAATTAAAAAAAAAAAATCAAGCGATGAATTGTCATCCTGTGTCATCCAGTGAAATGAAGGGTGGAGAAGCTTTTTCACAGTGAATAAATACATTATGGTATTTGTTGCTGCTGTACTGCTCCTCAAAAACCAAGATCATGGTTGTCAGCAAACAACCCATTAATTTACCACAGATAACTTTGAAAGGAATACTACTCGAAAAAGTTGAAAGGATCACGTACCTCGGTTCTAATTTACATGAAAGCTGGAATATGACCACTGAAGTAACAACAAGGATAGAGAAAGCTCAAACAGCATTCTTAAAAGTGAAAAATGTCTTCTACAGTCTCGACATAAGCCTAAGATTGAAAATCAGGCTTGTCAGATGCTACATCTTTTCTACCCTGGTCTACGGAGTGGAGAGTTGGTCTCTGATAGAAAGCCACTTGAAGAGACGAGAAGCATTTGAAATGTGGATTTACAGGCAGCTGTTATGCATACATTGGGTTGACAAAAACAGAAATGAGGAGGTGATAAGCTGCCTGGGAAAGCCAAGGGAAATCATCAAAACCATAAAAAAGCAAGTTAGAATATTTTGGGCGTGTGATGAGACACTCGGAAAAATACGGCATACTTCACTTAACCCTCCGGGGAAAGATTGAAGGCAAAGGAGGTCCAGGCAGAAGAAGAAGATCGTGGCTTCAAAACCTAAGGGACTAGTGTGGACAAAACTCAACAAAACATTTTCATGCGGAGGTTGATAAAACTAGGATCGCCAACATAAGCGCCAACAGATATGGCCCAACAAGAAGAATTTGCTACTATGGCTTTTCAGACTCGATCCCACAGGAATGCAGATGTAGTATCGGTCTGCAACTTGTTAGAGGAGATGTCCTTTTTTTCCTGGAATCACCTGTACAATCCTACAGCTGACTTAAGAAGATGCAGACAGGTGATGTGTTTGGGCCATTTTTGCTCCAAAGCAGAGATTTCCAACCTTGGCAACTTTAAGACCTGTGGACTTCAACTCCCAGAATTCCTCAGCCAGCAAAGCTTAAAGTTGCCAAGGTTGGAAAGCCCTGCTTCAAAGCACCTTTTGGGAAACTGATCTGAAGCACCGCACAATCTATTTACTACTAAATATGGTTCTTAAAAAGTAGGACAGCTTTAAAAAAGGAATAGCACACATTTGGGGGGGAAATACGGCTATTGGTAGTTACTTGTCACAATTTTTCTTATGTAATTGCTTCCTCTCATCTGTTCCTTTTCTGCCCTCAGCTAAAATGGCTCTTCTTATCTTAAAGCCATCTGTCGGGGCAGCCCAGCCAATCTGCAGGCATTCAACTCGGCTATTTTTCCAAAGTCTTCATCCTCCTCAATCCCTTTTCTCCCTGTCCTCCTTGGAAGTCCATGGCAAGAAGCCTTCTGAAAGAATAGCTCGGTTTGGCTGCCCTGTTATTTAATCCTTGGTGGTGGGTGGGTGGGTAACTAGCATATAGGAGTCTGTGTGCTTTGAAAGCTTCAAGGAAAGAATTGTTTGAGAGTTGAGTGACCTAGAAATGTGACAAATTAAATTCAAGTCACTCTTGGCATCTTTGAAGATGCACACAGTCATAGAAATGAAAGGAGCCACAACAATCACCCTCCCCAACTTTCTGCAGTATGCTGGAAGACCAGTTATGAATGGGTTTTCTGGGATTCATTCAGCCGGTGGGACAGGATTTGCATGACTGCCCGATTCTATTCTGCAGAGTGTTGTAAAGAAAGCTTGATTATGCTTTATTTGTTTACGTTCAAAGTATACGTTGGAATTAATGAAAGCTGCTATTGAAGGAAGGAAATGGCTGTTATGGTTACACAATGGTTACACCTGCTCTTTGCTCAGAGTCACCCTTATCACACTGTAATACCATTAATCACTAGAAACAAGGAGCAGTGTCATAGCTATTCACCACATAGTCCATTCAGTCGTAGCTTGGTTGCAATAAAATATGAAATATGCAATTAAATATGAAATCTTGCTAGAAAGGTGCTCTTCTTCTCGGACTCTCACATATGACTGCATTTTAAAGTGGTAGTATATAATATGGATATAATATCCTCGAACTGGTGTGTATGATACGCTACAAAGTACATGGAAGATCCCAGTTCAAAGAACATACAGATCAAGCTACATACTCTATTGTTCTAACCAAGCACAGTACTGTTTTCCTAAGAACTGATGGAAAAAGCAAAATGCAGACTCTTCAACTAAATGCATCCTGGGTTCAGTTGCTAAAATATATGCAGATAGTCCTTGTCCTACAACCATTCATTTAATGAGTCTGAAATTACAACAGCATAGAAAAAAGTAACTTGCAACTGTTTTCACACTTACGCATGCCCATGGTCACATGATCAAAATCAAACATTGGGCAACTGGCATGTATTTATGACAGCTGCAGTGTCCCGGGGTCATGTGATCATCTTTTGCAACTTTCTGATAAGCAAAGTCAATGGGGAAGCCATATTCACTTAACAACCGTCTTACTAGTTCAACAATTGCAGTGATTCACTTAATGCAAAAAAAACTTGTAAAACAGGGCAAAACTCACTTAACAACTGTCTTGCTTAGCAATAGAAAATTTGGGCTCAATTGTGAATGCAGGTCGAGGACTAGCTGTAAAGAATAAAACTGGAAAATGGGAGCAAGCAAAACCACAGAAGATCAGGTGAGGAAAAAAGAAGCCAAAAAGGAAAGAAGTATCAGGAATTCTGGAGTGAAAGTGAACACAGAGTGACAATGCATGAGAAAGAGAGAGGGAGAGAGGGAGAGGGAGGGAGAAAAAAGGGGAGAGAGGGAGGGAGAGAGAGGGAGAGGGGAGAGAGAGGGAGGGAGAGAAAAAGGGAGGGAGAGAGAGAAAGGAAGGGAGAGAGAGAAAGGAAGGGAGAGAGAGGGGGAGAGAGAAAGGGGGGAGAGAGAGAGAGAGAAAGAGGGAAGTAGAGGGAAGGGAGGTGGAGAGGGAGGGGAGAGGGAGAAAGTCAGAGAGAGGGAGGAAAGGAGAGGGAGAGAAGAAGGGAGAGGGGGAGGGAGAGAAAGAGGGAGGGAGAGGGAGGTGGGAGGAGAAAGGGAGTGAGAGAGGGAAGGAGAGAGAGGGAGAGGGACAGAGCGGGGAGAGGCTCACCAAAAAGATTCAAAATGCTTGCAGGAAGGGAAAGAAAATGTTGTTTGCAAATATTATCTAGAATTATCCAGTTATAGAAACTCCAGGAGGACCAAGGGTAAGCATGCTACTGTTCTTTGTCATCAATAGAGACTCTGAGTGGGATTGGAGGTGATGATCCTCAGACTTCAAAGTTAAGAAGAAGGTCTTCGATGCCATCTTTGCTTTTACCTCTGGAGGTCATACAAGGCAGGGAAGGCTAGCCTATTTATTCATCCCACTCTTGCTGACGGAGAAAAGGTTTGCACTATTTTCAATAAACATTCAAGTTCAGGTCCTCTAAAATATTCCCCAAGTTTTCCCGGTCATGCAAGCTACTTGTGTAAGCACTCTTCTCACCAACATCAAACATTTCTCTCCTCTTCTCTGTTTGCCCACCAACAAATCCACCTGCAGCACCTGATTTCTAGACGATTTCAGGGTGGGCTGAAAACAACAGTGACTTTTGACCTGTATTTTCTCCTCTTACTACAATTCTTACTCTGCATTTCCTTCTTGCCACTGCAGCTTCATCAGCTATAATAACCAAAGCCCTCAAAATTGGGACTGAGCCAATTCTTATTATTACGTAGTATCAAACATGCCATAAAAAGCTTCTTCATAAGAAGAAGTTTTAAACAAATGCAAGATTCATATTCATAGCCCCTGACTGTTCCCCTTTTTTCCTGGGCACTGTAAATTTAAAGCACATATTCATAGACAGGTCAGGATTCAACATCTCAAAGTCATTGTGCAAATGGCTATCTGGGCTTCTTCAGAGGAACTGCAGAATTAGGAAACATCAACAATTGAGAAATGTGGCTATAAAAAAAAGCAGCTACGGAAAGCACCAAGTGAATTGAACTGGGTTAATGTTATAAATTTGAACAACCTTTTCACCATAACAGAACATAACAGAGTTGGAAGGGACCTTGGAGGTCTTCTAGTCCAATCCCCTGCTCAAGCAGGAAACCCTACACCATTTCAGACAAATGTTTGTCCAATCTCTTCTTTAAAACCTCCAGATCTGGAGCAAGTTGTTCCACTGATTAATTCTTTTTATTGTCAGGAAATTTCTCCTTAGTTCTAGGTTGTAACAGACTTTACTGAATGAAAATGCTGCTCTGATGCTGATGGCAAACAGAAAACACATTGGAAATTGGAGTATCTTTGCACTTGGCTATTAAGAGTAAGTAAAAAGATTTCTTACTTTTCCTCCAGAATAAAATGAGCATTCCAAAATTAGCGTTAGGAATGGTGTGGAAAAACTTATTTGAACCCTCCATACCAGTGATGGCGAACCTATGGCAAGTGTGTCAGAGATGGCACTCAGAGCCCTCTCTGCTGGCACGCGCACAGTTGCCCCAGGTCAGATCTCCATGGCTTTTCTTTCGTGAGCTTGTTTCCCTGCAAACAACGAAACAGAAGCTCACAAAAGAAAAAGGTCTTACCGCTTGCTGTGCTGCCGGTATTGGAATGACCTGCCTCCCGCCAGCCAGCTGGTCTTTGAATCTTTGCTGCGCATACGCATGTCCGTGCATGCACACGTCCATGTTTGCTCACGTGCACTTTTCAGTTTGGGCATGCGCACGCGAGCTGTTTGGGCACTTGGTGTCTAAAAGGTTCACCATCACTGCTCTATACAAACCAAACAGATATATTAGCAATAGCAATAGCCCTTAGACTTGTATACCGCTTCATCGTGCTTTACAGCCCTCTCTACAGAGTCAGCACATTTCCCCCAACAATATGGTTCCACATTTTACCAACTTAGGAAGGAGGGAAGGCTGAGTCAACCTTGAGCCGGTCAAATTCCTTGCTGTGAGCAGTGTTAGCTGGGCCACCATGGCTCCCTATTAATTCCCTATTATGATGCCATCAGAGCAGCAAGAGGAAAAAAAACACCATCACCACTGGAATCATAAACTCAGAAGAGTGGAATAATCCAGAGCAGGAAAGTTGGAGAGGAAAGCTCTAAAGAAAGACAGTTTATGTGTGGGTTTCTGGTTGGGGGGGGGGGAGACACAGAGAAGATTAAATATTAATTCCTCTTGGCAAAGAAAACAATGGTCCATTGTTTCTTAAACCATCAGCCTTCCAAAGTTTTTTTCTCCCCCCCCCTCCCCAAGAGAACCGAATTTCCCCAAATTCATTAAAAGACACACGCATACCCACAAATTTCCATTTTCAGAAAGCAGTGCTGGAGAGCGAAAGAGAGCGATTCAGAGAATTACATCAATCATTAAACAGTTAAATGAAGTTAGGATGACAGTTGCTATTGTTGTCTCTAAGCACTCTTGGCTTTTCCAAAGCAGCTGCCAGATCCTATTAGATGTATAAAAAGAGGATGCTTTAGACCAAAGAGAGCTGGGATATTCTATTGAAAAGTGGAGACAATAGCCAATTTCTGTAAACTCCTCAAGTCCTGTATAACATCTGTCCAGAATCAATTTTTGACCTAATGTTTCTTTTCACTGAATATTAGATTTACTATCTGAATGCAATTTGTTCTCTGGCCTGGAATTGCCATGTGGGGCCCAAAGCAACGAGATGCAACCCGCTGCCAAGGCCTCCTGCATCGGCACCATTTAAATTAGAACTCAAACAAACAAACAAAGCTTTTGTTGGATTTTATAAAACTCACACAGCATGTCCTCGTAAGAGGCCTTTGGGTGCCTCAAGCCCAGGGAGGCCACAGTCCTATGGGACAAGGACCTCAGGAAAGAGACCTGCCTAAGGTCCAAGTAACACCCCCAACGAAAGAAAGCTCCAAGGCTTGAAGTTCCTCAAAAGTTCCATTTTATTAGAGATGTCATGTTGGCACATCGGGGAAAACCTTAATCTGAAAGCGTCCAGGTTTTCGCCACCCAAGTGAAAATTCAAGCCTCTGCCAAGCACCCACATGTCCCTCACATGGTCCAATCAGGCACCGTCCCAACCAGAGATGCCTCCCAATCACACCACTCCAGGTGCAGGGCAAGATGACCTTGACTCTCTGAGAAAGGAATATTATTTAGACCAGTGTTTCTCAACCTTGTCAACTTGAAGATGTCTGGACTTCAACTCCCAGAATTCCCCAGCCAGCGAATGCTGGCTGGGGAATTCTGGGAGTTGAAGTCCAGACATCTTCAAGTTGACAAGGTTGAGAAACACTGATTTAGACTATATATCTCCCCTACTCTATATAATTCCCCCCTCCCATTTTCCCACAGTAGAAAATGTGGCAGGCCTGATGGCCCAATGCAAATGATGGCCTCCAGGCCTGACATTGTCACCCATAAGAAACACAATCTCAGGGAATCATATGAAGGATCCTTTCAACTCCAGGGATAAGAATAAGATAAGTTCAAATGCATGAGTTCACATGTCAGGTTAAGCCATAGTTGGCTGAAAAAACATCCATCGGTTGAGTTTTTCATGTTGGGAAGATGTAGCAGGTTAGGCTAAAGTAGACCAAGCCACGTTAAAGGCTAGCATTTTATAAGAATGCAATCATTTTGCATGAGATACGTAAGCATAAAAGCTAAGCCATAATGTGAATGGCTTTATTTATTTTTCCGTGTATAAATCCAGCCAACCGTGGTTTGTTCAAATAAACAATATAATTAAACTATGACTTGAAGGCTCTGATCAAACCCAATCTCGTCATGGGGGAAGCATTATGGGAAGACTGGATGGGTACACACAACCCGTTAAATCTTAAGCATAAGTCACACAACCACTGGGTATACGTTACACATTCTACCTAAGTAAATAACATATATTAAAGCTTAATATCATGGTCTAACTTTCAAAACATTTAAAGATCACTCAATCCCATTTGAACTCAGCATAGTGTACATATGTATATATAGTGTTACCCTGTAGTAAGATAGGTAACCAATAAATTTGATTAAATAAATAAAAATGTATGAATCTAGCTGTTCTGCTTCCCAGAATAGGGTAAGAACCTCCACTCTGTTTCATCACCTATGATCATGAAATAGAGGAATTCAATTTAGCACTTAGACTTATATACCACTTCATAGTGCTTTACAGCCCTTTCTAAGGGCTTTACAGAGTCAGCCTATTGCCCCCAACAATCTGAGTCCCCATTTTACCCACCTCGGAAGGATGGAAGGCTGAGTCAACCTTGAGCTGGTGAGATCTGAACTGCCAAACTGCAGCTAACAGACAGCTGAAGTAGCCTGCAGTATTGCACTCTAACCACTGCGCCACCTCAGCTCTATTTACTAAAAGTGGAGATCAGTGGTGGGATTCAAAAATTTTTACTACAGGTTCTGTAGGTGTGGCTTGGCAGGCTTGGCATGACTTGGTGGGCTTGGTAGGGGAAGGATACTGTAAAATCTCCATTCCCTCCCCACTCCAGGGGAAGGCACTACAAAATCCCCATTCCCTCCCGATCAGCTGGGACTCAGGAGGTAGAGAATAGATGGGGGCAGGTCCAGTCAGAGGTGGTATTTACCATTTCTCCAAACTACTCAAAATTTCAACAACTGGTTCTTCAGAACTGGTCAGAACATGCTGAATACCACCTCTGGCGGAGATCATGGAATGAGCTTACAGATGATCCATCCCTGTAACAATTCTGGGACATATTGAAGAGGACCAGAGAAATAGAAATGTTGAACTATATCAGGAAGGAAACTTGTTTTTAATGTATTTTAAGATTATCCGCTATTTATAATCAATTGCTGACATAGTTGGCCCTACAAATAGAATGAACAGATGAACAAACAATCAAACAAATCACCCAATCTAAGGAAGTTTTCAAAAGGTTTGCTTCATATTCTAAGTGAGGACCAAGAATTCTTGTTTGAGATGCTGTAGCCATACTAAGTTTTGTAACTTAGAGCTTGTTTCCTCTGTCTTTGATGCTTTATGAATTCGTACCCAGATTGGTGGTTAACCCAGTTAAAAAAGAAAAGTTCCACTTACCCATAGGGTCTCTGAATAAGAGCTGGATGTAACTGCTGCACCCCTAAGGTAAAACCTAGGGAAAAATGGTTGAAGGAAAGTTAAACTAAATCATGCAACTTGGCGGCTTCTTCAACAGTGCAACCCAACTATAGGATATGCATTTTATTGCTTTCATATTTCACTTGTCAATATGCACTAAACCGTTTTGGATTGTGCTAGAAAGATGTATATGGCACATCTTCCCTTTCTTTAAAACTTTCCATCCGGCATACAAAAAAAATTGTACTTCAACGTTTTAATGATTGACGAATGATGAAATATTTGTGTTTTTTTAAAGAAATAAAACCTTTTTAAGATAAAAAAAAACTTTCCATCCTTTCTTACACAACATGACTTGAGTAGAATAATGGTACTGCAGTTGATCAATTCTCCCCAAATGTCTAGATTGATGTTCATATTTGCATCTTTTATTACTTTCTACTCAAGTGCCTCCAGTTTATTTATTTATTTAGATTGTGATTAAATTCAATTCTCTTAATGTTCACCTTGAGATTGCATTGCATTTACATCTTTGTTTCCTTTTGGTACACCTTCTGGAAGCAGAGTAATAAACATTTAAAATAACGTCAGTATGAACTGTGGAAGTGTTTTAACTCAAAATAGGGTCTCTCCTTGGCCTTCTCTATTTTTGGCAAAGAAAGTTTCAAAAATATCGTCCCCAGGTGAAATAGTACATACTGCGGAAGTGTACTTAAATCACAGCTTAAGCTTTATTAGCATCCATCTTAATTAGGTTTTCCTTAATTATTTACTATGCTGGGAACTCCATCCACTGCATTAACTCATAGTTCTGTAAACTGTGCACACCAACAAAAATAATTTAAATCAGTTTAATTTGTTTAATTTTCTATTTTGGGGGGCCACTTCCCCCTTAAACAGCAAAGGTGGGAATAATGGGGAAAGACTGGGAAAAAATGGGGAAAGTTACTAAAACAATAGAAGTAAAAGAGAGAAAAAAGAGTGGGAACAAAAAATATAGAAACTACAAAAACAAGAAAAAGAAAAAGCTGGGCAAATGTGTGGAAGAAAAGAATATAAGAGGAGTTCCTGGAGAATAAGAGAAAATGGTTGAAAGGAGGAAAGAAGGAAAAGGATTTACTAGTAGAATAGAATGAAATACGGTAATATTGTCATTGGTATATAGCTAATAAGATGTGAGGGAAACAAATTAATATTATTAATTGTGGATAGTTAATAAAGTGAAATGTTTATTATACAAAATTAAATTTGAGGATATATGTTATTGATAGTAAAATAGAATAATAGATGGAAATGAAATGTTAAATTTGATTAACTTGGAGGGGCAAATAATGATGTTGTTTATATATTAAAAAGAAATTAAAGTTAAGTTGGAAAATATGAAAAGAAAATAAGATGGCTGAAATTTGAAATGGAAATGTGATGTAAAATGAACTATGCACAAGAGAAGATGTAAAGTGGGGGAAATTCAGGCAACACTTTGTTTATAAAAGAAGTTAAAATATGTAACAAAAAATCCTTCGCTTTAAAAAAAATCAGTAGAGTAATTAGGTTTAGTATGTTTTGTGAACTTGACTAATGTATACCATGGGAAGAGCTAGTTATGCTTTGTAGAAAAATCAATGCATTGCAGAAAATCATATTCATAATCTGCCTAATGTTATTTTTTCTATATGTTTTTTAAAAAAGACGATTAAAGAAGAAATTGTGCAGAACAGAGTATTATTCAGATAAATGACCCTTTCTTTGGTAGATAAATGCAGCACTGACATGAACCTGATTTATACAAAATCACTTCTACCTAATTGGAAAATATTTGGCTGTAGTTTTTCAACTCTGTATACAAATTGAAATCATTTTCCTCTTTATGCAGCCATTTCTTTCTGTTTTTACAATACATTTGTTTTTAATGCATATTCAAAATTGCAGATATACATTCAAATATGCTCCACACACTAAAATATATTTGAATATACTTTCTGTTTTCTTTAAAAAAAAAACAATTAAGATCTTCAGCTTATATCTTTGCAGTTTCTATTTCATGTCTTACACAATGCTAGAAACTGAGGAAACAGAATCTATATTGAAGTGCAGGGCTCAAGATTTCTCTTGCTGATTTCCCATCTGCACGTGTGAAATTCTATCGTTTCACTTCATTTTGGCTTTATTTACAAATGTGAAATTTCCAGCAATCCTCTTGTTTTCAGGAACCTCACAATTTAGCTTTCTACATAGGAGGGAACTTTTTGTTAATGAAGCAGTAATACAGCTGCATATACCCTCTGGGACAGAGAAACACAGAGCTGGAAGGGGATGAATCCACAAAATTCTACCCGCAGCTTCATGCAAGAATTCAAATTAAAGTCCCCTTCAAGATCACACCAAGAAAGAGAAAGTCAGCACCTCTCTGGGTTCCCTGCATTTTCTCCAAGGAAGATACATATTTCTAACCTTCAGTTGATACCTCTGAAATTTAAATTTATTACTAGCTGATAAACCGGTGTTGTCCGGGTATTTATTTATAGGGGGGAAATGTCCAGACCAAACATAATTTCTAATATTGGATTTTCCCCCTTACCAGAGGGAGCCCCTTGTGGAGTACTGTGAAGCCCTTACCATGGCAATTGCTCTCCGCTGTAGATTAGAAGCCATTTTATGGCAGTACAGTAGAAGCTATTTTAAAGCACAACAGGCTGTATCTTAACAGAACACATAACCCGAGGGGTGTTAGGGATGCTTTATCCCCACAGTATTTTTTTCCAGAGAGTAAGTCATCTGTGTACCAAATTTGGTTGAAATTGCTTGAGGTGTTCCAGAGTTATGCTGGAACACAAACACACACAGAGCCATTTTTGTTTAGATAGATTCTGTGTCCTGCATTTGAAACAATCAAAAAGTTCTTAAGTTCTTCTGTCTAGCAGAGATGTTTGAAGAATGCATTAGTATATCCCCCTTCACTCTTGAGGTTAAACATACTCAGTCCCTTCAATCGGTGCCCATGGGTTCTCACCTTAATGTTGCTAGGCCAGTGATGGTGAACCAGCAATCCCCAACAATTATTTTCAGAAGCATGCCTGGTTCTCAACACAATTTTTGGAGGCTGTAGGGACCACACGAGAATGGGGTGTACTTTTTGCATGGTCTCTGGTATTTCTAAAAATGAGTTTATTTTGCTTGTATTTCATTTTTGTAATTACTTGACATTTCTTTATATAATGCAAGATTGGACTGTATTTTTTAAATAAGTGAATGCCAGCAGAGTCAAATTAGGCATTTTCTCAATTTTTGACCAGAGCCCAAAGGCCTTAAGGGGCATTTCAAGAAATTAAGATGGTTGCAGCCCAAAATTGTCCTAGGAAATGTGTTCATCTACTATTGTGGGGGAAAGTCAAAGGTCAGATTGTTTTAAATTTAAGAAATTAAATGAGAAGCTAACATGCATCAAAGCAAAGTGCCAACTCAAGCATTATCATCATTTCCAGGAACGTTTCTGGGCTCAGAAGCTTTCTTGGAAAATACACTGACAGGACTTTTAGGCTGTCTTTTCTTTGGAAGTGTGCCTACTTTCCCCCCACCAGGAGAAAGAAGATGGAAGAGGAAGTGATGCAGAGGATTCTGGGAAATGACATAAATTGGTAGAAGCAATCCAGACAGCTTGCCTTCCAAGAAATGAGTGATAGGTGATTGGTTCCACTCATTGTGGCCGCCATTTTGTGTAGGTGCTTGTGACATGAAAGTGCTTGTGAAATGCTCTCACCAGTTCAAATTTGCACATTAACTCTGCAAGAAGTGGAAAATCAATTAGATGTGCATATTTTAAAATATGCATCTCAATGGAATTTTGCCGGGTTTTAAATTTCTCTTGAACAGCAAATGAAGGATGGGCAAAGCGTTGCAAACTGAAATGTCCCAAATTCAAAACACCCTGTTCTGAGCACAAAACAGCCCTTTTAAGTGTTTTGGAAACATTTCAAGTTTGCTACTGAGAGTTTCATGCTCAGAACAGTCAATCTTGATGCCTGTCGAAAGGGCTCAAAAACCAGTTTTGTGTCAAACCTGAAACAACTGGTTTGTACTGAGAGACAGAGAGAGAGAGAGAGAGAGAGAGAGAGAGAGAGAGAGAGAGAGAGAGGGAGAGGGAGAGGGAGAGAAATTTAAATTTGAAATGTTTGCTTATACTTAGCAAGAAAAATTTATCTAAAGGTGAATAATTTTAAAGCATCAAATTAATGAGATGATGAGGTAAAAGTAAAGCTTCCCCTCACACATATGTGCTAGCTGTTCCTGACTCTATTTTTCTACTTGCATTTTTACAGGCTTTCAAACTGCTTGGTTGGCAGAAGCTGGGAAAAGTAAAGGGAGCTCACTCCATTACCCGGTGCCAGGGATTTGAATCACCAAACTGCTGACCTTTGTGATAGACAAGCTCAGTGTCTTAGCCACTGAGCCCTTGTGAGATCATGAGGATGATGGATTAATTCCAATTTCTGCTTGGCTTCAAATGTGCCCATTTTGGATGGCACAACCAATTCTGACTGAGGCAAACAAAAAAAGGATAAAGTTTGGACAAAAATGAAAAAGGGAACATTCACACCCCGTTCTACCATCGGACTCTGGTCATCTGCTACAAAAGGCTACCTAGTTTTGCTATTTAAGTATAAATTCCAGACATTGGTTTTGTGAACATTTTTCTTGTTTCCCCATCATGATTTTGGTCAACTGAGCTTTCATATAACGTTCATAGAAAAACAGAGAAAAAGATACGTATCCTTAATCATTGTCCTATCTCTGTTAAGCTTCATGTCAGACTCAACAATAAAACTCAGCTCTGCAGATAGATTACACCTTATTCAGGAAACAATTTACTCAGCATTAAGATGGTTTGATTGAACTAGCTTCTTTTTTTTCAATAAGAAGAAAGTCACATATAAACAAAATATATGTTCAGGACTCAGAAATCAATAAATATATATACATCTTATGCTCCTGGATTAAAATTCTAGGTTTTTCACACCAAACTTTATGTTTCAATAGATACTGCCTATTCTCTTGATTGCTTGGAAGCTCCTGGTCTTCTGTTATCATCTGAGAAATGTTTCTGAAGCCATACCAGCTTCATTCCTTACAACAGGCAACATTCCCTACTAACCGTAAGGACAGCACATGTCGATTTTGCGAAGTATTTTATTTAAACTTCATCTCTATAGCTGCCCATCTCAATCCAGTGACTCTGGATGGTGAACAAGTGCAAGTTGCACAAGTGAAAACAATGTTCAGTTTTATCCCGAGCATGCTAGAATCTCTAACCTGCAGTCTATCTTACAAGCCAATGGACTGTTGCATATGTCTCGTCATGAAGGGCATGAAATGTGGCATTGCAGGAAAAAATGCATAGTTTAGTTTACTTTATTGTCACTGCACATTGTACAATGAAATTAAATGCCATCTTCGGTGTACATTATAACTGAAAAAATAAAAACACAAACACACATCCGCCACATGCTATATAATTGAAATTAAAAACCTGATATTGCATTAATATTGAACTATAAAGTAGAATTCAATATGGTTACAGCCCTGGAATAGAAGCTGTTTTTCAGCCTGTTTGTCCTTGTTTTTATTGTCCTGTACCATCTGCTAGATGGTAATAGTTAAAAAAAAAAAAAAAGGTGCTCAGGATGAGATGGATCTTTAAGAATGTTTTGAATGTTCTTAAAGCAGCGGGAGCTATAAAACTCTTCCAAAGAGGGGAGAGGGCAACCAATGATTCTCTGGGCAATGACGTTAACCCTCTGGAGCGCTGTCCTATCTGCCACTGTGCAATTGCCAAACCATACATAGGTGCAGTAAGTTAAAATACTCTCTATGGTGCAGCCCTAGAAGGTCACCAGCAGTGTTTCATGTTTCCTGAGAAGTCTCAAGTAGTATAATCTCTGCTGGGCCCTTTTGACCAGTGCTGCAATGTGAGTGCTCCAGGTCAGGTCCTCTAAGAATCCAATTGCAAAACAAGCGTATGAAGAATTAATGAGTCAAGATGAAAGGGAAGATGGAGAAACTTGTGTAATGGGATGGAGCTGCTGAGATCCTCAAAAACATAGAAGTGAGGCATTTGAGGAACAAAAGCGAATGCTTGAATCAATATACATGTGAGGGGTATAAGGATGGCTTGCAAGATTAGAAAAATATAAAGGTATAATTTAGATTTGGTTACTTTTTCCTTTATTTTTATCTTTAATTTCTGTTGTTTTATTACTTTTTACTTTTTCCCCCCTATGCATGGAATAATGTTACTTATCCCCTAAAGCAGGGGTGTCAAACTCTCATTGTCATGGCAGCGTCATGTGACATATCGGGACTTCCCCCCCTTCACTAAACCGGGTGTGGGTGTGGCCAGCATGTGACACATCTGGTCCATGGCCCGCATGTTTAACAGCCCTGCCCTAAAGGAACAGTACAATAGGTATGTATATACACATCCAGCTGCTTTGGATTGCTTAAAACATGGTTTAGAACAGGGTGTAGACCCACTCAGTAATGCAAAACACTAAACCAAGATTATTAACCATGCTTATTGAACAACCCACAATAAGCATGGTTAATAATACAAACTAATACATCTTTCAATTATATAGGCTATATTTGGCAAATTATGGTTGCAGATAAAGGTTGCATTTGAATCATCTGGTACATCACTTTAAAACTTCTTACACAGAATGACAGGTTATAAATATTTGAATAAATCAATAAAGCTAGGCCAGAAAACAGGGAAACTCCATAATGATTTAGTGTAGCAGTCCCAACTTTTCTGGCACTTGTGACTGGTATTGTGGAAGACAATTTTTCCATGGATCAGGGAGGACGGAGGGGGAGGAGAACCAGGGAGCGGGGAGGACCCGACCTATTTCCTTAGTATGCACAGTTAACAGTAGGATTCACGCTTCTATAAGGATCTAGCCTGTTGATCTGAAGTGGAGCCAAGGCGGTGATGCTAGCACTGGGGAATGGCAGAAAATACAGATGAACTGTCAGTTGTTCACTCACTGCTCACCTCGACCTCTGCAGCCCAATTCCTAACAAGCCATGGACCAGCACCGGTCCGTGACCTGGGGGATGGAGCCCTCGGACTTAGTGCAGAGTTTCCCACCTCAGCAACTTTTAAGCTGTATTGAACGCATACCGATGAGCCATGGTGGCGCAGTGGTTAGAGTGCAGTGCTGCAGGCTACTTCTGCTGACTGCTGGCTGACTGCAATTTGGCAGTTCAAATCTCACCAGGCTCAAGTTTGACTCAGCCTTCCATCCTTCTGAGATAGGTAAAATGAGGACCCAGATTGTTGGGGGCGATAAAAACCACTTAGGGAGATCTGTAAAGCACTGTAAAGTGGTATATAAGTCTAAGAGCTATTGCTATACTGGTGGGGAATTCTAGGAAGGCCACATGGCTTAAAGCTGCTGGGGTTGAGAAACAATGGCTTAGTGCAATGTCTGAACCTAATCTATGGCTATTTATTGGGGCTTCTGCTGCATAATAGCACCTCCACTGATAGACACAGAGTCTGTTTGTGGCTTTGGATACGGCAAGCTTGGCAGTAGAAAACAAGTAAGAAAAGACTGCAGGATTTACTTGAACGCTGCATAAAGCATGAGAGTGGGATAAAATTGAACAGCCCTCTCTCAACAGAGGGGAAGGGATATGGCATCATCTATCTCCAGTCTGTTCAGCAATTCCAAGAAGGCTCCACACCCATTTGCACTACTCAAGTGACCCTGAGGACACAGATAAACCTCCAAGCGGCCTCAACGACTCTCTGAAAGAATGCAAATGACCAGCTGTCTGCAAGAAATATAAATCCTTCCATTCCCCACCATCCAAGTCAGAGCTGAAGAAGCTTCTTGGATGAGAAGCAAAACGTCTTCAAAGAAAAAAACCCAGAAAGCCCAGGTGCCTTTTGAGAAAAGCAGGTTAGAGCTCTATACTGGATTATCTCTACAGAAGTCCATATAAAACAGTGTTTCTCAGGTTTGGCAGGCTTTAAGATGGGGAGTTCTGGGACTTGAAGTTCACCCATCTTAAAGCTGCCAAGGTTGAGAAACGCTGGCATGGAAGGTGAAATAACTTAAGTGACGGTAAGAGAAGAGCTGTTGGCCTCACCAGTTTGAATACTCCTTGGCTTTGCTCCCAGATAGGCTAGGTTGACGTTTGCTTTCCGCCCATCAATGATGGGGTTGGGATCTTTGCAGGCTCTTTCAGCTGCAGCTCTGTCAGTCATGGTGACCTGGAAAGAAGCAGACAATTTCCCTTTGTAGAAATGCAGATCAAGCACAGATTTTGTTTTAGAAAGGCGTAGCACAGCTTCCCTCCCAATGGATGGGACAAGGGATGGATGCAACAATTAAAAATAAGATGTAAGAAAAGCAAACCTTAAAATTAAAAGCATAACCGGTTTTACGTTAGATAAATGCAAAATTTACATTTCCCCCCACATACGGCGTTAGCATGGCACAGGTGTAGCTCCCATCAAATAAGATGGAATCAGAGAGCCCACAGGACTTGTCTCTGGGTATGCTTGGTAGGTATTCTTGTAAATTATACAGTCATACATGACATAATAAAAAGGAAATTAAAGCCAAGGTGATGGGTGCTACTGCATGATCAAAGCCCTGGCCCATTATTATACCCACCACCCTGATTTTTTTCAGACCTCCACAGATCGTCCCTGATAAAATTTTGCAGATAAGACCCATACTTATCTGTTAACTGTAAGTGTCATGGCAATGAGTCAATTTCAAAAACCATGCAAAGATCAAAGACAGGTGACACAACCGTCCATTTTGACAGACTACAGTATTGTAACCAGAGAGGTCTTCATATACCTATCCCACTTTGGCATTTTTTTTAAAAAAGTATCTTAACCTGATTATCCTCCATGCATGTAAATATTGGCTTGGTTTGGACGCTTTTTATCAGTAATCATCTGGGAGGAATAAGCCAACACCAGGGGTGGGATTAAAAAATGTTAGCAACTGGTTCTCTGCCCGCTTGCTGTGTGGCCTCCTGTACCATGGGGGGGAACATTTTTGCCCTCCCCAGGCTCCGGAGGCTTTCCTCGTGTCTCCGGGAGGGCGAAAATAGCCTCCCCTGGGCTCTGGAGGCCGGAAACAGGCCCATTTCTGGACTTCCGGAAGTTCTGGGAGGCCTGTTTTTCCCCCTCCCAGAGCCTCTGTGTGGGCCCCGATTTACTTGCCATCATGAATGGGCCGCGTGGAGACTCCTAGAAGGGGCGGGGCCAGCTAGTCCTTGCAACTACCAGTTCGGCGAACGAGATGTAAAATTAACATCCGGTTCGCTCAAAACGTTCCAAAACGGCTGAATCCCACCCCTGGCCAACACCCCAGAAGACAAGTTCAGGATCCAGAAAGATCTTGACAGACTTGAACAATGGGCCCTATCCAACAAAATGAATTTCAAAGTGGAGAAAAGCGAAGTTTTACATGTAGGCAGGAAAAAACAAAGGTGTAAATGCAGATTAGGCGAGACCTGGCTCAAAAACAGTAACTGCGAGAGGGGCCTTGGAGTCCTAATGGATGATCACTTCAATACGAACCAGCAGTGTGCGGCAGCAGCCAAAAAAGCTAAATACAACCCTGGGTTGTATAAACAGAGGCATAGAATCAAAATCACGTGAAGTATTAGTACCACTTTATAAAACTCCAGTAACACCACACCTGGAATACTGCAACCAATTCTGGTCACCACACTACAGACAAGATATTGAAAGTACAGGGAAGAGCAACTAAGATCATCAAAGGCCTGGAAACTAAAACACATGAAGAACGGTTGATTTGGGTTTGGCTAGTCTAGAGAAAAGACAAATTAGGGATGACATGATAGCAGGTTGGTTTCTGGCATTTTTTTCTAGTTTCCAACAATAAACGCCCATTATGTAAAACTGAATCATTTAACGGCTATGGCATTTGCTTAACCATCACCAAAAAATGTCAAAAAAAAATGGATCCATTCATGTGATGTTTTGACTTATGCTCATAATGACTTATTGCCAGTAATTCTGGGCTCAGTAACGGCCCTAAATTGAGAACCACCTGTATTGTGGTCTGCCCAGCATAATTTATTACTCAGCTCAAAATAATTTTCAAACCTTAAACTATGGTGGCTAAACTATGATTTACTAAAACAATTCAGATATATCTTAAAAGCTTATTTTGAGCCTGATTTGGCTGATCTGAAAAAGCTAAATAAGAGTGAAACTTGATTAGTATCTTGTGACGTTAGTTAATATTATAGTCCGGTTTGATGAGGAACCATTTATGAGTTCTCTCTGAATATGCTTTTAAAGCCAAGTATATATCCCTTTATTGGTTAAGCCAGGGCTGTCAACCTCCAGCCTACGGGCCAGTTGCATCACACACCCAGTTAAGCAAAGGGGAGAAAAGTCGCAATACATCAGGTGACGCTGCTGTGATGATGTGGGTTTGACACCCCAGGACTAAGCCATTCAGTCCACAATTTAACTGGCTTGCTAACAGAATGTCACGGGTTATTTTGTCAAATAGTCTGTGGATACACTATGTCTATAAGATTATTATAATATGCTAAATAAAGAATTGAGGCCTATGAACTATGGTGCTGGAGAAGACTCCTGCAAGTCCCTTGGATTGCAAGGTGATCAAACTGGTCGGTCCTAGAGGAGATCAACCCTGACTGGTTTTTAGAAGGCCAGATCCTGAAGATGAAACTCAAATACTTTGGCCACCTAATGAGAAGGACGGACTCACTGGAGAAGGGCCTCATGCTGGGAAAGACTGAGGGCAAAAGAAGAAGGGGATGGCAGAGAATGAGGTGGCTGGATGGAGTCACTGAAACAGTCGGTGTGAGTTTAAATGGACTCCGGCGGATGGTAGAGGACAGGAAGGCCTGGAGGTCGCGATGGGTCAGACACGATTTCACAACTAACAACAAATAAAGATTCTGACAGGAAAATAAGGGAAGTCTGGTAAAAATTGTTTTTGAGAAATCCAAGTCAAATTTGAATACATTGGAAGTTAAAACCATCTGGCCTGCTCCTAAAACTGGAATTTAAAAAGGACATTTAAAGCACAATATGTTGCCTGGGTTCCATATTGCTCTAATGCAGTGGTTCCCAAATTTGGCAACTTTAAGACTTGTGGACTTCAACTCCCAGAATTCTCCAGCCAGCAGAGCTGGCTGGAGAATTCTGGGAGTTGAAGTCCACAAGTCTTAAAGTTGCCAAGTTTGGGAACCACTGCTCTAATGTGTGCATCACTGATCTGAGCTAAGCACAATGGATAACTTAACCATTACATTTATAAACCATGATTTATGGCTAGTCCTGCACAAACAAGACATAAGCACTTGTTGAAATGCAAATTGTATCAATAAAACACTGATGGTTAGAAGAGCCCTGGTGGGCCAGTGGTTAGGATGCAGTATGGAGTGCTGACCCTGCTCAGTACCAGGAGTTCAATCCTGACTGGCTCAAGGTTGACTCAGCTTTCCATCCTTCTGAGGTCAGTTAAAATGAGGACCCAGATTGATGGGGACAATATGCTGACACTGTAAAATGCTTCAAGAGGGCTGTAAAGCACTGTAAAGTAGTATATAAGTCTAAGAGCTATTGCTAGTGCTATTTAGGTATGGCAGCCAATTTGGTGTAATAGTTAAGACACAAAATTTGAAACCAGGAGACTGTGAGTTCTAGTCCCACCTTAGGGACAAAGCCAGCTGGATGACCTTACTCAGTCCCCCTCTCTCAGCCTCACAAAGAAGACAGGAAGGGAAAATCACTGCTAAAAATCTTGCCAAGAATAGTGGCCCAGGAAAGTCACTAGGAGTCAACACAGACTCGGAGCACACATCCCTCCCCCACTGTAGTAGATTAAGTATCCTCCACTGGGTGGGTTTGAAGAACAGCAAATGGCTTCATTATTCATTCCAGTTTCCCCCAGCAAGACAAGAAAGTGAAACTTTATTCGTTGGAACTTTACAGTTGCATGGGGTGAGGTAAGAGTTCATTTGCTGGTCAGGAAACTGAGCCTCACCTGTTGCTCTTAACAACAGATTTCCTCTTCAGAGTCTTTTTTTTTTAAGTCGGGAGTTTTAAGAAAACAACCAGAACAAGAGAAAGGGATGAAGTGTACAAAAAGCCTTTAGCTGCAATCCCCAGCATCTTTAAGAAGGGGTGTGTGTGTGAGTTCCTAGCAAACTGGCTTTCTCTGCACAACACACTTAAATCAAATCAGTTGCAGGATGAGTCACACAATCACCGAACCTCAGTCAGCAGTGGGGTGGGAGAGAGTTTATTTTAATTCCCCAACAGCCTTGAGTTTGTAAGGGAGAAGCTACATTCATCTGGTCAGTTACATTGTGTGAACATTGCTTGATCAAAAGTGGGATATTTTCCAACCCTTATCGAGACATTCTGCTAAGACAGCATGCTGGCTGGGGAATCCTGGGAGTTGAAGTCTACGTATCTTAAAAGTTGCCAAGGTTGAAAAACACTGCGATAAGAAAAAGAGTTGGCAATATGTACTGGCTGAACACAAAGGAGCTTTTCTGTTACTGAACTTTGGGTTAAAACCAGAGATCAGCCAGGGGCCACCTTCTCTCAAGCACCGATTCACTCAACGGTCATGGTCAAGCCATGCCTGTTGGGGAGGGGCTGTTTCATGAGCAGTAATAAAATTTTGCCGATAATGAACAAGCACAACACTGGATAGGTGAGCAGGCATTTCTTGAATAAAACAGATGAGGGCTCTTTAGTCCCATTATATTGGGTGTCAAACTCAATTTCACTGGGGGGCATCAAGGCTGTGGCTGACTTGTGGGGGGGGGTTGGTGTGGCCAACTTGGTGGGTATGGCCAACTTGGTGGGCGTGGCCAGCTTGACACCACTCCCCAAACTGCTGGCATGTTTCCTCTTCGCATTGGGTAGACTGGGCCGAAGCCATACTGGTCTGATCTTTCCTCTTTGCATTAGGTAGACCAGGACAGTCCCGTGGACTGGATCTGACCACATTGCGGGCCGGATCCAGCCCGTGGGCCTTAAGTTTGACACCCCTGCACCAGAGGTGGTATTCAGCAGGTTCTGACCAGTTCTGGAGAACTTGTAGCAGAAATTTTGAGTAGTTCGGAGAACTCTAATTGTCCCCGCCCCCCTCTATTCTCTGCCTCCCGAGTCCCAGCTGATCAGGAGGGAATGGGGATTTTGCAGTAACCTTCCCTTGGAGTTGGGAAGGAATGGAGATTTTACAGTATCCTCTCCCTGCCAGGCCCACCAAGCCACACCCACAAAACCGGTAGTAGAATTTTTGAATCCCACCACTGCCCTGCACTATATCAACTTTTGACCCAGTTACTGGGGCTATAAGCTGCAGAACTAGGACATTTGACTAGGTTGTATACTATGTGGACAAGGTCCACAGAGAAAATATAGAACAGCATGGGGCAGTGGTCAACAAGGATGTTGCAGTCTGCTCTACCTTCCTAATTCAGCATGCTTCCTTGAATGAGGCTCTTCTAACTACACCTTCTTTCCAGTAATAACAACTCTCTGAGAAGCCCAAGAGCAGCATCCGAGCTACATTTTGTCCCCTTCTGCACGTTTCAAACGACTCATGCCTACAGATGTGCTATTTCTGAACCTGGGATAATACATCACCACAATTTGTACCCACAATTTGTCATGCATGGAAGAACCAGTCTCTTGACCTTTGACACCAATGACTGGCTGAGAGCATTTGCTGTATAAAAAGATTCCAGGGACAGTCACAACACAGCATAGTGGAGCACATTCTTTGCAAGTGCTGCTTGCAAAACATTGTTGTTCTATCCTAGGATATTCCATGTCATCACACATTTCATGCCTTCATGCTTTTGAGTTTTTCCCCAGAAACTCAGCCAGCAGTCAGTGTATTTAGCATCACTGAAAAATTTAGATCTCCTATCAAGCTCCATGTTTTGGAGAATTTAATTCTTGTATTCCACATTCCAGCAATTCTATCGACAAGACACTGTTTTGCTTGGCCTTTGGCTACAATACTCACAATAAAGGTACTATTCAAGAATGGACATTGAAAGTAACAAACCTAGCTGAGATGGCTAAAATATCTGCATATCTCAAGGATCATTCAAACGAGAGATATAAACTGGAGTGGAGAAGATGGATTGACTATACTCAAAATAAATATGGGACTAAGAAATTTCAGATAGCTTATGACTAAAGAAACAAGGAATGATATAATTTGTTTAGAGCTAGCCTAGCAAGGAGGAGTTAAAGCTCAAATGAAAGATGATATTATTTTTTTAAAGTTTATTTTAGAATGTTTTTGTTAAAGATTTATACCCTGTATTGGTTCTGGGAAGTCGGGGGAGGGGAGGGAAGGTTAGGGTAAGGTAAGGTAAAGGTTGGTCACTGCTAATAATTATGTGGAAATATATTCATTTTATTTTCCTGGGCTCCAAGATCACCGCACATGGGGACTAGAGCCAAGAAATTAAAAGACGCTTGCTCCTGGGGAGGAAAGCTATGGCAAATCTAGACAGCATACTAAAAAGCAGAGACATCACCCTGCCAACAAAAGTGTATATAGTCACGGCTATGGTTGTCCCAGTTGCAATATATGGCTGTGAAAGTTGGACCATAAGAAAGGCTGAGACCAAAGAATTGAGGCCTTTGAACTCTAGTGCTGGAGAAGACTCCTGCGAGTCGCTTGGATTGCAAGACGATCAAACCGGTCAGTCCTAGAGGAGATCAACCCTGACTGCTCTTTAGAAGGGCAGATCCTGAAGATTAAACTCAAAAACTTTGGCCACCTAATGAGAAGGACGGACTCACTGGAGAAGAGCCTAATGCTGGGAAAGATTGAGGGCAAAAGAAGAAGGGGATGACAGAGAATGAGGTGGCTGGCTGGAGTTACTGAATGAGTAGGCATAAGCTTAAATGGACTCCCGGGAATGGTGGAGGACAAGAAGGCCTGGAGGAACGTTGTCCATGGGATCGTGATGGGTCAGACATGACTTCACGACTAACAACAACAACATGACAGTAATATCATATAATATCTCAGGTTTCAGGTGTTATTATGTTGAGGAAGAAGTAGGTGATGTTATAACTTACAGCGGATCAAGAAAGAAGGAAAGGATAGACTTTGTGGCCATTTCTGTAGCCAGATTTGGAAGTTTGAGGGAATATCACAAGTGTGCTTATAAATGGCTGTTGCAGGGAGTGGGGGCTGCCTATTTAAAACATGAATATCAAGGTGGACATATCTAGTCACAAAACACTGTTTTACCAGGAAGGTAAACTGCCAAAATTACTCCTTGGCACTCTCTTTACTATCTAATCTTACATTGATCTTTGCTTGGCAAAAAAGATCAACGTACAATTAGAGAGTAAAGAGAATTTGCTACATGGCACCCTTCCAAAGTAATCACAAGAAAACCTAACTTTTAATTTCTTTTTCTAGGAATGCTTAGAGGAAATCCAGAGGCATAAAGATACTAGAGGCCGATGTTTGTAATATGACTACTTTTCATTCAGTTTCTCTATATAGTTAAACCCATTAACAGATTTCATACTGCTGCCCTGGATTGGATCAAAAGCAAGTGACAGTATTTGTGTTGGCTGACTGCAATTGTTTTACATAGTGCATTTAAGGGGGAAAAAAGAGCTTAAACGTGTTCTGCATGTGTTTGTGCCTCTCTTATGATGCATTTTAATCTGCAAATTGATTTTATGATATCTCAGTGCTTCCTTAGTCATGCTTTAATTATCGAAAAATTGTCAACAATTTCCATTGTTACTGTTTCTTTGGAATCAAACTGAAATATGTTATATGTTACTTCCTCTGTAGTCAACCTTTGTTACTGGCTGTTCATGGTTTCCTACATTTCCTCCCTTCTCCAATAATCAGATTTAGCATCTTCCTCCCTTCTGATGGTTGGCTATTTTTGTTTCCTTCTTCCCAGGGAGAAAAGGAGAAAAATCTCCAATAGAAACTTTTGTTCTAATACTATTAAGTGTCCATTCTTCTTATTGTTCAGCTAGGTGAGAATTCTTTGGCGCTGAGCCTTTCTTATGGTCCAACTTTCACAGCCATACATTGCAAATGGTTTTCCCAATTGCAACATATGGCTGTGAAAGTTGGACCATAAGAAAGGCTGAGCGCCAAAGAATTGAGGCCTTTGAACTCTGGTGCTGGAGAAGACTCCTGCGAGTCCCTTGGACGGCAAGGTGATCCAACCGGTCAGTCCTAGAAGAGATCAACCCTGACTGCTCTTTAGAAGGCCAGATCCTGAAGATGAAACTCAAATACTTTGTCCATCTAATGAGAAGGAAGGACTCACTGGAGAAGAGCCTGATGCTGGAAGATTAAGGGCAAAAGAAGAAAGACACAACAGAGAATGAGGTGGCTGGCTGGAGTCATCGAAGGAGTAGGTGTGAGCTTAAATGGATTCCAGAGGATGATAAGAGGATAGGAAGTCCTAGAGGAAAGTTGTCCATGGGGTCGCGATGGGTCAAACACGACTTCGTAACTAACAACAAGAAGGTGAGAATATCTTGCTATTTTGGCCAACATCAAAAAGCTAAGGAGAGTCAGATAGTACTTGGGAGGGAATCTCCAAGCTGTAGATTTTTCAAAAAGGTGAAAATATATCCTAGAAAGCAGCAATAGGAGTATCTCTGTAGCTCCCAAACAAACTTTATTGAAGTAAGATTTCCTGTATTTGCTTATTACTTGAAAGGACAGGCATATCTCCATCCCCGAATTAACATCTCACGGCATACAGAGTTTCCCACTCACCATAGTATCTAAAATACTTTCCTGATATTAATTCCTTGGAAGTTCAACAATGTAGAGATAGAACAGTAATATATAAGCAGTTGCCATCCAATCTCTCCACCATTTTGAATGATCCGCAACTCACTTCGGAGACAGTTTTTGTTTCCTATCCTGTGATTTTTTTTGAAATGGTAGTGGAAAATGGTAAGATAGGCAAGGAACCTATCTTCAGTATAATGTTGTATCACAAAAACTTCCTGGCTTAGAATGGACAGTTGTGAGATATGGAAGAACGACACCACCAATGTTTACAAAACTGGAGTACAACTGCATCAAGGAGGATATAAAGTCATCCTGTCTCACAAACACATGTCTTTCAATTGTTCAGAGATCAGGGAAAGCAACCAACCAATTTGCAGTCATATCTCTAGTTTTCAAGACAAAGAATGTACCAATTTCCAAGAGAAATAGCATTATAAAGAATCCACATTTGGTGTTATCCCATCTCTTTGTCCAGTTTTAAGGCCCATCAATCCATCATTCCAAGGTTCTGCAAAATGAGTTCAGTTGCTATCTGGAAACATTAGAAGAAATTCCTATATTTCAGAAGACAACTTCGCGACAGAAGACAGACCATGCCCCCAAGGCTGCTTATACAGATATTAGATGATGCAGCAATGAGCCAATTATACCTATTTATTCAGAAACTTACTAGACCAGCAAACTGCCCTACCCTGTCATTAAGTTCTTTTCATTCTAGTTAAATGAAAAGAAGGACTAGGGGAGACATGATAGCAGTGTTCCAATATCTCAGGGGCTGCCACAAAGAAGAGGGAGTTAAACTATTCTCCAAAACACCTGAGGGTAGAACAAGAAGCAATGGGTGGAAACTAATCAAGGAAAGAAGCAACTTAGAACTGAGGAGAAATTTCCTAACAGTTAGAACAATTAATCAGTGGAACAACTTCCCTCCAGAAGTTGTGAATGCTCCAACAGTAGGAAGTTTTTAAGAAGATGTTGGATAACCATTTGTCTGAAGTGGTGTAGGGTTTCCTTAAGCAGGTGGTTGAACTAGAAGACCTTCAAGGTCCCTTCCAACTCTGTTATTCTATTCTATTCTATTCTATTCTATTCTATTCTAAGTCTCTTTTGTATTATTGTGGACAATAATCCTGATCTACAATTAAATGGAACCTGGTGAGACTATAAACGGCCTTTTTGAACTCAACTCGTTAGATCTAGGGAGCTGCTTCTGATCTCCAAAGAATCTTCCAGAACAGCAATCGCTGAACCCAACTGTTCACTTTCTATTCTGTTTAAAATTGGCAGCCAACTATCTTCACCACTTCTCTCCTCCCACCCGGCATCAATGATTCATCTTACCTCTGTTATGCCAACCACAGGCACTTCTGAAACTCATTCCCTAGAGACACATCTCAATCCGTTTCAGAAAACTTGAAAAGGATGGTTGCAGCTCTGGGGATGCTTAATGCACAATGTATTCCTTCTCATGTTTTACATTCCATTCCTCCCTCCCCAGTTGCTTCCTATCTGCTTAAAGTTCAGAGCAAGAAACACAATCCAGTCGGGGCGCACAAACATGAACTGGAATGAGTCCATGTTCAGACCACACGTTTAATCTAAGTGAAGGTAGTCTTCGACTTACAACAGTTTGTTTAGGGACCATTCGAAGATACAACGGCACTGAAAAAATGTGACTTATGACCGTTTCTCACCGTTACGATCGTTGTAGCATCCCCATGGTCACGTGATTTACATTTGGATGCTTGACAACTGACTCATATTTATGACGGTTGCAGTGTCCTGGGGTCATGTGATTCCCCTTTTACAACCTTCTGACAAGCAAAGCCGATGGGAAACCAGATTCACTTAACAACGGTGTTACTAATTTAACAACTGCAGTGATTCACTTAACAAATGTGGCAAGAAAAGTCTTACCATGGGACCAAACTCACTTAACACATCTCAATTAGCAACATAAATTTTGGGCCCAATTGCAGTTATAAGTTGAGGACTACCTGTACAGATTTCATTCACTGTCTGAATTCATTATAACATCTTAGATGTTATAACTAGGTAAGGTAGTTTCACAAAATTAAGCCACAAAGAAACGCACCACTAAGCCACAGCTAAACTGAGCAAAGTTAGCATTAATCAGGCTGAAAATACGATTCAGTTAAGCAGAGCTGTGCAAAAGCCTCTCACAATGAAAATGCCGTTCGTTTCCAATCCAGGATGGAGGAAGGAGAAGAAGAAAAGAGTTAGGTTTTCCCAAATTGTGTAAACAGGAAAGCCAAGTAGCTGACTCTGTGGTTTTTTCCCCAAGCCCCCAAAACTTTAACCTCAGACTGTTTACTGTTGACTTCACCCCATTCCTAAGAGGTCTGTAAGGGGCGTGCATAAGCACACCAATGTGCCTACCGTCCCTGTTCTACTGTCCCCATGTATTTTTATCAATTTCATGTATTCATAACCATATTCATACTTATATCTGTTATCTAATTCATGCTTGATGAAATAAATAAATAAATAGGAAGAAATACATAGATGATAGTTAGATAGTTAGTTAGTTAGTTAGTTAGTTAGTTAGTTAGTTAGTTAGTTAGATAGATAGATAGATAGATAGATAGATAGATAGATAGATAGATAGATAGATAGATAGATAGATAGATAGATAGATAGATAGATAGATAGATAGATAGATAGATAGATAGATAGAGCAAGCGGTTGCTTAAAGCCAGAGGGGAGCTGAAGAGGAGATTCAGATGCGCATTTTCTGCGATGTTCTGGACAAATCTTTCAACTGTTTCTCCCCACCCACCCCACCCCAAGGGCAGGTGGTAGAGATGTGCAAAAAGGAGCGAGCCCGATATGCCCAGTTTGGGATGATGGGTCATATAGCCCAAATCATCCGTACAGGACCCGGCAGGGAAAAGGCGACTCAGTAACGTCGTCCGAGGCTCCTCCGGAGCCTTTGTTACAAGTGTCTGGCGATTGCGGGGCCGGTCCCGACGGCTCCGGGGACACCCGAAGGGAAAAGACTCCCGGCGAGCGATGTGCCGCTCCACCCACTGCCCCGCGCACTTACAAAACCATATCCTCGGGATTTGCCCGTCTGCCGGTCGGTAATGACCACGGCTTCGTCGATGTCCCCGAAGACCTCGAAGTACTTCCTCAGCGAGGAGTCGGTGGTGTGGTAGGGCAGCCCCCCGACGAAGATCTTGGTGAAGGTAGTGTCCTTTTGCACCGTGTGCATGGCGCTGCCTCGGGCGGAACAAGCCCGGCGGCGGGAGCAGCGGAGGCTGTCGCTCCGGGAGAAGAAAGCGCCGGCGGCGGCCGGTGGTGGAGAAGAGGAGAGGCTGGCAAAAGCATCCAAAAGAGGCGCGGGGAAGCCGAGACGCCAGGGAAAAGTTCCAGGGCGGAGGAAAGGCGCTACGCAGCCGGGATCCTGGCTCTCGGCCACGGCGGGGAAGGCAAACCTGCTCCCCCGGGGGATCGGGCGCAAGGCTTACGGAGCGGACCTGCAGCCCCGCGTCCCATGCACCGGCGGCGGCGGCAACAACAGCAGCATCGGCGCCCTTTGCAAAAACGCACCGCTCGCCCGCCCGCCAAGATCGCCTCCCCGAGCCGCCGAGGACGAAAGTAATTTCTGGCAGATGCAACCAGCGGGCTTTGTACCCATCCTTCTTTCTCCCCCCGCCCCTCCGCCCGCTTCCACCCAAGATCCAACCACGCCTCCCCGTGCTCTGGCGGGGGGGGGAGAGGGAGGGGGAGGGGGAGAGAGCCGCAGAGGACCCTGGGCTTCGTAGTTTTCGCCACTCTCGGTCAAGGGCGGCGGGCAGGGGACTCTTAAAATGCTTCTGGCCGAGCTAGGATAGAATGAATAAGAGCTAGAAGGGATCTTGGAGGTCTTCTAGTCCAGCCTCCTGCTCAAGCATGCCATTTCAGACAAGTGGCTGTCTAGTCTCTTCTTAAAAACCTCCGGTGTTGAAGCACCCACAAGTTTGGAAGTTTGTAAATTTGATTTTATTTATAGGCCGCCCAATCCCGAAGGATTCCGGGCGGCTTACAGAAGGGAAGAGAATAAAAGAATAAAAATAAAATAAGAAAAGTTAAAACGATACAAATACATTCATTTCAATCGGGGCTGGATCTCAACAATGAGGTCAACAGCCCCAGGCCTGCCGGAAAAACCAGGTCTTGACAGCTTTTCTGAAGGCCATGAGAGTGGGTGAGGTCCGGATTTCTGGGGGTAGTTCGTTCCAAAGGGTCGGGGCAGCCACAGAGAAGGCTCTCCTCTGGGGGCCCGCCAGCCGACATTGTCTGGCTGACTGCATCTGAAGGAGGCCAACCCTGTGGGATCTCAACTGCCGCTGGGAGGAGTGTGAATCTTGCAATCTGATTGTTTTCTGAAGGCAAGCTGTTCCACGGGTTAATTGTTCTCACTGTTAGGAAGCTTCTCCTTAATTCCAGATTGCTTCTCCCCTTGATTAGTTTCCAACCATTGTTTTGTGTCCTGCTCTCTGGTGCTTTGGAGAATAATTTGACCCCCCTCTTCTTTGGGACAGCTCCTCAAATACTGGAACACTGCTATTATGTCACCTCTAATTCTTCTTTTAGGGGACGCAGTGGCTCAGTGGCTGAGACACTGAGCTTGTCGATCAGAAAAGGTCAGCAGTTTGGCAGTTTGAATCCCTAGCGCTGTACAACAGAGTGAGCTTCCATTACTTGTCCTAGCTTCTGCCAACCTACCATAGCAATTTGAAAGCACATAAAATGCAAGTAGAAAAAGGTTCCACCACAAAACCGCGTTCGACTAAAGGGCGCTTGACGAAACCGCGTAGCTGACGTCATCACAACGCGACAACAGCGCGGAGAAAAAAGCACGCTGTAAACGCTAAACCTAAAATTAACCCCTAAACCTAAACCTAACCCCCCTAAACCTAATACTAAACCTAACCCTAAACCTAACCCTAAACCTAACCCTTAACCTAACGCTAAACCTAATCCTAACCCTTAACCTAACCCTAAACCTAACCCTAACCCTTAACCTAACCCTAAACCTAAACCTAACCCTAACCCTTAACCTAACCCTAAACCTAAACCTAAACCTAAACCTAACCCTAACCCTAACCCTTACCTTAACTTGAATTGGCTTGCTTTCAAAGCGCTATTTAAAGCGCCCTTCTTTCTCCGCGCTCGCTGTTGTCGCCCTGTTGATGATGTCAGCGACGCGGTTTAATCGGGCGCGCTTTAGTCGAGCACGGTTTTGTTGTGCCACGGTAGAAAAATATGGACCACTTTAGTGGGAAGGTAACAGTGTTCCATGCCCCTTTGGCGTTTAGTCATGCCGGCCACATGACCACGGAGACATCTTTGGACAGCACTGGCTCTTTGGCTTTGAAACGGAGATGAATACCGCCCCCTAGAGTCGGGAATGACTAGCACATATGTGCGAGGGGAACCTTTACTTACCTTAATTCTTCTTTTCTTTAGACTAACAAAATCCAAATCCTGCAGCCGTTCTTCATATGTTTTAGTCTCCAGGCCTTTAATCATCTTAGTTGCTCTGTCTATCTTTTTTGTAGTATAGTGACCAAAATTGGTTGCAGTATTGCAGGTGTGGTCTTACTAGGGTTTTATAAAGTGGAACTAATACTTCATGTGATCTTCATTGTATGTCTCTGTTTATACAACTCAGGGTTGTATTAGCTTTTTGGCTGCTGCTGCACACTGCTGGTTCATATTGAAGTGATCATCCATTAGAACTCCAAAGTCCCTCTCACAGTTACTGTTTTTGAGCCAGGTCTCGCCTAATCTGTATTTACACCTTTGGTTTTTCCTGCCTACATGTAAAACTTCGCTTTTCTCCACATTGAAATTCATATTGCTGGATAGAGGACATTTTTTAAGTTTGTCAAGATCTTTTTTTGAGCAGCATAGGAGCGGCATCCTTTCAGACTTTAGGGAACCGTCCTTGACAGCAGCCCTATTCCTTCCCGTGGGGTTCCCCAACCTGACTCGGCCATCTCTTGTTCCCCGTTTGAATTCTCAGAAACCTTAAATGAACTTTCTAAGGTAGTTGCTAGGGTTCTCATCTAAGGTGAGGGACAACTGCTTCTGGCTAAGTACAGGTTGTTGTTGTTGTTAGTTGTGAAGTTGTGTCCGACCCATCGCGACTCCATGGACCCCAGGGGATCGATCGCATGACGCTGGAACACTGCAACCGTCATCAATGTGAGTCAGTTGCTAAGGATCTGAATTTTCACCATGCGCATGCTGCAAGGGTTGTTAGAGTGAAAAATGAGCATACGTCACTTTTTTCTGTGCTGCTGTAACTTTGAATAGTCATTAAATGAACTGTTGTAAGTTGAAGACTACCTGTACATTCCTCACAGCTGCAGTACTGCATATGAGGCCAGCATCTTGTTATCCTTGGCAACTTTAAAACGTGGCACGACAAAACCGCGCTCGACTAAAGTGCGCCCGATTAAACCGCGTCGCTGACGTCATCAACAGGGCGACAACAGTGAGCGCGGAGAAAGAAGGGCGCTTTAAATAGCGCTTTGAAAGCAAGCCAATTCAAGTTAAGGTAAGGGTTAGGTTTAGGGTTAGATTTAGGGTTAGGTTTAGGGTTAGGTTAAAGGTTAGGGTTAGGTTTAGGGTTAGGTTAAGGGTTAGGATTAGGTTTAGGGTTAGGTTAAGGGTTAGGTTTAGGGTTAGGTTTAGGGTTAGGTTAAGGGTTAGGTTTAGGGTTAGGTTTAGGATTAGGTTTAGGGGGGTTAGGTTTAGGTTTAGGGGTTAATTTTAGGTTTAGCGTTTACAGCGTGCTTCTGTCTCCGCGCTGTTGTCGCCCTGTGATGACGTCAGCTACGCGGTTTCGTCGAGCGCGCTTTAGTCGAATGCGGTTTTGTGGTGGAACCCTTTAAAATGGGTGGACTTCAAGCTGGCTGGGGAATTGAGGTCCACCCATCTTAAAATGGCTAAGGTTGAAAGATACTGGTCTAATATGTAGCATGCTGGCTGGGGAATTCTGGGAATTGAAGTTCACCTATCTTAAATCTCTCAAGGTTGGGAAACATTGGCTTAGTCTGATGGGCAAAACACCTTGTTGACATGCCTGTGTTTCAATGTAGTTGAGTCTATAACGAGTGGACTTGTTTGAAACTTTTTGTTGCTTATCCAAGTAGCTTCTTCAGTCTGCGCAAGTTGGTTAGGGAACTCCATTACATCCCTACCCCCAAATGGTTTCATTTGTCACTTAATTTGAATAGGCCCATTAGGTGAGTAGACAGAAAGTCATTAAGAATCATTGTTCCTAACTCCTTTCTCCTAGGTGTGTTAGGGAAGGAACACCACAGGACCAGAATCAGCAGTATACCTTCATTTAAAGACAAGGAGACTCTTTTGAGGACAATAAAATTCATATTTTGGACACAGGAGACAGATGGTTTAAGAGATGAGTGAAGGAATCTACTGATGCCAAGTAGAAAATCATTCACTTAATAGAGGTGGAGGCCTCAGACCCAACCTGTCCCCCTTTTTAATGCTGTTTTTTCATCATTCCCTGGGAAAATTAAGACGACTTCACGCTGTAGGAAGAAATATCCATCTGGTTCAGTTCCAAGCTGGGAGAAAAACACTGGAGACAAAATGGAGGCTGGAGGCTGATTGGAAAGAGGGTCCATTTATTGATGAAGCAAAACCACATGAGTTCTGAGCAACTGACCACATGGAGTTGAGAGTGAGGGATTTTTATATCTTCTCTTGGGCTTTGCACTTGAGTTTCCTGTTCCTGTGCAAGCACATGTATTCTATTGGCTGTTGTCAGACTCCTATGGCGCATGTAGGGGTTATAGCTGGCTCTATAGGTTAAAGTACAAATCCTAGGAGTTTGTCTGAGCACCCAGGTTTGATTGAGGTTTCTGAGGGTGATGCAATGAAGAGGCTTGTATTTTGAAAGGGTAATTCCTATTGTGGCATAATGACTTTTTCTTATGTTGGCTCTTGGGTGAGGGTATTTGCTTATGAATAGAGCTATCTATCTCTTAAGTGTTGACATCTGCTGAGAGATATGAAGAAAGGTGAGGGCTGTTTTCTCCCTCTAAAAACATGTTTCTCCATTTCTCATCCAGGGAAATATAATATTCTGTTTTTTAAATATTTCTCAAGATATTTCATTCTTCTAGGGTGGTGGGTGGCTTCCCACAACAGGTTTACCAGAGAGGACACACCTAACCATCCACCTAGGATAAAGGATTTGGCAGACTCTTAATGACTCTCTGCCTACTCTCCTAGCAAGCCTATTCGGATTAGGCGGGAAATTAAAGATTCACATAGGGTGGCCCTAAACAGACTATTCAGAAGCTACTCAGATAAGCAGGAAATGTTTCAAACCAAAAAGGAAAAGTTCAGTCGCCATGACTCAACTTTAGACAACTCCACCTGGATGACACAAAAACTTCACTGACGTGTTTCAGTGAGGTGCACAAATGGGATCACTGAACCTGAAGCAGAGGTTTCTTGGTAAATCAAACTGTGTGCTCTAAAATAGAACTGATGCAGGGGGAAAAAAAAGGAAGAAAAATAAAACGGGCGGAGGAACCCTGAAATACGAAGCCACGTTTGGTCATTTGACACAGTTCCCCTATCTATCGTCCCCAAGCCGCCCTCTGTGCTAGTTGAGCCTTGCCTACTTCACAAGATAGGGTAAGGAGATGGCGCAGGAAATGGCGCAGACACGTGTACCTACATTTTATCAGGTTTTATTTATTTATTTTTCTTTATTATTTATCAAGCATATATAAGATAACAGATATAAGTGTAAACATGATTATGAATACATGAAATGAATATGAATACAAGAGAATATTAGGACAGGGATGGTGGGCACACTGGTATGCTTATGCACGCCCCTTAAAGACCTCTGAGGAATGGGGTGAGGTCGACAGTAGAGAGTCCAAGGTTAAAGTTTTGGGGGTTTGGGGAAGAAACCACAGAGTCAGGTAGTGCATTCCAGGCATTGACACTGTTACTGAAGTCGTATTTTCTGATGATGAAAGAAATGTCCTTCTGGGTTCAGCTCCAAGTGGGGAAAAAGACACTGGAGACATGGAAAGATGGTTTATTGTTGAACAGGGCCACATGGCTTGAGCCCTGAATAGAAAAGGTGATCACATGCTTCAATGTTGGTGGAGAAGAAGGGAAGGCTGAAGGAGGGGCTTGCTAGGCTTTTTATAACCTGTTTAGTCCCACCTCTCTGTTTCCTGTTCCTGTGTAAGAAATTTATTCTGATTGGTTGTCAGACTCCCATAGGGCCATGCAGGGGCAACTCTCTGGGTTGTTTTGAATCCAGGTTTAGTTGAGTTCTCAGATGCCATGTGGTCAGTTGAGTAAAATTCCTTAATCCCTTCCCCCTGGAGCTGCAGTGGAGAAGTCTTTATTGTGTAAAAGGGACTATCCTGGCCTTCTCAATGGCCCATTAACAGTGGGGATGGGCAGGAAGCTACAGGCAGCTATTCTGTCTTTTAAAACATGTTTCTTTCTTTTCATATACAGAGAAATATTCTGCCTTTTCAATATTTCCTAGGATATTTCATTTTTCTGGGAGAGGGCTGGATGATAACTTCCCACACTGCAGTCAAGTTTGGAGCGGTTTACTTTAAGTTTGTATCTATTGTGAGCTCTTGTTGTTGTGGTTGAAGCTGAAATAGTCATTGACAGGTAGGACATTGCAGCAGATAATTTTAGGTACCAAGCTTAGGTCGGATCGAAAACGGTGAAGTTCTGAGTTGTCTAAGGCCAAAATTTCAAGCCTGGTTGCATAAGGTATTCTGTTGTGAACAAAGGAGTGGAGCACTTTTCCTGAAATATCTCTGTCCTTGCTCAATTGTATTAATTTTTTGATACAATTAAAATTAAAGAGCCCCCTTTTGTGGAACGAATATTTATGTGAACGGGGGGTGGGGGGTGGGGGAGGGAGACAATTGGCTTTATATGCACGCCAGATAACCCGCACATTGAACAGTAGTGGGACATTCTCCAATTTACAGCTTAAAACGGAAAACGATTTGAACGGTTGGACTTTCCCGCCTGCGGATCATGGACTCTCCCGCTGAAACTACATTCCCCAGCAGCCACCGCGAGAGCGGCTCGTCTCCTTTCCCCCACTTCGCGAATATGGAACGTCGCTTTGCAAGCCGAGAAATCAACCGAGCGATTTGCAAGGAGGCGGGAGAAGAGGAGGTGGGGAAGGAGCGCCTAATTTGACTAAGAAATGCACCTTTTGCAAAGCAAATTGTGGGGTTTTTTTTGGTCGAGAAGCCCGCCGTTGGAAACCGCCTTAGGAGAGGCTTTGTTTGAAATCATTTTATTATTTTTTTTGGATAAAGGGGAAATTTTGCGGAAATCGCGATGCCCAATATTTGCATAATATTTGGAGAAGGTCAAAGGGAGATTTTGGCGGGACGGGGATCGCGAGGAGAGGCTGCCTTCTCCCCCCCCCCCCCTTTTTAAATTATAAATTAATTACAAGGGCAAGAGAGAAAGGGGGAGCCGCCCAAAGCGTATTTTTCCTACAGGGCTTGGTATTAAAGAGCTGAAATTATTTATAAACTTACTATATGGTACAACATCACGTGAACTTTTAAGAAACGCACAAAAACACCGAGGGAAACAAAAACACCAACATTATTTTAAGAGAATAGCACTTCCTCTTAATTTTCTTTGGGTTCACACGGTGCTCTAAAACCACAAAGTAATCATGACCTAAGTGCACACCTGGCTAGGGAAAAAAAACCATTGTTAACTGGTGTGGTTGATTGTGTAAACTCAAGCTGCTGTTTGGCTTAGCCGGATGTATGACTCCAGGAACAGAACACACATTTAGTTTTTAGCTTAGTCTGCTCAGCTTGTAATGTTCAGCCATTTTTGCAACTTATATCTTTTGCACTTAGTGGTTTGTGTCAACTCATTTTTGCTTAATTCAAACCTATGATTAAGATCCCAGGGCTTAGGGTGACTTACTGCCTTGAACCTGTTGGAATAAATGTCCTGGGTTCAGCTCCAAGTGGGGAAAAAGACACTGGAAACATGGAGGCTGTTTGGAAAGATGGTTTAATGGTAGACAGGATCACATGCTTCCAGATGTTGGGTGAAGAAGAAAAGAGGGCGAGATGCTGAAAATTCCTGGTTTTATGCCCTCTCTGACCTTTGATCTTGATCTTGCATTCTGATTGTTTTCAGACTCCCATGGGGCCATGCTGGGACAACTCTCTAGGCTGTGTTTTGAGTCCAAGTTTGGTTGAGCATTGCTTCTTCCCAGGTGCCCTGTGGTGAGATGGGTAATACTATCATGCCTTAATCCCATCACTTTAGGAAGGGGGAGATCTTTGTTATGTAGAATAGACTGCCTCAGGCCTTTTAATGGCCCATTGACAAAGGTGGGGGCTATTAAGAGTGAGTCTGTTTCCTGTCTTATCCAGAGAAATATAATATTCTGCCTTTTCAATATTTCCCAGGATATTTCATTTTTCTAGGAGAAGGGTGGGTTTTAACTTCCTGCAAACCATTTGCACTAGTTTGTGGGAGATAATTTTCAAACTTCTTTCTTTTGTCTAACTTGAAGAAAAGTTGCAGGCATCAGGCATTGATGGAACAGACTTAGAGCATCTAACTAACCAACTAACTTAATATGGAGGTTTTGGTTAGTTATTGCCTTGCATGACTTATTAAAAAAAATCTAATTTGCAAGCAAGAATGGAAGGCCTGGGATGATCCTGCCCTTATGCATATCTCGAAATTGGCTGTTATGGGACAAGGATGAAACCTAAGTAAACATCAGGCACAGCTTCAAATCTTGATTAGAACTTGGATATGGAACATCATTGCTTCCAGACATTGTGAATACCCCAACACTGGAAGTCTTTAAGATGATGTTGGATAGCCATTTGTCTGGAACGGTGTAGGGTTTTCTGCCTAGGCAGGGGGTTGGACTAGAAGACCTCTAAGGTCCCTTCCAACTATGCTATTGTATTGTATTGTATTGTATTGTATTGTATTGTATTGTATTGTATTGTATTGTATTAGGTAAACTGGATCTGGGTGGATGGGGGAACATCTTAGAAGAAAATTACAATTTCTCTATTTTGCCAAGATCCCAAAATGGAAGGGTCATATGTAGCTTGATAGAAAGGGGCTTTATTTTTTCCTCCTCTGCCATGGGAGGGACAGGCTCCAATGTTTAATTGGCGATCTAAATAGTTTGCTTGCCAAAGACGTTTGAGACAGGCTATGTGAAATTGAGGGATGCGATGGCTAAGATGCTGAGCTTGTCAATCAGAAAGTTTGGCAGTTCGAATCCCTAGCGCTGTGTAACGGAGTGAGCTCCTGTTACTTGTCCCAGCTTCTGCCAACCTCGTAGTTCGAAAGCTTGTAAAAAATGCAAGTAAAAAAATAGGGACCACCTTTGGTGGGAAGGTAACAGCTTTCCGTGCGCCTTTGGTATATAGTCATGCTGGCCACATGACCAAGGAAACATCTTCGGACAGCGCTGGTTCTTTGGCTTCGAAACGGAGATGAGCACCGCCCCTTAGAGTCAGGAACAACTAGCACATCTGTGCGAGGGGGACCTTTACCTTTAGGTGAAATTGCTATAGTTCTTAGTTTTACACATCTGCATAATGCACGGTTTATGTAGCAGAAATCTAGGACTTTGTGCTCAGCAGAAAAGAGTGCTTATAATTTACTTACATTCCTGGCTGCAAATCTTTATAATTCTTCATTTAAATCTGCCTTCCTGGGATTTATAGCCTGAAATGACTGTGTTTGGATGAAGAAACCAGTTTCTTCAGAAGAAGAATAGCTGAATCAAGTTAAGATCGCTTTAATGCTTTTTTTCCCTCTTTCTAGTTCACAAACCAGATTTTCCCCCATCATTATTTATAGCAGCAGCATTGAGATTTCAAAGGGCATAGTGCATTTAAGGCGATCTAGAAAAGCAGAGACAAAAAGAAAAACCCCTTGGATTCAGCAAGGCTGCTGCTTCAAACTGAAAAGGATTTAGAGTACCTTTTTTCAAGATGTCTGATAGCCTGGAGACTAACATCCATCTAGATCTCCTGTTCTTCCCACTAAATACAATACAATACAATAGCAGAGTTGGAAGGAACCTTGAAGGTCTTCTAGTCCAACCCCCTGCCTACACCACTTCAGACAAATGGTTATCCAACAAACATCTTCTTAAAGACTTCCAGTGTTGGGGCATTCACAACTTCTGGAGGCAAGTTGTTCCACTGGTTAATTGTTCTAACTGTCAGGAAATTTCTCAGTTCTGTTGCTTCTCTCCTTGATTAGTTTCCACCCATTGCTTCTGTTCTACCCTCAGGTGCCTTGGAAAATAGTTTGACTCCCTCTTCTTTGTGGCAACCCCTGAGATATTGGGACACTGCTCTCATGTCTCCCCTAGTCCTTCTTTCTATTAAACTAGACATACCCAGTTCCTGCAATCGTTTTTCATATGTTTTAATCTCCAGTCCCCTAATCATCTTTGTTGCTCTTCTCTGCACTCTTTCTAGAGTCTCCACATCTTTTCTACATCATGGTGTCCAAAACTGGATGCAGTATTCCAAGTGTGGCCTTACCAAGGCATTATAAAATGGTATTAACACTTCACGTGATCTTGATTCTATCCCTCTGTTTATGTAGCCTAGAACTGTGTTGACTTTTTTGGCAGCTGCTGCACACGGCTGGCTCATATTTAAATGGTTGTCCACTAGGACTCCAAGATCCCTTTCACAGTTACTACTGTTGAGCAAGGTACCACCTATACTGTACCTGTGCATTTCATTTTTGTTGCCTAAATGTAGAACTTTACTCTTTTCACCATTTAATTTCATTTTATTAGATAGTGCCCAATGTTCAAGTTTGTCAAGATCCTTCTGTATCTTTAGCCTATCTTCTGGAGTGTTGGCTATTCCTGCCAGCTTGGTATCATCTGCAAATTTGATGAGTTCCCTATTTATTCCCTCATCCAAATCATTGATGAAGATGTTGAAGAGTACTGGGCCCAAAACAGAGCCTTGTGGTACTCCACTGCATACTTCCCTCCATGAAGATGCAGTTCCGCTGAGGACTACATGTTGAGTGCGGTTGGTCAGCCAGTTACAAATCCATCTGGTGGTGATGCTGTCTAACCCATATTCTTCTACCTTTTCTAGTAGTATGTTATGGTCTACCTTACTGAAGTCCAAGTAAACTATATTGATGGCATTCCTCTGGTCCACTAATTTTGTCACATCATCAAAGAATGCAATAAGATTAGTCTGTCATGATCTGTTTTTGACAAACCCATGTTGGCTTTTGGCTATTACTTTGTTTGCTTCTAGGTGTTCGCTAATTCGTTGCTTGATAATCTTTTCCAGAATCTTTCCTGGTATTGAGGTCAGTCTGTAGTTTCCTGGATCTGGTTTTTTCCTTTTTTGAAGATGGGAACCACATCAGCTCTTTTCCAGTCCTCTGGTAGTTCCCCAATGCTCCAGGATCTCTGAAAGATATAGTTCAGTGGTTCTGAGATCTCATCTGCTAGTTCCTTCAGAACCCTGGGGTGTAATCCATCCGGTCCTGGTGATTTGAACACGTCTAGGGTAGACAGGTGCTCACTTACCATTTTCTTCCCTATTTCAATTTGTGTTCCTAATCTGATTTTTGTGGTGCAGTTTTTGATAGGTTGGACTGTTTTATCCCTTTGTGTAAAGACAGATGCAAAACATGAGTTAAATAGTTCTGCTTTCTCCCTGTTGCTTGCCACCTTCTTGCCACTTTCTCCCAGCAATGGACCAATTGTTTCCTTAACTTTTTTCTTGTTTTTAACATGTTGGAAGAAGCTTTTTTTGTTATTTTTTACTTTTGTGGCAAGCCTTTCTTCATTGTGAGCCTTAGCTTTCCTCACCTCATCTTTACAGGCTCAGGCTATTTGCTGATATTCTGCTTTAGTTATGTCCCACCCCCTTTCCACTTTTTATACTTATCTTTTTTGTCTTTCAATTTGTCAGATAGTTCTTTATGCAGTTTTTTCTTTTGGGAGCTGTTATTTTTCTTCTTCATTGGTATTGTGCTAGACTGGGATTTTGTAATCTCATTTTTCAAAATTTCCCAAGCTTCTTGAGTTGTTTTCCCCTTGAGGATTCTCATCCATGGAATTTTTCCCAAGCTCTCTCTAAGTTTATTGAAATTAGCTCTCTTAAAGTCCAAGACTCTAGTTTGAGTTTGTTTTACTACTTGTGTTTGCATAGTGTTGAATTCCAATATTGCATGGTCACTTGCCCCCAGGGTTCCTGTGGCTTCTATCATTTCTTCTCTGTTAGTGAGAATTAAGTCCAATATGGCTGATCCCCTTGTTCCCTTCTCTACTTTTTGGGAAACAAAGTTGTCTGCTAGGTTTGTTAGGAACCCATTGGATCTTCCACTTGGTGCAGAGTTTGTTTCCCAGTTGATGGCGCAGTGGTTAAATGCAGCACTGCAGGCTACTGCTAGATCAGCAGTTCAGCGGTTCAAATCTCACCGGCTCAGGGTTGACTCAGCCTTCCATCCTTCCGAGGTGGGTAAAATGAGGACCCGGATTGTTGGGGGCAATATGCTGACTCTCTGTAAACCGCTTAGAGAGGGCTGAAAGCCCTATGAAGCGGTATATAAGTCTACTGCTATTGCTATTGCTATTGATGTCAGGGTAATTAAAATCCCCCACTACTATTGTGGTATGCTTCCTACATACCTTAGTTAGCTGACTAGCAAAAAGTTCATCTACTTCCTCTGCTTGGTTGGGTGGCCTGTAGTATAGACCTATGGCAATGTCATTCCTCCCCCCCCCCCAAAAAAACCCCTTTAATATTGACCCAAATGCATTCAAGATAGTTCTCATCATTGTTGTGCTCTATTTCTGTAGAGAGGTAATTATTTCTTATATATAGCGCAACTCTACCTCCTCTTTTATTTGGTCTATTTTTTAAAAATAATTTAAATCCTTCTAGCTGTATGTTCCATTTGTCGGTTTCATCCCACCAAGTTTCTGTAATGGCAACAATATCATATCTGCCATCTTTTACTTGAATTTCTAATTCGCCCTGTTTATTCCTCATACTCTGTGCATTGGTATATAGACATTTGAGTCCATTTTGATTGACCCTGTGTATACTGTCTACATAACCTGTGTTATGCCTTCCCTTTTACACCACTCCTTTAGCCCCATATTAAACTCTACTACACACTGGCCCTTCCCTTTTTGTTCCTTATATACTGGTAAAAGATAAGCCTACAACCTATACCACTAAGTTCATACCCCAAGTTCTGGAAATCATTGTTCACAGAAAGTACATCTTTTTGGGACAGATCATTTGTGCCAAGATGTATAATAGCAGCAACATCACAGTCCTTCCTTGTATTCTTGAGTATCTTAATACGTCTCTTGTGTCTGCTTGCAGTAGCACCTGGGAGACACCTGACCTCTTTTAAAACCTCCATATCCTTTCCTAAATTTACATCCCTTATGATTGAATCACCAACCAGGTGACTTCTCTTTTTGCATATCTTGCTCTTCTTGTGCGACTGATGTATGATGCCTGGTTCTCCATTTCGCCTTTCCGAAGTAAATTCTTCATTTTGGACCACGATCCCCCGCTTATTTGAGTCATCGTTATCACAACTACCTTGACTTGTCTCTTTAGTATCCCCATTAGGGTCAGCAAGGGCGCTATATCTGTTATGCTGGGTCACAGCAAAAGCTTTGTGTTTATGGTTCACAGCTCTCACCCTGCCAGATCCCACGGTTGTCCAGACTGCTCTTCTCCTGCGGGATCTTTGTGGTAGGGGGAGCTGATAGCGTGGCATCTCCGTAGAGTGGAATGACCGAATTGGACACCTAATTTTTGCTTGGAGAGCACAGATTAGAGATTCTAGATATGTAATCTGTCTATGTAGACTAGTAATTTGTTTACAAAGGGTACAGTATCCAAATTTGAAAAGAGTACTGCGGAAGACAGGTGCAAGACAGCTATTACATTGAACTAAACCGGTCATTTTGAAATAAATAAAATCACAATTTCAAGTGCCCTAATCCAGAATGTATTATTACTATTTTGGTTTATGGACATATGATTCACGGGCCACTACCTACTCCTCTTTTTCTCTCTGCTTCCCCCCCCCTTCCAGCCAGCAGCTCCAGTCACCAGCCACAGGAAAGTTCAAATGAAATGAGTAAATCTTGTAGTGGAGTTCATGAATAAATCTCGTAGTGGAGTTCATAACTGCTGCCCCTGGGGTTATTACATCATTATAGTCTTACATTCCTTTTTAGGAAAGAAATCTAGTGTTAGAATTTGGGGCTGTGAACATGTGAAGCTTCCTTGTAGATTCTTGGAGAAGTCCTCTAAAGATGGAGGAAAGACATTAGGAAAAATAAACCACACTGAACATACGGAAGAACTGACGGGTTATGTGTGGCATCTCAGTATCTCTGTGGGACCCGTTTGCTATTGTTTGCTATTTTTTAATAGCTCGTTTGCTATTTTTTGGCTTCTTCAAATTATTTTAATTAACAAATTGACAAGCTGGCATGCTGCAAAATGTAAGTCGGTTTGGTCAGGGGTGAAATCAACTTACCTTCGCTACCAGTTCAGGAATATGAGCGAGCAAACACTCCTTCCTCTCCTATTTCCCCACCTCTGCACGTGTGCAGGACCTTTGATTTCTGACGATCAGCTGTGACACACAATTTAAATTAGCTAGAAAGCAGGAAATCCAACCTTCTAGCTAATATAAATTGCTCATCACAGCTGATTGTTGGAAATACTGGTTCGCCTGAACCATTTTTTTAAACTGCTGGTTCGGGTGAACCGGTAGCATTTTTACTACTGGTTCGGTCGAACCGGTCCAAACCAGTAGCATTTCACCCCTGGGTTTGATATAGTGGTTTAAGATCCCAGCCTAGCATGAAAAACCACCTGGATGACTTTGAGCCAGTCATTCTCTCAGCCTAATTTATCTTACAGGATTGCTGTTGGGAAATAGGAGAGGAAGGAGTATTAGGTATATTCACCACCTTGAGTTCTACAGGTAGTCTTCAACTTACAACAGTTCATTTAGTGACTGTTCGAAGTTACAACAACACTGAAAAAAGTGACTTGTGACCATTTTTTCACACTGATGACTTTTGCAGCATCCCTACAGTCTCGCGATCAAAATTCAGACACTTGGCAATTGACTCATATTTATTATGGTTGCAGTGTGCCAAGAAGCTGTGATCCTCTTTTGTGACCTTCTGACAAGCAAAGTCAAAGGGGAAAGCCAGTTTCACTTAACAACTGTGACAAGAAAGGTCGTAAAATGGGGCAAAATTCACTTAGCAAATGTCTCACTTAGCAACAAAAATTTGGGGCTTAATTGTGGTCGTACGTTGAGGACTACCTGCATATGAAAAGAAAGGTGAATTTCATAAGGTTTCTGAATAAATAAAAATGATGGATGGATACAATCTATTGCTTAGTTGGGTATGTCTACTTACCTAGAATTAAGACAGATGAGCAGGTGTAGTAGAATATGAGTATAAATGTTTGGGTATGGGAATATGTGGGGGTATCATGACAAACCAGAACTTTTGAATTCTGTAACTCATGTCCAGGGGTGGGATTCAAATTTTTGTATTACTAGTTCTGTGGCCGTGGCTTGGTAGGCATGGTGTGGCTTGGTGGGCGTGGCAGAGGCAGGATAGTGCAAAATCTTAATTCCCTCCCGACTCCTTGGGAAGAATACTGCAAAATCCCCATTCCTCCCCAGCCAACTAACCTGCTTTCCAGCTCAGGACAACAAAAGCTGCAGCTGCATGGCAACAAAAGGAGACCCAGCTGATCAGCTGGGACTCGGGAGGCAGAGAATAGATGGGGGCGGGGCCAGCCAGAGATGGTATTTGCCAATTCTCCGAATTACTCAAAATGTCTGCTTTTCCGGTTTGCGAAAACCAGTCAGAACCGTCTGAATACCACCTCTGCTCATGTCTGTTGTTATCTGAATGGGAACATGCCACCAAGGCCATTTCACGGAGGACCCATAATGGTTCCTACAATTTGAGATGTCTTCATTTGAAAATCAGACACCCCTGTGGTTTCTTTGCTCTGCTTAATGTGAGGGAAGCAAGTGATTTCACCAGCCCACTATGAAGAAACAATTAACTTAGGAGTATCTAGCTGAGAATCTCCTTGGCTTCATCCCCCAGCCTCATTTTACAACTGCAAAATAGGTGTTTTTGCCTTTCCCCAGCCCTGCTGAAGCCTGCAGAGTGCTGCTGGGGGCTGGGGAGGCAAAAATGCCTCAGTTTTCTGTCTGTTTTTTTGCAAAAATGGGATGCAGGGGCGGGGCTTCGGGAGGCCAAAAATGGGTGTATTCGGTGTATAAGATGCACCAAGATGCATTTCCATGCTCTTTTTTGGGGGGGGGGGAGGTGCATCTTATACTCTGAAAAACATGGTATTTTGGTGATGTGAGAAGCTCTCTATCAGGTAGGACAAAATTGCCCGTGCTGTGGAAAACGTGGATGGAAACCCCCACCCCCCCATTCACAAAGTTAGAAGTTAGGGTTAATTGTCGCTGTGGGTGGTTATATGATCAATAAAGAGAAGTTAAAATGCTATGGTCAAGTGGAATCTGCTGACTTCAAAGCGAGATGGGGCTGCATGTAGCTATTGATCTTGACAGCTCTTTCTTATGAGAAAAACAGGCATTCCTGGAATACCAACAGCTGAAAATCACCCATGGAAGAGAAGTTTTTAACCCTCCTGGCTATATTGGTGAGCTTTCTGAAAGCATCTAGCTGACTAATGGGAGACACCATGCTGAGTCTGTTAGCCTAACACAGCAGGACTCCGTATGTTCTTACAAGTTGGAGATGAGATGATTATTATTTCTTCTTTAAAACCTTCAGAGTCTCCTTTTCCTTCAAATAATTCCTTCTGCAACAAAGGACCTAGTTGCTGAATGTCTATGGAGATTCTCAGTCACCCAAGTCATGGTTGTCCCAAAGGTGCTTTTTTTTTTTTCAAGAGGCAACTGGATTGGACTTTCTGGTTTTTCTTTGAAGATGTTTCGCTTCTCATCCAAGAAGCTTCTTCAGCACTGACTGGATGGAGGGGAATGAAAGGATTTATACTCCTTGCAGACAATTGACCATTTTTGCGTTCTTTTAGCGAGTCAAGTTGTTAAGGCTACCTGGAGGTTTATCTGTGTCATCAAGGACACCTGAGTGATGCAAATGGGTGTGTGGCCTTCTTGGAACTGTTGAAAGGACTGTGTTGTAGACTGGAGATAATGATGTCGTCAGATGATGATAAACGTCTTCAAAGAAAAACAAAGTCCAGTTGCGTCCTGGGAGGGGAAGACAAGCTCCTTTGGGATCTAGTGGCTGAGGATCTGGGCTATCATTGGGGGTTAGCCTATCAATGGGGCAGGTTCTGTACCTTTACCACACCAATATGGTGCTTTGTTAATTATGCTCTGTAAATGCTTTGCGCTTTGCCTTTATTTTAATGACCCCAGATATGCACCAAAGTGTTGAGGGAAGCAGTAGGAAAGACCCTTCCTTTCTCAAGAATTCCACCTGATTTCCGGAGCCTAAAAGGACCGTCAAATATCTTCAGCTGGCAATGTTGGGTGGAGTTGCATCAAGACTTTCCTTCCCTCTATCGACTAAGAGAGATGGGCTATGAGAAAACGGCTCATGGGTCCCAGCGTTAACTCCACCGTTGCTCCCTACTAACTTCTCATGGTCTGAGGTTGGCTGCAGTGATCTTCTCTGGCGCTTCCTCTCCCAGATGCTTTTGCGTGGCTTATTGGAATCGCTGCCCCCGTGGACTGCAGGGCCTTGATTATTGCCGCCCCTGCTCTGGTTAAGGGAGATTTTGTTCTCCAGCATTTCCTTCCTGGAGATGGTCTGAGAGGTTGGAAAAGCTGGGTTGGGTTGCTCAGGACGGTGTTCTGCTCTAGGGTGGGGTGGACTGACCAGATAGACATAGACCTCTGCTTGCTGTGCGGCTGGCAAGTGCTGATGCCACTCTAGGCCAAGACGAGGTTGATGACCTCTGGGAGAATGTGGGTAGACATATTCCTCAGCATTGAGGTGGGTTCTAGATGCCATATCTTGAGCAAAGGTAGAATACAGCACCCGCCGGGGACCAGGTAAGATTGGGCTGGGGATGAAATTGGTCTCACTGGTTGGATGATGAAAGGGCTCGTGGGGTTGAGTCAAGTGGTGGGGAGCAGGCCCATCTGTGTTTAGGCCCACCGAGCGAGTCAAGAAGCGTTGCCCATGGGAACTACCTCCTGTCACTTCCGAACTCTGCAGCTTATCGCCTGTGGCCCTTTGGTGACTCCTTGCCAAAACGCCATAGTTGGCTGAACTGTTTACCGTGTCAGGGGTGCGTACTGGTGAGCTGAAGCTGAAGCGGACCCAGGAAGCCACCGATCCCACAGGACACGCTGGCTGGGGAGTCTCGGGGTCAGACAGGTGGGAGCTTCCTTGGCTGTCCTGGAGGTGTTGTTGGCTCTTATGCCAACTGGCTTTCTTGTCATCTGTGTCATGGTGGCTTGACCATTCCCCAGAATAGTAGGCCTTGTTTTTCCTTCCCAGCTGAGTGCAGAAGGCTTTGGACTCGTGCGGGTTGCCGATTTTCACAGTCACTTTCACAGGATCTACAATGCAACGGAAGCGCAGGGTTGAGGGCTTTTTCTGGCTCCTGAAAAGGGCCGATTCTTTCCATAGCCTCTTGCTGCTGGAGAGAATCTTCATGGTTTTGAGCAGTCGGCTGCCTGCAATCCAAGGAGAAGCAGCCTAAAAAACCTTGAAAACGGGCAAGAAAATCACGAAGGGCGTCTCCCGGATAGAGGTGTATGGTTGTCCCAAAGGTGCTTTTTCAAGAGGCAACTGGATGTTTCGTTTCTCATCCAAGAAGCTTCTTCAGCTCTGACAGGATAGTGGGGAATGGATGTCAGAGCTGAGGACTCTTCTTGGATGAGAAGGGAAACGTCTTCAAAGGAAAACCGGAAAGTCCGGTTGTCTCTTGGAAAAAAAAGAGGTGCCTTTGGAATAGCTAGAAGTGTAATTCAGCAATATCCTTGCTGAGTTACCTCTCCCAGCATCTCTGGGAACTTGCCTGATAAAGCTGTGTACCCACAATTTATTGAATTCTTGACTGAGCAATAGTCAAGAGCTAGTCATTATTTTACTTATTATGGAAAAGCAATGAATGTGGGATTGGTGGGACAGGAAAGATCATTTTTTCCTAGAATTCTCTGGAAGAGCAGTGAAGAGAACGTGAAACAAACCCACAGTTGATCCATAGGCTCAGCAGGGTGATCTCCCTGGACCTGGGGGGGGGGATCATGTGCTAAGCCACCTACTATCCTGATGACCCCTAGCTGTGGGGTTAATTGCTGACTGTGGAAAGTGACTATGAGCCACCATTGGAAATTAGCAAGTACAATGTAGATACTTCCTTATTCACACTCTCTGAATCACTCATGTGCTCGTTCTATTGTTCTAACCAGTCAGCTGGCTAGGATGTGATGGGCATTGTAGTCTAAGCATCTGCAAGGCACCCGTGTGGCAAAAGTGGGTCTTAACGATTAGCTCACAATCTAATCTTAAGGCCATTTCCCATTTGCACCTAACTACAATGCCAAACATTGTCAAGCATCCTCCCGCCCCCCCGCCCCCGGCTTTGTCCCCTAAAACTTTTCCAATCTTCTCCCTCACTCATGAGTGAGACAGCTGTGTGCCATCCTTAGCTGTGCGGTGAACAGTTATTTCCCCTATTCAGATAGACGTTGTGCATGATATATTTACGCTTCGTCACCAATCATTGTCCAAGGTGAACAACTGTGGGTGGAGTTGGAATTAAATTTTATTCTTTCAAGCTAATGGGGGGGAAACTCCACCCCCCCCCACTCCTTGACCAGCCTCATCTGCCCCATTATTCTACTTCCAGAGAGTAGAAACATGATGATGCCAGTAGCATTACATTGTTCAGCTGGCTGTGTGATAAGTGCTTTAAAGCAGGGGTCTCCAACCTTGGCAACTTTAAGCCTGGTGGACTTCAACTCCCAGAATCCCCCATTTTGGGAGTTGAAGTCCTCCAGGCTTAAAGTTGCCAAGATTGGAGACCTCTGCTTTAAAGGCCATAGCTAAAATAGTAACAGTGGAATGACGGGACCAAACCCTCCTGACCCTCACCTCCCTATTGCCAAAATACTCATAAATTTGACATTTGTTGCCCAGATGAAGAAAGGTGTGTGTTTGGGTGTGAATTGAATAGAACTGAAGTATTCTAAATAAGCATCCCTATGACTCAGCTGCCTTCATTACTCTGACCTATTTTACTCGCTCTTTCAAACAAGTCAACTTTATCCGAATGGAGTGAAGGGGAGACTGAAGATGACAGGGCCCTGCAGCCACAGACATTTCTCCTGTTCTACGGCAGCCCCATGATTGGCGGATGTAAGCAGGAGGAGAAGAGCAAAGCCCGAGGAATCGGCCACTTGCTCCTGCTTATCACACGCAGAGACAAAATCAGGATGGCACAGTTCAGCAGTGAGTCAAGGCAGGGGCAGGATAGGGATCTGCAATAGGGATAACTGCCTAATTTTTTAATTTTCTTTTGCCATTTCAAGCAACATCCCTTTGTATCAGCAGTAGAGAAAGGCCCTCAGGTCATTTTCTCTAATGCATTACACCTCGTGGTGACACAAGCATGCGTTGGCAATTGCTTCCTGCCGTCTCAATTTTGTTTCCAGTTCAAGGATGAGATAGTTTTGGGATTTCATTTAAAGGGAAATATTTTCAGTTCAGGGGTGAAATGAGGCTGCTGTCTCTGAGCTCGGTTGTTTTCTTGCAGATATTTCATTACCCAAACTAGGTAACGGCGCCAGTGATAGCAGTCTTAATTCTTTTGGTTTTTTTTGTAGGTATTGTGATCTGTCCACAATAACCGTGGTTCAGCCTTTGCTAGTAGGATGATGATGGTCTGCCTCCCCCCCCCCCGTTTTTTTTTTGCTTGTGAGGGCTGCTCTATCCTCTGCTGTAAATTGATCCAGTTCTCGTCATCTTTCTGGTCTGCGGAAGGATGGTTTGTCTCAGGGGTGAGTTCCGGCTGCTGCTACTGCCGGTTCGTTCTGAGATGCGCTGTGCATGCGCACGTGCTTTGTGGTGCTCATGCGCAGTACTAAAAAAAAAACAGCTTCCGTGCATGCGCAGAAGCAAAAAACAAGATGGTGGCGCCATAGGCCAGTTTGGGGGCGTGGCAGGCCAAGTTACTACCTACTCGGCTGAACCGGTCTGAAGCAGGAGGAGCCCACCTCTGGTTTGTCTGATGTTTTCTTGGGCCTCTGGGAAGTTTAAGCAGTTTTACATGCTCCTTCTAAGGCTGCCAAGAATTTCAGGTCATTGACATCGCCTCTGGTTATAGTGGAGGCCTTTCGGTAGAATTCTGTGTTCTGCAGTGGAGAGTGTGCGGCTGGACTACTAGCTCTGATTAACATTTTGGGTAATGAAATGTCTGCAAGAAAACAGCCAAGTTCAAAGCACCAAGGACCCCTCATCTTGGGTTTTCCTTAGCTTTACCCATGGTTAAAGTCAGGGGTGGGCTTCAAAATTTTTAGCAAGGGTTGCTGAGTGGGCGTGACCATGGCGGGTGTGGCTTAGTCAGCCTCCTGCACCACGGCGGGGGTGTGTGTGTGTGGCCCTCCGGAGACTCCAGAAACTTTCCTCAAGCCTCTGGGAGGGTGGAAACGGCCTCCCCAGGCTCTGGAGGCCTTCTCCCTGAACTTCCAGTAGGCCCGTTTTTCGCCCTCCCCAAGCCTCTGTGCACACCCTGCACTTACCTGCATCCAAAACGGGCCAGGTAGAGACTCCTAAGAGGGGCGGGGTGGGATTTGGGGGTTCTCCGAATTGCAAAGAATCTTAGCTAGAGGTTCTCCTGAACCCCCGTGAAGTAATGTACAATTTACTGAGACTCTTCACTCCTCAGCTGTTTCTTTGACTAAGATCTTTTGGTATTTTTGTTTATAAATTGCCTGAGTTTTCTGTGACTTACTTCATAGCTTGTATTAAGCCAAGTTTACTGAATGCTGTATTGAATAAGTTACGGTTGTGTGATTTTGTGCAGCATGTTAAAGCAAAACCCACTAGAACTCATTACAACTTCATGTCATATGTGAGTTTAGCTGATGATTTTTGAAGGCTGAAGAGAAAAGATTGGCTGGGGGGAAAGAAAAGGGAATTTGGTTGCTTCCCTCCTACTTTTTATGCATCTATAAAATACCTTTCTTGAAGAAAGAGTCATATATTTTCCTCAGGAATGGGGGAAAGGTGATCCATAACTGAAGAGAGAGAGAGAGAGAGAAAGCATGGCATTAAATTAAGTAACTTAACATACTGAAATATTTTAGGCCTTTCCCAATGTTTCATTGCTCATCAGACCCCCAACCAAGTTTTCTGGTGCGATTGAGTAAAATTGGAAGAACTTAAGTCAAACTATATGAGATGATGCTGTGGTTATTTTCCATCTAGGTGACTGCCCAGAACTCCTGCAATTATAACATAAGAATTAGCTGGAATAGGAAGAATGGGCAGCCCAGAGAACAGGCCTTTGCTGACTTCCTCCTATTCATTTCCTGAGTGGAAAGCAAATACTATCTTCTAATAAAAAGGACAAAATATAGATGCTGTTGGAGAGTGATGTTCTGGCCAACCAGTGGCCAGCAGAGCTGGCAGCAGATTCGGACAGTGAGGAGGCTGGGGAGGAACATGGGCCAGTCCTGGAGTCTGATGAGGGCTCTGTGTTGGAGGCAGAGAGGGGGGCAGAGCCGTATGTCAGTTATCAGCTGCCTTCAGAGTCAAACATGATTGAGGCAGACAAACAGCTGGAGCCTATTCCCAATGTGCGCATGCCCAGAGTTGCCAGACGAAGGGAACAGCTAAAGAACAGGGGTCAACTTGGAAGTAAGGCCACAGGTGGAAGATGAATGGCCCCTCCCAGAGGAAATAAAAGAGGCACAAAAGGAAAGTGGAGTTTGCAGGAGACAATTAGTTCACTTAATTGGTTCGTGACTCTGTGAATCTCCTTGCCAAGTTTTGCAGATAGCAGCCTGTCAGCTCTCCAAGCCAGATAAGGTCTGTGACTGTAAATCCTCCCTTGAAAGACTTTGCTGGTTGTGAATGAGCAGAAATCACAGTAAATTAATAAAAGGTTTTTTTGTCGGGACTTCATAATTTTGGGAAGCCTAGGTCAGAACAACTGGTATAAGTAACCAATATGAAGTCATAAAGACATTAGTCATTACATATAGACACAACTACCACATTCACAACTGCCCAGAGCAGACTACTGGGGAGCCAACTACAATCCACAGCTTCCTCAACAGTATAGCATATAAGAAAGGATGCTGGAAAGTGTACTTTGGGGGCAGGATGCATCTCTGTATATATTTCCTTTTAAACCCAATGCATGGCTTGGCCTGTTTATCCCTCTGTTTGACACGGCTGTTCCGAGTTATCAGTAGCTGTTTCAACAGTTGGGACAGTAAAGGTTCCTCATATCTTCCTACTCTCACAACCTGTTCTATTTATCGGGAAGAGTCATCAGCAAGAGTCATCTAGTTTCAAAATTCAGGGAATTCAGGAGATCACAGTTTGGATTCTCCAACGTTTCTACTTTTATGTCTATGGAGATTCTCAGTCAATCCAGGTCATGGTTGTCCCAAAAATGCTTTTTCAAGAGGCATCTGGACTTTGTGGTTTTTCTTTGAAGACGTTTCACTTCTCATCCAAGAAGCTTCTTCTGTGTTGAGTCAAAAGGCCAGTCAAAAAGTTAGACACGTGCCCTATAGCAGTGTTTTTCAACCACTGTGCCGCGGCACACTAGTGTGCCGTGACATAGTGTAAGGTGTGCCGTGGGAAAAACACTTTATATATAGTCAATATAGGCACAGAGTTAATTTTTTTAAACATTTTCTAATGGTGGTGTGCCTTGTGATTTTTTTCATGAAACAAGTGTGCCTTTGCACAAAAAAGGTTGAAAAACACTGCCCTATAGCATCAGTTGTTTTAATCTGTTTTGTCGTTTTGCATATTTGAGTTATTTTTTTTACAAACAATGTATGCTTTGGGATTTTTTTTTTCTTGCTTAATGTTTTTTTGTTTATGCTGCCCATTCAGCTTGAGTTCAGCGGCTATGTAAATCCCTGTAATAAATCAATCAACAAATACTCTATATATTCCCATCCTTTGCCCGGATCTGCTATTTGTCTCTTTGAGTTGAGCAGCTGTATAAATGCAGTTGGCTTATATTCTTCTCCTTTATCTGGGTCTGTTTCTTCTCACTTTAATTCCTATTCATATTTTTGCAGGGCCAAAATGCTGGCAAATCGAAGCCTGTTGTGTTAGAAGCTTTTTGTGGGTTAAAGGAAAAGTGTTTCTGTAATTGTTGAATTGAATTGAATTTATTGCATTTATATGCCGCCCTTTTCCCCGGAGGGGACTCAGGGCGGCTCACAATCCAAGTCAAGGGAAGGGGGTACAGATAAGGGATAAAAAAGACGAACAGAACAATACACAATTTAAAAGCACACAACAACCATACCATTCGAGAGGGGGGGCAAAAGCTCTTTAGCCCCAGGCCTGTCAGAACAGCCAAGTTTTAAGGGCTTTGCGGAAGGCCTGGAGGGTGGTGAGAGTTCGAATCTCCACGGGGAGCTCGTTCCAGAGGGTCGGAGCAGCCACAGAGAAGGCTCTCCTCCGGGTAGTCGCCAGTCGGCATTGGCTGGCGGATGGTATTTGGAGGAGGCCTAATCTGTGGGATCTAATCGGTCTATTGGAGGTAATTGGCAGCAGGTGGTCTCTCAAGTACCCAGGTCCAATACCATGAAGGGCTTTATAAGTGACGAAAGGCTAACATACTCTAATATTAAATGTCCATCTCTCTTGACTCTCATAGGTGAAAGCAAAGTGTAATAGGTATCTTAGTAGTCAGTCAGTCCTGAATATTTTTTAGAAAATTGAATTATTGGGCAATCTGTGCATGTATCTCCTATGTCTCTTTTTTTTTTTTTTAATTTTGAGGCAATTCAGAATTTTCTTTGTAAGGAAAATCTTTATTAGAGGTCTTTTTTAGCAGAACCCTTTTTTCTTATTATTGTTTGTTTAAAAAGTAAAACTTTGTTTGGTCAACTTGATACTTAGAACTTCAAGTCCCCTTTGCCTTCTTGGCAGCCATTTAGAAGTGGTGTTCATCGCCATCTTGCAAAGTTTCTTTCGCTCCCCATTCTAGATCTATTGTGCTGATCCTCTAGTGCAGTGTTTCTCAACCTTGGCAACTTGAAGATGTCTGGACTTCAAGTCCCAGAATTCCCCAGCCAGCGAATGCTGGCTGGGGAATTCTGGGAGTTGAAGTCCAGACATCTTCAAGTTGCCAAGATTGAGAAACACTGCTCTAGTGCAGAAGTGGGTGTCAAACTCACGAGCCAGATGTGTCACGCTCTGGCCACGCCCACCTCTGTTTTAGCAAAGAGGAAAAAAAGTGATATGTCACGTGACGACGTGTCATTGTGAGTTTGACACCCCTGCTCTAGTGATACGTATCCAATCAGGTCTGAGACCCCTTTTTTCCCGCTGGGATTAACCAAATTGGCTTCCTGTTGTAACATGCTGCAGCTTGATCGTTGTTAGTGCTCACCAGTGGTGGGATTCACTTACCTTCCCTATGTGAGCAAGCGTGCATGCGCAGTGCTTGGGCATTACATCAGGGTGGGTGGGCGGAGCCTCCTGCAGCCACCACTGCCAGTTCCCCCAGATCAGAGAGAACCCGCTGAATATCACCTCGGATGCTCACTATTTACTTGTTTTGTAATCCCAGACCTAATTCATGCCTTCACCACCATCACCCAGGAAAGAACAAACCTTGTTTTAACTATGATTATTTGCTTGTAGAAGAAACCTCTCAGCAGAAAGGCTTCTATCCAGAAGAGAGATCCAGTAGAGAAGCTCATAGACGCCTCAGTGCCTTAATGCCCAGTGACGCTCACCCAATGCCCACAATTCGGATGGCCAAATATTCCTTGCAGCCCATCCAGCTTGTGAGGACCTGCGTTAACACCCACCTGATTCATTTTGCTTACCAAGGCAATCAGTTTAACGGCATATTCCAGTAAAGCAAAAAGGCCCAACACAATCAGAACGGTGGCTAAGAGTTTCTGATGGGTCTCACCAAAAGGGAGGCAACTGTTGTAAATCTTGTCCCCTGGCAGAGCCATGGTTGGTAAGGGGAAAAAAAAACAAAAATGGGCAAGCTGAGAATCAGAAGAGCATCTTCCTTATCATGGCTGTGTTGCCAGCTGCAGCCACAGCGCCAGCTGCAGCCGTGGAAGCTCTCCAAAGGGTGGATAAGTCCAAGCCTCTGCACAAGCCTTTGTGACAGATTCCCTGTGTCATTTCTTCACTGGTGAGTCAAGCCAGAATTGTCTTGGTTGACCAATCAGAAGTCTTCTGCAAGGCTACAAGAGGCCTTCATCCATTGGATAAGAGGTCATACCATATAGGTCTTTGAAGCCTAGGGATTGGTGGACAACCTAAGGGGACGTTCTTTTCAAATCATGCTAAGCCAGTGTTTCTCAACCTTGGCGACTTTAAGACCTGTGGACTTCAACTCCCAGAATCCCCCAGCCAGCATAGCTGGCTGGGGAATTCTGTGAGTTGAAGTCCACAGGACTTAAAGTCGCCAAGGTTGAGAAACACTGTGCTAAGCTGTAGTGACTGTGTTAACATCCCGTACTCAAGCAAGAACCCCATCATGTGAGCCAATGAGGTCAGGAGGAAGCGTCATGTCCACTTACCATATTTTTCCGTTTACAAGACGCCCCCGTGTATAGGATGCCCCCTACTTTTCTTACCCAAAATTCAGAAATCAATATGTTAAACATTAAGTAGAAGACATTTATTTTGCAGAGTAAGACATTCGCTTACCGGTACCTTTAAAAAAAAAATCTAACATTTTTATGGGCTCAGAACACTCTGACATTACCGCTCCCCGTCGCCTGTGGCTACATGCGCTCTGTAGCATCAGTTGACATCAGTTACAAAAAGCTCATGATTGGAGGAAACCTGTTAGCTTGTCTCTGCAATCAGAGGTTTCGCTCCGGAGGCTATATAATCTCAATCTCTGTTCTCCTGAGAAATACTGCTCTGGAAGGTGTAATCTCGTCTCCAACTCCCTCCTTAAAGGCTTCTTCCCTCCTTCCCCTCCTTTATTTATTTTTTATTAACAAACATATAAAATACACACACAAAACTTAGACGTACACCACATTTACACAATACAATATGAACAGGAGGTTCCTGTTCTTTCTAATAGCAATTATCAATCAATACCACTCACCTTATACTATTTCCCCTTCTATTGTATTTCATTTGGATTTCACCATTCTTAACCCTCTTATTTTATTCATAACTATTATTTTTTGAGTTTTGTTATATTCCTTCATTGATTCTTGTTTCTTTTCTCCATCCACCTATACCATTTATCCCATATCTGGTAGAATTCTGATTCTTCTTTTCCCTGGATTTCTTTAGTTAGTTTGTCCATTTCAGCACAATCCATAACCTTTCTTATTATTTCATCTTCGCTTGGAGTTAATTTGTTTTTCCATTTCTGGGCAAAGGCAATCCTTGCCGCTGTAATTATATGTAGTATTAAATACTGGATTTCTTTTTTGTATTTCACAGACATTATTCCTAATAAAAAAACTTCAGGTTTCCATTCTATTTTAACCCCTGTTATTGCTTCCAGCCAATTTTTGATCCTTTTCCAAAACTTTTAGCCTCCTCACTGGTCCACCATAAATGGTAATATGTTCCGTGTATTGATTAGCATTTCCAACATTTTGGTCCTTCCCCTCCTTTAATGCCTCTTCCTTATCTTCCCCAAGGTCCTCTCTCAATTTCTTTACAGGATCTGCTTAATAGGCATGCCATTCAGCCCATGTCTAATGAGTATTTAAGTAATTAAGAGCTCACACGGAATTTGTCAATTTTATTTTCATTTCCTTATCTTGCCTTACCTCATTTGGATGGTAAGATGACTGGGAACAAATCTGAGACTGGTGGCCTCAAAGTGGTGCGGTGGCCTATAGATAGAGCTCTCTCTGGGCACAATGAGAATATATCTGCTGAACAAAACTCCACATTGGTGACAGGAAGGGCATCCGGCCATTAAGCACTCTGTTAACTACATTCGGTTGCCCAGACTCCATCCCGTAAAATATTATGGGGTCGTTAAAAGATGGTGATGATCCTCTGCCTCATTCTTCATTGGCCTTCAATTTTGCTCCAATCATTTTGGCTAGAGATTTCCAGAATTTGTAGCCAGCCAGCACCCCAACTGGAGATCATTTTAATGGGAAACACTAAAGATGTAAAGCAACTGTCATTCCTGCTGAGTTTTAGATCTTTGCCAGAATAGCTTTTTAAATGGGTTCTGCTGATTTCCGCAATTCTTTTGTTATTTGTCTGTGTCTATTTGCTTTTAAACATTTTTTTTCATTTATTAAAAAAACATTTAAGAAACAAAATGAGACACGACGTAAAAGAAACCAGAAAAAGGCACATCGTGGATGGTAAATAAAATAGAGCATGTACTATTGACAAAAGATTTAAAATTCATTATTCCACGGATTGGATATATTGAACTAGACTTAATAAATCATCTTGAGAAACCACTGGAAATCACTGCGAAACACTAAACATTCATTCCAAGGTTCTTCTGGTGCCCAAGCAAATCTGTAGGCCTATTTAAAATGATTTGATCGTGAATTGTGAAGCCAGCCTTATAAATACAGGTAGTCCTTGACTTACAACAGTTCATTTCGTGACCGTTCAAACTTACATCATCGCTGCAAAAAGGGACTTACGACCATTTTTCACACTTACGACCATTGCAGCATCCCCATGCACACATGATTTACATTCAGATGCTTCATGAATGACTCACATTGATGACCACTGCTGTGTCCCGGGGTCATGTGGTCCCCTTTTGCAAAGTCAAAGGGGAAACCAGATTCTCTTAACAAACCTGCTACTTGAAGAGGCATGATGGCATAGTGGTTAGAATGCAGCACTACTTCTGCTGACTGCCGGCTGCCTGCAATTTGGCAGTTCGAACCTCACCAGGCTCAAGGTTGACTCAGCCTTCCATCCTTCTGAGGTGGGTGAAATGAGGACCCAGATTGATGGGGGCAAATATGCTGACTCTGTAAACCGCTTAGAGAGGGCTGTAAACTACTGTGAAGCGGCATATAAGTCTAAGTGCTAGTGCTATTGCTATTCAGTATTTCACTTAACAAATGTGGCAAGAGAAGCTGTAAAATGGGGCATAGAATTACTCACATAAAAAATTTCTCGCTTAACAACCTAAATTTTGGGCTCAATTGTGGTCGTAAGTTGAAGACTACCTGTATGATGAAATCTCTTTCCAAGCATCATACTGAATCAAGCTGAAATTTGCCCCAAATGTCTGCGCAGAAAAAGGGCCTTCACTATCAATGAGCATTTGCTGAGCATTGATATCTAGCTGATCCCAGGTTTGTTCCATTTTTGGTTTCCACTTTTTAGGAGTTTGTACAGGTAGCCCTCAACCACAATTGAGCCCACAATTTCTGTTTTTAAGCAAGACAATCGTTAAAATGGGTTCTGCCTCATTTTGCTGCCTTTCTTGCTGGAGATGTTAAGTGAATCCCTGCAGTTGTTAGTTCATAACCTGGTTAGCGAATCTGGCTTCCCTATCTACTTTGTTTGTCAGAAGGTCGCAAAAGGAAAACACATGACCCCGGGACACTGCAACCGTCATAACTACATGCCAAGTACCAAGCATCTGAATTTTGAACACAAGATATGGGAATGTTGTTGTGGTCATAAGTGTGAACATGGTCATAAGTTACTTTTTTCAGTGCCATTGTAACTCTGGTTACTGAATGAATGGTTGTAAGTCAAAGACTATCTGTATTACATATCATAAATACATGTTTTGGGGAAAAAAATAGGCATTGCATATTTGGGATACAAAAAGCTAAGTGGCCCTGATTGACACCAGAGAGTTTTAGTGTCTCCTTACTGCCACCTCATGAGCATTCAAGTGTTTGCAGTTGAGGTATGGCAATACCTACAAAAATAATCTAGTTGCTTAGATCAGTGTTTTTCAACCTTTTTTGTGCAAAGGCACACTTTTTTCATGAAAAAAATCACGAGGCACACCACCATTAGAAAATGTTAAATTTTTTTAACTCTGTGCCTATATTGACTATAGGCAGGTGTTTTTCCCACGGCACACCTTACACTATGTCACGGCACACTAGTGTGCTGCGGCACAGTGGTTGAAAAACACTGGCTTAGATAAAATAGAATGAGCTGGAAGGGACCTTGGAGGTCTTCTAGATCATCCCCCTGCTCAAGTAGGTGAACTTATACTATTTCAGATAAATGACTGTCTAGTCTCTTCTTAAAAACCTCCAGTGATGGAGCGTCCACGATTCCTGAAGGCACGTTGTTCCACTGGTTAATTGTCCTCACTGTTAGGAAGTTTCTCCAAGTTGCTTCTCTCTTTGGTTAGTTTCCAACCATTGTTTCTTGTCCTGCCCTCCGGTGCTTTGGAGAATAATTTGACCCCCCCTCTTCTTTGTGGCAGCCCCTCAAATACTGGAATGCTGCTATCATGTCACCCCTAATTCTTCTTTTCTTTAGACTAGCCAGACCCAAATCCTGCAGCTGTTCTTCACATGTTTTAGTCTCCAGGCCTTTGATTATCTTAGTTGCTCTTCTCTGTACTTTTTCCAAAGTCTCCACATCTTTTTTGTAGTATGGTGACCAAAATTGGTTGTAGTATTCCAGGTATGTGGTCCTATTAGGGTTTTAGAAAGTGGAACTAATACTTCATGTGATCTTGACTTTATGTCTCTGTTTATACAACCCAGGGTTGTATTAGCTTTTATGGCTGCTGCTGCACACTGCTTAAAAGACCACCAATGTATATTAGCAATTTTTACCCTCTCAGGCTTGTAACTTTTGGTACGTATTATCAGGCTTGCAATATCATTTGTAAGTCAAGCACAAGATGCAACAGCTGGCATTGTTGCCTTCCTAAAGGGAAGAGTTGATTAATTACTTAGCATATGCATTCATCTCAGGGAGACATTACTTACTCAGTGCTTATGTAGAATGTTCCTTTGTCTTTCAGTTCCTTCAGATCAGTGATTCTCAATCTTGGGAACTTTAAGATATGTGGCCGTCAACTCCCAGAACATTGAATTAAAGTTCCCAAGTTTGGAAAAGACTCTTATTGTATCACTTGCAATCCAATTCCTGATTTAGAGTACATAATGCTTCAAAATACTCATACCACACAAGACATCTCAAAGTGCAAGAGCTACAGGAGATATCTAGTGTGCTGTGACAGGGAATTGGGAAAAGAAATCCCAACATTCAAGCCTACTTGAGCCACCAAAGCTTTTAGTAGGAGGGCCAAGCGAGTCTATAGTGGTACCTTAGGGTTCAACATCAACCTAGCCAGACTAGTCATTGTATTAAGTCGGCTGCAGAACATGAAAGCTTTCATCTGTTCATTAAATTGGTCATGTGGAAAAGAAGCTACCTGGTCGCGCTTGGAACAGTTCTGTTCTTAGCCCAGCCTAGTTCACAGAATTGATGGTGTGTGGATTACAAGACCCTCAAGGTCCCTTCCAACTCTCTCTCTCTCTCAGTGTGTGTGTCTTGGAGGAAGGTAATATGTGGGAATGCCTTGAGAGACAGGAGAAAGATCTATAATCTTTGTATCAGAGTCTAATACATGGATCAGAAAGATCCATGTATTAGACAATGGCCATATAAATGGCACCTGGCTCTGCAGAAGGCAGGAGGACATGGCAGAATACAGTATAACAGAATTGGAAGGGACTTTGGAAGTCTTCTAGTCAAAACACCAGCCCAAGCAGGAGACTCTATACTACTCTGGACAAATGGCTGTGGAATGTATTCTTGAAGACTTCCAGTATTTGAGCACCCACAACCTCTGAAGGAAAATTGTTCCACTGCTTAATTGTTCCGTCAGGAAATTTCTCAGTTCTAGGTTGGACCTCTCTTTGATAGGTTTCCATCTGTTGTGTGTGTTGCCCTCAGAGACTTTGTGGAATAAGCTGTCCCCTTCTTTGTGACAGCTCTCAAATATTGGACGACTGTTATGTCACTCCTGGTCCTTCTGTTTATTGGACTAGACAGACCTAGTTCTTGCAACTGTTCGTTGTTTTGGCCTCTAGCCCCCTAATCATCTTTGTTGCTCTCCTGCACACTCTTTCCAGGAGTGTCTCAACATCTTTTTGGTATTGTGATGATCAGAACTAGACATAGCATTCCAGGTGTAGTCTTACCACGACAGTATATAGCAGTATTAATACTTCATGTGATCTTGATAGTATCCCTCTGTTGATGCAATCTAGGACTGCATTGGATTTTTTTGATAGCTGTAGCAAATTGCTGGCTTATACTTAAGTGGTCATTCACTAGGAGTCTTAGTGGATAGTGGATAACTGTAAGTTATTACTATTGAGCTAGGTTCCACCTATTCTATACCCGTGCATTTGGTTTTCCTTGTTAAGTGTACCTTACTTTTCTAACCATTGAATTGCATTTTGTTGAATAGTACCCAGTGTTCAAGTCTGTCAAAATTGTTAAGTGTATCTTCTTTTGGAGACTAGAGTTGAGTAGCAGAAGGTAGCAAGGAATGTGCCGCTGAGTAGTCAACACTATCAAACCCAGCTGCTGAAGTTAAAACAAGGATAACTTTACTTGTGTTGACAAAAATAAAGTAGGATAAACATTCTCCAAAACAAGCAATAAGTAGTCTTGAATTATATACAACACGTTGGTTTACAGATGCTCAACTCACGATTCACCATATAGACAGGTAACTTAACATACAGAGTAGCCACCATCCAATATACAGTATTCAACTCCAATAACAAGCACAGAGAACCTACAGAAACAACCAGGAACAACCAGTAGTAGTTCCCATTCCCTCTTATGGCTGATTAAAGCAACAGCATCCAATCACATCTCACTTGAGCATTTAAAGTGACAGATACATTATTTCATGGCATATATATATATATATATATATATATATATGTGTGTGTGTGTGTGTGTGTGTGTGTGTGTGTGTGTGTGTGTGTGTGTGTTTGTTTTATTTGTGCTGATAAATAAATAAATATCAGCACAAATAAAAAACACAAATATAACAAAGGCAACAGTAAAAATATTGGGTTTCTGTCGTGATGGACTCTTGTGACGAGCCGATTGACAGAGAATGGAAGCAGTTAACTTCCTCCCATAATTGGGGCATAGCAGGGGTTGTGACACTAAATATATATATATCCCTAACAAAAATCTTTCTGGATCTTGAGCCTATCTTTCAAAGTGTTGGTTAGTGATCTGCAAATTGGATGAATTCCCCTTCTACCCCCTTATCTAAATCATTTATGAAGATATTGCAGAGTACTGGGGCTAAGATAGTACCATACTGCATACTTCCTTCCACATAGATGTAGATTCTATTGAGGACTACACATTGCATATTGTCAGCCAGTTACAAATTCATATGAAGATGCTGTCTATCCACATTTTCTCTTATCAAGAAGTAGGTTGCGGTCTACTGAAATCCAAGCATACTACATCCCCCGCATTTCACTGGCCCACTAATTTTGTCACTTTGTCAAAGAATGCAGTAAGATTTGTTTGGCATGCAAACATCTTAGAAGGGGCATTTTTTAAATTCTTGTATTATAAAGACAGGGTTGGGGTGAGATTTATTTTCAGTTTTGCAAGATTCTCTTAATATATCCTTACAATCAAGTGCTTCTGGGTATGCTTTTTGTCTGGATTACCTCAGAAGGCAGACAAGGGAGGAGTGAAATTGAAGAAGTTTTGAATGAAAAGCAGGATATAAATGTAGCAACATCCCAAATTACATTTGTAATTATAAAGGGCATTTTGTTTTTTACTTTCCTGAAACCTGCGTTTCTCACACAAGTACATACACACCTATGCTGATAACAAATACATACTCTTTTAAGTTCTGATGTTTATGTACTCAAAATGGCACTTCCAATGCCAAATGGCACCTTGACAAAAAGGAGGAAGTGAGTGTTGCATGCTGTTGTGGAACTATAGAAAATGTTAGGAAATGAGAAAGGACAGAGGAAGTGCTCTCATCTCTCAGTCAAATGAAGGATATACGGCTTGCAATTGGGGTTGTCTAAAGTTTGGAGGGGGGGTTGGAAATGGAAAGCTATGTTGAAAAATCTTTGGCAGGCTGAACATATCACCTCCCAGTATTTCATTGCAAGTTCAGCATGTAAATAAAACAATTCTTCTTTTGAAGAAATTACTGTGTCTCAAGACACAGTAATTTGAGAGTAAAGTTGAGAGAAAAGGTTATTCTTATAAATAGCTTTAGGAGGTATCTAAATTCATCCTGGAACATCAGAAGGAAGCATCTGAATTTGCTGAGACTGTCGTCTTTAATTACCAGGAAAACCAAAACAAGGAATCTGACTTGTGGGTGGTTCCAGCTTCCTAAGCTTGATAAGCACCTAAAGCAGCTGGAGTTTTTAATTTTAATTTCCTGTAGTTTTATTTAACTTTTATTAGTTTATGCTGATTAGGCCAAGCCTTCCAAACTTTCCCTTTTCAACCTGCAATAGATACAAATGCTGCCATCTTCCGGCTCAAGTAAAGTTTACAGTATCAACAATAGTTCTTTTAAAAATTTGAAAATTCTTTAAAACATTTTTTTATCATTCATCCATATTTTTTTTGAAATTTACAGAGTGGGCAGTTAAATTTCTGAAAAACGGTTTTTCAGTGCCAGGCCAAATATCACATACACACACATATATAAAAAAAAACCAATTTCATAGAAAAGACTACCATAATCAAAAGAAAAAAAGGAGAGAGAAAAGTGCATTAATCTACTTATTCATGCTTAGAAGGCACACTGCTTTCTTAGAAATTACGTTGCTTAGAAAGAACTTGTGGCACTTGTATGTTGCTTGAATCCCATCCATCACTTGTTTCTCTATTGGTTAAAAGTTTTTAATATCTATATAAATTAAAATGTAAATGTTCGTTTGTTCAAAATCTTAAATCTCTGAAAGTTCTTTACCAATTGCTTTGAAATTTTGATACAATGCTGCATTCGAATACGCGCATTTTTATATACCTACTATTATATAGATGTCACACCTGTGACAGGTAAAAACATGTTTTGAAAACCAGCGCCATCTGTTGGACGTAAAAGCAACACACACTATACTAAATATTTCACGATTCCATTTCAATGTTTCTGATTGCATTGTTATATTGAATTTTCATAGATTTCAATATATTTTCATTTTGATTTAAATATTTCATGTGACATTGCATTGGAATTGAGCTGTGTCATTTACCATAGCGTTCATTTCGTGAGTATAGTATATTCGGAACAGTTCAGCCTCTCTCCAGCTTCGTCCCGATGGTCCCTTTATATGTGTGGCTGGGCTGTGGCTGCACCCTTTCCCCTTTCCGCCCCACCTCCGATGAGCTTCGGCCATTTTCGCCAAGGGGAACCAAAGTCCTTCGGCCTCCGCCTCCCCTCTCTCCTCTGGCCAGGCCTTTGCTGTCTGTGGCGGGGCGGCGCCTGCGCCATCCCTTGGCCACCTCTCCCCGCCCTTAAGCTGGCTGGCCCCGTGTGCTCTCCACCCCCCCTCACAACGAACGAGCTACGGCCTCACCAAGGCTGCTCTGACGGGCGGCGGTGTCAGCCTGAGGCGCAGTGGGGCTGGGGTGGCCGCTGGGTGCCCCGTGAAGCAGCGGCTGCAGCATCTCTGGATAGGGCCACAGCTGGCGGGAGCTGCCTCGTGTCTGTATCGCCAGGGGCTGTTCCTTCCTCCTCCTCAGGGGATGCTGGATGCCTCCTCTCGCCACTGCCACTGAGAGAAGCTGGGGCGGGGGCCGCCTCCTCCTCTCCTTCTCAGCTCAGCCGGCGCCTGAGGGAGGCATCATCATCATCAATGGCCGCATCGGGCCTTCCTCCCGCAGGCCCCAATTCAGCTGCAGCAGTAGCCTGACTCAGCGGCAGAGGCCCGAGAGAGTAAGAAGATGGTGCAGCCTGCGATGCTGCCTCGGTGGGCTGGCAGCAGCAGCAGCGGCGCTGACTTGGAGGACTTCCCACCCGGCCTGCTGGCCCAGCCGATGCCGCCTCCACCACCGCCTTTCTCGGTCCCCTCCTGCCCTTCCGGGACACCTCCGCTGCAGAGCCCGGCGCTGTTCTTGCAGGGAGGCGTCGTCGGTCCAGCAGGCTCCCAGTTGAAGTGCGGCTTTCAGATCACCAGCGTGACCCCGGCGCAGATCTAGGCCAGCCTCAGCTCCAACAACAGCATTGCCGAAGAGACGGAAAGGTATGACGACCTGGACAAGTCGCATACCAAGGACTTCTCCTCAGAGATCCTGGACATCTTGCTCTCCTGGTCATATTTGGGGGAGCTCGAGCGCAGCTCCTCCAAGATGCTCAACAACTTCCACGAGGCCGACACACCCAGCACCGTCTTCCCCACCAGCCTCGACTGGCCAGCAGCCCCGGGGCCTGACCAATGGCAGCACCCACCCGCCTACACCACTACACCCACAGGGGACACTACACCCACAGGGGACACCCCCAGCCTCCCTCGCATGCTGGAGTCCCCCCACCGTCTGAAGGGGCCCCATCCAGCCATCCGTTCCAGAGGCTGACCGTTGTGGGGAGCTTGGAGGATGCCAGGTAGGGGCCTGTGGGAGCATCCTCCATGGCAGCTCTTGAAGGGGCCACCGTGGCTCACTTCCATGCATGGACCGCCTCTGCCAGGGGAGCCATGGCCGGTGCAGCGAGTGGCAGGGATCGCCTGGTGGGCAAGACCCTCACGAACCTTGCCACTGCTGGCAACGGGATGACCCTGCCTGGAGGGAACCACTGTGAGAATGTTTCTTTCTTCGCATGCTGTTGGTAAATGTGCCCGGTCCAACGTCTTTCCAGCAATTGAAAATTGTTTCTCACATGGACAATTATATGTTGCATGTTCTAGAGTTGGCAAACCAGACAATCTCTACATCTGCACAGACAATGGAACAACAAAAAATATTGCATACCCACAAGCATTGTGAAATTAAACGTATTAGAAACTTGTGCTTTCTCTTTTCCATTTAACCAGACTGGGCCACAGCAACGCGTGGCCGGGTACACCTAGTAGTTATATAAAAACTCCTTTTAAAGCCCTGCAATCCTTGCTCGGGATAGAATTGTGGCTACTGGATGGAGCTGAACATTTACTGGCTGGATGCCCTTCCTGATGCCTACACATAGATTTACAGATATTATCACCTTGCTTTAGTGGAAATTCCAGTTTTTAGTAAAGTTGTAGTGTTTCTGATTTGATCCTTAAAGTATCTCAAAGGGATTGGGGTTTGCACAACTGATTTATTTATGTAACGTTTTCAGTTGTTCAAGCAAAGCTCACTGCCATGTTGTATACCAGTTAACACAAATATCTGTAACAAAATGAGTATCAGTTAAAAACAAGTATAACAATTATTCAAGAAGTGTAACAATTAATTGGCCTCATATTTATTGTGCTCTTTCAGTCGCTGTAATCATTCTGTCCCAAAAGCCCAAGGACTCTGCAATGGCTTAAAACAGCTACTCCTACTATGGAATTTGTACTTACCAAAATATTGGGGACACGTGCAGTCAAGTTGGGACTGGAATTTTGGTTAGGAAATGATTCAGTCATTAAATGAGTCATCATGTGACCAGACCCATTTTTAATGCAAAGTTCCCAGTGGACTTTGCTTGTTGGGAGCAGACTGGTAAGGTTACAAATCGTGGTCTTGTGATTGCAAGACTCCACAACCGCTGTAAATGAGTTGGTTGCCAAGAGCCCAAATCGCCATCAGGTGACCGTGGGGTGTGGGTGAAGCGATGGTCATAACTTTGAGGACAAGTCATCGCCTTTTCCAAGGCTGTTGTAACTTTGAACTGTCATTGAATGATCTTAAGTCAAGGACCACTTGTACAGCTGAATGGCAAGATCAGCAAATGTGTATTAAGTTGATGGGGCAAACTGATTTCCGAAGCATCTTGAATGCAGATTTAAACAATTAGCAGAGAAAGGATAACATTTTTTCTGGGACCTTGCCATTTGCGGAATCATCAACAGAGGAAAAGTTATACTGTAGATTTCTTTCAATACCTCTCTATCCAGATAAAGAAGAGTAAGTCATATGGTCAATCACCTACAATGAGGAAGAAATATTTTTATTCTATTTGCTCTTCATGAGACTTCAGTCTGCTTATACTACATATAACACTAGGGTGTAATGCTGGTGGTAGAAGAGCTCTATTAATCCTTGTTTTGTCAGCAGTGGCCCAAAACTGCCATTTATGAACATGTGGGAGGAATTATTAAAATTATTGCACTAGCAGTCCCTATATAATATTTTTAATACCTAGCAAGAACTGATCAATAAAAGATGAGTGCCAGAAACAAGAGGAAAAAAGGCAAGTTATTGTTTTGTGTGTGTGTGTGGTAAGGTAACAAATTCCCTTAGGAAACAACAGGGTATAGAGTAGAATCCTCATGGTGAAAATTGTAAAATAAAACTTTTCTGCCATAAGCAAAACCAATATATTTGTGAAATCATCACACAGGTTCATAATTTCTCCACATAGTTTTGTCATAGTGTGGCAACCTATTTCAGAAATTGTTAATCTGCATTTTCTAATTTATTGTCTTTTCTGTATCACTTTGGGGCAATTAAGAGGTTCCGACATGATGCCCAACTTTTATTTTAAATCATGGACCACTTGCAAATTGTTAGACAGCTTAGCGAGCCTCTTAGCAAACATTTCAAATTCCAGCATGTACATATCTCGTATAGAAAAAAAAAATGCTGCTTTATTCAGTAGCACCATCATTGTTGAAAAGAAACGTGTGAAAACCTGGGGCCTGAAGTTTAAGGGTTAATTCAACCAGGCTATGAAGTCTGTTCTGAGAAAATAAATCAAAGCCAAAGCATAAATAATAGTTGACTTTTCGATAGATTTCTTGAATGGAGTTCATTGGACCACAATGAAAAATCACCACTGAAGACACCTACACATTGTGCTGAAGATGATCAATGATAACAACCAGATAAGGACACTTGCTTAACTTTCTACTGCAATATATATCAAGGTAAACTTTTAAACAACTTATAAAGATGGTATAAGAACCAGAACCAAGTTGGGGCAAAAATGTAAAAATCCCAACTGTGGTGAAAAGAACCGAAAATATTTTGTTCATGATTTTATAATTGTTCATATAATATGAACCTTTGAGAGATCTAAAATAAAATATTTTAAACTGCTGTTTTTTTCCTCACTGTTAAATATTCCACAATTCTATTGGAGGAGGGAGGCAGTGCTGCTGTCATGCATAGTGTGATCCTATGCATAATTACTTGAAATTATGCCACAGGTTATAGGCCCACAGCCTTCAAGTACAGGTAGAAACAAATGGCCAATGTACAACACTTAAAAGTGAACGCAGTTCCCATAAAAAGAACACATTTTTAAAAACGAGGGAAAGGAAGAGACAACTGAGCATTTCTTTCTTTTCTTTTCTTTCTTTTTTTGATTTTTCTTATTTTGGCCTCAAAATAAGGCCGCACAAGGAAGAAGCCCAACTGACAGGCACGGTTAGTTAAGTTTCTGGTAGAAATTCCTTCCTCAGTTGAAGTTCTTGTGGCACCTTCAAAATAAAAAGGAACACAAGGATTTGTAAGAAAGGTTGCTTTAGAAATCATCTAATCCAAGAATGGGCACAAGGGTCCAAACATTTATTTTATGAACCAACTAACTCACAGTGTTAGAAATGGAAATGATAATTATTATGCTAAGATAAAACTGATCAATTCATTCCTACAAAATCTGTAACATTGTTTTGTTAAGATTCATTTATATATAATAATACATTATAAGAATAATTTTATTTAGCTTTGATGGTAATACTCTACTTCACAACTCCAAATTGTACTCTCCTATTACAGGTAGTCTTCAACTTACAAATATAGTTGAGACCAGAATTATCTTAAGTTGTGCAGGCCATTAAGCAAATCATCACATGATCAACTAGATTTTCTGACATTTTTGTGGCAGCCATTAAGTGAATCAACATGGTCATTAAGTGAATGCCACAGTCATTAAACAAATCCATTGTCTACAATAGGAATTCCCCCCCTGGAAACTGGGAGTAAAGGCCATCTGGCAAAGTCATAAATCAGGGTCATATGACAACAGGACACTACAAATCGCTACAAATGTGAGCTGGGCACCAAAAATGGATTATGTGCACAATTGTTGGAACTTTGAATTCTGGTCATAAGAACATTTGGGGGGGGGGGGGGGGGGCTTACATCAAACATTTGCTAAGCAGCTGGTCATACATTAAGGAGTACCTGCTTAACAGGGCTGAGAAATATTTCAGATTTAAAAGGGAAAATCTTCTTTGGAACATGGTACCCGTTGGCAACTCCTAAAACTAAATACATGAAGCTCAGAGTGGAAGAATGATTCTTAGAAAAGATGTATTTTGCTGAATTAACTACAATTACTCAGTATGTTCCCCGCTACCCTTGATTTACCAGCAAGCGGTGCAAACTAAAATTTTGGGCTCTTTTGAAGATCTATTATTCTGAGATGCACACAAATAACTGATCTCTAAGCACATGCTTCAGCACCTTTTCCATGAACCTGAGCAGCTGCTAGAAAAATATAAAGAACAAAGCACAATTTTCAAAGCTGACAATATTATATACACACAAACACATTCATACTAAAAAGCTCAATTAAAAGGGTCTCACAATATTGTGAGTGCCTTTTGTTACTTTACGAAACATCTTAATTTGGCCTTAAGAGCACCCAACGTAGCATCGTAGATGCATTTACATCCTCAATGAAGCAAATCCTTGTTTTAGCACGTAAGTGAAGCTTCTCAAAATCATTCTTCAGAACTCAGCAATTAAAAAAAAAGGAAAGAAACCCAGTCTGCCAAAAGCTTTATATCAGAAATGTAAAAGAACTTGAAATATATGAATTCCTTTAGACTGTTCTAATATTGTCCAAACATATATATGAGAAGGTACAGCATGATGCAGGGCACCTTTGAAAAAAAGCTTTGTGAACAAGCTTTTCTTTATGGCTACAGAACATTTTTGCAATATAAATGCTAGCAGAAACACACACATAATAAGCCAGTTTTAAAAGACAAAACATAATCAAACCTATGATATTCAATGGTAAATTATACTTTCAAGAAGATGTATTTTTAAGATGAAACATTTGAAAAGAAAATTGGCAAAAATGTAATTTAAATATCGCTCTTTTCTAAGTCCACATACTTACAATTTAAATCAGTCCATGTTGATGTTCTTGCTGTATCTCAAGTACTCAATACACTTTATAAAAAAACAATATTTCTCCCTTGCTACCAGTAACAGTATGTCAATCACGTATTAGAGTAAGTAATTCCAATTCATTCACTATCATCTATCTATCTATCTATCTATCTATCTATCTATCTATCTATCTATCTATCTATCTATCTATCTATCTATCTATCTATCTATCTATCTATCATCTATCTATCTATCATCTATCTATCTATCATCTATCTATCTATCTATCTATCTATCTATCTATCTATCTATCTATCTATCTATCTATCTATCTATCTATCTATCATCTATCTAATCTAATCTAATCTAATCTACCTAAATCTATCTACAGTATCTATGAACTGCACATGCTTGCGCTTGCTGACTTTTAAATGATTGACCTCAAATGAATAGTAATATTGGTTGTTCTTGCTTAACAATGGTAATTGGGACTCACCAGTGCAATAGTAAAGCACAATATCACATGGCAGTGTCTCCATTTACCATCGATAAGCAAGGACCACGCAGCTCATTAAGTGAGGCCCTCAAATGGCCGTTGGCTTCCAACCTCCCGCCAGCTTCCTCCACTGACTTTGCTAATGGAAGGCCAGGAGGAAAGGTGAAAATTGCAATCACATCAAAATGCATGACACTGCAGCTGTTGGAAATCTGGGTCAGTTGCTGAGCGGCTGGATCGTGATCACGTGACTGTGGGGCGGGGGGGGGGGGGTATACTATAATAGCTAGAATTTCAAGCACTGGTCTTATTCAGTGCTGTTACAAGTTTCAACAGTCATTAAATGAGTGCTCGTTAAACAAAAGACTCCATTGTATAGTTTACATTATTTTAAAAAGCACATTTAAGAAGAAAACGCACACATACACAGAGTCCATGGCATCGCCTTAACTCCAGCATTTGCTGTATTGGAGCAAAATAGGCATGCTCTCTCCTCACATGTATTTTCCAGATAGACAAAAACTCCTTGAGAACTTGAGGAGGAAAGACAGAAGAGGAAACCTTTGGTTTCTTTTATTTTCTCTCAAGGGCTCAGCTCCCTCCCATTATGGGCGTGTTGGAAACTGATGTCTGAGACACCATTTGTGATTTTTATCAGTACTCAATTCCCTATTCCATCCATTTGTCATTGCTCGGTATATTTGGCTACGTAATGTTAAATAGATATTGTACTTTTTCTTATTTTAAAAAAAAAAATTGGTGCTTTTGCCTTCTTTTAAAAGCAGGGGTAACTATTTTCTGTCACACATCTTAAAAGTTACTAGGCCCTGCAGATGATGCTACAGAACTTCCTATTCCATTACTACCAGTATTAGTGCTACTACTACTACTACCACCACCATTATACCTGGTTTTCAGGAAAGTAACTGCTCAAATTGAGATGCTCCCTCTCTCTTGTAAGCCAATACTAATGGAAGAAGAGCCAGCTCACATCATTTCCTTCCCTTGGAAAGACAACTGGTGGCAGTAGAAAACTACTATGTAAGTGGTGCACAAGAAAATGTAGACCCTAAGATGCTATCACTCTTAGACAACTTTTGAGAAAGGAGAGAGATTTTTCTATGAGCAGTCACAATCTGTCATGGCATCACAGAAAATATATCCTTTTCAAAAAAGGAAGGAAAAAATAACTAACAAAAACAACAATAATGAAGAAAACTAGACTGTAAAAACAGAAGTTCTATTAAATCTTTTCATTGATATGAAAAAGGCCAATTGAATGTTTCTTTAGAAAAAGGATTCTTCTACCTTATGAAGCAGTAATGAATAGGGTATCACTTGATCCATTCACCTTATTTTAATAGATGGGAGTGGCTAGACTCCTGATGAAGATTTTACAAAGAAGACAACCATGCATAAGAAATAATGATATTTAAGGTATCTTGGTTCCGCCCCATTAAAGCACTTCACCTAGCACTTTCCCTAGAAGCCCAACAAATCCCAAATTAAATTAGCCCAAATTAATAATCTGCCAGTCTGCTTCTAAACCATTTGTAGTTTCAGAACCATTTTAAAAAACAATGAATTGCAGAAGTTGAAATGAGACGTGACAAAATTGCAGGCAACTGTGGTTAAGCTCTCAGTTTGGAATTATAGTAGCACATGGCACATCTGCTGACATTTCTTAATGACTGTAGTAAATTAATAAGCATTATTGTTAAACACTAACTTCCATTCCTTTGATGATAGCCTACTCCACCAATAGCATAGCAACTGGATTCTGGTTCATATTTTACTTTTGTTGTTTACCTAAAAGTGCCATTGTAAAGAAGCTATGTCTTAAAGTCAAATACCTGGAATTTATACTTGCAAAAAAGTAAGGCTGATACAATGCCAAAACTTAGTATCATAATTAGCTTTTGAAAAAATATCCATCAACATAATGCCTGATTTGTCTATTACTTTATTTTGCATAAAGCAAAGTTATCTTGCAAAAGCCTGTTACAATTATTAATAGTTCAAATCTCTTGAATAAAAAGCACTATATTAATTGTGTGTTTTATAATGTATTACTCTAAAAAAACCAACTTTTACATAAATACAGATAGTCCTCAACATGGCAGAATTTCCATCGCTAAATGATGTGGTCATAAAGTGCAACCACATTGCTTAGCAACAACAATATCTGCATGGATCACAAAGGGTGTGCAAGAGGCGGGTCATGGGTCATGAAGCATAGTGTGAGGCAGTCAGGAAGAGTGTGTGAGAGGGTGAGGAAGGGTATGGCACAGGTCAGGGAGGTGCAGCAATGGTTGGGGAATAGTCCCCTGAGCACGAGTACAGAAGGCCTGGGGAGGTTGTTCAGGTGAAGGAGACTTACCCCAGCAATTTGCAACCTTCCTGTTGGCTTCTCCACTGACTTTCTGAGGTAGCCGTCAGAGAAGGTTACAAATAGCAATCAGGAGGATCCAGGGCATTTCCAACTGTGTGGAACAGTTGCATAGCATCCAGTCTGCGAGAATGATCATAGGGATGCTGCAAGGGCTGGAATAACCATGATATAATTCATTCAGCGTAGCTGTAACTTCAAATACTCACTGAATGAATGGTCACGGGTAGAGGACTATAACTACAGTCTAGTGAAACCAGGAGTACAATGCTCTGCATGAGTAATAGGGGTCACACACATAAACACAAAGAATGGTTACCTGCTAGAATCATAATGACTTCCATAAGATTTAACTGCAAAAATGAAAAACGCTTTTTTATAATCAGAAAGAGTATACATTTAGTCTATATTACATTAGTTACAGTGCAGCACTCCGACACAAACATTTAAATATTTATGAGCCACTGTCTATGATCTAAAACAGCGCAATCAGATTCTTGCCATAAGCAGTAGATTAGGGGGCAGATCTGTTCTTCCTAAAAGCCTACTGCATGCAAAGCTGATTTCAAAATATTGGCATATACAAGTATTGATGCAGTCAGAGCTTCAGCATGCCAAATATGCATTTTCTTGTGGCCTTCACAGTGAAACCCTGGATTGATTTGAACAAAATACCGGGCATGCACATACCTGCCTAACTGCAGAAAGAATTCTCTGTAGTCCTACATCTAATCTCACAGATTCACATCAAAACAATCTATGGCTCTGTTGGGAGACATTTAGGTTATGTGAACCTGAAGGTAACCTTTTAACAGTGGGTAGAAGAGGGTCATTATAGGAGATGCTAAGAAATCAAGAATCCTTGTAAGATACTAAACAGCATGAAACCATGTTGATTAAATTTCTTTCAGATTCAATTCTAGCAAGCACCCTCAGTTAAAACAGTATTAGCTAACATTGTTCTCATCAGATCCCTTCTAATCTCAACACAAATAGGAGATAGTATTGGGATGAACTGTCTGAAGCTGCACAAATTAACTTTTTAACTTAATGTTAGCCAACCAGGAACAACAGACATGCACACTTTATGTAGTAGCACAACCGTGTAGTTATTGAACTGAAAAGTGTAGCAAGATTACACGATGCATAGATAAGCATAGACTTCTCATTTACAGTGAAGTTAGTGATTGCCCTCTCTTAGAAGCAGATATATATATATTAAAGAAGAGTCTGCTAAATAATTAGTAAGAGCAATTGCCAGCTGCCTTTATTTCACTGCCTAACTCCAGATTATAAGCATTTGACCATTCGCCTATTAATGTAAAAAACATATTAATTCAAATCAGTTTTATTTAAATAGTAGCAAATATTACAACATAAGAACTTACAGAGATTGAATTGACAGAAATATCATAATATACAAGTTCTACAGTTTTGCTCCCATTCTTTATAAATAGCTACAGCATCAACCTTGAAAGAACAGTCCTTTGGCAGTCACACAGAAGATTCCAAAATGAAAACCTCAACTGAAATAACATTATAAAAGTCTCCAAACCATTTCTATTTGGTGGTATTCTGATTTGATCCCCATGCTTGATGATGTTGAAACTGACATAAAAATGCTGAGGGCAAACTGTTATTCTACTTGGGATATATCTGGGGGGATGGGACACCCCTGCATTTACAGTAGGGCACTGATTGGTTTACAGAAATAATCATATGCAACTGAGTCACAGAAGATATTCTAAAACACTGGTCCTTCATTTTTGTTGATACCACACAAGCATGGGCACAGTGCAATGTTAACATCTGTCCTGTTCATTCACTCATTGTCACTTAATGCAGACCCACAGAAATGGAAGGCAGGGTTCTAAGATTTAAAATTTTACAAAGATATACAGTATCATATGCTGCTTCTACATGATAAAGAGCATCAAGGCCAATAATTATCCTTTAAGGCATTGCCTAAAATTTCCAAGTTATGGTTGCATGCTAGAATTGCCCTCATCTCAAATATATATAGGCTTGGTCTAGCTTGGGATTTTTAACCACAAATTTATTGTTCACGTTCATAGGTAGAAAAATAATGTATACAGAATAAAAATAAGAACACATTATTTTGTTCTAAGTGGACAGTCGTTTAATATTAAATTTTACATTTTCATTATAAAAAGAAAAATCATTGCCTTGAGATTTCATTGAAATAGAAAGCTGACCTATAAATATAACAATAAAATACACAAAAAGACTTCACTCACAACTGTCTTTTTAGGTTTATTTCCTTGATCCCAATTGTTAGCCTTTCTTTTATGGAATTCCATCAAGGAAACAAAAAAGAAAGGTGGGGATCTCTCAGATTTTCTGCAGTATTCATGTTTTTCAAACTGACAAGTACCTTTAAAAGATGCAACTATTGTCTCTTGATCCAATGCAAGGATTTTGCCTCTATTAAGAAAAAGGACACATCTTCATGCACATGTCAGGCATTCCTTGCAAGGTTAATTTTCCAGCCAACCAAATGTGCTTTGATGTTAGTTACAGAATGTCCTGCAAAGAATGAATAGGCAACTCCAAGGAGACTAAAGGAGAGCAGGTGGCAGGAAAACAACATGGAATAATGGACAGAGTTATACTCACTACTTTTTATTTCTAGGTTTTAGTTCTTCAGCAGCATTGCGCAGAAATATATAGTTTTTCTTTTGGGGATTATAGAATTCATGTCCCTGGGGAATAAAAAAGGTTGGACACAACATTACATATAAACCTGAATCACGACATTATAAAATCAGGCACACAATATTTGTGATATTCAATTAAATTTTTCTTCATAATTACTGAGCAATCATTAATGCTATAGAAACCTTTAGCTCAGAGTAAAGACCAGTTGTTCCTCAATTTAAAACTCCATGTGAAAATATATATCTGAAAAGTGGTTCCCCATTTAAATATCCATGTAAGGGCATTAAGAGATATTCTAATTGTAAGACAAGTTAAACTCAGACGGTCAGCTAAAAAGCAAGATTGAAGAGAAACAAGATTGAAGAGAATAAAACAATTGCTAAGTGACAGAAATGCCAATCCCAATTGCTGTTGTAATCTGAAGACTACCTGAGATTCTATCACCAATAGAGTGAAAGGAAAAGGAGAAATTATGTATTTGTATATAATAAGAAAGAATAGATCTATTCATACTATGGCTAATGTAGTAATTTTTCCAACAATCCTTTGTTATTTATCATCGGAATACATAACACAACTGTAACAGATCTATAGGAGGTTTGGTATTTTCACCTTCTTACCTGTGCCACTTGTTAAAATTTGCAATTAAAACTTAATACTGATTTTCTACTTGGTACCAGGTCTTGCGCCCACCTTAAGATGGGCGTCCAGTGGCATCAAAATGTTGAGGTGGAATCTGATGAGAATTCTTTTCTGAATCATGTACTATGCTTAATGCCTGTCATTAGCAGACATCTGAAAGATAAGTTTTCCTTACAAAAATGTGATTGGTATTCTGGAAGATTTCACATTTGCTAACGTAGTAGCAAATCACAATATTCTGTCATATTAGCAGTTATACAGGTAGCCCTCACTTAACAACCACTGTTCAGTGACCATTGAAAGCTAGGACAGCACTGAGCAATAGGTATTTATGACTAGTTCTTGGAGTTGTGACCACTGCAGTGCCCCCATGGTAATGTGGTCAATTACTAGTTGATACCGTGTTTCCCTGAAAATAAGACAGGGTCTTATTTTCTTTTCTCCCCCCCCCCAAATATTGATTGGGCCTTATTATCCGAGGGGGGGGGCGCTTATTGTTTTGGGGTTGCCGGGTAGCTGCTCTCTTGCGAGCAGGAGCCCAAAGAGCCAGGCACAGCCTCAGAGGCAAACGGTTGTGTTGCGCTGTTGCAGCAGCATAACATACCAGCCATGAGGTGACTACGCTCACGAGCAGCCACCTGGCAACCCCCCTTCCCAGCCAATCAGAGCGCCACTCACAGATGCAATGATATCCCAAAGGTGGTAAGCCGAGTGGTGTTCTGCCCTCCCCCTAGCTCCCACGGCTTGGCGCATTCGGGATACCCTTAGGTCAGTGCATGGCACTCTGCCCAGCTGGAAAGGGAAGCTGTTCCCCAGCTTGTGTGCCTCCCAGCCTCACCATGCCCTGGCCCAGCTCTTCCTGCAGGGCCAGGGTGCCGCGGCACTCCGAATATAACCTATTCTCTGGCTTCTAAACTCCAGAGATCCGCAGCGGAATCTTCCGGCAGCGGCCGCTCTGGGAGTACGCTCTAAGGTTGTGGGCTAGCTGCTGGGAGAGCGTATTCCCAGAGCGTACAACCATAGAGCGTATTCCCAGAGTGGCAACTTCCAGAAGACTCGGCATTCTACCTCCGTGCTTTGGGAGCCGCAGAAAGAGTCAGGTGGCTGCGGTGGCAGCAGAGGTGCCCTGGCTCTATAGGGAGAGTTAGGCAAGGGCATCGTGAGGCTGGGAGGCACACGAGTGGGGAGCTGAAAACCCACTCGTGCAACCCCCCTCTCCAGCCATGCAGAGCACCATTCACTGACCTAGGGGCATTCCGAAGGTGCCAAGCAGCAGGAGCTGGAGAGCGGTGAACAGCCGCTCATGCGGTTTGGTAATACCCCTAGGTCAGTGAATGGCACTGTGCCCGGCTGGAAAGGGGGTTTGTCGGGCGGCTGCTGCAACACGCAACATAGCCATTCGACCCTGAGGCTGTGCCCGGCTCTTCGGGAGCCCGCTTGCAAGAGAGCAACCACCCAGCAGCCCCTCTCTCCAGCTGGGCACAGCAGCACTCACCAACCTAGTGGTATCCTAAAGGTGCCAAGCAACGCGAGCCTTTGCCCCACTCCCATCCCGTTCCTGCAGCTTGGCACCTTCGGGCTACCGACAGGTCGGTGAGTGGTGCTCTGCATGGCTGGAGGGGGATTGTCCAGGGGGTTTATTTTTAGGGGAGGGCTTACATTTTTGCTCACCTGAAAAATGTGGCATTGCCTTATTATCAGGACATGTCATATTTTTGGGGGAACACGGTAGAAATTATGTTAAGCAAACTCAATTACCTTTGACCAGTCATAACTAGAAGCATATGCAAATATGTTGCCATTATGGTTGAAGCAACAAGCAGATATCGGCTGGTCTAGCTGTTCAGATGTTTTTAGCTTTGTCCGCGCATCTTTATCCCAGAAACTGAATCTGCCATCAGACCCCACAGTTGCAAGAGTGCCGTGGGCAGGATGGAAGGCAATCCCATTTACCTGTTAAGTAAAAGTTAAAGTATAATTTGAATGTTCACATGCTCTCAGTAATGAAGATTGAAACCCCACTTTACCAAGCTTATAATTTAAAAAGTATGAGAAAAAAGCTTTGTAGTTGTGGCACAAAAAAGTTCCAAATAATAGCTCCACTTTACTCTGCAATAATCAAATCCAGGTCCAACTCTGGCACTTTGTTTTAGGAAAGATTTACAATAATTGGAATCAGTTCAGTTAAGCGAAATAAGAATGAACTGGAAACCTAAGAGAGACAGAAGGATCTGAAAATATTTAACCTCGGGACAAGACTAAGAGTCATATGGCAGCACTCTTCAAATACTTGAAATGATATATCACAAAAGAAAAGCACGACCTGTTATCTACTATTTCGGAATTCCACCAAATAGTGGATTCAATATACAGAAAAGCAAAGCCCAAGGGAATGTTAGGAAAAAAAAAACTCTTCCTAACTGTTAAAGCAGTTTGATAATGGCTGCAATTATTAAATACAGTGGCCTCTCCTTGCTGGTTGCGTTCAAGTGGAAAGTAGACAGTTATCTGTCAGAAATACTTTAGGTTAGCTTCCCATGGATTCAGAGTCCATCTCATGGACTGGATTCAGAGAATACACCTTTGAACAACATGATTCTTAAACAGTCAGTATTCTTCACAACTGGTTTAGTAATCTGAGTTTAGATTCAGCAATATATGGTAGGCTGCCAACTGCAAACTCTGCTTTAGACAATGAGAGACAGTATTGCTTTCCCATATGGAGTAGTGATTAAAGCATCACTTCCATTACTTTTCTCACCATATTTTATTCTTGTAAAATGATTGCAATTAATTTATAAGGGAAAGAATGATGGGAGCCATTGGTCAAGTAATGCAAGCATTTGAAGTAGGAAGGGTTGTTCTTTTCATTTCCTCAAGCTAAAGCATAATTGCTTTATCTGTAGAATTTTAATCAGAACCAAGGCATACTGTAACTTCTTTTTCTTTTGTATTAGCAAAATTCTGAATCCTACTTATCAAATAAATTAGAGCAGCGATGACTAACCTTTTTGCTGTTGGGTGCCAAAAATGCGAGTGCACCCATAGTACAAATGCCCCGCCTCGTGCGTATGTGCACACAACACCCTCCCATGCTCTCCTCCCCCCCATGCATGCCGCACTACTTACCTCCAAGCTGACCTTGGCATTTCCTCCTGGGGGTTGGGGGAGGCCATTTTTCACCCTCTCCAGGCTTCAGGAAAGCCTCCAGAGCAGCTCCCCTGCCCCCTGGAAGCTGGAAACGGATCGTTTCCGAACTTCCGGTAGGCTCGTTGGGCCCATTTTTGCCCTTCCCTGGCTCCAGAGGCTTTCCTGAAACATGGGGAGGGTGAAAACATCCCCACCCGCCTTCCAGAAGGCTGAAAATAAGATGGCGGCAGGTGCATGTACTTGTGTGCCGACAGATATGGTTGTGTGTGCCACTTGTGGCACGCATGCCATAGATTTGCCATCACGTTACTAGAGCTTGTCAGAGTAGGTTTCCACTCAGATGTGTGATACTAAGTGAAAATGTACTGATTTGAAAACAGCAATTCTTTTTGTAATTTATTATAAATATCCATTTTTCTCCTGTAATTCGTCCTAGAGGAAACTTACTGTACAACATACAAAATACTTACTGCATAGATATCCTGAGGCGCAGAGGTGTTTGTACCATTGGATCGATGGCATTTGAAGGTAAAGTTGTCTTTGGCGCTGAAAAAAAAATGCATTCTTTCACTTCACATTGCATGCAACACAGAGTTATTCTAAAAGCCTGCACTTCTTGGAATTCAAAAGTAAACAGGAGACCATTGCCAAATACTTACGGATTTGGTGGATTAATATAATGAATGGCAACTCTTCCTTCGATACTTCCAAGGGCAAAGCCTGTTGGTTTGTTCACTTTGTCTTTGAAAATAGCCACACAGCGATGCTAAATAAAAGGGACTGTATTTTAATCAGTACTTTCATATATGGCAGTTACAGCTCTCTAATTATCCCATTAGAAATAAGAAACCAATGCTAGCATTCAGGTAGTCCTTAATTTACAACAATTTAGTGACTGTTCAAAGTTACAATGTCACTGAAAAAGTGACATGATTGTCATCCACACATACGACCATTGCAGTATCAAGGTCAAGTGATCAAAATTCAATTGCTTGGCAACTGACTCATATTTATAACTGCAGTGTTCCGGGGTCATGTGATCACCCTTTCCGACCTTCTGACAAGCCAAGTCAGAAGCAGATTTACTTAACCGTGTTGCTAACTTAACAACTCTAGTGATTCACTTAACTGTGGCAAGATAGGTCGTAAAATGGGGCAAAATTCACTTAACAGATGTCTCTCCTATCAATAGAAATTTTAGACTGAATTGTATTCGTATGTTGAGGACGATCTGTTACAATTAAAAACAAGCCATACTGGGGAAATCAAGAAAACTCAGGTTACCTGATGTTTAAGTGGAGAGTCTATCCTTCTAAATTCAGAAGGCTGATTCTCTAACTGGTAAACTATCAAGCCCCTTTCTGCAGTAGCAACAACAGCCATGGGATATATCTAAAACAGGAGAAATTGTGTGAGAGTACAGACAGAGTTATGTAGTAAAAAGTGTTTTATTTCACATTCACACCTAAACAGGAAAGTATTTAATACAAAATTCAATCACATGCTTTTTTCCTGCAGTAACTGTACATCTATTTCATTATCATAACACATAATACAAATACCACTAATTACCACAATATAGAGAAAAGAGTGATAGTCAAGCATGGCATGATTCTAACTAATCAAAGCCCGAAGGCTTCTGAAATTCATCTTACCACATCAGCACAATAGCATCGTTCAGGCAACTGTAGCATCATCATTGGAGTGGGTGTTCGTGTATCCCAAAACTTTAAAAAAAAAAGTTCAATAAGGCCTCAACAAATTCTTTTATATAGTAGCAGAACGATCATTCATCATTTCACTTTGAAACGCCTCCAAACCCTAACCAAAATTGATTCAGGAAATATAATATAATGAATGTGGGAGGCTGAAGGTACAAATGAGCAAATGGTTGAATAAGTTATGCTTGGGCTCAGTTCTTACCTTTTCAACTGAACGAATAAGGATCAATTCAAAAGACTTGCAAGCATTTTTTATATTGGAATTTGATATACTTAGATAAGATTCTTTTTGGTGGAACTCTCAATATTGACCTCTACCATTTGAAGCGCTTTAAGCATGGCCCAGTTTCTGAAAATGTACTTTTTTATCGATACAGATAATTCTCTGGAGCATTCATCTGTATTTTTTATTATGCTTAAAAAACTGCATTTTTAAAAAGCATTGCTAAAAAAGTGTTACAAATATAATAGACAAAAAACAATTGCTCCTAATTGCAAAAAGTTCAAAGCATTTCATATATATCCATTATAATAGAAATATATTGGCACTAACTTGGAAAGAATATGTTAAATGGATATTGTGGAATAGACACTTCTCTCAATAAATTACTTGAATCAACCATTAGATTTCACCCTCAAGTACATTCACTTGGAAATAAGCCTCACATTTACAGGAATGCATTACACTTTATTCTAGTATGTACTAGCAATCATTTTTCCATAATAATTATTACACAGAACTGCATAAAACCTTTTTACACATAAAAAAAACATACAAGTCTTACCTTTAATGTTTTATCCCAACTTCCAGTCATCACACAACTATAATTTGGTGCTTTAATCCAATGGATGGTCTTTACAGGAGCTTCATGCTAAAGAATGTTTAAAAGAATTCTTTAATCACTTTCCATTCATGCAATTACAGATTTCACTTTTCTGTAAAAAAAAAAAAAAGGCCTAGCCTTGCCTTTGTAATCCCTTTGGTAAGGCTCTTACTTCTTTCCTGTGCTCTTCCATTTAATATAGGCTTGTTACATTTCTGATCCCATTAAAAACACATCACGTTTTAATTCAAACCCACAGATCTCACTCCATTAGCAGCAAGTTCATTATATTTCAGTTCATAGTTTTCAAATATCTGGAAACTACCTCATAGAGAAGGAATAATTTGAAAAGTGTATATTACATTCCAATAAAAAAATATAATCATTTTTTATCCCACTTAAGAAAAAAATGTCTTAGGGATAAGACTGTGTAATCAAAGCATCATGTATACTTTCTTCCCACACAGCTCCATCATTTAAAATATTGACAAAGATTTGTATCCTTTCTTAGAAATTAGAATTAAGTGAGGCCAATGCATTAGTATACATCAGTGGTCCCCAACCTTTCCGACTCCAGACCGGCAGCAGGGGGGGTGGGGTATGGTTTTACGCATGCACCCTAATCCTGCGCATGTCAAAATGGAGCTTTGTGTGCTTGCCCGTTTGGTTTCCAATAGGCAACAGACTAGTTCTGATCCACAGACCAGAGGTTGAGGACTCCTGGTATGCACAGTCACTCAGTTTGAGTATTCTGCATTCTGCAAGGAAACTTTTAAGTACTGTTTCTAATAAGCTTTCCCCCTCCATTTTGTGGGAGAAACGTTCATCAAAAGCTTTGTGTTGAATTTGTTACAAAGAAAACAATGTCCATTTGAAAATTGTACCTGTGCAATTTGTATTGCTTGATTGCTGTTAAGATCCCACATTTTGGCAGTTTTATCACAAGACCCTGTGAAAACTTTACTTCCGTCCTATTAAACAACAGAGAACAAAAAAAACCTATGTACTCCATAATGCATACTGAGGGTGGAGACATTTTAAAAAGAAATACAGGTAGTCCTGGATTACAGTTCATTTAGTGATAATTCAAAGTTACAATGGCACTGAAAAAAGTGACATGACTATTTTTCATAGTTACGTCCTCTGCAACATTCCCAGAATCATGTGATCAAAATTCTAAGAACCATGTTACTAACTTATTAACTGTATTGATTCACTTAACAACTGTGGAAAGAAAGGCCATAAAATGAGATAAAACTCATGTAATAAATGTCTGTTATTTGGGCTCAATTGTGGTCATAGGTTGAGGACTACCTGTACTGTGATTTTCAATGGTTAAACCTCTAAAATAGGGGTGCTTTTCTCATTCCAGGATAATTTCCTCCACTATTGCTTTCAGACAGTGGTTTTGATCTCACACGCCTCCTCCTCTGAAAACCACTATAAAATTTTAAGTACATCTCTTCCAAAATAATGGAACTTACATCACTCCAGCAAACATCTAGTACTGGTCCTGTATGCATCTGTTGGGCTTTTGGAATAGTTTGCCCGTTGTCTTGGATTTCCCAACAACGAACCTGAAATAAATGGAGACTTTTGTAAATATGAATTAAATAGCACTTGAATATAAGTATTTTACCCTGTCTTTTTAACAATTAAGTACATTTAGCTTTATAAAAATGCAACAAGGTGTTAAGATTAGACTAACCCCCCCACCCCCGAAGCTCAATTCAAGGCCTTTGAGATCAATTTATATAGTAACTGGGCCATACTTCTCTTAGTAGTTTTCCATTCTATGAGAGAATGGTTCATTAAATAGAAAACTGAAACTGTTTTTTTGATGAAACAGATACCAGCTCATAGAAGCCCAAGTAGCAATACCACCTTGCTCCAGATTTAGATATTGTAAACTATTTTTCAAATTTAGTGCATCAGTTAATAGAAATTTGATGAAATGAAATCAATTAGTAGTCCAGTCCTGAAATTTTTACCTAACTCATTTCCATTTTACTACTATGAGAGGTTTTGTTCTGAGATACCTTTAAAACAAACTATTAAATTGCAGCACTTCTTCATTGCTAATACTTTGCTACAAGCTCACTTTGTCTCATAGAGGATGCAGTTACCTTAACCATTTCCCACTTATGGATATCACATTTTGTCTGCTAGATGCAGTCATTTTCCTTGCCGGAAATGCAGGGAAAGCTGAACGCACGATATGCCTCTATCTATTTTCATTTGTTACTTACATCATTTGCCCATGATCCTGCAATAAGGAAATTACCCGGCAATGTTGGTGGGCTGAAAGCCAAACAACCTATGCTGTCATCAGGTGGAGAAGTAACTTCAATATCCTGGAAAAAAGTCAAAGTTAAACATGTTGTAAACACATACACTTTTCAAAAATCCAATTAGAAGAGTCAAATTGAGAGTACACTTCTACAATGGGGAAAAAAACCTTAGAAAAATAAAATTACAGTTTTCTCCAATAAATATCATTGTATCAAAAATGATATGCTACAGAAAACATACCCACATAACCTAAAATTGATGTTTTGTAAGCAAAAGGTAAGTATCAATTAAATATAACACTTTATAAGATCAATATACTACTCTTTCTCCTTTCCTTTCTTTGGTCAAAGAACCTATTAAATCTTGTAAAGCTATCGAAGTTTGCATACTTCAAAAGGGAAATGGAAATATGAAATGTTAAGCTCTTTTAAAAAATAGCAGAGGCTTGTGTCCTTGTGTGAGGTCTAAAGCACTTTTTTCTGAATATTCTTAAGGCTCTACAACTATAGTAGCTATTTGAATGACAGTTCTAACAGCTACTTTATTGCAGTCTCAAAATCTCACAACAATAATGCATAAACTTAAACCAATATTTGAATTCAGCCAAAGGAATTATACACATATACTAATAGGCAAACCTGCCATCTCTTAAATTTAATAATTTTCAAAATATTTATGTGAAGTGATTTAGTTTTTCTCATGGCATCCAGAACTTAATACCTTCATTGGGTTGTGATTATCTGTAGCAGTGGTGCCAAACATGCTGGTGCCTCCAGTTCCAAATCCTGATGTTGACCCAAACAAACTCATCTTGGTCCTGTTATAAGAATGCAAATGAATTTCTGGAAGTTATTTATTATACAGAGTGTTCAAAAATCAATATAACATAGTAATTAACTCTTATTGATAATATAGGCTGCTTTTATAATTGAAAACAGTTTATATATAAATAAATGTAAAAACACCATCACCACATGCCTCATTTTTCATCTGCAGTTACTCTCTAGACAGGTGATATCTGTCGTAGGCTTAAGGCCCTTTCCAGCACATTATCATTTACAGTACTTGGAAAATCTTTAGTCTGAAACCTTATCTAGCTTAAACTTCAAAGTTGCTTGTTGTGAGACATACATGGACTTAAGCACTCTAGTATCTTCTACAACATATTTAATCTTGGGTTTATACTTTCAACTGAAATTTATTTAATCTGTATATATTAGCCACATTATCTTTTTATTTTTAATGGGGAGAGCTTTCTTTACAAATTTTAATGTTTCTTAAAGTACATTATATTACAATACATTCTAGGACAGCCAATAAATAATACTTCGCTGAATGGAACATGTCTTTGGGCAGAATCATAAGGGTATTCCTTAGATGGAAATTAGAGCTACTTTGATGCAAGGATTTGAGTACTGGGAGACAGTGAGTTTGAACAGATCCCACTCCCTCCCCTCTGCCCCTCCCCTCATGTCATTAGATTTTAATGTTTGGTTTTAATTTATTTATGTTTTAATGTATATGTATAAATACATTTTTTATGATTGTGAGCTGCCCAGAGTTACCCTGTGGTAAGATGGGTGGCCAATAAAAAAGGAAGTAAGGAAGGAAGGAAGGAAGGAAGGAAGGAAGGAAGGAAGGAAGGAAGGAAGGAAGGAAGGCTCTCTTAGGCATGTCCCAAAAGTGCTTTTTCAAGAGGCAACTGGACTTTCTTGTTTTTTTTTCTTTTTGAAGATGTTTTACTTCCTTTCCAAGAAGCTTCTTCATTTCTGACGGGATAGTGGGGAATGGAAGGATTACTATCCTGTCAGAGCTGAAGAAGCTTCCTGGATGAGAAGCAAAATGTCTTCAAAAAGAAAATAACAAGAAAGTCCAGTTGCCTCCTGAAAAAGCACCTTTGGGACCACCATGACCTAGATGACTGAGAATCTCTACAGACTCTCTTGGGCATAAAAGATTGGGTGACGTCTGGTCAGTCACTCTCAACGAAACCCACCTCATAGGAGAAGTAGTATTTATATGTTTCTCATCTTGAGATAGATCTATCCATCCATCCATTTATTTTTTTAAATTTGGCAACTTTAGAATGGCAAGACCTCGACTCCCAGAATTTCCCAACCAGCAATCAGGCTGAAGAATTGTGTTAAAGTTGCCAAATTTGGAGGAAAAAAACCTGGTATAGTTTTGGTCCCATTGCAATCAATAGGGTCGTCCTTCTGAAGCGATGTGGATGTTTCCATTAGATCATTCTGGTATGGACTCAGTAGTACTCTTGACAGCCGGATTTTGGGTTTCCATGGGAACCAAAATGTCCCGTTGGGTGGCCAATATTACAATAGAATAGAATATTCTGTTATTTTAATTCAGAAAGTCTCCCTTCAGACTCAGCGAGTCTCCCCCCCCCCCACCCAAACCCAGCCCTTTGCCTGACTGATGGACAGCGAGGACCCAGATCGTATCTGTCTTCCTATCTCGCCACGAGTGGGGACTGCAGATCCAATAACCTCAGGTGAGCCGGCTGGGAATTATGGGGAGCGGTCCAACGCACCGAAAGACGGGGTGCCGGTTAAGGGAAGAGCACGCCCGACGAGGATGCGGTAGAGGGCAGGCGCCTGCTCTCTTCCGATCAGAGTTGGGGAAGTAAAGGAAGCTATTTAGCTCGTAGTTTTAACGGCGCGCCATCCGCCTCAACGGTCCTCAGAAAAGGACAGGGACCCAGAGAGCGAAGCAGGAGGATGGACGGAGCCCTGGCCGACGTTAAGCCGCCTCGCCTCTCTCGGAAACCCTTTTCCGGAGAGGAGACTTATCCGAAGAGGCAGACACGCGACTCGGCCCGGCCGAGAGGAGGGAAAAAAATTACACCCACCTATCAATCCTTCACTTCCCTCAAACCAACACGCCGGTCGGGACGGTTGGGATTATCCGTGAAGCCTAGGCCCTTCTTCACTGCGCATGCGCCAAGCCAGGTTCGTTCTCATTCGTCCACAGAACTGGCGGGTTAGTGGTGGGGCGTGACGTGTCGGCGTTTGTCCATTTCGCTGGGTGGGCGATCTTCTTGCTGAGCGCGTAAAAGTAGCTGGTCAGACTTGGGGTCTCGGGCTGTGCTAGATGCTCACTCTCTCAGCCTCCTGACCATATAGCAATAGCACTTAGACTTATATACCGCCTCACAGTGCTTTAAAGCCCTCTCTAAGTGGTTTACAGAGCCAGCATATTGCCCCCAACAATCTGGGTCCTCATTTTACCCACTTCAGAAGGATGGAAGGTTGAGTCAGCCTTGAGTCGGTGTCCCAAAGGTGCTTTGTCAAGAGGCAACTGGGCTTTCTGGATTTTTTTTGAAGACGTTCAAAGAAAAAAAGAGCTGAAGAAGCTTCTTGGATGAGAAGTGAAATGTCTTCAAAGAAAAACCAGAAACTCCAGTTGCCACCTGAAAAAGCACCTTTGGGATAACATGACCTTGATGATTGAGAATCTCCATAGACACTTGAGTCGGTGAGATTCGAACTGTGGATGCTAATGATTCCATATGTATCCCAAAGGTGCTTTTTTCAAGGAGCAACTGGACTTTCTAGGTTTTTTTTTTCTTTGAAGACGTTTCACTTCTCATCCAAGAAGCTTCTTTGGCTCTGGCCGAATGGTGGGGAATGGAAGGATTTATACTCCTTGCACACAGCTGGTTATTTGCATTCTTTTTACAAAGTTGTTGAGGCCACTTGGAGCTTTCTTCAATCAGAACAGAAGAAGCTTCTTGGATGAGAAGCGAAACATCTTCAAAGAAAAACCAGAAAGTCTAGTTGCCTCTTGGAAAAAAGCACCTTTGGGACAACCATGACCTGGATGACTGAGAATCTCCATAGAGGATTGCATCTGAAGTGTGTAAATGGATCTTTCACCATTGCTTCACTATTGTCAAAAGACATATTAGTCACAGGTAGCCTTTGACTTACATCACTTCATTTGGTGACCTTTTGAAGTTACATAGGCACTGCAAAAATTGACTTATGACCATTTTTCACACAACCTTTGTAGTATCCCTATGATCATGTGATCAACATTCAGATGCTTAGCAACTGCTTCATATTTATTGCAGTGTCCCATAGTCATGTGATCACCTTTTTCAACCTTTTGACAAGCAAAATAGGAAAGCCAGATTCACTGAACAACCATGCTATCAGCTGCACTTAACAACTCTAGCAAGAAAAGTTGTAAAAATGGGGGAAATGCATTTAACAAATGTCTCACTCATCAACAGAAATTTAAGGCGTAAGTTGAGGACTACCTGAATATAACTGTTCCCTCCTTTTGGAAGAAGGGTATAGTCACAAATTTAAATTACGGGGAATAATGATAAAGACTTTCTTACTTGATTTATTATAATTTTATATCATATTTTTAAACTCAATACATTATAAACAAATCCTTTTAATTAATTAGTAAACTGATAAAGCATTTGTGAAACAATATTACTATCCTTTTGTCATCTGTATTTTTTCTTTGAAACATGCAATTATAAAATGTGAAAACTAATTAGAATAGATCAGAAATCATTCTTCCTATCAAAAAGGAAAACTAAAGAGAATACTAATTCACATAGAAAATATTTTACATAACTGAAAATTTTGTATGACCTGCCTTAACACCTCTGAAATAAATTATAGTCCATTAGGAATGTAGTCCATCTATACCTTCTCTTTTGTTTCCTTATATGTTCTACATCTTTTCACTTTTTTAATATTTATATTCTGTCAAAATACTCATTAAACATCTTTAAAAGTGTCCTGGTATTCATATCCATCCACCGAATTGTAGCTTGTTTGGCAAATATATCCTGGAAAGATAATCTGTTGAAAATGAAGCGAGAGCTTGAATTTCAGCCTTCATTTTAGATGTTTCCATAATATCTAACTGTAAAAGAAAAGCATTGGAAATTAACATTTCAATCAACATTAATATAGATGCATCATTCAAAAGACAAGCATTTTATGCCATGTATTCCACAGTATAAATATAAAATGTAAATTACAAAATAAAACATAAAAATACAAAAATACAGACCATCAGAGGTTATTTGCTACAGAGGTTATTTTACTACAGTATTGTGCCAGATGAATTGCCTGTTGCCTCTCTGTCCTCATTTACATCTTTTAAATCTAGCGCATTGTCAGGACAAGTCAAGCCTATACATCTCAGACATTTCCTTTAGCCATAGGCAGCTACTAAATGCCAATGTTCTTTGCCTTTTTAGGTAGGCGTTTAAGCCTCAACTGTGTTATAGCATGAGACAACTTTCCGCTGCCCTCTTCTACACTAGAATCTGTAAAGTCCTCTGGAAGCACACCTTGTTTTGCCCTTACGCAGGAAGGCGTGTTTAGACCTGCTTCTAATCATTAAGACATTTTATCCAGTTCAAAGGTGCTTAGGCCAAAGCTATATTATGCAGACCTGTTTTTAAACTATTTCTTGATTCAAATATCAAAATTAAGTTTTTAAAAAAATTATTTAGGCTGGCGAGCTAATGCTTATGTTGAACAGCAGAGAGGAGCACCTGAGTTCTGGAGTTCTTTTCAATTCTTTTCTAATACTAACAGAGACAAGTAGAATTCCATAAACCCAGCGGTATTATCCTCTAGGTCCATGAGGCAACACAAACATGTCAGCATGGATTTTCTGTGTCTGTATTGCCAGACTCCCACAATTTACCAGCACACTTTACAAGGGATCTCAAGTGGATAGTCTACTTCTGTAGCTATGCTAACATTTCACACTAGGCTGCAGCTCTGGATGTATCAAGAAGACTTTCCCACTAAAACCAAGGGCTGCCATCACATGTAACGGCTGACGTGGATGTTGACACACTGTATAAAGGATTTGTGGGATCCCTGCATAGAACACACCATAAGGGAACATAACTTGCCAACATGGCTGCTGGCATACTGTTCAGAGGAGAGTGGACTGGAATGACATACCTGTCCCAACCAAGTAGCCAATAGATGATAGACAAATTATTATATAATCAGTTCATTGCTGTCAAATGCAACATATCATCTAAGATCAAGGAAACGTTGAAGAAAACACTAGTTAAATTTCGGCTCAGAGCAACCAGTCCCTTGACATCAGCTATGGGCTGAAGATAACAGGAAGGCTCATGTGGAGTTATTTAATTAGTCATTCTCAAGTTAAAGAGGGCACATATACAGTAGTTGCATCACATAATAGAACTCTAACAGCAGAATATAAATGAATCTGCTATTAAAACTGCTTACAATATAAAATACAGAATTTATTATGATCTATACTTACTTCTTTTTTCCAGGCTGACTCATGAGCAGTGTATGGTCTTGCCTGTAAAGCAGTTAGTTTACTCTGATCTTCTTTAGTCAGTGGAATTAGTGCACTCTTAGGAACATTCAGTCTAAAAAAACAGTTTGATTAGTCTGTGCTTATTTTTACAGTTAAAGCTTATTTTTATTTTTCATAAATATGAAACTGAAATAAAAATCTAATAAGATTAATACTGTCAAATATTAATGTTCAACTAAAGCCTTTGCACATTTTAGGGACCATGAAGTGTTACTTACCAGTGGCTTATCATATAGTTGGAACACTAACATACTTAACATGTCTCCTTGCCACATTTCATTAGTTAGTGCTTGCCTGTTTTGTCATTTTGCTACAGGGAAAGGAACAAAGGAGGATGATAGTTCAGGATGCTTCATATCTGCTCTAATACTCTTAGAAACTGGTGTTGTCTTTTGCTACACATTTGGGACATTATCCATTTTCCCCCTCATCCAGGCATTGAGATAGAGTCACTAGTGCTCCTTAAGACCTAGATATGATAAAATGGTAGATAATGCGGTTCTACAGTGGAACGTGTGTTTAAAATTTAAATTAAAGTGGGCAGAGAAAGCCCTCCTCTCATATCTCCAACATGCAGAAAATCAGATAGAGCATATCTGTATTCTTGCATGAACATACTGCCCAAATGGCAGGTTTTTAAATTGTATGATTATTCCTTAAATAATTCATTTTTACAGTCTGAAATACAATTATTAAATGAAAGCCTACTATTTGAGCTGCATATTTTAATGTTTGAGCAAAAAACAGATTTGGAAATGAGTTGATAGCATTGTTCCAATATTTGAGGAGTTATTACAAAAATGAGAGGGTCAAACTATTTTCCAGGCAAGACAATGGTTGGAAACTAACCAAGGAAAGAAGCAACCTAGAACTAAGAAGAAATTTCTTAATGGTGCGAGCAATCAACCAGCGGAGAGGATTGCCTTCAGAAGTTGTGAGTGTTCCATCACTGGAGACTTTTAAGAAGAGACTGGGTAGCCAATTGTCTGGAGAGGAGCATTCCTCTTGAGGACTCCTGCTTGAAGAGAGGATTGAACTAGAAGTCTCCAAGATCCCTTCCAACTCTATTCTATGTTCTATCACTCAGCATTTCATGTTATTTGGAAGAGACTTGGAAGTTCTGGCAGAAATCTCTAATAGATCAGAATATATATTGTAAGCATGGGACTTGAAATTCTTAAGTTAAATTGGTATGTATTTACTGTTTATTTCTACATTTATACAGGTAGTTTTTGACTGAGCCCCAAATTTATGTTGCTAAATAAGACAGTTGAGTTTTGCCCCATTTTACGACCTTCCTTACCACAGCTATTAAGTGAATTACTGCAATTGTTAAGTTAGTGACACGGTTGTTAAGTGAATCTGGCTTCCCTATTGACTTTGCTTGTCAGAAGGTCACAAAGGGTGATCATATGACTATGGGACACTGCAACGGTCATAAATATGAATCAGTTGCCAAGCGTCTGAATTTTGATCATGTGACCACGGGGGATGCTGCAATGGTTGTAAGTGTGAAAAACCGTTATAAATCACTTTTTCAGTGCCATTGTAACTTTGAACAGTCATTAAATGAACTGTTGTAAGTCTAGGACTACCTATACTTATTAAATCATGGAATATACATAGTTTTATATGCCACAACTGAATGAAAAATTGTAAATAAGTCAAAGCTCCAGTCAAGCAAGACTCTTAAATGTATGAGGGTCTTCAGAAATTGTGGGTGCTCCATCACTGGAAGTTTTTAAGAAGAGGCTGGACAGTCACTTATCTGAAATGGTATAGGTATTCCTGCTTGAGCACTAGAAGACCTCCAAGGTCCCTTCCAGCTCTATTCTAATTATAATTATCCTGCCGCCTTGTCCCTTGTAAATTTGTGCAGAATAAATCAATAGAACTCTTCTAACTATTAAGAAAAAAATGAACTTTTTTTTGCTTTTTAAAAAAACTAAAAGTATGATAGTTAGAAAAACTAACCGATAAATGTCAGATGGAAGGAGGCCAAGCCATCTTACAGCTGGAACTGTGAGGCGATGGGCTTCAAACGACATTGACTGAAATGTGAAATCACAATCTTTTTGCTCAATATATCTGTTATAGTAGACTTAATATAAAATAAGGCTTTTAATGATTAATATCATTGTAGGCATATCTACTCTGATTGATTGATTATGTGCCATCAAGTCACTATTGACACTTAGCATCCAAATAGATACGTAGATAGATACTCTCCATGAGCCTCTCCTTAACTTGGTCCTTCAGTTCTTCCAATTGTGTATACACAGCTGGTGTAGCTGAGTCTATCCACCTTGCTGCTGGTTATCCTCTTAAAATTGTCTACTTGGAAATTTTATTATTTTTATCCTCCAAATTGTGGGAGTGCTAATTGATTAGATAATGGGAGAATCAAGTTCTCTTTTTCACTGCATTATTTGAATCAACGCTTTTAAAATTTCATGATAAAAATTATGGGTTACATCCATTTATGAATTAATGTGTTCTGTATTAGACCAAAGCAAAACAGAAAGCATATTCAAAATAAAAAAAAAACACTTCTTTATGTGGCAATAGCAGTTAAATTAGCCAAATGGGACAACAACAAATGTTACAGTATGCAATGGAGCCTAATTCTCTTCTTCTCTGATGTGCAAAGTGAGCATTTGTGGGGTGAGGCAACATGTGGGAGTGTGTATATTCATTTCCCTCTCTGCAAGATTTTGATGAACTGCTTTTACACCACATCAGATGTAGAAAGATATCTGCTAATCAAGTAAGGAAATACAGTTAAGGGGAAGGCCTGTTGAAGAAATACCTTCCATTCCAAGCTTAGGTATTCTAAATGCTTCCAGTACCATAGGCATGCAATGCTGCAGCAAACATTATGGTTGGGTATTCTATATTTGTGGCTCAACTTGTTATTCCTTACCGAAGGGAAGAGGGAGTTAAGCATTTTCCCAAAACCGTATATTGATGTGTCATAGCTAACCTTGTGCTTGATTATTAAAAAAAAAAAATTGGAAAGATTTGGGATGGAATGATATTTACCTCACAGACTAGGAGTGAAATTGAGCTATACCTCAGTTGAATAACTACTACAAATATGCCCTAAAAGTTTTCTTCACTGAAATATTTAATAACAAAAATGGTTTCATGTTGTGTGAACACTTTTTATACTTATTCTCTTCTCAGAATAGAGAAGATTGGGTGGTCCCATAGTTGAGGCACCAAGAACACCCAGGTTTTTCTGTCTATCCTTTTGTAGACTTTAGACTTTGGGCCAATGACTGTTCCAAACCAGAAGTGTTGAGGGGAAAATAAGAGAAAGGAATATTATGTATACCATCTTTAGCTTCTGAATATGAGAGCGGTATTCTGTAATCTAATAAGTAAACAATAAAATATTAATGACACATAGGATATGTGCTTTTTTTGAAGTACCATAAATCAATGTGACTCTGTTTTGCATAAGTTTTCCGTCTTCTTATTTTAAGACCTAGGTGTTGTCGTGATACAAATTTTAACCAGTTAAAACTTTTTTTATACTTTCCTATTTTTAGTCCATCAACTTTTCAATCTAAATTTGTTTCGCCATCCATGCAGGCTTAACATTCTCATTATATCTCTCAGCCTGCTCTTTTAAAATTCTTTTACCCTTTTTATTCTTCAACCATAACAGTTAAAGTATGACATGCAATTCAACCTCCCCCCCCCCCCCATGAAAGCATAGGCAAATAGTTGTCAACAAGATACAAGTGTTCTCTTGATTTGTCTCTCTAGAAATCTTGTGGTTCCATAGATTAAGCTATGACTGTAGTCTGAATTGGAGTTTCTCCTGGCTTCCATGTTATTACTGATTATTGTCCCCCACTCCCTGCCAAGTTTATTTTTATTTTTTAAAAACATACTGATTATTGTTAATGCCAGTAGGAGTGCTCTGAATGAACTGCCAGTATATTTTTGACCTTTTTATCTAACTTGCAATTCTACCTACCAGAATTCTCAACATATGAATTGATGTTCTAATTGTGTGACCAATCCCAATCAGTTTGGTTTCAAACCAATTTTGCAATTCCAAGCCAAAATATGAGAAAGAGATAAAGTATGTGTGTGTGCGCACACATGCGCGCACGCGCACACACACACACACATGCAAACACATGCTGTTACATTTCATTCACTGTGAAATAATATGACAAGTTTAAATTTAATAAAAACTTACCACAGATCCATATTTGTAGATACTCATTATTTCAATACCTGTACAGAAACAATATTTCCCAGTTATTTTTTACAATGTTTTAGCAATGAATTCCAAATGAATTAATTAATACCAAGTATATGCATGACAAAGTTGTCCCAGAGAAGACACAGAGTTTTAAAGTTCCTAGTCAGTAGCAATGGAGAAAAAGAAAAAAGAAATGAAAGAAAGTGAAGAAAATAGAATATAGTAGAATGTCTGAAGGAAGAGAAAAAGACTCTTGTATGAAAAAGTATTAGTGATGGATTAATGTCCCAATAGAATGAACTGTAAATGAACTGGCTAATTTGAAGCAGAATGAAAAATGCATTCCAAAATGCAACAGAACTATGTTGAATGGGAAGTATGGAAAAAGTGGCAGGTAAAATAAAGATGAAAAAAATATTAAGCAAACAGCAAGATAATTTGCAAAATCTGAGAAGTGCAGTGTACTTTTTACAAAGGGTATAGAAACCTTTTTTGCAAAGGGTATAGAAACTTACCATGTGGGTCAGCATCCATGAGAGCAAAGATTGGTATATGACAAGTATCCCATAATTTTCTGATTAGTAGTCTTGTATTGATATCTGGTACACCTTTTCCCTGAAGAAATAATTACTATATTTACAACAATGACACATTTTTCAATATCTGTTTAGACACGGTTGTACTACTCAGCAAAATCCTTCATTACAGAATTCCCAATTCAGCTTCCAATGAGTATAATCTTTTTTTTTTACAATTGTTCATATTAAATGAATGAAACATTAATACAAATACATTAAAATATACACCAATAAAATTAATTTCTAAAAGGTGTATTAAAAATGGTGAAAAACAGGAATTAAGACATAACATACAGTGCTAATTAAAAGAATTTTAAAAAATCCAAAAAGTAAACCTGCTTTTAGATACAAATCAGGCAGGTATCACCATTTAGAAGACTTGCAAAAAATTTTTTAAAAAAAGTATTTCCACTGTCTCAAAGTACATATGGATAAATGCCAAGAGGATTTCATTGTGTAATGCAGGTAATGATAAGGTGACAACCCATCTGAAAGATTTGCCTTGGTCCCCACACTGCTCTAGTCAGGGTCTGGATGGGAGTGAACAAACTCGCACTCAATCCTGACAAGACCGAGTGGCTGTGGATGTTGCCCCCCAAGGACAGTCCAGATATTCCATCTCTAAGCCTGGGGGGTGAAACTTTACACCCCTCAGAGAGGGTCCGCAACTTGGGTGTCCTCCTGGACCCGCAGCTGACATTAGAACATCACTTGTCAGCTGTGACTAGGGGGACCTTTGCCCAGGTCCATCTGGTGCACCAGTTGAGCCCCTATCTGGATCAAGAGGCACTTCAAACGGTCACTCACGCCCTCGTCACCTCAAGACTCGACTACTGTAACACGCTCTACATGGGGCTGCCCCTGAAAAGTGTTCGGAGACTACAATTGGTCCAGAATGCAGCCGCACGAGCGATATTGGGTGTACCAAGATACACCCACGTTACACCTATCCTCCGCGAGCTGCACTGGCTCCCTATCGGTCTCCGAACGCGTTTCAAGGTGCTGGTTATTACCTTTAAAGCCCTACATGGCCTAGGACCCGGATATCTGCGAGACCGTCTTCTGCCGCATACCTCCCAATGGCCGATAAGATTACACAGGGTGGGCCTTCTCCAGGTGCCGTCGACCAGACAATGTTGTCTGGTGGCTCCCCGGGGGAGGGCCTTCTCTGTAGCCGCTCCGACCCTATGGAATGATCTACCCCCAGAGATCCGGATCCTCTCCTGGCTTTCTGAAAGGTTACCAAAACCTGGCTATTCCGGCAGGCCTGGGGCTGTTGACCTCATGAATGAGGTCCAGCCCCGCCTATATTGAGTGCATGAAGTGATCTTTTAATCTGTTTTTTTTCCTCTATTTTTAATTCTTTATTTTTAAAAAAATGTATTTCTGTAAAGGGCCCAGAGTCCTTCGGGATTGGGCGGCCTATAAATTTATTAAATACTTAAATACATACTTAAATACTTAAATACTTAGTCACACCCCTGACTAGAGATAGTAACTCTTCCCACATATTTTATATCCACTAAATTCTGAATTCAGAGCATATTCACACACAATGAAAACTGGAATTCTGCTCTGCACACACCAGCTTTCTTTACCTATGAACCTACTGGTCACTGTGGACAATAGACACAGAGACAGTCATTGGAAGGATTCTGTACGTTTATCTTCATTCCTTCTCTAAAAAGACCCAGTTAGCACATCTCCATGTAACATATATCCTTTTGATTAGATTAGCATTCTCAGGGATTTCATCACTTTCTTTTCTCTCTCTCTCTCTGTTCTCTTTTTCTTTTCCTTGTGATCATACACTTCAGGTACTTCTCTGGGCCACTCTTTTTCCATAATGTAAGCTCACATGACAAATTCTTATCCATAGATAAAATAACTAAGGCTTTTCTATCACAGAATTATTTTCTAAATAAAGCTTATCTTTATTTTCTTTCATACAAGCACCGGTCTCAAGAATACCTTCAGTTACACTCCTAACTTTAGTGTTTCTCTTCCCATGCATTCTTTCCACTATATAAAGCTCTCTGCTATCCAACAATGCATTGTTGTTGGAACTAATGGAGGCCCACTGAAGCCAGTTAAATCTCTGTTAAGTAGGAAAGTGCTTTTGTGCCTTAATGACAAAGATAAATCTGCAACCCCTCCAAAGCGTGCACTTGACCCTTAGAGCAATGTGGCATTGCTGATATACTGTAGGTTTTTTCCTATATTTTCCTGGATAGGCAAACCACTAAGCTTCTACTTTAACTAGACTCAGCTTTAACTCGTCAGCTATCTGTCAGTACAGTCCCACAATCAAACACTGATTAAGGTTTTCAGATGATGTATTTCTGTCTGTAGCTAAGTCTTCAGAAGATGAAAAAAGGAAAGGTGACAAAACTAGTCTAGGGAGACATAGCTCTTGCTATTTTAGCCTGAATCAGAACCTTTTTTCTATTACTTCTGCGGAGTATGAGAAGAACTATAAGCCTTCAAGCTGACAGTGATCATATTACTGTGTGAAAGCTGTGTAAATATGAGGCTGAAACCCCGGCTTTCGGGGAATAATGGGCACCAGTTATTACTTAATGATATGACTGGACTTGTGTGGTTTGACCATAAATAAACAAATGGTTTACCAAGCAAATGGTTGAAGATAACACTTGCAATCTCCTGTATTACCTCTCCTGACTTGGAAAACCAGACTTGTTGAGATTTACCTGTTCTTGCTGATTATTGCTCCTTCCTGACTTCTTCCGACATGAAGTGCTACTAGGTACATCAGATTTGGCTTAACAGTACTGCTTACATTATTCCTTTGGAATGATTTTGTGGTGATGACCATGTTGTCATTTTGGGATGATAGGATAATCCCTCCATGTTACCCCAGGAATAGAACAGAACAGCCTATGATCACTATGCTGGTGCCACTGCATGCTTAACATCTGAATTACTTCACTTACCAGTTTCACATGGCATGGAAAATAACATAACAGCCCCAAAGCACAAATGTCATTGTGGTTGAGCAGAAACTTAGCACCATTTTCTCAAAAAATAATCTAGCTATCAGTAGAATCACTATAACATATTAAACAAGGTATTTACAAGAAGGGCATAATTGATAGCATTGAAAATTGCTGAAATGAATTCAGGAGATTTTTAACAGGTTTATGCTTTCAGATTATATTGGTAGTAGTCCACCTCATAGTATGACCAAGGCAGTTTTCCTTCTGAAACCAGATACAATTGAATTGAAATGTATCTGGATAATTAGGTTTATTTGAAATGATTGGATTTGCTTAGAAAAATGTAAACTTGTACCGTAATTATTATACTTGGGGACATTTTACAGCAGAAGTTGTCATCTAACAGTCTCTGAAAAGTTGCATCTTTTTCTATAATTAGAATAAATTTTGCATCTGTAATCAAATCTGTAAAGTTAAAGGGTTCAAGAAAATATACTGGAATTTAATTGCACTACATAAAGTATTGGAAATTATATAATTTTCTGTTACTATAATGTGAACAATTATAGCATCAGCGATGCCACTTTATATGGAATCTTTAGTAAATTTTGTATTCGAGTCTTCATTTTGTTTTTTAATTTCTTTAATCTATACATTTTGCTTAAAGGATACTTCTTATTCCTTCTACATTAGATGGTACAGGTGTCTAAAAAAACAGACATCAAATTGTTTTAGAAACTGAGGAAAATCATTCTTTCAAATAAATTAGACAATAAAAAGCAAAAGTAAATTTCTAAAAGTATTTTCCAAAACAATAAACTATAATAATTCTACATTACTTTGTAAGTGTTATGGTTTTATATGTTAACACACTAATTCTAACCATCCTTCAAGAGTTATTACCTTATAGTGGTGATGGGGCTAATACATTAGAAATACTTTATGAATTGGGATTTTATTTGATTAAATAAAATCCATTGGAGAAAGAAAAGCAACCCTCTCTAGTATTTTGCTAGTAAAATAGTAAAAACATTCACCACTCAGAGGTAAGGTGAAGACTGCATAATTGCAGAAAAAGATTTTTCCACAATGTGCACTAGTTAGGTACAAGTTAAAAAAGTACAGATAGTCAGTTCAGTAAAATTATATCCAAGCATCAATAGCAATAGCAATATAGCAGTAGACTTATATACCGCTTCATAGGGCTTTCAGCCCTCTCTAAGCGGTTTACAGAGAGTCAGCATATTGCCCCCAACAATCCGGGTCCTCATTTTACCCACCTCGGAAGGATGGAAGGCTGAGTCAACCCTGAGCCAGTGAGATTTGAACCGCTGAACTGCTGATCTAGCAGTAGCCTGCAGTGCTGCATTTAACCACTGCGCCACCTCGGCTCAATAATTTGATTATCATATTAGACAACCAATGGATATAAATACTGGTTTTTCTCTTATTGAATATATACATGGATGCCATGAACTATTTGAGAGCTAAAGTATAATTTCTCTAAATTTGGGATAATTCAATGTGAATTCTTTCTCTAGAGATTTAAACATACTATACTTAATGCTATTGTAGATTGTCATATTGAAAATAATTATGCAGACTGCACTAATTCTATCCATTTTTGATGGAATGGATGAACAACAATAATTATACAATATCTACAATATAAACACTGAGAATGTGTTTGCGATCCTGAATTTACCAGCAATTATGAAAAAGAGGATTTTTTTGTAATTTTGCAAAAAATCATTTTTGTCTATTTTTTTTAAAAGACCTGAAGTGGGAAATGTTGCTCCTGAATAAAAAATTACAGGGCCTCATAATGCATTGAGCAAAAACATGTAATCTATGTACTTCAACTAGAATACAGAAATGTGCACCTTATATAAAATCGGGAAATAATAATGAATTATACATACTGTGGTACTACAAGTACAATTTACTTTTGTACCATCCTCCTCAATATAACTAAGATTACCAGCAATACACCCTTTGCTAGTGGAGAGCTGCAAAGAAAAAAAATAGTAATTTCAGATAATAATTATATAGTCACCAGGATAATATATCTAATCATTATTTATACGCTAGATGGGAAAAAATGTTTATCCTAAATGAACATAAATGATGTGATAGTGTTCTTAATTACTGTAGTCACAGGAAATTTTATCAGTTCTTGGATTGGCTGAATTTAATATTGCCTTAGGGAACTATTTCCTCAGGTTCATAAATAGCATGACTTATTTCCATACCAATTTGACATTTATAGAAAATTGACCACTATCCTCCAAATTGTCTTTTCTAGACAATATTTAAGTTCTTTAATAACCAATCCCTCAAAACCATGCAACTGCATTTTTTTGTTTAGCAAACGGGAAAAGTTTAGGAAATTTTCTGGCAGTGACAGACTTGCTGGAGCATAGGAGGATGATATCTCCCTTTTGAACTATAGTATTTAAACAATAGGCTGAAATGTTTCTTTTTCAAGGTGGATTATAGTGTAAGTGAGCAGTCACAGAAAGAGCAAATAAGAATTATTTTATTTTGGCTATACTGTATAATTTGCTTCTGGAGTGTCATTAGAGAAAGGAAATGACAAAAGACCATCCCATATTTTTTTTACACACACACACAAAAACACACACACACACACACACACACACACACTTTATCCCCCTTTCTGTGATTTGCAACTGCCAACAAATCTATTCTTTAGATATGACTTTTCTATTTTTATTTTATCATGTCTATCTGTGTTTACTATTGTGGAAAATTAATAAAAATAGTATTTTGTACTTTTTCTCCACAAAATGTATTAAGCTATTATAGATCATGTAAGAGATATTTAATACTTAACAATATGTAGAGTCCTTCTGGGTATCTTGAGCATACAGCAAATGTCATTTATAATATTGTCCACAACCCTCTGGTTACCAAAAAGTACTGTATCAGTGTAAAAGATATCTCTGTCAGAATAAAATGTAGTTTTAAAATAAAATAATGACAGTCTCAAGAGATTTCAATGCTACTTAGAAAATAGTACTCATGAATATTTAGCAAAGGGCATCCCATAAGTATTGCCTGTGGACATTGTCCCACTCTTCTGTCATCTTCTTTGAATTTTATGTTTTGTCTCTTCTAAATGGAACCCACAATAATTAAAAATTGTAGGGAAAATCCCTAAGGGAGTGTTCAGGACTATTCTTATGCAGAATATTTCAACAATGATTTTTACAAGTTGTCAGAGTTTGTGGAGTTAAGATGAGGAAGACAATATTCAGACCACTATGCAACCAAAAAAGGAGCTGGTTACTTTCTCTTCCAATCTCTTTTACCATAAGAGTGGAGAAAAGCTTAGGAAGTGGCATGGAAAATGATGAATCCTGATTTGAGATGCTTAGAGAAAAATTTAAATGTAATAAATATTATTTTTGATGTAGGCTAACTTACTAAACTGCTCTTGTGGCATCTGTAAAGTTTGGATTTGATTATGGAATAAATGATTCCTTTCATTCTCTTATTGGTAATCATTAAATGAATAAAATTTGGTCAACCATACTAATTTATCTGAAACTTGAAACAGCTATTCTGGCGTCATAAAAACACAGCAGTCTTGTAGGCTAATTAGATAATCTCAGATGTAATATATTTAGTAGAACCACTTTCAAAAATATTTCAGAATGGTGAAGTAGATTTTGTTTCAATGAATAACTTTACTGCTTCAATATTTCAAACAATATTATGGTAGGGAAGATCACAATAGAAATGCTATCACAGAGGCTATGTTTGTACAGCACAAATAAGCTTTTATGAAATTAATTCACTTTTGCACAATAAGTTCACAGGGTAGGAATCACATCATAGGCGTCTGTTACAAGCCACAGCATCAAAATGTATAGTATATGTCAATATACTAATGATATAAAATTTTTGCCAAGACATCTAACACAAGTATTACATAATTTTGTGTGATGTCGTTAAAATGCAAGTATCATTTGATACCTCTTGAGGTTGTTTCTATGAAATTTTAATTGGCAGTAGGAATAACTGAAGAATATTCACTACTAAGACAATAGTTCTATAAAAAGGCAGAAATGTAATTTGAGTAAGTTTCCCAGACTTGACTCTCACTAATTCTCACAAAGATAAAGTGAATAAATATTGTATATGTTTATTTTAACCTTACAAATACATATAAATATGATTATTACCTTTTTGTTGCATACGTGTTTGTCTGAACCATCTTGTAAATTATAGATAATATTTTAAGACACAAAGCTGAAACATAAAGCAAAACCTCATACAGTTGCCACCTGAAACATTTGCATCCCTTGTATTTTATCTTCAAGTTCTTGGCATACAAATTATTTCTCTTACTGATGGCATTATTTGCAAAGATATGACAACCTAGTCTAAATCTTATCTGACAGTAAGGCTTTATGTCAACACCTCAGTTGATGAAAACCACAACAAACAATGGAAATCAATATTTATTCACTTACTCGGTGACAACCATAGCATAGAAAAATTGCAACCTGGAATAAAAAGGCTTAAATGGTAAAGAGCATGAATTAATAAATGAAATGAAATGAAAGAAAAATACTTATAGTGTGTGTTTGTGGAACTAAGAGAAAGGGAAAGTATATAATCAATCTGAAGAAAGGGATAATATAGAGTACAAGTGTCGAATACATGCACAGAAGTGAAGGTATTCAAAGATTTAATTGAATAAAAGAACTAAAAGATGTCAGAAAATATGAACTGAGGTAATCAGGATTATTGTAGAGGTATAAGTTGGAAACACTGTAGAGGAATCCATAGGTTGGTAAGTTTACGTTATCCTCCAGGGAATGGTGATAATGGAAGAAGTTTGGGGGGGGGGGAAAGAATATTCCGAATAAATGTGATCCAGAAGGAAAAAAAAAGAACCAGGTGACATGAAGAGAATAGGAATACCTATGGGAATGATATAAAAGTGTAGAAACAGTGACTGAGGCATTTGGAGATCTAGAAGCTTTGTGTGAGAAACATACATTGAAGAGTTTGTGTCAAATAAAACAGATAAACAGGAAGTTATAAATAATGTGAGAATGTTGAATTGAAGAATGCTAAGGCTTCATGTGTAGATGGCGTAATGGAAAATACATTAAAATATGGAGATGGATTCACTTTGGTATGACGTATGTTTTCTTTAAAATATATACAATGACTGCATCTCTGCTTATCAATAGGAACAATGACATAATTATACCACTATGCGAAACAAGAGAAACAAGAATACATGCAAAATTACAGGAGGATTACCTTATTATGTACATCCAGGAAGTTTTAACCCAAAGATATTTTAGCAACTCGCTTATTTCTTTATTATTCTTACTAAATAGACTTGCAAAGCTTTGGATTTTATGAAACAAAAGTTTATGCTTCAAATCAAAACAAATTGTTGTACAAGTTATCCTGACACAAAGAGGACAAAAGTGGATCCCAATTAAATGATCAGATCCATTTGTGCATTCTTTGAATTGGAATGAAATGTTTTTGAACTAAATAGCTCGATATATTGCTGAGTTTCTTTAACTTACCAAACTTTGGTGCTGATTTAGGACTGTCACTTCTTATTTGCTGTGTGGTGCAATTAGATATCATCTGCAAACCTACAGCCTCTGTAAAACTAATTTTGAAAACCAAGCAGGAATTTAAAATAAGAACTAATAATCTGATATTTTATTCATCAGGATTGGTAGTATTACATAAAAGTCAAGAATATTTTTTGCACTAAAGATTAGAGGAAAAAAGATAAAATGTGCAGGTAATCCTCAATTTATGACCACAATGGAGCCTAATATTTCCAGGCCACTAGATGGCTATCAGTAGATGTATTAAGCCTTAAGAGCAGGGAAATATTGAAGTTTCACTGTATTTACCACTTCAAGTTAATTCTCAATATGGGTTTTGAATCATAAAAACCAGTTTGTCTTTCTCTTTGTCTTTCTCCAATGGAGCTCCAGATGTCTCACCTGGTGCTCCATCTCCCAATCAAACAAGATCCACCCCAAGACCAACACCCAGGGAGTACACAATGGGTGTTTAGGGAAATGCACAGGATAGTATAATACAGGGAGATACACAGAGAAAGGCTTCATAGGGATGGTACAATCCAAGCCCCTGCCACCACTATTCCAAGAAGTGACTAAAGCCTCAGTCAAACTGCCCACCTTAGAGAAAATCCCTGAATCTCAAACTTTCTCTGAAATTCCACAGGATTCATAAATGTAGGGACAAACATTCTCTCCTTGGTGGAGAGAAGCAGTTACCATTACCTACACAAAAGGGTCTGAAACATTTTTAAAGTCCAGAATGAAACACATTCTGTACACTCCCGTTTATTTAATGGATTGAAATCCTGTTTATATCTGTTACTTTGCCTATAGACATAGACTTTGTATGGATAAGTATAATGAAATATGGGGCTCATTTATACAAAATATTAGGAAACAGTTATTAATGCTGTGTTTTGCTATCTAAAGTCACTACTTTTTATATCCTTAAGGTGGCAGAAGATACTACATTATAAAATCATAATAAATCTTCCAGTCTTAGAAAACTTGTGATTTCTCAAGGTACTGAAATGAATCCAGAGTAAGTTAGTCATCATGTTTAATTTCATTTTACTTCAGTGGTTGCATAGAAAACTCTTGTCATTTAAATTTGATACAAATTACAGTCAAATTTCAGTTTTCCTTATATTTAGAAAGAATGTGATTAGGTAACATGATTAGGTAATAGCATTACATATAAAATTATTTTGGTTTGCTTTATTATGTATATAAACAAAAATCAAGTGAATCTAAACTCAGAAGTGGGTTATTTTCTTTCTACTTATTTTCTTTGGGCTTAAACTTTGATTTCCAGTTAATTAGTCCAGCCCTTATTGTATTTATTTCATAGTACTCAAGGAGGTGAACAGACTTCAAAATTTCCTATTCTAAAATTCACAAACCCAGACTAAAGTAACTCCAACAAAACATGTTAGCAAAACTTTTAGTTATAGATGGAGCTAGAGTTGCAATGTTTAATCTATCATGTAGCTGTCAACCCTGAAGCTGACCTGGCTGAAGCCATCTAGGAGCTTCAGTGCTGCCACACTGGAGTGAGGGAAAGAGGGGGCGGGATTAGAGATAGCTGGGATTCTGTAGTCAAAATAAAATTCTTTCGCCTGGGAACCAGGGACGTTCTCACAACTGGCTGGAGGAAGGAGGAGTGATGTCACCAGACGAGCAGATGCTGCATTGATTGGGCCATGTGACTGATTGTTTGGGGTTGGGGGAAAAACTTTTAATTAGGTGAAAACCAAGGGGTTGCTCAGAGTTGGTTTTCACCACATATGTGCCAATTTGATATTTCCAATAAAACTATTCTTTGAGGATTCCAAATGCCTCGGAGTTTTGCTTGCGATGGAACTATTTCTTGGAACCCTGACATTAACTTTTGGTTATGCAGCAGTTCTTGAAACTTCTAATTGTGAAATTTTATTCTATCATCAATGTGGTCTCTCCCAAATTTTAGTAGACTAAAACTGAATATATAAAATTGAATAATAGCAATAATAATTTTCACGTTACCAAATGTAATACAGTTTAAGTCAATTGCAAATTTCTGAATTATAAAATTCAAAAACATATTATGTAGCTGCATAATAAACGAAGTGAAAACATAGAATAAATTCTTCACTAGTATTATACCTCTTGGATTTCTGGTGCCCTTTCTTCTTTCATAGCAGTTAAAACATTTTTTTTAAAAAAATAGATAATAAAAAAGACACATCTATTAACAATTCTATATTTTTAGATCTTTATTGATGAGATTCAGGAATAGTTCTGTCATACTGACCTGCCTATAATCTGTAAACCCTAGTATCAATATTCCACACTATCATTTAAAACAATTCTTTGATTTACTAGATTTTTTTTCTTTTTTCTTTTCTGTCAGTCATCTCCATTGCCTTCCATATTAAGCTAACAGTTGGAATTAATATTTAATTTCCTGAATAGTGAGCACTTAATTGGCAGCTGATTTGTTTCCATGTCATTCTTTGTTACTAAGAAGTGTTACACAGGTGGTATTCAGTAGGTTCTGACCAGTTCTGGCGAACTGGTAGTGGAAATTTTGAGTAGTTTGGAGAACTGGTAAATACCACCACTGACTGGCCCCGCCCCCATCTATTCTCTGCCTTCCGAGTCCCAGCTGATCGGGAGGAAATGGGGATTTTGCAGTAACCTTTCCCTGGAGTGGGGTGGGAATGGAGATTTTACAGAATCCTTCCCCTGCCATGCCCACCAAGCCACAGCCACCAAGCCAAGCCACACCCACCAAGCCACACCCACAGAACCAGTAGTAAAACATTTTAATCCCCCCATTGGTGTTACTAGTGTCACTAATGGCACTTCCATGCTTTACCTCCTCTTCTCCTGAGAACATCAGTCAGCTGGCTAGTACAAACTCAAATAAGCTGATCATTAGAAGTGTAAAAAGCAGCATTCGATCAATACCCACTCCAAATAACACAAGGTTCTGAAGTTTCAAAAAAGCTCCTATTCTCACCTTACACAGATATTTGCCAACCCTCAGTTCTGTTGATAAATTGAACAGCTCCTGCCAGGAGGGGAAATTCCTAAAAGTGTCAGCATAAGTAAGCCCTGCAGTAAGGATTTGGGGTGAAGCAAAAGGGAAGAATACCTGTTCACAATTTCTGTAAAGCATCAGCATTTCAATGGAAAGACTATTTTAGTGATACTTTAAAATATGCTGCAGGTAAACCAGAAATAAACTGAAGCTTTGCTGATCATGAGTAGGTACAGAACAGTGGTGGGATTCAACATAGGTTTTTTTGCTACTGTTTCTGTACGCCTGGCTTGGTGGTTGTGGCAGGGGAAGGATACTGTAAAATCTCCATTCCCACCCCACTCCAGGGGAAGGTTACTGTTAAATCCCCATTCCCTCCCGATCAGCTGGGACTCAGGAGGCAGAGAAATTTCCACTACCAGTTCTCCAGAACTGGTCAGAACCTGCTGTATACCACCTCTGGTACATAATTAGATTCTGATTCAAAGACTATAGAATTGCTTGAGTCTAATCTAATCCTTGAGAATGTAGGTTGTTAACCAAAAGTTTTCATGTTATCTTTGGCACTTGCAATTTAAATCAAAGGTTACAAATTTAATCAGATGTAATAAATATATAAATATACAATTCATATTTTACCCATCATGTTTGCATAAAATACATTAGCAAGCATGGTTTACTTACTGTATATTTCCCCAATCAGATCTGTTTCTTAAGATAAGAATAGGTGCTTTATTTCTGGACAAACTCATGATAACATCTTCAATAACATTTTCTATTGCTCTCAGTACCTCGGAGCTGAAAGATGTTACAAGATATAATTTCATACAGATGGTATATCATTTCCCAAGTTTCCCAAAATATTTTTCACTATTGCCTTCTAACTATTTTTTTTTTGAGATTGCTGAAGATTCTAGAAACATTTCATAGTGCTTTGTCTTGCTTCCAGTAGTAGAAATCAGTTCATATATTTAAGTTTCAGCCTTAAGAAGTACATTTCTAGCCAGTCCTCACAAGCTTTTTTCATCAAGCCAAATATCTGGATCAACTGATTTAAAACAACTATGATTAATGTTTTTCAATCATATGATGTAATATTAGCTTTGGCCAGAGTTTGACTTAACTTGTTTTTAAATGCTGTAAACTTAAAATAAAAGTTCAAGGATATAATATAAGTACTTCCTCTCTACCATAGCACATTAACCTTTTGATCTGACACTTTGAATGAGTGCCTGTGGTTTTTAATTATATGAAGGTTTTGGCTGGATAAGAACATTGTGTGTGTGGCAGGGGGAGGCGAAATGTATCATAAGCTGAAGTAAGTGCATTAGTACTGCTCTCTCTCTGTACTTGTGTATGTCTGTGGGTATATTTTGATGGAGGGGATAGATAGACACACACACACACACACACACACCACACTATATGTATGTATGTATGTATGTATGTATGTATGTATGTATGTTACTTTCTTAGATGGGAACTCAGCAATTTAATGAATGACCAAATTTAGTGTTTCTTCGCTGCTATTTTTGAGTGATTTTTAAATATAATTCTAGAGGTATTGTTATGAGGACTAATATTTGTAATAATATTATATTTAAAAAGATTAGGGGATAGCTTTCTCTACTTATTGCTCATGTTTTAGATTGAAATGTTTTAGAATAAAATTGAGTTAATAGAAATGGACAACCCTGGTATTATTGATTAGCCACTCCTTTTTCTAAGTTATTTCACTTCTTTCAGTACTTACAGTTATAATAATTAATGATCCATGTATAGTAAACAATATTATTGTTCTCCGTAAACCACATCATTTAACCAGACAGATTTCTATTTAATCTTTAGAAATGTGTAAATAAGTAATGAGGCTCAGATGGTAGATCCAGGTTTCATGTGCAGGCTTAAGATCTAAGGTTTTTGGAGCCAACAAGTTTGAGAGCATTTTAAATATAGGAAGAGAAATATTTGATAGACATACCCACTCAAACAAATTGCACAAGTTCCTTCCTACATTTTAGCTCTCACTGCTTAAAAATGAAGTAATCCTCAATAAAAAGTGATATGACTAGTCAAAGAAAAAGTTAAAAAGAAAAAAAACACAACACCTCAGCAGTAATTAAAGACAAATCTAAACTGTTGAACGGCAAAGAACTACAGTGTATCACACAAGAATAAAGCTTGTCAGCTCATTTCCAACAAGTCACAGCATGAGCATTATTTTTCTTTTGGCAACAGAAATAGAAATATTATTTCACAACAGAAATTTTAAAAGATGCAGAATTAATCTCTTGTAATATGTTTGTTTCGGTAAATCTGGGTTAGGACTTATTATTTCAAATTAAATACTAAAATATTAAATTGTTCGTGGCAATTGTATCAGATGACAAAGTCCTTAAATTAGAAAACAATAGCATTCCCAATTTCATTTGGGGAATGCAAACTTTCAAATGATTTGCTTGTATGTGCAAAAAGGATAATTCAAAGCATTAGAGCTGATTATGTATAATTTATTTTTTTATTTTTTTATTAATATAAATAGAAAGAGCAACATGTTCAAAATCCATAAAGACAGTATGTTGTCGGGTTACAATTATTTTGAGTAATATTCATTATGATAATAATAATAATAATAATCGTATTCTCTAATAGTAATTTCATAATGACAGTTCTTTTCCCTCATAATATTAATGCATATTAATTGTTAATATTAATAAAAATTAATAAGTTACAGAAATCAACCCTAACATTAAAATTAATATTTCTCTTGTACTTTTAGGGAGTTCTAACTCCTGTTTCTCTCATTTAGCCATTGATAAAACAGATTCCATACCTAAAAATATTCAGCGCCTCCCTTTTCTTTAATTTCAAATGTTAGTTTATGTATAATTAATATAGCCAATCATTACAGATGTTACAGTGAATAATGCTAATGAAAGTAACAAATGCAAGCTATATTTCAAATAGAAATCCATATTTCAATTTTTACATTTATTTGATTTATTTATTAAATTTTTATGCCACCATCTCCTCTACAAGGTGAATCTGGACAGCTTATTATTCCTTTGTTGGTATACCTAAAAGCAAAATTATTTACTAGATATTGAAGATATTTTCAAAATTTTTTAAAACAATATCACTATTCGGATCGTATGTTATTGTATATATTTATGTTATAGCTAGTGGGTTTAATGTTGTTATTTTACATGATTCAATCAATCTTTTATGAATGCATTAATTTAAATTTTTAGGGTGATAAATAATGATAAATATAAACCATACAAACAGAAGCTCTTTGGCGGTCCCCCCTAATTTTTAAAAGTAGGAAGGGATCCTAAGAGCAAAAAGCTTAAGAAGCATTGTGCAGGAACTCCTTGACTTATGCCTACAACTGAGCCCAAATTTTATGTTGTTAAATGAGACATTTGTTAAGTGGGTTTTGTCCCATTTTATGACTTTTCTTGCCACAGTTGTTAAATGAATCATTACAGTTGTTAGTAACACAGTTGTTAAGTGAAAGTGGCTTCCCTATTGACTCTGCTTGTCAGGTCGCAAAAGGGGATTACATGACCCTGGAACACTGCAACCGTCATAAATACGAGCCAGTTGCCAAGCATCCCTATTTTAATCATGTGATCATGGGGATGCTGCAATGGTCATAAGTGTGAAAAATGGGCATTCACTTTTTTCAGTGCTGTTGTAATTTTGAATGGCCACTAAACGAACTGTTGTAAGTCGAGGACAACTTGTACTAAGGATTGGAAATGGATAAAAAGCAAAGAAAGCTTGCATATGTGGTACTGTGCAACTCCATGTCCTAGCATAGAGTCTTTCTCCATTTTCTTCCTCCAGTATTTACTAGACATTTATAAATGACACTGAGAATTTGCAAGGGAGCCTCACATTTTCAAAACAGAAGCAATAATAAAGCAGCCACTACAATACAGAAACATAGAAAACTGATGTTAGGAAAAGACACAGCAGTCCGTTGAGTCTTCTTTTGAGGGTTTTTTTTCCCCCCTTATTATTTTTATTTTTTATTTTATTATTTTAATTTTATTTTTTACCTTTTTTTGTCAAATGATAAGACTTGTGTTTATCCATTATCTCCACTGGAAGTTGTTTCCCAGCTTCCATAGAATAATAGACACAGATTTTAACAGAAACAAGATTTGAACTGATTTAAATATCAGCTATTTTTTTAAAGTCAGCATACTTTTTAGAGCATGTTGTTAAACTAACATTTTACACTTCCTGGAGAAGAAAAAAATCTCAACTGCCTAAAAATTGAGCTTTTTAGACCTAAAGCGTTTCAAATAAAAGCTTTAGAAGCAGCGTAATAAAAATTGCTTTTGCTGTTCCCAATCATAGATGTCCTTGTGTGCCACGAAAGTGTGAAAATATTTATGCCTAGCTGATGCATTTTCACCAGACTAAACTCATTAAATCCTCTTACTTCAGAACAAGTACAGGTAATCCTTGCTTGGCGACTGTTCACAGTTAAGACAGTGATGAAAAAAAATAACTACATGATGAATTCTTGCATTTACAGCATCCCTAGCTCAGTAAAGCAAAGAAAAGTTGATGTAAAACGAAGCACAGTTGCGGTTACACTTAGCAACCATGTTCCCAGTCCCAATTATGGTCAGTAAACGAGGACTACCTGTATTCCTGCTATTATGTGGTAACAGAAAATTGGGTTCCTGCTCTACCTTTTTGAAGTAGCCTCTGAAGGATGTCAATCCCTTTGGTGAGGTCTGACATGGTCTGTTACCTGGAGTGACAGACATTTGTGGGTTATTTTTTGAGGCAGCCATGGGAATTTAGTGAGGATGCTAGTGAGAATGGGCTTCAGCAACAACTAGCCACTTCAACCACCTTTTGACAAGATTCTCTCTGTCTTGGTTCATATCATAACCGACTCAAATTATAATCTGGGTTGAGTTAGGATGACATTACCTAGGGATTTCACAACGGAAGCTGGCCACATGGGGTGGTTTTGCTGAAGTTTTCCTGAGGGCCAACTGGTGTTGATCCAATAAAGTGAACAAAGACCAGTCTGTCTCTGTCAAACAAGCCATAAGGAAATAAACAACAATTTAAACAAAAAACAGGAGAGAAAAACTTGTCACACTCAACCCATGGAAAAAAAGCAGATTCAGACTGAAAGTCTGGCTCTATCCTTATCTCTCTATCTTGCCTCAGAAAAAAAACAGCCAATCAAATCATGGTAAAGGTGGGCCTAGTCTGCTTGCTGGGTGCAGTGTGGACACACCTGGTTGTACTCTGAGGGCTGAGGAAGATTTTTTTTTTTTAAAAAAAAGCCTTCAGTGTTACTAGCGTATATATTTCCCAGATGTGGTCATCAGGGCCTGGATTAACCATGGCTGTAGTGAGTTGATTGGTGGGGGGGGCTCCTGTTCTTTGCAGGGGACTGATTTGGCTAGTATTTGCAGTGTTCAGGTCTCTGTTATCCCATACTTTCTAGGATACATGCACATTCTTTTACTTTTGTAAAGATTTAATCTGTTTAGTCTTTCCTCCTGAGGTAATGAAAGCCATAAAGCTTTGGCTTTCTTCTTTCAGAAGTTGGGGAGACATTTGCAGCTCTAATTCTCCCCCACCTCAACTTGCTTCAGAAGGATTAGTACCACACAGTGTTTCTTAGCACTGGCCACTTTAAGTCGGGTGGACTTCAACTCCCAGAATTCCCCATACTGGCTGAGGAATTCGACAGTGGACATCTACACTTCTTAAAAGTTGTTGAGGTTAAGAAAAGTTAGGATAAAATGGATTGACTATATACAAAATAAATACGGGACCAATAGCAATAGCAATAGCAGTAGACTTATATACCGCTTCATAGGCCTTTCAGGCCTCTCTAAGCGGTTTACAGAGAGTCAGCATATTGCCCCCAACAATCTGGGTCCTCATTTTACCCACCTCGGAAGGATGGAAGGCTGAGTCAACCCTGAGCCGGTGAGATTTGAACCGCTGACCTGCTGATCTAGCAGTAGCCTGCAGTGCTGCATTTAACCACTGCGCCACCTTGGCTCTTGACAAGTTTCTTGGGACCAAGAAACTCCAGTTAGCCTATGCTTAAGATCAGAAATGATTTAAATTGTTTAAAGTTAGTTCAGCAAGAAGAAGCTAAGGTCAATGTAGGATGTCATTAATTTCTTTATTTCTTTTTTTCCCAATAGATTTTAGACTGTGTTTGTTAAAAATCCATACCGTGTACGGGTTCTGGGAAGTCGAGGGGGGGAAGGAGGAGGGGGGTTGGGGGGGAGGGTGGAGGGAGGGAGGGGTATGCATTAGGCTAGACAAGAATTTGGTGGTAAACTAGAATTATTTTGACACACAAAAAATTGTACTTCGATGTCTTACTGATTGAGGAATGATGAAATGTTTGTTTTAAAAGAAATAAAACTTTTGAACCTGAAAAAAAAAGTTAAGATAAAGAACGATATAGCGAGATTAAGTGGGAATGCCACACGTCTCTGAAATATGAGCTATAAATGTCTATTTAAATAGACCCTATCAACTGTACTTTTTATTTGACACAGGCATATTTATTTGGTTGTTTACTTAAAAAACAAATATTTGCCATAAGGCCCTAAAGTACACGAACCTTCAGATTTAGCAGCAACACTTGTATCCTGCCACAGAAACATCCCTATTGTGGATGAATTATAATACTTTAAATAAATACATTAAGAAAATACTTCCCCCCCCTCCTTGCCATTTTAACTGTTAGTTTCTGCCATAAAAGAAAAGTAAAAGTGCAGTTAATAAACAGCTCAAATAAATGAATACTTTTACATTTTACACACTTTCATCATTAGATATAATCAGTAATGACAGGAAGTATTTAATAAAGCCCCTATAATCCTTTTTAAGAACTCATTCACTCTCTTCCTCACTTTCTACAGATACAGATTTCCTTGATCTACAAACTGATAAATATGTGTCAGGAACGTAAATAACAAATCGACAAATTAAGGAGGCGCTTTGAAGATTTCTGTTGCATTGTGTTGTCAGTTATCATGACTCCAATGTGGAATATCATTTCCTGCTTTCTTGCCCTGAATAGAGTAAATATAAATACAATATGTATCTAAATTATTGTTCCAGCTAAACCTGAAAATATAAAGATCAAATGGTAGAAAAATATAAGTGAAATGGTTTCCATTACTCAGATTACAGAAGTCAAGTGTGACTTATTTAACTTCCTTGTCCAGCAATGGTAATTCTGGTCTCAATTGTCATAAATTGAAGGCTACCTATATCATGTACAATCCATAATTTGTTAGATTAAAGAATATCTCAGTGTAGAAACAGTTTAATTGCTTGACTCATCTTCTGTACTAAAATTGTGATTACTGTTTGCCAAAAGAATATTATTTTTATGTTCACAAGAGTTTCCTAATGAGATCTGAAGAAATGTAGAGGAAATCCAACTGATAACCATGAAATCTTCATGACTGTGAGAAAAGTCCTCCATTGCAGTAACATGATTTGATTGAATAAATTAGCTGCGAATGGGAACTAAACTTATCACTTGCTGCTTATGTGGAAAGAGAGATGCTGATCTTTTTAATGAACAAAGAATTTAGTATAGAAACAGGAGACAAAAAGTCACTCACAACAAAGAGCATAAAACAGGCATATCCTTTCTGATTTGACATGCCTCGCTTAAAGAAGAAAATCCAATATATTTTAAGATTACCCAACATTTGAATGAGAACCACCTGCAAGTAATTTAGTAATGGCAGGGAAGCCAATACAATAGATTGACTTTATTTCCAGACCATTGTTCTTGGTTTTATATCTTTAATAGCAATAGCAATAGCAGTAGACTTATATACCGCTTCATAGGCCTATCAGGCCTCTCTAAGCGGTTTACAGAGAGTCAGCATATTGCCCCCAACAATCTGGGTCCTCATTTTACCCACCTCGGAAGGATGGAAGGCTGAGTCAACCCTGAGCCGGTGAGATTTGAACCGCTGACCTGCTGATCTAGCAGTAGCCTGCAGTGCTGCTCTTTAACCACTGCGCCACCTTGGCTCTTTCTTTATTTCTTTTTTTCCCAATAGATTTTAGACTGTGTTTGTTAAAAACACACTTGCACCACTTACAAATCTAACATGACCTTTCCTTAACAAGAAGGAACTTTATGCTTATCTCAAAAATGCAAGATACTTCCACTACTACGTAGCATGAAAATATATCAAGGCGACAGTAATGTTAAAGGAACTATAGGAAAATATATATCTTCACAGCAGTTTGCAATGTTTTGTGTGAAATAATACATGTTACCACTTTTCTGAAATTTAAACAACAGTGTTTTTCATTGTTCCTTTTTGCATCATGAGATTAAACATTTTAGAGTTACCAAAGACTCAAGCCACATCAAATATGCAATGCACAAAGCATATTTCTTAAGCTTTTCAAAATTTTAATATTGGATGACTGGAAAGAGTGAAATTACACAATTTAAAACAATTGGTTTAAATTCAGCACACTACAGGCCCTCAACTTATGATCACAATTGAGCCTAACATTTCTGTTGCTCAGCGAAACATTAGTTAAGTGAGTTTTGCCCCATTTTACAACCTTTATTGACACAGTTGTTAAGTGATTCGCTGCTGTTATTAAGTTAGTGGAATTGGCTTCCCCGCTTGTAAGAAGGTCAGAAAAGGTGATCACATGATCATGGGACATTGCCACCATCATAAATATGAGTTAGTTGCCAAGCATCTGAATTTTGATCACATGACTGTGGGGATGCTGAAAGCGTCACAAGTATAAAAAATGGTCATAAGTCACTTTTTTCAGTGCTATTGTAATTTTGAATGGTCACAGAATGAACTGTTGTTAAGTCAAGGACTATCTGTAGATCCTTAACATTGTGAAGGTTACAGTAGAAGACTTTTTTCCTCACAGCAAAATCCACTTACAAATGTTTTTGATTAATGGATTCTGAAGTGAAATGAAAATTTTACCTGTGATGGTTTAATGATGCGTTCTCATCAATAAGCAACCACAGGTAGTCCTTGACTTACAACCGCAATTGAGCCCAACATTTCTGTTGCTAACTGAGACATTTGTTAAGTGAATTTTGCCCCATTTTATAACCTTTCTTGCCACAGTTGTTAAGGGAATCACTTAGTTGTTAAGTTATTAACTTGGTTATTAAGCGAATCTGGCTTCTCCATTGACTTTGCTTGTTAGAAGGTTACAAAAGGTGATCGCATGATCCTGGGACACTGCAACCATCATAAATATGAATCAGTGCTAAACAGCAGCTGAATTTTGATCACATCATCATGGGGGGATACTGCAATTGTCATAAGTGTGAAAAATGGTCATAAGGCCCTAATTGTAGTGCCACTGTAACTTCAAATGGTCAGTTTGCAAAACTGTATTAAGAACAGAAATATCTTAAATGGAAATTTCAGCGAACCGGCTTTTTTATTGTAAGGAAAGCTGATAAACTTTTTGTTACGGTGGTTGTGTTATATCTGTCTTTTATTATGTTCTTTTTTTCAGTTTCTGTAAGTTGGTGAAATATAGAATTACTTCCAGAATTCAAAATTGTCCAAAATAATTTCAGATACAGGCTGCTTGCAATTATACTTGTATCAAATCGCTGAAATGAAGGGTGTGGTTCTGTTAGAATTTAAACACTCAGAATTGAGGGTGGAATAGAAACTTGCATTACCAACTACCTAATAATGCCTGGAGAAATCAAGCTAAAATAATGCAACACCCTAGATTGGCAACAATGCTTTGCAGGCCTTCAAATAATGAGCAAGGTGTGGTGTCTATTAAATCTAGATACATATGAACTTTGTTCAAATATATGTAAGGCAGTCCCTTTTAAGTTGGAATATTAGTAACATAAAGAGACACCATTGAATTGAACCAAATTCTGAGTCACTACACGGACAATTTAAAAAAAAATCAATGCAGAATTAGTTTGTCATTAGCTCATTTAGATTAATTAAAATCCTTCCAATCTAAGTTATAGTCCTGGGATTTTCTTGTGGTCTCCCATCTACGATTTTACCAAGTTCTGACTCTATTTAGTTTTTCACAATTAGCCAAGACTGGGTAGTTGTTGTCACTACTTAGTCAAAGGATATAATTGGGCAAAAAAAAATAGACAATTGTGCAATTGCTCCGCTTCATTCACAAAAATTTACAAGAGATAAAGTAATTATATGGTGCCTTCTGTCTGGTGAGGAATAGTTCCTCTGGAACATCAATTGGGGATTTATAAATAAGGTATGCTATTCTGAACCCCTAGAAAAATGCCAAAATATTCAGTCAACATCTTGATTTGTGGAACAGACATGTACATAAGTATGAAAAAATGTTTGATATTGCCACCCCCTTGAGAGAGACCATGTTAAGGAACGGTTACTGCGAGGATTCCAGGAATGCTGCTTTACTGTTATGGGACGTATTAATAGAATTTTCCATCAATTGCTTCAACCCAGTAGCTTTTTTTCATTTTTTTATGACCTTGTGTAGGTTTAATTGCAGAACCACTTGCAGTTGATGCTGCAACAATGCCTCAAGAGCTTCTTCTACAGACAACAAGGGTTCCACCACAAAACCGCGGTAGACAAAAGCGCGCTCGATGAAAGCGCGTACGTGATGTCATCACAGCGCGACGAAAACATCGCGCTGTGAGCGGTAAATTTAAAATTAAAGCGAAAACCTTACCCTAACCCCCCCAAACCTAACCCTAAACCTAACCCTTAACCTAACCCTAAACCTAACCCTAAACCTAACCCTTAACTTAACGCTAAACCTAACGCTAACCCTTAACCTAACGCTAAATCTAACCCTAACCCTAACCCTAACCCTAACCCTAAACCTAACCCTTACCTTTATGTGAATCGGCTTGCTTTAATTTAATTTTAATTTTAATTTAATTTATTTTTTAATTTTTTTCATCGCGCTGCTGATGACGTCAGGTACGCGCTTTCGTCGAGCGCGCTTTAGTGGACCGTGGTTTTGACGGGTCACGGACAACAAGGTGCTCCAAGAACCCCTTGCCATTTTGAAGGTCTAAAACAGGGGTGTCAAACTCAAGGTCCATGGTCCATTTGGCCCATGTTGCACTTAGATCTGGTCCACAGGGCTGTCCTGAAAACAATGAAGAACTGGCCCGCAGTGCTTCTGCCAGCAAAAATGGAGCTCGTAAGAACCATTTGCAGCCTTCCCCGACTCTTTTTTCGGCTGCGATGACCTCCTGCAGCCCTCTGCCAGCCAAAACTGAGCCCAGGAGGGCTGTGTGCAACCCCCCCCCAGGCTCTGTTTTCACTGGCAGAGATCTGCAGGATGTCAAGCTGCCCATGCCCACCCGAGTCATACCCCTCCCCCCATCCCTGAGGTCAAACACAACCCTGATGCAGCCCTCAATGAAATTGAGTTTGACACCTCTGGTCTAAAAGTATGATTCAATGCCTCTCTGATCAGAGAATAGTGAGTTTTTTCAAGTTGGATAGCCACCCTTTGAGATAGGCCAGATCAAAAGTAGACACATGAGGGGATACTAGAAATGCTACTTGAATCATTGGAGTATATATTATCAGGATCTTAAAATCGTTCCTCAAAACCTTCACTGCCTATTTTCAAGAATAACGAAAGTGGGTATCAGTCCTTCAAAATAGACCAGATCAGGAATTGGCTACCACGAGGAGTACTTAAATTTTACTTTATTGTTGCTAGACAAGGCATCATAATTTTGAGAGCCTGCCAGAATTCCTTTTGTCCTCTCTTACTACACAGAGATTCAAGGTTGGGTTATTTTGAGTATCTTTCTTGCGCTTCTTTCACAGGGCTGAGATTTACTGTCGCTTTTATCTATGAATGGCTCTGCATTCCTTGACTATCTGCACATCCCTCTACCCCGAAGCCATTTCTTTTCTCATGCTTTCTACTTTCCCAGGGATGAATGACCATTTTCTCCCTCCTTCTTCCTTCTTAAGGTGAACACTAAAGTCCTCTATAGATACCTTCAATTTTTTCATTTAAGCAAAATGTTAAAGGAGGAGGTTGGGAACCAGGAACAGCTTGGCTTCCAGAATTCTTTCTAAATTCTTAATAATTCCTCATTAGGGCTTAAGAAAGGTGTCGGCACCAACTTTCCCAGGCAATGAGTCACTCAAAGGATGGTTGGGAGATTTCCACATACACCCCAAATCTTTTTTCTTTTTGACAACTCCTAGTTAGCTCTAGTGCAGTGTTTCTCAACTTTAACCTCTTGAAGATGTGTGGACTTCAGCTCCCAGAATTCTGGGAGATGTCCACACATCTTCAAGAGGCCAAGGTTGAAAAACACTGATCTAGTGTATTGTAGAGTCTGTGCTTACTGAGCTTTGTCGTTTACTTGTCGACATTTCATTACCCAACTAGTTAACATCTTCTGAAGAGAGCACTAAGTTTTTCTTCTTCTTCTCCTCCTCCTCCTCCTCCTTCTTCTTCTTCTTCTTCTTCTTCTTCTTCTTCTTCTTCTTCTTCTCCTCCTCCTCCTCCTCCTCCTCCTCCTCCTTCTCCCTCCTCCTCTTCCTCCTCCTCCTCCTCCTCCTCCTCCTCCTACTCCTCCTCCTCCTCCTCCTCCTCCTCCTCCTCCTCCTCTTTTATCTTCTTCTTGAATTCCCGCAAGTGCAGGGTCCAAAGAGAGCACTAAGGATTCCATGTTTCAATCTAAACTACAAATATTCTCTTCTATTAATCTAGTATATTTCAGGTCGCAATCTTCCTTATGTTTGCTTCTCTCTCAACACAAGATTTGGTAGTGTACTTTTCAATTTTTAGAGAGTTGTTCTAACAAACAAAAATAATTACATAATTTATATAAAACTGACTTGGAAAGAATAAAAAAAAGTGAAGAGGAAAGAAAGAAGGCATGACGATAACAATAGCAATAGCACTTAGACTTATATCTGTATATTGACAGTCCTTTTACAGCCCTCTCTAAGCGGTTTACAGAGTCAGCCTATTGCCCCCAACAATTTGGGTCCTCATTTTACCCACCTTGGAAGGATGGAAGACTGAGTCAACCTTGAGCCTGGTGAGATTTGAACTGCCAAATTGCAGGCAGCTGGCAGGCAGCAGAAGTAGCCTGCAGTACTGCACTCTAACCACCTCATCATCATGGCAGAATGATGGTATTAAAATCAGTTAGACTTTCATAGTTAAGAATCCTAAGATGAACAAGGGGAAGAGAAACATTTGAATAAACATCCTATAGATTTAAATTTGCACCAGGCACAATGTGCATATGAAAGCTCACATGGCTGATTCCACATTAAAAAAAAACATTCCGTAATTTTTTTGAATTTATCATTTTCAATGCTAACTAAAATGTGTACAATGGAGCACAAAGGAAGAGAGTTGTAAGAAAAAGGATGGAGATTAATTTTGTATGAAGTAGTCAGGAAAAAAATCTGTAGAGGTCAAACTGGAAGGGTTGGAGGGAGGTTTATTTTAGCTTGGTTATCTTTATACTGTAATAAAAGTACTATAGGCATTTCTCACCTCATCCTTCAAATAAATTTAAAACTGGGGACTTTGAAAAGTTGAAATCACATAGGAAAAGCTTCATTATTTCATTTAATTTTTCAGAGGCATTACCAAAAAATGTATTTCATTCTGCTGAGACACCTAGATATTAATATCCTTTTTGTTTAATAAATGCTTGGAATGTTTTCTTGATACCGTTTTTAAAATGAGAGGGAATACGTTTCACTTTCACTTTTTAGAACAGACTGTTTTTTGTCTGTCTGTAACTCTTTCTTTTCTCCCGGCTTAGAACAAACACAAATGACTCAGACAGATGTCTTTGTTAAAAAACATATGCCATATATGGACTTGAAGAAAAGCATGACTTTTCTTTGTGGTTGACAGTGGGAAACTATGAGGGAATCTGGACTGATTAGCTCCATGAATTTTACTTTCAAATGCTATTTTTTCCCTTGAATTATTAAGTGTTCTATCATGAAACTGCTATAAGGCCAATATAAAGACAAAAGATTGGTGCGTTGACCTCTTCACTGAGGTCAAGAAGCTCAACACACCTTCAGATTAATCAAGTGTATCTCTAATCCATGAGATAGGTATTTCCTCCAAAGTTTAGATTTGATTTGATCAGGGTAATTCAAAACACAATGTAATTTTCATCTAACACAGAATAGAAGGACCTGAAACAGCTCCTTTAGATTCTGGATTAAGATAGAATTAAGATGGGATTCTGAACATGTATTTATTTAAATAAATGATTGTGGATGGGGGGTGGGCAAGATTGCTCAGATATACAGTATTTCAAAGGCAGTATGTACTTTAATAGTCATGCTAAAATGCATTTTTAAAAAATTTACCAGCAGCATAAGTAGCAAGCTACTGAAGTTGTTTTGAATGTCCTGTGTGTTGTCTTAAAGAAGTTTTGTCCCATCCTGACTTCAGTTTGAAATGAATACTGATTCAGGGGATGTATTCAATTCCTAGAAAAAAAAGCTAAGAATATCAATCAATCAATCAGAATAGAGCTGGAAGGGATTTTGGAGGTCTTCTAGACCAACCCCTTGGTCAAGCAGAAGAGCCTATACAATTTGAGACAAGTGACTGTCCAGTCTCTTCTTAAAAACCTCTAGGGATGAAGCACCCACAATTTCAGAAGGCAAGCTGTTCTACCAGTTAATTATCCTTGCTGTTAGGAAATTTCTCCTTAATTCTAGGTTGCTTCTCTCCTTGATTAATTTCCGTTCATTGTTTCTGCTCTTGACATATGGTGCTTTGGAAAATAAATTGATCAGAATGTAAATATTGATCAGAAAATAAAGCAATTCACTTATTTAAAACATTTGCATTACCCACATTATACCAAATTCTGGGCATCTCCCAATCAAGAATTAAAATATAATAAAACCATATAAAACTATTAAAACGTTAGACATTAAAAACAAAATCCTGACGCCAAGTCAAGCTTCCGAAATGCGGGTCACCTCATCCTATCATCTCATCTTGGGTAAGAAGATAAGCCATTTATGGCTAAAGAGTTAGAATAAACAGGTCCAAATCTGTTGTAGGTCACTGTGCAACTTCTTTTTTTCTGTCAGTTCTGTTATAATGTGGGCATGGAGGTTGGCAAGTATCAGTTAGTGTTAGCAGAGTACAGTGATTAACATATTAGACTAGGTTCAAGGAGACATAATCAAAACTCCTTCAGTCATGATGCTCATTGAATTACTTTGAGTAAGACTCAATTCAACCTGCTTCATGAAGTATCTTTGTGTAATAAACCTAAGAAAGGTATCTATACATAAAAACTTTAATATATAATAAATTGGATGGATGGATGAATGGATGGATGGATGCATGGGTAGATAAGACAGATAGAGATAAGGTAAATGTCTCTATCACCAAGGGTGCTTGAAAAAGTGGTAGGTAGGTGGGTAGGTAGATAGATAATCAATCTTAGTCCTTCCCTATGTATGTGTGGTTTCTGGCAGGTATACAGGCAGATAGACATATACAGGTAGTCCTCGACTTACAACAGTTCATTTAATGACTGTTCAAAGTTACAACAGCACTGAAAAATGGGACTTATGATAGTTTTTCACAGTTATCACCTTTTCAGCATTCCCATGATCATGTGATCAAAATTCAGATGCTTGACAACTGGTTCATATTTATGACGGTTGCAATGTTCTAAGGTCATGTGATCAGCTTTTGTGAACTTCTCGCAAGCAAAGTCAATGGGGAAGCCAAATTCACTTACCAGGTTTCAGGTTTCAGGTTTATTGGGATTTATATGCCGCCCTTTTCCCTGAGGGGACTCAGGGCGGCTTACAACCACAGGGGAGGGGAAGTGCAAGGTCAAAACAAACACTTTGTGAACTGTATAACTAACTTATTAACTGTAATGATTCCCTTAACTGTGGAAAGAAAAGTGGTAAAATGGGGCAAAACTCACTTAAAAATGTCTCACTTAACAACAGAAATTTTGGGCTCAATTATGATAATAAGTTGAGGACTACCTGTTATGAACAATTGCAGTAGTTTCAGTTGGCGTTGTCTGTTGTGATGGGTATTCCAGAGAACTTTTGTCTGTATTTATTCATATATATTTTTGTGGTGGTGATGATGGAGAAATTATCACTTTGGGGCGTTGTTCTTTTGGGTAAATATAGGAAAAACATATTAAGGTTCATCCATATTTACTATAAATTGCATTAAATACAGGTAGTCCTCAACTTACAATCACAATTGAACCCATCGACTTTGCTTATCAGAAGGTCACAAAAGGGTGGCGCAATACTGGAAGAAGGAAGACTTGCCTACTATTCAAGAATGGATATTGAAAGTAACAAACCTAGCTGAGATGGCTAAAATATCAGCATATCTCAAGGACCATTCAAACGAGAGATATAAACTGGAGTGGAGAAGATGGATTGACTATACTCAAAATAAATATGGGACTAAGAAATTTCAGATAGCTTATGACTGAAGAAACAAGGAATGATATAATCTGTTTAGAGCTAGCCTAGCAAGGAGGAGTTAAAGCTCAAATGAAAGATAATATTAACTTTTTTTAAGTTTATTTTAGTATGTTTTTGTTAAAGATTTATACCCTGTATTGGTTCTGGGAAGTCGGGGGGAGGGGGGGTTGGGGGGGGAGGGAAGCACCAAAATACAAATTCCTTGTGTGTCCAATCACACTTGGCCAATAAAGAATTTATTCCAAAAGGGGAACACATGACTCTGAGACACTGCAACTGTCATAAATGTGAGTCAGTTGTCAAGCATCTGAATGTAATTCACATGGCGATGCTGCAAAGATAATAAATGTGAAAAAATGGTCATAAGTCACTTTTTTCAGTGACCTTGAAACTTTGAGTGGTCATTAAATGAATGGTTGCAAGTCGAGGACTACCTGTGCTTCTTCTGCAAACTGTAATATAAATTATAATTCTGGAAGACATGCTGCTTTGAAATGTGGTACAGGTTCATAGAATAGTAAATGTGACTCCCAAAGAATGGATTACACATTCATTGCTTCAATCATAACAAATAATGTGCAAACTAGATTATTCATCAGAATTCCATACCACACAAGTGCTATTTGATTCCCGGTAAAAAATAAAATTCAAATTGTTGACTGAATCGGTCATTGTTGTAATGACATATATGAAGATATTTAACCCACTAAAACATAATCTAATTGTTATCAATTTGGCATAATTTTCTTTCAAAATAAGCTTATAACCCCTTTAAATTGAATTTAAATTAAATCAAGAAAATATATTGTCACACTGGAGGTCCTCATTATTTTCTGGGATCTGAAAAGCTCTTCTAAAAAGCATTCTTCATCTCAACATCCTCCAGATGAACTGGGACAACATTTCCAGCAGAGTGCCAACCTCCCCCATAATGGGAGGGATAATGTGCTAAGCATATGTAGCAGCAGGAACTCTGAATTATATTGTTTCTAGTATGGTTTACATGTCCCTGTGCTTGGCTGCTATGTACATACCAGGAAATGTTGGGGCTGTCCTGCAAAAAGGCCTCCTACAAGCTCAGTGCTAGGACAGAGAAACAATCAGTAGTAGGAATGAAAATATTGAGACTGCCCTAACAGCAGAAACGTTTAGAAAGACGCTGGGAAAAGGCAAACTCTTAATTTTACATTAGCATGTTCTCTGTCCACACATCTTTTACATGGACCTACTTGAAGCTTCTTTAAGGCAATATTTGAACCATGTGGCTTAAAAATAATGGTAAAATCTAATGCTAATCGGATGGCTTATATTAGCAATTTTTTTAAAAAATGCAGTAATGTTTTTACACATTCCTAATCTGAAGTGTAACTGAATTATATTCTAGTCTTTAGATTAAATTATGAGCATCAACCATTAACAATTAACTAATAGTGATACTTTCTTTCATTAACATATTCCTCTGAAGCAGTGGTGGGCTGCCGCCGGTTCAGACTTGTTCAGGCAAAATGGTAGTGTCGACGATCAGTTGGCCCCGCCCACCTGCACCATATCCTGTCCTATATTTCCTTTTTTCTGGCTGGCTCAGCTGATTCATGCAGCACAGCTGATTTCCATGACTCCGCTGTTCTACTTACTAGGGATTCCTTAGAAAGTAAGTAGCTGAGCTTCAAATTATTGTATTTTGAATGCTGTGCGCAAATGCGTTAGGTGCGCACATGCGCAATCACTGAATCGGTTGTTAAACCAGTTTCAGTTCACCCCTGCTCTGAAGTACTGTTTATGATACCAGTGGGAAAGTTTCTGTTGTTTTTATTACTGTGTTTCCCCAAAAATATGATCTGTCCTGAAACTAAGGCCTTGCCACATTTTTCTGGTGGGCAAAAATATAAGCCCTCCCCCGCAAATAAGCCCCCTGGAAAAGCCCCCACCTCTGGCCAGGCAGAGTGCCACTTACCAACCTAGCAGTATCCCGAAGGTGCCAAGCCACAGGAACCAGGGGGGGCAAAGGTGATCACGTTGCTTGGCGCCTCCAGGATACCCTAGGTAGGTGAGCAGAGCTGTGTCCAGATGAAGAGGGGGGTGCCAGGCAGCTGCTCTCTTGCGAACGAGCTCCCAAAGAGCCAGGCACAGCCTCAGGGGCGAACGGCTGTGTTGCGCTGTCGCAGCAGCGCAGCTCAGCAGCCATGAAGCAACCACACTCACGAGCAGCCACCTGGCAACCCCCCTTTCCAGCCGGGCACAGACCTAGGGGTATCGCCAAGCCACATGAGTGTATGCTCTGGGAGTATGCTCTGCCGGCAGCCAACTCACAACCATAGAGCATATGCCCAGAGCAGCAACTGCTGGAAGATTTGGTTTGGAAGCTGCGGAAAAAGCCATGCTGGGATGGTGGCGGCAGTGGCAGCGGAGGTGCTCTGGCTCTGTGGGGAGAGCTGGGCCAGGATATCGTGAGGCTGGGAGGCGTGCAAGCGGGTGTGGAACAGCTTCTCACACAACCCCCCCTCTCCAGCTGTGCAGAGCGCCTTTCACTGGCAATTCAAAGGCGCCAAGCTGCAAGAGCTGGGTGGCGGCAAACAGGTGCTCACGCGGCTTGGCGATACTCCTAGGTTAGTGAAAGGTGCTGTGCCCGCCTGGAAAGGGGGTTTGCTGGGTGGCTGCTCCTGAGTGTGGTTGCTTCATGGCTGCTGTGTTGCGCTGCTGTCACAGCGCAACAAAGCTGTTCGCCCCTGAGGCTCTGCCTGGCTGTTTGGGAGCCCGATCTCAAGAGAGCAGCCATCCGGCAACCCCAAAACAATAAGCCCTTCCCTGATAATAAGGCCCAAGCCATATTTTGTGTGTAAAAAGAAAATAAGACACTGTCTTATTTTCAGGGAAACATGGTATTTCTAGTATTTAAAAGTGTAAGGCATCTGGAGTTGTTTTGGAGTTAGCTGGCCTTTAAAATCAATCAATCTAAATAAATAAAAATCCCAAGATTTGTTGATACAAGCTCCATGTATTCCAAAAGAGTTCTCTAAGGGATTTAGATGCTAGTTTATAAGTGGAGGCTTGTAAATTGTCTTCAAAATGGATTGTTCACAGTTTCCCCAATCTGCTGTAAATCTATAAATTCTTTATGTGGAGCAAAAAAAAAATCTTCTAACAGAATTTATCCTGTCTGAGCTGAGAAATATCCTTTGAAGATATAATCTTTTCATATATAACCCAAATAAAGTACACATGGGAGATCTTTGGACATTAGTGTTTCTGATAAATTGGTAATTTATTTCAACTATTACCGGTAATTCCAATTCCCAATTCCAATTTGTATTGTAAACATAAGCCAAACTGAGTTCAAAGGATTGACTTTTGTGTAAGTATTTAGAGTCTCTAAATGTACAAAATCTTTTCTGAATAGATAAGAAAGCAATTCTTGCTATAACTATTCTGAAAGCAGGTATTTATTCTTAAACATTTAAGACAATCAAAGATTTGTCCATAAAGAAATATGAAGTTTTCTACAGATGTATAAAATAAAATTATAATAAGTAGATTAAAGCATATTGATTTATTTTAATTATATTTAACTAGACATGATTTTTTATTAATTCCAATTCTATTTATACATTTACATTTTATCTAAAGTGTGTCTTGAACCCAGAAATGAATGGCAACGTAATATTTAAATTTAATAAATTAAAATCAGTTATTGTTTCATGGCATCTTGTCTGCTGCAGTGGTGGGTTCCAGGCGGTACGGCCAGGAACGGGCGTACCGGTGGCAGCCGACCACCATACCAGAATGGTGTTTCGGTGGGCCACTCACCCACCTGCATTCCTTACCTCTTTTTGAGGGAAACGGGCCAATTGCACACACACACAGAGCATACGGCGCCTGCGTGACCTTTCCGAGAAGCTGGGGCATCGCAGGGTGGTGGCATGCGCATGCATGCACAGCACGTGTGCCGGTTGCAGCGCACCGGTTGCAACGGGATCCGGAACCCACTACTGGTCTGCTGGATTGAGAGACGGCTTCAAAAAAAGTTTTCCTATAATTAGGTGCTATTCATTTCTGGTGATTCTTGGCCATGGCCCCTATTTTCTCTATAGTATTTAGTTAGTAGTTCAGATTGAAAAAAACTCTGGGCTTCATTTTTAAAGAAATTTTGATGTGATTAGGATAATAAAACAATTAATCGGTAGTTATTTTCTTCTTCTTTGCTCTAAATATCCATGGGAAGAAATTAGACAGATTGCTCCATCTTCTTGGTTGATGTCCTTCACCGATATAAACTGTAGGGGGCACCTTGTACACTTTATTGGAAAAATCTAGCTGCTAGAATACATCAAAACAAGACTTCTACAAAATTAAATGGAATATTCTACGTGGTAATTCCATGAAATGATCTGAGATAGTAAGGTTTCTAATGAAACAAGGGACTACCTGCAAATGGTTTGCAGTAGATGATCTCCTCTTCTTATTTAAGTAATAAATTTATTTAATCCCAGTTCAATATTATTTCATCTTGGATTTCCTTCAGTTTTCAATTACTGTATATAATAATATAAATTAGACTGGATTGTCCTTGGAAAAGTTTTTCTTGGGCATCCTCTTAGTGTTTTGTATTGTAGTATGCCATTTTATTGCAATGTCTGTACTTTAACTCTTTTATTGTAGAAGGGAATGTAAACTGCTAAAGGTCCTGTTGAATTGAAGTAGCACAGAAATTCCAATAAATAAATAAAAATAATAATTGGGTTGCCAGTTTTTTTTTTAAAGTGTCACATAATAAACTCATTATTTTTTAAAAAATGAACTGTTACTCTGAGAAATGAGAATTTATGCCTGTCACATATATTAACCAATCAGCGTCATGTATGATTTTTTAAAATATCAGAACAAAAGTGACAAGCACGTAGTGGGTCAGTTCAGTAGCCAGTAAATTCTTTAAAAGTTTATATCACCTTGTGACAAAAGAGATATTGCTTATATTTACGTACCATTTTAATACATACCTGCTTTTCTAATCATGGGCCATGCGATGCCTCAAGCCAACTTTTTCCCTAAAATTCAAACTAACAGAAAAAAAACAAACAAACCATAAACACTTAGCACTAACTTCATGTTAGGAGGAAATTGCTACGGAGATCAAACAGGTTAGATTCACTAGGAGACAGCTTTGTTTCATCTGGATAAAGCTATTCTTTGAATACCTTTGGTATCCCATTTTTTTGAAACTGGTATACCTTTTACAAGTGACAGGCTAAATTGTAAAATAAAAATGAAGAAAAGATGTAGAATAATTTGAAATGATATGATTCCTTAGGAGCAACGTAGAAGCTATCAACTGGATATGTAGATACTTAACCATTATTACTCTACAAATGATTCATAAATACTTTTAAGATTTTCATGGTTAGACGTTTGATTAACAAATGCAGCATATATAAAATATATGTACATACCACGGCAATATGCATAATAATGTAAGATTACAAGACTGGATATATGTTTGGCTCAATGCAAATCTATATCTACCAAAAGTTGTTTCAAAACCAATCTGGTTCAACTGGTTTTCTCCCCCCCCCCCCCCCCACTCCACTTAAAGTCATTCAACTCATTCAGCGAAGTGACGTTCAAAGTAATACAATGCTAGCTTAGGAAATGAAAAGGGGAAAAGGGGGGGGGGAACCCAATTGTGTATGTCTTTTCTCCAGAGCACAATTTGCCATTGAAAACAGGATCCTATTATTTTACAGGTGAGCTGGTTATCTCCAGTGTGTTGACTAAATAGGGAAAAGACTCTTAGGTGGTTTGTAGAAATGTCTAAATCCTTCACAAACCCTGTGGCTGTAAACTACATTCCAGCCTGTGAAACCAGGAAATATATGAAAAATAATTTCTTACCTTGGCGTAGCTTATCATATTTTTTAAAAAGCACAGCCCCCCCCCCCTGTTTCCTCCTCAAGGCTACAGTAATTCAAGGCTCACTTACAAAAAAAAAACCCTCAATAATTTGATAAAAATTAATAGGCTAAGCTTTCAGTTGCACAATTAACAGATGTCCTGAAAGAACATTGCTGGGGTTACAGCCAAAGTATTAGTAAGGTTACGTCTTTTTCAGACAATCCCCTTTTCTGTTTTACTCTAATGCTCAAGTAATCCTGACCAAAACAAAGAAGAATCACATAGGACCAAAATCAAATAGGCCAGTTTGTAGCTTGGTCAGTTTTCTGAATCCAGCCAATGGCTATTTATTTGATAATCCATGAGTCACCTAATGTGAAATACGAATCCAGTAAAATGTTTTGTCCCTACTTAATGGGAATCTTGAAGAAATGTTGATGCTGCATGAAAACTTATACCTCTGGCTTTGTTCTTGCTGCTATTCTCTTCTATCCATCTATCTTGTTACCCCTCTAGCAAGTGGGGAATTCCCTAGGGTTGAAATGTTCAGCTTAAAAACTTTTTTTTTCATCATGCATATTATTTCCCCCCAGAAATCAATAAATTCAGCCCTGTAACTTTTACCTAGACAAACCATAGAACTACATTTAACTATTGCGTTGAAAAAAAAACCTTTTTAATAGAGCAAAAGAAAAAATCTACCCAGTTTTATCTGGTGGTTAAGGCATCAGGCTAGAAACCAAGAGACTGTGAGTTCTAGTCCAATTGGGTACTCTGGTCCAGTCACTCTCTCTCAGTCCAGCCAACCTAACAGGGTTGTTGTTCTGGGGAAAATAAGAGGGGAAGGAGTATTAGTTATGTTTGCTGCCTTGGGTTATAAATACAGGTGGGATAAAAATAAATAAATAATGAATACAATATCGCTATTTAAGTTGTAAGGCAGTAATATAAATTAAAATGAAAATAATAATAATAATAATACCAATTGTGATTGGAATAGCACCTAAAGGACTTCCTCAATATCTGGAAATATTGATTTTATCAGACCTGAACATCCTAATTTTACAAAAAAAAACAACAGCCCAACAACAACAACAAAAATCCCTACCTGCTTATATTAGATGTTACTTTAATCATTCTTGGGTCCTTGGTTAGAACTTGCATTATTAAGTGTCCACCAGTCATAGACTGTTATTCTGTTATGGATTACCCACCTATAATAATGCTTTTCATTTTGAATCATTATAATGAGGCTAGTACTAATTACCTATACTGATTGCAGTGAAGGAAAAATCTCCCCCTGAGCTAAAATAGATTCCTTGTGATTATAGGGATATCTTCATGTAGTTCTTTTGGCAACAATTCAGAAGTGATTATTTTACTACTTTCTTCCAGGATGCTCCTCCTCCCCCCACCTTCCAGTTTAATAGATTGTTGCTTGTATCCTTATAATTTATACTGATTGTTTCCTAGTATGATTTGATTGCTTATTTGTACCCTATGACTATCATTAAGTTTTGCACCTTATGATTCATGATGAATGTATCTTTTCTTTTATGTCCACTGAGAGCATATGCACCAAAGAAAAATTCCTTGTGTATCCAATCACACTTGACCAATAAAGAGTTCTGTTCTGTTCTGTTCTGGTCTAGTCTAATCTAGTCATCTATCTTATCCTATCCTATCCCATCCCATCCCATCCCATCCCATCCCAACCCATCCCATCCCATCCCATCCCATCCCATCCTATCCTATCCTATCCTATCCTATCCTATTCTATAGTGTCAGCGTTCCAAATATCATGCAGAATTAAATTAGAGTCCAAGGCAGAGCTATCCTTAAAGTTCCAATTTAATAAGACAAACATGTTGGCAACAAACTGTGGAATCCCAATTCTAAAAGCTTCCTGGGATTCCACCCAGTTGAAAGTTCATGATCTTATCCCCACACCCATAAATCCATCACATGGTCCAATCTTCTTCGGCCACGCTGGGATCTCCATCCAGCTGGTTCTGGTCAGGTGCAGAGGTGCGGAGACAAAAGATGACCTTGGGTTTCTAGAAAGGAATGACAACAACACATTCCATAATTCTACTCCTTTCTATTCCCCCTCCAATTACTACACTAATGAAACAGCATAATGAAATAATAGAGAGTGTGGCAGGCTAAAGATCTTAAAAAGGAATATAACTGCAGGCCTGACATATAGATCTTTGAGATTTTCCAGTATTCCCTTCAGAATCTTAGTCAAGTCCACCAATACTAACTTTTTCAAGATCGTTCTGTCAGCTCAATGCTACCATCAATTCTAAATGTGATAAATATTCTGAAATCTTATTTTTTTTCTATTCATGTTAAATATTGCTGAATTTGCTTAAACCAAGAGAGAGGGAAAACTATAAATATATATGATAATGTTGTGACATATGTTCTGTCCCATATTTGTTTCTGATCTCATGATTTAAGATTGGGCATGTCTTCTGTTGTGATGTCATAATGTATGTTGCATAATTTTGGTGTTACCGTAACTAGGAATATTCACAAATGTGTCAAAACTTGAGTTCAATCAAGCATTCCACTAATTCTAGATAATCTTTAGTTTGTATTTTCAATGTAATTCCCACTGAAATGTTATTGATCCAAATATCTGCAATAGTAATATTTTAATATTACTTTTCCCCCTGTCCCATCCCACTCCAGATGTTGGATTCTCTACATTTTAGTACATCTACTTTTACATAATTTCTTTTTATTAGAGTTTATTGTGATATAGAATACAAATGGGAATAAAGATCAGTAAAAAGAGGGTAAGGTAAAAAGAAGACGTTTTTTAAAAGCAGTGAATTTCAACTCTTTTTGGTGCAGTAGAATACAAAAATACAGTTACAAGCACACATTCTTTGCTTTACATTTATGATATATACAAGCCATTTCTACAACAATGAAGTTAATTTAGTCGTCAAAACCTAAGATCCAATTTTCATTTTTTCTCTTTTGAGCATAAAGCCCAGAAGCGATTTCCAAGTGGAAATGAAACCGGATAACTCCGCCAACTCCAATACTTTTTCTATCCATTCTTCCATTCTAGGAATTGACATGTCTTTCCATCTTTGCATATATAAGATTCTCGCCGCTCTCAATATATACAATAACAAAGTTCCAAATTTTCTTTCATGTTCTTTATCCAACACCCCTAAAAAAGAAAATTGGTGTCAGCTTTACATTTTTTCTGAATTAAGACAAAAAATTGGCCCCGGTATTTCATAACTCACTACATCTTCTAAGCTGAAGGGAAGTTCAAATTCCTTTGAAAAAATACCTCCAAATTATTTTCCTTTTTATAATTAACACTGTGTTCATTGTTTACTTAGTTAAAGCACAGCAAGGATACAGAACCCACAATCTGGTAAACCACAATCTGGTAAATCAGAGCTGAAATGCATGGGGATTGATTATTTTTGAACAAGTTGTAATGATATTCCTTTTCACACTTTTTTCCACCAGATGTGAACTAACACAAATGTTTTGCAGATAAACCCGCTTTTTCTTATTAGGAGCAAGATTCCCCATTAAGGCTTGGTGATGATAAAATCTCTGAAGGTGCTAAATATGACAGGGATGATCAACTGATTATGTATAGTTACATATTAATAAGATACAATGATTGCTTTGATATGGATTTATTACCTAATTAACTATTTACCTTTTTAATAAGTTACAGGGGCACAAAAGGTGATGAACCCCCCCCCGCAATAAAATAGTCCATTAAGATAATTCATTAACATTACAAAGAGGGCTGCAGCTTTTATTGGTGCCAGCCAACGTCTGGGAAAGTGTAAGCTGCATTACCACAGGAAATTCTTTATGCCAAATGTGTGCTGATAGAATCTAAAAACTGTTTTCCATAGATAATATCCTCCCCTTTTTTTTTGACATGTTACCCAACCAGATTTACATGAAGGCTTTGTGCAGTTTTTGTGCCTTGGGCCCAAAAGAGAGTTATCTTATCTTCCTAACACCAGAGATATTGGAGGAGGGTAATAATATAATTCAAGCGTTAAAACTTCATCGTTCTCTTTGAAGCAGCTCAGATGGAATGTCGAACCACTGGTTGCACCAGCAGACAATTTGGGGGAGAGTGCAATAAACAATGGATGGTGGCTACGAAGGCCAAGACTTGATTAAATATATGCAAAATGAAAAGAAGTATAATGTGATAATTTCTGGACAAATGATAACAGGTAACTGAGGGGGTTTCCTTTAAAAAGCAAGAAATAACACCATGCTTTTAAACAGTGATTTAGAACTCTACAGTTAGTCCTCGACTTACAACCACGATTGAGACCAAATTTTCTGCTGAGACATTTGTTAAGTGAGTTTTGCCATAGTTGTTAAGTGAATCGCTGCAGTCAGTATGTGAATAACAAAGTGAATCTGGCTTCCCTGACAATTTTGCTTGTCAAAAGGTTGCAAAAGGTGATCACATGACCCCAGGACATTGCAAGCCTCATATATGCTTTTGATCATGTGATCATGGAGATGCTATGAGGGTCATAAGTGTGAAAAACGGTTGTAAGTCACTTTTTTCAGTGCCATTGTAATTTTGGTCACTACATGAACTGTTGTAATTCAAGGACTACCAGGTGTATCCGGTTCCACCACAAAACCGCGGACGACAAAATCGCGGTCGACGAAAGCGCGCATTTGACATCATCACAGCGCGACGAAAACATCGCGCTGTGATCGAAAAATGTAAAAATAAAGCGAAAACCTTACCCTAACCCCCCCAACCTAACCCTAACCCTAACCCTAACCCTTAACCTAACCCTAAATCTAACCCTAAACCTAACCGTTAACCTAACGCTAAACCTAACACTAACCTTTAACCTAACGCTAAACATAACCCTAACGCTCTAAACCTAACCCTTAACCTAACCCTAACCCTAACCCTAACCCTAACCCTAACCCTAACCCTTACCTTTATGTGAATCGGCTTGCTTTAATTTTATTTTTATTTCAATTTTTAATTTTTTTCATCGCGCTGTGATGACGTCAAATGCGCGCTTTCGTCGATCGCGCTTTTGTGGACCGCGGTTTTGACGGGTCACGGGTGTATCCTGCCTTTGCAAAGCTTGGGTTACAAATTGATCAATCTTTCTATAGTATTAGCCAACAGGACTTGTTTTTTATTCTTGTCATTGCAAATTCCTGTGCAGTGTACCAGTGACTTTCAGAAAATGTAACAGAAGAAGGCATTTTCGACTCTGCTTTTTGGTGATCTCTATTGGGGAGCACAAGGGAGAATTCTACTTATGGTTTCCCAAAACAGAAATTAGCACTGACTAGCGATGATTTTGTTTTATTTCACATCCCAAGCATAAACCAGGGTTATCTAACCTCGGCAACTTTAAGACTTGTGGACTTCAACTCCCAGAATTTCCCAGCAAGCAGGGAGTTGAAGAGCACAGATCTTGAAATGGCCATGGTTAGACACATCTGCTCTAAACCATAACGCAAGTTATTTGGCTTAGTATGCTGTGTAAATCCATCCCCCAAGTTTTATAAACCATATTTCCCAAGATAGTGTGTTTCATAATTCCTCTCATCTGGTTTAGTCAATAATAATAATAATAACCCTGCTTAATGGAAATTAGAATTAGAAAATTCTTTATTGGCCAAGTGTAATCGGACACAAAAGGGTGGGCAAGGAGAGACAATGATTGGACACACAAATGATTTAACCATCTTGAATCTCAAGTATAGTAAGACAGATATAATTTGAGTGTCAAAATTTAAAAATCTTGCCCAACCCATTTTCTGGGTGATCTTGAACTAATCATTGTCTTTCAGCCTAACTTCATTCATATAATTGTTGGGAAGGACATAAGGACTAAATGACTATCTATTATTTCATTGTCTTTTGTACAAAGCAGGCAGTCAAATGTTCACCACTTCAATCTGTCCCCAATATAGAAATATTTATCAGCAGAGGGATCATATTCTGATGATTTAGGAGGGTTGAAATCAGTTGGACCTTTTATACTTGAGGAAGTCTTTGAAAGTGATCCTTACCTAGAGTGGCAAATTGATGTTGAGCTGATATACCTTAACTAATGATGATAGTACATTGGATCAAAGGAAGAAGTTCCATAATACCCAACAGGCAAATGACTAAACAATAACTTAGGCCTATTGCTGACATTCCTTTTGAATATAGATCAAAGAGATAAAAAGAGGTGCTTCTTTTTTTAACAAAAGAAAATGATAACATTTAAGAACCCTACAAATTTAATTTCATAATTTTGTCCTGAATAAATTTCAAATTTCTGTGAGCTTCTCTGAGAGTTTTTTTTTTTTTAAAGAAAATATGGTAAAGTGTTTTCAAACATATCTAGAAATCTGTCTGGAATTTCCAAATTGTCTTTGAAGCCAAAGCCAACAGACTGTAGTCAAGTTTAGTCAACCATTTATCAGAAAGCTTCACAAGTAAACAGCTGTCTTTTGGACCAAAGACTTTGAAGTTAAGAGAGGCAACATGTGACATAGTTTAATCTTAGAAAACTATAATATACAACACCTTAACTGGTCCATTTTGTCCCCAAATAAATTATAAACGTATACAAATGAGCATATTGCTGCACAATACAAAGCCTCTGAGCTTTTTATATTAAATGGAATCAGCCAGCTGTGTTGTTTGGGCCTGATGACTCTGCCAACTATTCATTTTTGTCTTCTGAAGTGAGGCCCCATCCATTTTTCAGGCATCATCTTCAGATCTGAGAGCTCACTTACTGTCATAGTAGCCCTTTCAAGACTGAAGTGAAAATCTGATGCATTCAGATTTTCATGCAGAGAGATTATGGGGTCCTTTTAGCATAGTGTTGCATGCTTCCAGATTAATTGTAGGTGATTCTTAAATATTCACATTTCCTACTTCCTCCCCCCACAACTTTCTAGTAATTAAAGGTAAAGGTTCTTCTCATACGTATGTGCTAGTTGTTCCTGACTTTAGGGGGCGGTGTTCATCTGAAGACCTCTCCATGGTCATGTGGCTGGCAACACTAAATGCCGAAGGCACACGGGACACTGTTACCTTCCCACCAAAGGTGGTCTCTATTTTTCTATTTGCATTTTTACCTGCTTTCGAACTGCTAGATTGGCAGAAGTTGGGACAAGTAACGGGAGCTCACTCCATTACGCAGTGCTAGGGATTTGAACCACTGAACTGTCTTAGCCACTGAGCCACTGCACCCCTGTCAGTTCTTACTTATTCTTTCTTTCTTTCTTTCTTTCTTTCTTTCTTTCTTTCTTTCTTTCTTTCTTTCTTTCTTTTTTCTTTCTCTCTCTCTCTCTCTCTCTCTCTCTCTCTCTCTCTCTCTCTCTCTCTCTCTCTCTCTCTCTCAGTTCTAGTCCTTACTTATTCTCAAAAAACCCCATCAAAAACAACAACAAAACCCCAAAATCCAATGTCTGTCCATCTCTATGATTTTCTACTCTGCCTACATATGATTTATCCTTGCCATGAGACCGGTCTTTGTCCTCTTGATTTACATCTCCATCATCCTGTGGTCCTGACTTGTGCTGCTTCCTTAAACTGTAACATTAACCACAGAAAGAAGCTGGGAGTATTTCAAACATAACCCCATCTTAACAGGTCCGTTCTAGCACAGACAATCTGCAGATACAGCATGATCTCACCCAGTTTTAGTCATCATGCTGCAATATGAATGCAAGAAAAGCTACTGGTATTTTAAACCGTCTGTAAAACTGGACACATTTAATCTCTGAGGCAAGGCATATTGCAAACATCAGATCTTGAAGGAATTATTCACACAGTGAGAAAGAAGTGTGTAGTGAGTCAGTTCGTGTCCTGATATAAACCTGATTATACCAAGCAACTGGATCTCATGAGTTCACAACGTTCCTGACTCTTTTCTGAAGAAGTTAGATTTTTCCTACGGCACTTTAAACCAATGGCAGTCTCATCTCCCATCCAAATGAATATAACCTATCATTAAATCAATCATCACTTCTTAATCACTGGGGAAAAAAAAACAAGACATTCAGGTATGAGCTTCCTTTCTCTTTATTTGTCTTTGCAAGGTCACCCTGTTCATTATTCAGAAACTTCTATACCATCAAACAAAGAATGGGGGTTAAATGAAAGTTATTCATCAGCTTTGTAATCCCTCTATTACGTAAATATCGATTTCTCTGACAGATACTAATTTTCTATGGAAAATGGGCATGAATTCAAGTCATGAGAAAGCTTGAATTTGACAGAAGTTAAACAGTCTGAGTTGATCTATGTAGGCATCTATTTTCCTATAGATTTCTCTACACCCAAGCACCAATTCCCATTTCATTCTTCCTCTTCCTCTAATCCAGAGGTTGCTCTATATTCGTGATGGCGAACCTATGGCACGCATTTGTTGGGGCATGCGGGGCATGTGGGGCATGCGAGGCATTGTCCTGTCAGCCCCAGTGTGCATGTGCAGGCTGGTCAGCTGACTTTCGCCTTCCGGAGGCTTCCCTGAAGGAGATAAATGGTCCTATGGGCAACCCAGATGTTCAGGAGTGGACTTCTGGGTGGCCCATAGGGCCGTTTTTCGCCCTCCAGAGGTTTCAAGGAAGCCTCTGGAGGGCCTCTGGGCAAGCTGGAGAGGCCGTTTTCACCCTCTCCAGGCTCCTAGAAAGCCTCTGGAGCCTGGGGAAGGCGAAAAACGGGTCCATCGGATACAGAAAATGGGGGGGAGGGCAGGGATCGCACATGCATGCGTGGGGGGGTCAAGTGCACATGCACGGGGGGTGCACAAACAGAATTATGGGTGTGGGCACGCCCACGCACGACCTCTCTGCACTCCCCCTGCTTTTGGCACGCGATGGCAAAAAGGTCTGCTCTATATACTTTGCTTAATTTCATTGGTCTCTCATTTATCATCACGGAAGACTCAAATGCAGGAAGCCCCCAATGGCACTTGAGCAACATCTGCCCATTAGCACGGAAGACTCAAATGCAGGAAGCCCCCAATGGCACTTGAGCAACATCTGCCCATCAGCACGGAAGACTCAAATGCAGGAAGCCCCCAATGGCACTTGAGCAACATCTGCCCAAGAACGTGAACATCAATTCCCAATGGAAAGCCAAATGGGTCGCTGAACACTCAGTTATAGGGAAACATGTAAATGATACCACAGAAAAGGTGCCAGGCTTTGAACTGCCACATCAGCAACGGACAATCCTGAAGAGGATTCGCACCTCACATGGCGTCTGCTGGGACTCTCCGTATAAATGGGGCATAGCATCCTCCTCTCGGTGTGATTGTGGGGTCCCACATCAAACTGTAAATCATACATTGTGATCGTCTGTAAGTTGAGACCCTACACTGCTCCAGTATCTGATTTTTTAAAAATATAAATGATACTGCGCTTCAATGGTGAGATGGCGTAGACCAGTGATGGCTAACCTTTTTGACCATCAAGGAAAGAAAAATCACTTATCTGGAACCCCAGTGTTTGAGATCACCGTGTTTCCTATGTGATTATTAGCATTAAATTCCACACGCCTTTACTTGCAGTCTTTTATTTAAAAGTGAAATGAAGGCCCCAAGGCAAAATTTTATTTATAGGATGATTTATATTTTCCCCCTTTTGCTCTTGGCTTTTGGAACCTATTTCTCTGTACCCAGTTTATGAGACCACCAACATGGTGTAAAGAGCTAGCAAACTCTGAGAGTTTCTACTTCGTGTTCTGCTCTGTTTGGCCTTTTGAAAGGGACTTAGTGCAAGGCCCTGTGAATTAGTAGCACTGCTGGTACAGGAGATCATTAGCAATAGTTTGGTCTGAACAAAAGGCGGCTTGTTCCCATTGTCTTGTCACTGGATATCTTAAAATGCAGAAGAATCATATTAATTGTCTAACTATATAAATTCGCCTACAGTGTTCAAGGAAAAGTTACCACTTATTACTGAAAAGCTGGATACTTTATTAAAGAAGAGTTCCATATAGTAAGTACGGTTCTGTTTGCTGGTATTTTATTAAAAAATATATGAAAAAAGTGAAGAACTCTACTTTTGTAAACAAAATTATATAAGTAGCCGGATCACTCTCTCTTATACCACACTTCAATGTGCACAAAGATAAAAGCTCTCTACATTTTACATGAATTACAGTAACAAATCAGACAGTAGTGCAGACATTATGCTGAATATTTTCCCCCGATAAATTTTTTTAACTACATAACATAAAAAAAAGATACTTCAGGTTGTTCCTTTCTGTAACCAACCACTTCCTTTAGGTCAGGGTTGTCAAATGCGCGGCATCATGTTGTCATGTGACGTATCATGACTTTTTCCCCATTTGCTAAACCGGGGTGGGGTATGTGTGGATGGCCAGCGCATGATGCATCCAGACCATGGGCTGTGAGTTTGACACCCCTGCTATGGGGTGGAAAATGAAGACATTATGGACTAGTGCCTTCCCTAAATGCCTGTTACAGAACTTATGTGTATCATATACACATCATACCAATTTCTTTTAGGGCAAGCAACATTATACAAAAAATAGAAAAAGAAACAAATAAAGAAAAGAAATTAAAGCTGTAATAGAAAGGAAATGGTAACATAAACATCTTTTCTCCAACACCAGCCTTGGTGCCTCTCTAGGTCTATGTTTTATCTTTGCAGACTGTCTTGTTTCCATCATGTCTGTACCCGAATTCACACACTGCCTTCTGTTCTTTAAATATAAAACTTTCTGAATAGATGAGCATTTTAAAATGGTACATGGGCAAAGATTTTTTTTTCTTTTTACGACTCTATAATTCCTTTTATCAGAATGGAATCAGGGCGACTGAGTGGAGCTGAGCATTTACTGGACAGATGCCCTTCCTGATGCCTCTGTGGAGTTCACAGCAGATACTTTCTCTTTGTATCCTGATAGAGAAACATCTGTCACTGCCTAAGATGGAACTCTCAACCTTCCAACTGGGAGGTGAGCATCTTTACTTCCAGGCCAACATGCCACTCTACCTTCATAGATAAAGAATAAAAGATGAAATTTCATCACTCATTTGCACCTCGTATACTTTTTCCTTTGCTACTGAAAGGGAAACATCTTTTTGATTCAACTCTAATGGATTATCCCTACAGGCAGCAAAATTTTTCATTGGGAAACAAAAAGCTTAGGAAAAAGAATAAGAATTAATCAGCTGAACTATTTCATTTTATACCGTAGGTGAATGTTTCAACTTTCTTAGTACCACAGTTACCCCCTCCCCACATTTCAGATTATAAATCTTCAAGAAGAAGTATTATATACAATTTAGATTAAACCAAATTAAAATGTTAAAAATACAGCCAATGTTGCAAAGTATTTTGAACAAACCTCCTCAGGATGTATTCATTCATTTTCTATTTCCTGCATATTCACCATTACACATCCACAAATCAAGTCTATAAAAGCACAATGTAAGTCTCACTTAAAACAATAGGAAAGTATGATAGCATCCTGTACAAATGATGTGGGCAAAGCAAAGATATTACTCTCCCAAAGCTTATCAGAACAGCCATGTTTTAATATCTTTATGGAAGATGACTAAGCGAAGGTCAGCTAGATCTTAGAAATAAGATTGTTGGGACAGCAATGAAGAAATGGTGTTTTCATGACTTATCTTAAACTAAAGGTACCTGGAGTATCTTCTTCTCTTTTTTTGGTTCAAAAGTTTTATTTCTTTTAAAACAAACATTTCATCATTCCTCAATCAGTAAGACATCGAAGTACAATTTTTTGTGTGTCGAAATAGTTCTAGTTTACCACCAAATTCTTGTCAAGAGCCAAGGTGGCGCAGTGGTTAAAATGCAGCACTGCAGGCTACTGCTAGATCAGCAGGTCAGCGGTTCAAATCTCACCGGCTCAGGGTTGACTCAGCCTTCCATCCTTCCGAGGTGGGTAAAATGAGGACCCAGATTGTTGTTGGGGGCAATATGCTGACTCTCTGTAAACCGCTTAGAGAGGCCTGAAAGGCCTATGAAGCGGTATATAAGTCTACTGCTATTGCTATTGCTATTGTCTAGCCTAATGTATACCCCTCCCTCCCTCCACCCTTCCCCCCAACCCCCCTCCTCCTTCCCCCCCCCCCGACTTCCCAGAACCCGTACACGGTATGGATTTTTAACAAACGCAGTCTAAAATCTATTGAGAAAAAAGAGATAAAGAAATTAATGACATCTCTACATTGATCTTAGCTTCTTCTTGCTGAGCTAACTTTAAACAATTTAAATCATTTCTGATCTTAAGCATAGGCTAACTGGAATTTCTTGGTCCCGTATTTATTTTGTATATAGTCAATCCATTTTTCCCAGTCTCGTTTATATCTCTCATTTGAGTGATCTTTAAGATATGCCGATATTTTAGCCATCTCGGTTAACTTTCAATGTCCATTCTTGAGTTGTAGGCAAGTCTTCCTTCTTCCAGTATTGCGCCACCAACAGTCTTGCTGCCGTTATTAGGTGCAGAATCAAGTTAGTCTCTACCACTGTAAAGTCAGTACATATACATGGAGTATCTTCTTAGGAGCAAATGGAAAACTAGTCAGAAGCTACTGGCCCTGAAGTTCCAAAATCAGTGCTAGGGTCTTAGCTTTCTATCACTACATGGATACACAAAGCCTAACCACCACCACTCCACCTTGTGGGCTGGATTCCTAAACTCTGGGCTGTTGTTTTTGTTTTGTTTTTAACGTTTGGAATTTTTTTTTAAAAAAAGCAGGTCTTTACAACTGGTTCAAGTCTTCTAAGATAAAAGGGAAAGCTTGTTGGCAGGAAAATCAGTGTCTTATTTATTTATGAATAAAATGGTAGGGATGATCTGGCAGATGCAAATCGGGAACCAACTTGATTATATCTTGAAGCTATTAGATTCAAGTTGCCAAAATCCAGATCAAAATAAGATGGCGGCTAAAAGTGAATTTCTGCCATCTAGCAGTCCTCCAGATATTTTCAGTCCCAATCTGGCAGCCTTATTCTTTACATGGCCCTTCATGAGTTTAAGAAACACACTTCAGTGATCAGCCTTCCTACACAAGGTCACGGGAGGACAGGTAAACTTGTCTAGAAACCTAAACATTGGTTAGAGATGTGTAAATGTTAGATCCTCAATTAGATCCCTATACTTAACATGAACCTGACTCATACAAATGTTGCATCTTTTGCGGTTCTTTTAGTTACACAGAAGAAAAATGTACGCTTTTTTCTTTAAAGAAAGCAATTCCTGCTCTTTATTTTTTTTAAAAAAAAAATCACCCCTTTTAACCTGGGATGTACTTCCAGATGAAATGTTGATTGTGTAAGCAGTCTACATTGTACAGCATAGATACCTTTAGAAGTGAAGTGAAGATGACAGGGCGCTGGGGTCTTATGAGGGTGAATTTCCAATATTCCCTTACTTTGTAAAAAGAAAAGAAAATGATACATGAAAAATAGAAACAGCTAGTATATGGAGCCATCAACCTGAAGGATGCTCAAGATTGTGTTATTGTTACCAGTGCAATAACAGGCATGGTAACTCCCATGATAAATAGTAACTCTATTTCGCTGGTCACTTAATAATTTTGCCTTCAATCCCTTCTTTGAAGGATTCTCTAGATGGGGATATCTTGTTCTGATAATTAGCAAACTTTGCATTAAGCTTGTTAAAGTAATTATATGCCTACCGCCAGTGCTTGGTTGTCAGTGAAGATACAAGGTCCCATAGGCTCTCCTATGTTAGATTTAGATTTAGATTTAGATTTAGAAGGTTTATTTATATGCCGCCCTTTTCCCTGGGGGGACTCAGGGCGGCTCACAATCCAAAAGGAAAGGGGGGGGAAACAGACTTTTTACATATAAGACAATACATAATTAAAACACAACATTCATACCATTCGGGCGGGTTACAATCTTAGCCCCAGGCCTGACGGGATAGCCAGATTCTGAGGGCTGTGCGGAAGGTCTGGAGGGTGGTGAGGGTACGAATCTCCACGGGGAGATCGTTCCATAGGGTCGGAGCTACCACCGAGAAGGCTCTCCTCCGCGTGGTTGCCAGTCGGCATTGACCAGCAGATGGAACTCGGAGGAGGCCTAATCGATGAGATCTAATAGGTCGTGTGGAAGTAATTGGTAGTAGGCGGTCTCTCAAGTACCCAGATCCACTACCATGGAGGGCTTTATGGGTGACAAGTAGCACCTTGAAGCGTATCCGGAGATCGACAGGTAGCCAGTGCAGCTCGCGGAGGATAGGTGTTACGTGGGTGAAGCGAGGTGCACCCATAATCGCTCGTGCGGCTGCATTCTGGACTAGCTGAAGTCGCCGAATACTCCTCAAGGGCAACCCCATGTAGAGCACTATGTAAATGTCTTCCAATGAAAATGAATCCATTTGAGCTCTTTTGACCTCAAAAACTGGGAAAGGCAGTTTTAGATAAGTTTGAGATTGGTGTGCAAAAAGGGAAAATATTTAAGGACATTTGTCCAGGTGGTTTCTCCTTGTTATTTTGAAATGCATGTATTTATTTATTAGATTTTTATTCCACTTTTATTACTTTATAAGTAACTCAAGGCAGCGAATATACCCAATATTCTTTCCTCCTATTTTCTCCACTGCAATAATAAGCCTGTGAGGTGGGTTGGACTGAGAAAAAATGACTGTCTCAAGGTTATCCAACTGGCTTCCATGCCAAAGGCAGGACTAGAATCCTGGTGATTGGTCCAAAGTGACGCAGGTGGCTTTCATGTCTAAGGTGGGAATACAACTCAGATTCTCCTGGTTTCTAGGACATCACCCTAACCAAACTGGCTCTTATCCTACCACCGACACATGGTTGATGCGAGTGAAACATCACTCACACTTTACAGTCCAATGGAGGGAGTACAGAGCTGCCTCCACACTGCAGAAGCAAAATAGGAAGCAATCAGAATTCTGAAACAAAACGGATGGTCGGGTGGGAGGGGGCTGAGTAGCCTCTTTTCCCATCATGGGTTTCCTTTAGGCAGGTTATTTTTCCCAGCAAGAACCTTGCTATTAGAGCTAATCCCTGGAAGAAGGGAGAAAGAAGGAATTTGGGAAGGAACGAAGAAAAAGAAAGAAAGAAAGAAAGAAAGAAAGAAAGAAAGAAAGAAAGAAAGAAAGAAAGAAAGCGAGCCTAATTTTTTTACGTTATTGTTTTATTTGTAAAGTTTTATGGCTCCTACTTTTTTTTCTGGGGAAATCCCATTCTTCAAAGCACATGTTTGCTTGCAGAAACAAGTTTTAGGGAAACTGTAAAAGTTTTGAAGAGGTATCATTTTACCCCAAATGATTAAAGAAGTCCTACGGGAGAGAAAATATAAAATGGTCCATGGAGGTAAGAATCTGATAGGTAGCTAGCTGAAAACTGGCTGAGGATTGGAAAGATGAAGCGTAACCTGGAAAAAGGCATCGTGAAGTCAGTTGCACCCTGAGGAGTAGCACTTTAGATTTCACTGTTTTGTGGATAGCCACAAAACTGTGTACTAAACAGGTGTCTGTGGGGTACAATAAAAAAGTCAAGCTAATGGCCACAGTGATGCCATCAAAAGCTCTGCCTGCAATGCTGTTGAGCTACCTTTTTTTTTAAACCATACCCTGTGGATATCCTGGTTTCAAAACTGAGTGTTCAAAAACACTTTCTCGGTCTCTAATGTTCAGTTGTGAAAGCACAACAGTTATTTAGCCTTCTGTTTCTAGTCTATAGTCTTAGCTTTAAATATATTAGTTATATTTCAGTTGATTTGATTTTGATTTCCCAACCTTTATTTTTGACCAAAACAAGCCACCCTACAGTACATATTTTAAACATCAACTTCTGAGCTTTCAGTTCCATTTAAAACTGTTTCTACTAGTAATGAGGTTTAACTGCCTTTTAGTGTGGGGTAGAGTTGGTAGGGGGAAATTCCCACAGCTCCATTAGAAACAGAGAACATTCAGCTATCACCTTTGAAAATGTGATAGCCATATTTCCAGTAGTCTAACCCTTGAGAGTGGTTGTCTTGGGAGTTAATGGTATGCAGATTCTCTGTGAGATTATAGCATAAATGATAAACATGACAAGTGTTGCATGAAGAATGGCCATCCCCCCCCCCCCTGCCATTATGGAGCTTCCTTTCTTCAGAAAGCCAGTCTTCACTTGTCCAGGGCATCCAAGAAATAAGCCAACATCATATACTGATGTAGGATGAAGGCAAAAAGAAGGGCTTATTGCCTGGGCCAAAAACTTTGGATATGCAATAGAACTAGATAAGTGGCAGAAACTATCAGACAGAAATGTTAAATTGATTATGTCAACTGCATATAAAAAAAAATATGTACAAAATATTTTATAGATGGCACTTTGCACCGGCAAGATTGGGTAAAATTTATAAAAATAGATCTGCTAAATGTTGGAAATGTAATCAACCACTAGGTTCATACTATCATATGTGGTGGACCTGCCCAAAAGCTAAAAGGTTTTGGACAAAAACACATACTCAGTTGGAAAAAATGATAAAGCAGCATATTCACCTGAAACCTGAAATATTTTTGGTGGGCATGCTACTGGAAAAATATGACAAAAAGACTATATATCTGGTTTTAGAGATATTAACTGCAGCTAGAATTGTATTTGTGCAACAATGGAAAAATGATGAAACACGGTGAGATGAGAGTGTAATTAAGGAAATATTAGAACATGCAGACATTTACAGATTAACGCTCATTATTAAGGATAAAAAAGAAACTGAATATTTGTTGACATGGGATGTATTTTACCAATGGTTAGACAATAGAAACAGAAGTTAGAAAGGAGGAGATATAAAAAAGAGGAAATGTTAATGTGGAGAGAATTTGATGATGAAGATGTTATCTACTACTGTAATTATATTGAGATATAGTTATATTATTAATATTATTGTGATGAATATTATAACAAATATGTGGATTTTGATTGTCCAAAATCCAGATCTCACACTGTTTGGTGGAAATGGAAAGTACTATACTTTTCTGAATATAAGACACCCCCTAAAAGAGGGTGGAAATGTTGATGTGTCTTGAATACGGCCATTTTTGGCCTCCCCAGCCTTGGCCCACGTGTCCAGTTTTCAGCAAAAACGGCGTGCACAGAGGGTTTGGAAGGCCTGCAGAGTGCTTCTGGGGACTGGGGAGAGCAAAAATGACATACCTGGGGGGGGTTGGGAGGGCAAAAATGGGCCCATTTTCACCCATTTTTCATAAAAAATGGGGTGCCCAGAGACTTGGGAAGCCTGTAGAGTACTCTTGGGGGCTAGAGAGAGCAAAAACCGGACACACAGAGGCAAAAATCTATTTTTTTTTCTCTTCAAAATCTTGGTGCGTTTTATAATCCAGTGCGTTTTATAATCTGGTGTGTTTTATAGTCCCAAAATATGGTAATATAAATAAAATAAATAAAACATGAAATTAAGAATAAGGTCCCTGGGGGAGGAGAAAAAGGAAGTATTGCTGACCTGGTCATATGGCCTGAGTGAACTCTGCACGGAGGCAGTTCAGGGCTGGTGTTTGTAATCTCTGGGAAAGATCAGAAATAACAACTGCCAGCTCATGGGTTGCTTCATCTTGGAAGACACTTGGAGAGGGCTAAAAAGGAAGGTGGTAAAGAAGAGAAACTGGTTTTCTCCTGTTGTTCTGGAATGAGTTCATGGATGTGTAATATTCCCAGTGAACTGCTTTCATTGTCTGGAAGCTTATGAGCGAGGAATGTTTCCCAATTACTGCTAACAGCATAAATGCATTCCTACAAGTTTGAAAACAACTTGGGAAAGACATAAACAGGCTTTGTGTTTTTTTTTAAAGTATACCTAGAAGTGCACGTCTCCTCTACAAGTAAATTGCTATATCTGATTAATTCTTATTCTTTTTTCTAAGCTTTTTGTTTCCCAATGAAAAAAGAAAGTGGGTCTCCTGTCTCTTTAAGAGAACTGTCCCTAAGCAAATGTTAAATGCTAAGGGATGGAGTGGCTCAGTGGCTAAGATGCTGAGCTTGTCGATCAGTTCAGTGGTTCAAATGCCTAGCGCCGCATAACGGAGTGAGCTCCCATTACTTATCCCAGCTTCTGCCAACCTAGCAGTTTGAAAGCATGTAAAAATGCAAGTAGAAAAAATGGGAACCACCTTTGGTAGTGTAGGAAGTTATCACCCAGCCCTCTCCCAGAAAAATGAAATATCCTAGGAAATATTGAAAAGGCAGAATATTTCTCTGGATGTGAAAAGAAAGAAACATGTTTTAAAAGACAGAATGGCTGCCTACAGCTTCCTGCCCATCCCCACTTTGTCAATGGGCCATTAAGAAGGCCAAGCTAGTCCCTTTACATAATAAAGACTTCTCCACTTCAGCTCCAGGGGGATGGGACTAAACCATGATAATATTGGCACTTTACCCAACTCACCACATGGCATCTGAGAACTCAACCAAACCTGGTTTCAAAATGCAGCCTAGAGAGTTGCCCCTGCATGGCCCCATGGGAGTCTGACAACCAATCAGAATACAAGCTCAAGATCAATGGCCAGAGAGGGCATAAAACCAGGGACTCAGCATCTCAGTCCTCCCTTCTCTTTTCTCCACCAACATTGAAGCATGTGATCACCTTTTCTGTTCAGGAGCTCAAGCCATGTGGTCCTGTCCACCAATAAACCATCTTTCCAAGCAGCCTCGATGTCTCCAGGGTCTTTTTCCCCACTTGGAGCCGAACCCAGAAGGACATTTCTTTCATCAGTAGGAAGGTAATAGCGTTCCTTTGGCGTTTAGTCATGTTGGCCACATGACCACAAAGACATCTTTGGACAGCACTGGCTCTTTGGCTTTGAAATGGAGATGAGCACCGCCCCATAGAGTCAGGAATGACTAGCACATATGTGCGAGGGGAACTTTTATCTTTAAGCAAATGTTAAAGAGGTGTAGCGAGACATGTAAGCCGAGCTTGCTCAAATTTCTTTTTCTAGAAAACTATTAGAAATGCTGTATGTCTGTCTCTATCCTGCTCAATAGGCAAGATCTAGCAAAACTACACATTTAGGAGAGTTCCATAGAGAAGGTTATTCTAGCACATTTGGTTTGGTGTCATTTTGCTATTGTTTCTAAAACTCCACAGACCAGACTGGAAGCTCCTAATGCAAATTTTATAGCAGTTTCACTGGACTGGAGACATGGCCTGAGGAGACATGAAGCTACTGAAGCCAGGCCTATTTTGGTCTCAACAGGAGATCATGTGTGAATTGCCAGGAAGGCATCTTGGGAGCCAAAGCTTGGGTATAAACCCCAAAGATGCTTTTTCAAAAGGTAACTGGACTTTGTTTTTCCTTTTGCTTTTTGCTTTTCATCCAAGAAGCTTCTTCAATTCTGAAGCTTCATAACTGAAGATGCTTCTTGGATGCAAAGTGAAATGTCTTCAAGGAAAAACAAAGTCCAGTTACCTTTTGAAAAAACACCTTTGCGACAACTGTGATCTGGATAACTGAGAATCTCTGTAGACACTTGGGTATTAACCGTGGTGGGATTCAGTCAGTTCGCACCTATTGGAGAGAACCGATTGTTAACGTTCTAAGCAGTTCGGAGAACCGGTTGTTGGAAGAAATATCATTTTGTTTTTTTTCCACTTTACAGGGCTAATCCTGTAAGGAAGGAAACATTCTAGTGTTGTTTCTAGCCTAATCTTTATTGCCCTGCCTACAGAAACTGCCTCCCTGGTTAACCTTTATTACATTGTAACAGCTGAGGCGAAGCACCCATCCACGTGAGTGATGTTGAGTTGGCCACACCCACCTAGTCACATGACCACTGAGCCACACCTACCCAGCTGGTCATTAGGTTTGGTTTGGTTTATTGGATTTATATGCCACCCTTCTCCCAAGGGCTCAGGGCGGCGTACAACATTAAAAAAGAAAATTACAAAAGTTAAATGAATTAAATAGAATATCAAAAAAAAAAAAAACCAATTAAGATTAACAATAACATTTTTTTAAAAAAATCGATTAAAATTAACAATTAAATTAATCATTTATTTTATTCTGTTCAGGCCAGGCCGGCTTGCTGGAAAAGCCAACTTTTTAGGACGCGTCGGACGGACCGGAGGTCAGGGATTATACGAAACTCCAGGGGCAGCTCATTCCAGAGGGAAGGCACTCCCACAGAGAAGGCTCTCCCCCTGGGGGTCACTAGCCGACACTGTCTGGCCGACGGCACCCTGAGGAGGCCAACTCTGTGGGATCGCACTGGACGGTGGGAGGCTACCGGTGGCAATAGGTGGTCTCGCAGAGAACCGGTTGTTAAATTATTTGAATCCCACCACTGGGTATTAATGAATAAACCTTTCTGCAAAGTGCAAGAGGAGATTATGAATTCTGGGTTAAATAACTTTATTTTTCCAATTACCAACTTTTCCTGCTCAATGTATATTTAGGCTGCTACTAAAAGCGCAAGAGCAGAACCAGTAAATAGAAAAGGGAGCAACTTTGTCTGCAAGTTATTACAGGATTCTTTCCCACCTGGTGACTTACAGATGTGTTTGGCTGTAACTCTCCAAAGGCCCAGCTCACTGGGAATGTAGCTGCTGAAAACATCTGGAGGACACCAGATCGTGGAGGTTACTTTAGCAGGCAGAGTTGAGACATCCCTCAGAGTATTATTTTCTCTCCTGCTTTGTACAGTAAGATGAGAAGAAAGGGAGAGCCAACAAACTCTTTGCTAGTCTCCCAGGATAACTCTCTTAAAGGTAAAGGTTCCTCTCGCACATGTGTGCTAGTCGTTCCCTACTCTAGGGGACGGCACTCATCTCCGTTTCAAAGCCAAAGAGCCAGCGCTGTCCGAAGATGTCTCTGTGGTCATGTGGCCGGCATGACTAAATGCAGAAGGTGCGCAGAATGCTGTTACCTTCCCACCAAGGGTGGTCCCTATTTTTCTACTCGCCTTTTTACATACTTTCGAACTGCTAGGTTGGCAGAAGCTGGGACAAGTAATGGGAGCTCACTTTGTTACGCAGCACTAGGGATTCGAACCGCCGAACTACTGACATTTCTGATCAACAAGCTCAGTGTCTTAGTCACTGAGCCACCGCGTCCCTACTGGATAACACTCTTATCCAGTGTTAAGATCTTCTTTTTCCCCTTTCTATAATTTTAGCTGGATTGGGCATACTATTTCAAGGGCACCAGGCATAACAGAGGCAAATCTGTATTTGTAACAAGCAAGCCAATAAAATAAGCAGAAATATAATCCCCAATCTTGGGAAATAAGTATTCCATTCTATTCCCAGATACTCTATTGTCTACTTGACCCTCTGTATTGACCCAATCCTAGGTTTAAAGGGCAACAAAGATAATCAAGGAACTGTATATGGAATCATTCAATAAAATGGAAAGACCTAGGCATTTTAGCCTTGAGAAAAGATGGATGACTACAGCCATAACAGCACTCTTCAAATACGTTAAAGGGTATCAGTAGAAGATCATCTTTCTTTCTAGAGTCTAAGATTAAAAATAATAATGCTAATTTACTGGATTAGAAAATCTTCCAAAGCAAATTAACATTTTTACAATGGAATCAACGTTTCATAGAAGTGTTTGGCTTTCCTAAAAGCATGGCTATATGTAAGTGGGGGCTAAACAACCATCAGTGTTAAAATGCTTTAATCTGGATTTGTCCCCTGAACAGAGGATTAGACCCAACGTTCCTTCTATCTCTATGAAGGATCCACTTCTGGTACATTTCATTACATAGCCATTGTTTGTTCCATGTTCTTTTCTACCCTTGAAGGCCATGCATGAAATAAGAACATATAGAGTAGCCTTATAATGGGTGAGTTCATAATAAATTACTAAGGTATGGACCATAAGTTTTCCTAGGTTCTCATACCATGTGGTCTCATAAAACACAGATTACATAGTAGCAAGGGCATGTTCACATGAGAGAAATCGGTTGGTGCCCAAAGATACTTTTTCCAAAAGGCAACGGGGCTTTCTTGATTTCTGTTACTTTGAAAACATTTCACTTCTCAACGAAGAAGATTCTTCAGTTCAGACCTAAGAAGCTTCTTGGATGAGAAGTGAAATCTTTTGAAAGGAAAAAGGAAAACCCAAGAAAGTCCAGTGGTCTTTTGGAAAAAGCACCTTTGGGACAATCATGAGCTGGATGATTGAGCATCCCATAGACGTATGGCAATGTACAAAATACAAATTTGCCCATTATCATTTGGTTGGCAGTGGCCTTCCAAAATGTAATCCAGATTCTTTTTCAGGGTTAAACTTCAGACCCTGGGGCCTAATGTTGGAACATTAATAGGCAAAGTATCCCTTCACAGTACTTGATGACGTCTGTTTGCTATGCTGATATAGAATTCTGAATAATTCTAGTTTATTGTGAAAAACTTAATAGTTCTTACTTGCCCGGGCTGGCAATGGGAATACTAGTTCCTTGAAGTTTGTTGGGTATGGTGTACCTAAGTGAGAATTGGAATCAAAAATAAAATGGCTTTCCTGAGAAGTGACTTCTCAGGAAAACAAAGCAGAATTTCCCAAATCATGCTAAACGGGGAAGTAAATATTTTTAGATTGTCTGGATAAAACTCATCTAGTTGCAGCTGAGGAGAACACTAGTTAAAAACGTTTGAGGATATCAGATGGCTGACTTTTGAATAGATAAACCACATCCACGACTTGTTTAGCAGCTACTCGGAACATGTGAAAAATATTCTGCATTTAGGCAGGAAAAAAAGATGCACAGGTGCAATCTCAGAGCTGGTATTCAGCAGGTTCTGACCAGTTCTGGAGAACCGGTAGCGAAAATTTTGAGTAGTTTGGAGAACTGGTAAATACCACCTCCGACTGGCCCTGCCCCCATCTATTCTCTGCTTCCCGAGTCCCAGCTGATCAGGAGGGAATGGAGATTTTACAGTATCCTTTCTCTGGAGTGGGGAGGGAATGGAGATTTTGCAGTAACCTTCCCCTGCCACGCCCACCAAGCCACACCACACCCACCAAGCCACGCCCACAGAACCAGTAGTAAAAATTTTGAATCCCACCAATGTGCAAGATTGGTGGTACCAGGCTTAGCAAGTACCCTTGCGAGAAGGATTTGGTTGTCTTGGTAGACCACAAGTTAAGCTTAAGCCAACAATGTGCTATGGCTGCCAAAAGATCCAATGCACTTTGATTTAATAGAGATGTCATGTCAAAATCATGAGAAGTGATAGCACTGCTCTGTGTTGCACTGATTGGATCGCAAACTGGAATACTGTGTCCAGTTTTGGCTGCCACAATACAAAAGGGGCATTGAGAACCTGGAAAGATTGTGGAGAACAGTGAAAAGATGGTAAGGGATGTGGAGGCTAAATCTCACGAAAAGCAGATCTTTGGTAATGTTAAGCTTAAAGAAGAGAAGGGAGACATAATAGCAGTCTTTCATGCATGAAGTGATGCTACACAGAAGACGGTGTGGATTTATTGCCTGAGACCACCTCAGGGTAAAACAAGAACCAATGGATGGGAGCTTCACAGGGGAACATCCAAACTTGAAATAAGGAGGAATTTCCCGTCTGGGAGAACTAGTACACAATGGAATCAGGCTCTCCTCTGAAGTTGTATGTGCTCCATCAACAGACATTTTCAAGAAAAGATTAGATGCCCATTTGTCTGGGATATGCAGAAAGATTCCTGCATTGGGCTGGGGTCGCACTAAAAAACCTCCAGGGTCTTCCAGCCCTATGATTCTCCTGCGAAGAGGATGAGACAAATGACTAAGCAGTATGAGTCAGCAAGATGATCAATCAATCATCTTTTATTGTCTCTCTTTAGAAATTGTTGTATGTCACTACATGGGATCCATTATCATGATGGTAGTGTTCCCAAATAGTGCATTAGATATACAGTTAGTAATTCCCTATACCAGGGGTCTCCAACCTTGGCAACTTTAAGATCTGTGGATTTCAACTGGATTCAACTGTGGATTTCAACCAGCCGGCTGAGGAATTCTGGAAGTTGAAGTCCACAGGTCTTAAGGTTGCCAAGACCCCTGTCCTAGACAATCTGTCAAAAAAAATAGTAGCTATAACTATGACATTCCAGCTGTGGCCCTTTTTTCACCTGTGTCATGTAATTCATGTAAACAAAGAACAATACTTTGATCATACAATGGTGGCTACTATTTGACGTATTTTACTTCATGCCCCACCCTTACCCCACAGACACCTTTCTGCTCTCCAAGGTGCCTTTTAGGTGACCACAAAAATCAGATTAGAAAGCTCTTTCGGCTTTGCGCTGGGATGAGGAAAGATAAACTACTGCTGAACTTTTATCAGGCACATTAGTCAGAAAGCTGGGAACTGGGCTATGAATACATTGGTTGCAGTGTTGCAAGCCAATCAATAGTTAATGCTTCAGGACATGTGTGGCATAATATATTTACTCATATTGGCTGGTGTTTATTTTCAGCATTTTAATATTCATTGGCAGAAGAACTAATATAAGAAATAGTACATATCAAATCCATTTATTAATATTCCAAAGCTGTCTGCTTCAATTGATAGTAGTTTCTGAAGTCTCAGGGAATGGCCTTCAAGGCCAGATGGAGGTACGGGTAGGGCAGAGTTAAATGAATCATTAGCAGTGGTGAAATTCAATTTTTTTTATTACCGGTTCTGTGGGTGTGGCTTGGCGGGCTTGGCAGGAGAAGGATACTGCGAAATCCCCATTCCCTCCTCACTCCTTGGAGAAGGATATTGCAAAATCTCCATTCCCACACCATTCTGGGGCCAGCCAGAGGTGGTTTTGCCGGTTCTTTGAACTGCTCAAAATTTTTGCTACCGGTTCTCGAGAATCTATCTGAACTTGCTGAATTTCACCCCTGGTAATCAGCCTAATCCTTACGTTCCCACTAATGGTGTAAGTCCAACCCCTCTTGAAATCCGTTGACCTTATCTGGCACCAATTTAGCATTGAATTTTAACAGATTAGATTCTTTGTAAAGGCTTCAGCAATAAATCTTCTTAATTGCAACTTAACTTTTGATCCTGGTTCTTTGTGCCCGTCACAACTGTAATTGTTGGCCTCCCAGAGTTGTTCTGTAGTAAGTTGGATGGCCAATAAATTTAATAATATATAAGTTGAACCTGGCAATTCAAGAGATTGTAAACAGGGATCTATTTTTCTGCAGTTTCTTAAACAAATGCAATGGCCTTAAAGATCATGTTGCAGTTGTTAGCAAAATCTGGCAAAATGATCATAAAATCCAGTCACATGTGCAAGGGGTGATATTGGACCTTCAAAACTGGGTCATAAGTATCTTTTTGTGGGTCTGTGGGAACTTTGAACAGTCACCAAGTGACCAGTTGTAAGTTGAGAATTACTGTATCCAAATGTTTTTGAGGTGAAATTGTCCAACAGTTGAAGCATCTTTTGAGCCTCAGAACATTTGATCTGGCCTTTTAATGAGTTGTTCTAACTTCATTGGAAGACTTACAGGCTCACAACTTTACAATCAGAATGAGTTGATTTGAGGTCAGGACACTTCCATTAAGTCAGAAGAGCTCCTTCTGATCTGAGAACATCTTTGGTGAAGTCAGAACCGCTAAGGTTGAGATGAACCATTTCAAGGTTGGATCCAATCTCAGTATATTTTCTGCCTCAAGTATTATTTATTCCATTGCATAGGGTGTCTAATCACTTCTAGGTATTTAAATGGTTAGGCTCACAAAAGGATTAAGGGAGTGTTTTGGTTATTACTCAGCCAGTTGCAATATTTCTTAAAGGCAATTATAGAACTAAATATGCAACGTCTGATCATGAACCAAAGAATGGGTTCTCACAGAGGTTAACATTCATGGAAAACTATGTCCTTAGAAAAACTGGGAAGTACCAGAAACCATGGGTCAATTCTTCTTTGATAAAAAGATTATTTCTCAGCAGCCTTGATGACTAGAAATATGTTACTAAACAATTCAGCATTTATCAACATGGTGCAAAGAACTGGTGACCTTTGTAAAACATGTTTAGTTTGTATGCCTAACCTGACAGGAACATGGAAAAAAATGACATTTACACCAATTTTAAATTCCACATTTTGTCTAGATTATTGGGCAATGCAGTCAGAAATGAGGGTCTGAAAGAAAATGGGTTGAAATACTTAGGCCTGCTCATGTTTCCAATAATCCAATTTTATAATTATTAAAGTAGATAAACCTGGCTTCTACTACCTATGTCCTGTTTCTAAATATTGGAATTCCAGTTTAAGGAATGAATGATCAAAGGCTGGAATTCTGTTTCGTAAATAGTTTCCTAAACAGTGTTTCCTAAGAATTACATCTGAGCTTTCTGGGGAAAAAACTTTAATAGGTCCAATTACTTCAAACAGTGAATTCAAGCACCAATTATGTCAAGGGGAAAAAAAGAAATTGGTTATATAGGAAATACAGTAATTCTGCATGGACACAACTAGGATAAGGATATTGAGAGACTGATCTGTAAATAATCTGATCAGGTTGGCCCAGAATGTGGTTAGCCCATGCTAACTTTAGGCACACTGCAGTGACATTGTTCAGTGGTGGGTTTCACATTTTGTTATCACTGGTTCGCCGCACTTGCTCGCTTCCATGCATGTGCCCGGACTTCCGTGCATGTGTTTTACTCATGCGTGCACCTTCCACACATGCGCCCGGCTTCAAAAATGTGCCTAAATAGGATGGCATCGAGCCGGGGTGGGGGTGGGGGAGGGCCCACCGCGATTTCTGCTACCAGTTTGGGCGAACCGATCCAAACCGGCTGAATATTACCTCTGACATTGCTGCTTTGTGAGTTGCAGTGGCTCCCATTTGGGTGCAAGAAAGCCAGGGTGGATTCCTGCCAGTTCTGACCTCTTCTATAGAAGAGGTTCCACAAATCTACAATGCCATTTAGAACCGGTTCCAGCTGCCTCCCCCCCACCCGTCCACACATAATCAAGATGAAGAGCGAGAGGAGGAATTCTGGGAGTTGAAGTCCACAATTCATAAAGCTGTCAAGCTTGAACACCCCTGGGTTTTTTTCCCCAAAGGGTTAGGGGTGCAAGGGTCTTGTAACTTGGCAGCTTTAAGACTTTAAGACGTGCTTCAAACGCCAGAGTTTCTAAGCCAACATTTTGGTTGCTAAGCAAGAGCGTTAAGTGAGTTTCACTACATTTTACAAGTTGGCCACGGCCACCTAGTCACATAGCCAGCAAGCCACTCCCACAAAGCAGGCCACACCTACAGAAGAGGTTCTAAAAATTTTTTAAACCCACCACTGGTAGGCATGGGACCTACATGGCATGGGACCAAGTTATTTGTGGAGCGAACTAATCCTGGTGGTTTCTTCTGCCTGCCAGATCCAGCAGAATGGGCAGCTCTGGGACAGGGTTGCCTGTTGAGTCCTTGGAAGCGTGCCTCCTCTGCCATGATGCTTGCCTTATGGGGAAAAAAAATTCTCCCAGACATTTGGATAGCTGGAAGGTTGTTGGAGACCTGGCTGGGATACTAATGAAGCTCAGCAGACATGTGTAGGATGTATTGGCAAGCTGTTTTTACAGCTTGGTCTCAACGAGACTGTTTTAATTGATATGTGTGTTCTGTTTAATTGTTTTTGTTTCACTGTGACAGGCGAATGCCAACCCGTCTTAAATCTAAGATTTACAAGACAACCATCCTCACCTATGGAATGTGAATGTTCCGTTGGATATTGGGCATCTCCCTTCTTGACATCACAAATGACACCACTCGACCATTTTGGTGTGGCACCAATTATAGAGAAGATGAGAGAAGGCCAGTTCCACTGGTATGGACATGTCCTGAGAGCAGCACCTTCCATCATTTCCAAGATTGCCTACCAACTAGAAGTCAATGGCTGGTGACCTCGTGGGCGTCCAAAACAGAGATGGCAAGACACCATCAACAAAGATATGCAAGCTGTGGGCCTGCGCCATGGAGATGCAGCTGACCATGCAAAGTGGCACTCAATGATCCGAAAAGCGGACCCTGCACTTGGGAGAAGAAGATTAGGAGGAATTCTGGGAGTTGAAGTCCACAAGTCTTAAAGCTGTCAAGTTTGAACACCCCTGGTTTTTTTTTCTAAAGGGTTAGGGGCGCAAGGGTCTTGTAACTTGACAGCTTCAAGACTTGCTTGCTTCAAATGCCAGAGTTTCTGAGCCAACATTTTGGTTGCTAAGCAAAAGCGTTGTTAAGTGAGTTTCACCACATTTTACAAGTTGGCCATGCTCACCCAGTCACATGACTGCCAAGCCACTCCGACATAGTCACATGGCCGGCAAGCCACTCCCACAAAGCAGGCCACATCTACAGAAGAGGTTCTAAAAATTTTTGAAACCCACCACTGGGTTAAATAATCAGGCCTGGGGCTGCTGATATGTTCAAATGCCTATTCTTATTTCCTCTTTGCTTAGGGTTGGCATATTTGTTTTTATAATTGTTGTTTCTAATCTGGATTTTACTTTTTTATATTTCCTGTTTTTATATTTGTTGTTATTCTATTGTTATATGCTACCCAAAGTTATGTTTTATGAGATGAGCAGCTATATAAATTCAATAACTAAATAAATTAGTAGATCATGGGAGTGAAAGAGACATAATATACCTTAATTAAAGTACATTAACTTCATCAAAGCAAAATATCTCAATATATTCTTAGTAGCAAGCTGGTTAAGAATGAGTTGGATGGCACAAGAATTAAGTGGATACACAGCTGATTCCAAAAAATTATACTAAATTTATACTAAAAAGGGCTAACTCCTTCCATCCTGATGAAATTGCAAGTACTTCTTAATTCCAATTTAGTAACAATGATTGCCTTTGCAGATGGTTCAATAGATTTGAAATAAGAGACAATGGGTAGTAATCCTTAATGGTGACCTGACTGAGAAGTCTATAATCATAAACAATAGGAACTAAGCTATCACTTAGAGATGAATATTGCCAATGCAGATGCCAAAGATTTCGAAGGGAGAATAAACCCCCTTTTGAAATTGTCATCAGGATGGCTAACTTGAATACACATCGGAATCCAGGATTCCGGTTTTAATTTAATAGTACAACCATGTGCTTGATGAGGAGGCAAATGCATTGCCTCCTCCACAAATATAACAGCAAAGTGTGACTATTTGTCTAGAACATCAGCCCCCAATCTTTTGGGCACAAGGGACCGGTTCTGTGAAGAGAGGTTTTCCCCCAGATCTGCTGCCGATATTTCACGTGCTGCCTGCATCCTGCAAATGGAGTTTCACTTCTTTGCACGGCCTGGTTTCTGGCATGCTGTGGCCCAGAGCAGGTCCACAGACCAGGAGTTGGGGACCCATGGTCTAGTAGTATAGCCTTTATTGTCATTGCACATCATGTATACAACAAAATTTGTTTTAGCCTCACTGTCCATGACAATAAATATAAACAACATAAATAGTATAAATAATAATCCCTATGCAAATAATTAGGGGGGAAAAAAGAAAAACTAGTCATACGTTTCCGCATGTGCATGGAGTGATTGTGGTAAGGTAGAAGAGTCTCTGTGCTGGGCCACTGGAGGAAGAGCAGTGGCCTTGCTATAGATGTTGAGATTTTGGGGATGACAGAGAGAAATACTTGTGCCTAGACCATGTCTGGAATATATAACTCCAGCCACTTGATTCCCAAGACAACAGGTCCTTGCTAGGAAGCAGTTTTATACAGTGCAAAAGCTTTGTGTGATCTTCTATCATCAACCCCAATGGGTTAGTACACCACAACACATCTGTTGTCTGGGGGGCATTAATTTAACTTTTTAGACTGGACCGATCTATACAATTAGTGGTTGTTCCTTTGTCTACAAGAAGAGAAACTTGTCCTTTCTAACCTGAATCTAAACAAAGAAGAACAGGGACAATAAAGTGTGCTTGCCTGCTGTTGGCCATCTGAGCTCTCCTTAATTGTTTCCCAAGAGTTCCAATTGTCCTTGGGAACTCTTGAGAGAAAGAGAGGCCTATGACGTTTCCTGACACTGTGCTGTTGAAGCAAGTGGAGTATTTGCTATTGCTTACTAGCTATGTGACCTGTAGATCTCTGCAGGATCTGATTACATATACCTGAGAGCATCAAGTAAAATCATAAGCCTGGTTCCCTTGTTTCTTTCTTGATGACAGAGATCTTTTGATTAATCCATTTTTCATGGATTACACTGGATTCCCAAGAGGTCATTGAGAGAGGAGATATGGGAGAAGGGATAACCTAAAACCTTGCCGGTTCTCCCCTGCATCAGCTCAGCCATCAATTATAACAATTCATATGAAATTGAATTGTTATAATTGATGGAAAGCCAAGGTGGCGCAGTGGTTAAATGCAGCACTGCAGGCTACTGCTAGATCAGCAGTTCAGCGGTTCAAATCTCACCGGCTCAGGGTTGACTCAGCCTTTCATCCTTCCGAGGTGGGTAAAATGAGGACCCAGATTGTTGGGGGCAATATGCTGACTCTCTGTAAACCGCTTAGAGAGGGCTGAAAGCCCTATGAAGCGGTATATAAGTCTACTGCTATTGCTATAAAAAAAAAATTATCTGTCTCACCAGTTCATCTCTCAATTCATCAGCAAGCCCTTCTCTAAATCGGTCAGTTAGAGCCAAATCATTCTATCTCACATATTTGGAAATAATTTAAAAACCGTTATATTCAGCTGTACTCCACATTGCAGATTTCATGGTTGGTGGCCACTTGTTTCATGGCATTTTGAAAGAAATGTCTAAATCTTTGCTTGGCATTTTGATAATTCTCCAGCACGTAGGTGATTGCCCTCAATGATAGGTATGGCCCATTTGGCTACTCTTCATTCAGCAAACTGAGCACAAAAGTCACTTTAGTGTGATTAGTGTGACCTGGGAGAAACTCTGCCGGCCAACCAGGAGTGGGTTGCTAATCCCGTTCCAACCGGTTCGGTTGGAACGGGGCCGGCGGCGTCCTCGTGCACGCGCGCAGTTCACACACGCGTCTTAACGCCTGCGCGATGCTCCAGCTGCTCGCAGAGACTCGCGCATGCACTGTATGTGCTATCCAGCTGCTCGTGGAGAATCACGCAGGCGCTGTATGTGCCATGCGCCTGCGTGGAAGCGCAGAAGCCTTCAAAGACCGGTAAGGAGCGCGGGCGGGCGGGTGGGCCCTTCACTGTTCCCGGAAGTTACTTACTTCCGGGTTCACCGACCAACCGGTTCGCGGGGACCGCCGCGAACCGGTTGAAACCCATCCCTGTGGCCAACCTACTATAAACAGTTCATACCGAGTAGTGAAGGTCAGGAATTGGTCCTGGTCTCCTCTGAATTTCTCTGATAAAGCTCCCATGAGAACTCACAAATGCTGGTTGCTGTATGGCTGGCTGCTATGCTGCTGACTGAGGTTAATCCTCTCCCAACTGTTGTGGTAGTTGCATCATGGTATTTTGCAAGTTACTTACTTATCTGTTGTAGGTGTTGCAATCGCACTGTAGCAAGGTGCTCAGCAGATAGTGGGGTGTCATGAGAATTGGGTGCCATTTCTACAGAGAAAACTGAGATCTTATGTGTCTTATTTAAGAGCCTCGCAAGATTAAAGTTAGCTCCACTAAGTAGACCAGCCCAGAAAATCAACTCCATAGGAAGATTAGTACTACCTTTATTGAGACTGAGTACAACAATAGGGACATGGTGGCTCCGTGGCTAAGACGCTGAGCTTGTCGATCAAAAAGGTCAGCAGTTTGATGGTTCGAATCCCTAGTGCCGCGTAATGGAGTGGGTTCCCTACTTGTCCAAGCTTCTGCTAGCCTAGCAGTTCAAAAGCATGTAAAAATGCAAGTAGAAAAATAGGAACCACCTTTGGTGGGAAGGTAACAGTGTTCCATGCGCCTTTGCTGTTTAGTCATGCCGGCCACTTGACCATGGAAATATCTTCGGACAGCACTGGCTCTTTGGCGTTGAAACAGAGATGAGCACTGCCACTTAGTGTCGGGAACGACTAACACATATGTGCAAGGGGAACGTTTACCTTTACACCAATATAATATTGCAAGTCTAATTATGTTATATCTCTTCCCACTTCTTATACCACAGAAAATCAAGGGTGGTATCGGTCTGAGGTGCTTCCAACTATTGTATTAAATTCTCAGGGATTAAAAACATAAGTGTAAGTAACAGTTCTTGGATCTTTCCATCAAAGTCATCTCCCTTACTTTCCATAATCCCTTCCCTTCCTGTAAAAACCATCAATAGATTTAATAAATCTTCATCCAAGCTGAAAAAGAGGACTTTCCCTTCTCCTTTTTTATGGAAAGTTGCGATAGAAGGTATTTCAATCCAGTTAGGATATAGTAGGGTATAATAAGATGGCAGTCCCAACATGCTTTTTCAAGAGGCAACTGGACTTTCTTCATTTTTTTTCAGTTGTGAACTGAAGAAGCTTCTTGGATGAGAAGCAAAACGTCTTCAAGGAAAAACGAAGGAAGTCCAGTTGTCTCTTGAAAAAAGCACCTTGGGACCACCACCATGACCTTGATGACTCAGAATCTTCACAGATACTAAGGTGGCACTGATCACACATGTAGATGATCTCAGCTTTCCTTTCTAACTTTCCTTAATATCTTAGTGCTCTTCAATATCATTAGTCATTAGTCATTAGTCGGGATAAAATACCACCAATACGCGGACGATACACAATTGTATCTGTCCGCCCCGTGCCAACTCAATGAAGCGGTGGACGTGATGAACCAGGGCCTTGAGGCCGTTAAGAACTGGATGAGCGCTAACAAACTGGTACTCAACCCGGACAAGACCGAGTGGCTGTTGTGCTTCCCTCCCAATAATTTGGCCGACATTCCAACACTCAGGCTGGGGAGTCAAATTTTATACCCCTCAGACAGGGTCCGTAACTTAGGAGTCCTCCTGGATCCACAGCTGACTCTCGACCATCAGCTGTCAGCTGTGACCAGGGGGACATTTGCCCAGGTTCGCCTGGTCCGTCAGTTACGGCCCTACCTGAACCGGGAGGCTCTCGCAACAGTCACTCGAGCCCTTGTGATCTCTAGGCTGGAATACTGCAATGGGCTCTACATGGGGTTGCCCTTGAAGAGCATCCAGCGACTGCAGTTAGTCCAGAATGCGGCCGTGCGAGTGATAGTGGGTGCACCGCGGTTCGCCCACATTACACCCATCCTCCGCGAGCTGCACTGGCTACCTGTCGGTCTCCGGGTGCGCTTCAGGGTACTGATGACCACCTTTAAAGCACTCCATGGTAGTGGATCTGGATACTTGAGAGACCGCCTTCTGCCGATTACCTCCCTCCGACCGATTAGATCGCACAGGTTGGGCCTCCTCCGGATTCCATCTGCCAGTCAATGCCGACTGGCGACTACACGGAGGAGAGCCTTTTCTGTTGCAGCTCCGACCCTGTGGAACGATCTCCCCGTTGAGATTCGTACCCTCACCACTATCCAGACCTTCCGCACAGCCCTCAAGACCTGGCTCTCCCAGCAGGCCTGGGGATAGGTTCCAATTTACCCGCCCGAGTGTTGATTGTTGAATGCATGTTGTGGTTTATTATTTTATTTTTGGTCACTTACTGTTTGTCTCTTGTTACTGCACACCCTTCCCTTTGTGATTGTAAGCCGCCCTGAGTCCCCTCAGGGAGAAGGGCGGCCTATAAGTCTTAATAAAATGTCTCAATAAAAAAAAAAAAAAGTCTCATGATATCTTCCTGGACCAGCTCAGGCATTGAGATAGTAGGGCCTCGTTTTGCAGTGCTTCTCTTCCTTTATCCAAGGTCAATTCCTGTTGGTGTTCAGAGTCAAGAGATCTAGACTGAAGCTTCTACTCTACAGCGTGCCTCATTCTCTTCCATTCCTACTCAATAACAATATGCAACCTCTGGGGAGATAATTAGCATGGGCTAAATGTATAGATAATTCAAAGTTATATATCTCAATCCCTAGCTGACCAGATGACGATGTTAAGGCTCTTTCCTGAATCTGGACGCTCTGCATGAGGAAGAAACTCAGTGGCTGGGTGTTTAGGAACATTCTTCCCCCAGGGGAAACATTCACTGTTGGTTCTGGATTGGGTATCATTCTCTCAAATAAATGGGTGCACAATTTGGGTAACTTATTGGACCCTTGAAGAGCAGATGGCAAATGCAGCCAAGAGGGGCTTTGCACAAATCCATTTGAGTACTTATTGCTCTTCCCTAGATTAGGAGGTCCTGCTCCACCCACTTCTGCCTTGGTCATAGGTCTGCAATTGAAGACTAGTTTGAGTTTGAGTTTCAGCCACACGATTCGAGAGGGGAAGGGAACTCATCAACCCCAGGCCTGCCGACACAGCCAGGTTTTAACGGCTTTTCGGAAGGTCTGGAGAGAGGTGAGGGTCCGAATCTCTGCGGGGAGTTCGTTCCAAAGGGCTGGAGCTGCCACAGAGAAGGCCCTCCCCCGGGTAGTAGCCAGATGACATTGGCTGGTGGACGGAACCCGGAGGAGGCCTGCCCTGTGTGATCTAATGGGTCTTTGGGAGGTAATTGGCAGCAGGTGGTCTCTCAAGTACCCAACTACCTAGAACCTACAATATTGGGTTATTGGTAGAGCTGCTTATTTCAATTTATCCCTGGTTTTTCAACCAGCTGCATCAATGCTTTCTTCTTCCTTTTTTAATTTGTATCCTGCTTTTCTTATTTTTACAAATAATATTCTTATTGTTACAAGGAGGTGAACATACCCAACACCTACCTCCTCCTATTTTCTCCACAACAAACACCTTGTGAGGCGGGTTGGGCTGAGAGAGAATGACTGGCCTCAACCCACCCAGCTGGGTTTCACGGCTAAGACCAGACTTGAACTCATATCATCTTCTGTTTCTAGCCTGGTGCCTTAACCACTAGACCAAATTGGGTCTCTTTGGGGCTCCTCTTTGAAACAAAGCCATCTGATGGGACCGTCTCATGTTGCAAGACTGGTCCATGGAGAAGCAGATGACCTAAAATGCAGATGGTCCCAATCCTTCTGGGCTTTTGCAAGGCTCTTTTTCCCTGGGCACTGGAGTGGGTGGTGGGTGGGATTGATGAGCTTATTCTGAAAAAGGGTAGCAGTATGATTTGGATTGTCTTGATATTTTTAATTAATTTTTGGAGGGGGAAGGGGGGCTGTTGACTTCTTTTTAATTCAATATTAAAAGTTCCAAGTCACGATTGCAAGTGAAGGATACATGTACATTTGATGAAATGAATTCCCAACTTTAATTAACTGCTAAGAAATATATTACTAGGTGATAAACCACTTTTCAATAAAATTAACTTGTCACCTAAATCTTATTTGGCAAATAGCTCCTAAACTTGGCACCAAATGAAGCAAAATTATAAAATGTAAAGGTGTGTGTGGGGGGGAGAAACCCTCATATCACCACACATGTCTAATCATAACAGCATTGGAGTTTAAATAGCTCCATATACATTTTTAAGTGTAAGGCGACATAATACTTTTTAACCAAAATTCGAATTCATTCTCACTTGGCAATGTAATTTATTAGAAACGTATAACCGAATAAAGAAACTAGACAGAAAAGGAATGAAGAACAAAATAATAATAATAATAATCAGCTAAATTAATCCACTGGTCAGTATGTAAAAATATGCCCTGCCTATATCTGAAAAGTCATGGAAACAACACAAAGTGGAAAAAGTTACTGAAAATGTGACGGTGAAGATCTTGTGGGACTTTCAAATACAAACAGATCGTCATTTGGAGTACAACATGCCAGATATCACGGTTGTTGAGGGCCGAAGCATACAGTTTATTGATATCGCTGTTCCTGGAGATACCAGAGTTGAAGAAAAAGAACTGGGAAAAAATCATGAAATATCGCAACCTGGCGATTGAAACTACACGGCTATGGATGAAGCATGTAACAGTGATACCCATTGTCATCGGGGCACTTGGTACCATGTCCAAGAATTTTACAAGATACATCAACAAAGCTTCCTGCAATAACATCAGCGGAACTGCAAATAACTGCACTACTCAGAACATCATATATTTTAAGAAGATACTTGGTTGATACCTAGGACGCTGGCAGCAACCCGTATCAACCATTAGCACCAGTCAATGGTATTTGTGACATATCTTTAAATGTTCAGTTGATTGAGTTTCATGTTTAATGAATAAAAGAATTAATAATAATAAAAAAAGAACAATTTTTTTTTTTTTAAAGAACGCACTTTACAAAAAATTAGGCTAGCTTGTCAGTAAAGGAAGAAAGAAAATAAAAATTACATTTAGAGAGAATTCAGGTTCTCAGTAGAACAGCCAAAACATCCCCTTCCTGCTCTGGAGAATCAAATCCTGCGTGGAACTGACCGCTGGTTCAGCGCTTCCCCACCCCCACCCCACTCCAAACCCTGCCGCCCACGACGCCCGCCCACGCGCTCACCTGGGAGCAAACTACGCAAGTGGGCTTCGCTCCTTTGGGAACGCCCAGGGACGGGCTGCGCGCATCTACAAAACAAGTGCCTCTCTTCCCTTTCGCCAGATGGGGCAGGCCCTCCACGGAACCACCCGCCACGAGTTTGCGTGTGCGCACCGCGCTCATTATTATCCAAAGCCAGTCGGGGTATTGTGTGTGTGTGTGTGAGAGAGTGAAGGACCGGAGGCGGGGAAATCGAGAGGGCTCGCTTGGAAATGCCTCCCAGCCAACGTCGGAGCCCGGCGAGGAAAAAGACTTGACTCTCCTCTCCTGGCGGCTTTTCTCCCAGACATTTTGGGGAGGCAGCGAGGAAGAAGCCAGCTCCGCCCCCTGAGCGCCCGAGCTGCCGCCTGTTGCTTCGCAAAAACTTCAGCAGTTCAAAAACTCCTGGACTGGCGGCCAGACGCGCACAGGAGTGGAGCGGCCGGGCGAAGGAGCGCGGTGCCCGCCAGAAGCGGCGAGGTGGGGTGGGAGGCGGGGATCGGTCGATCGCTTTTCTTTACCCCCCTCCCCGTGTATGGATTTTGCCAACTGAGCCGCTTCCCGCCGCGATCGCCCGGGCTTATCATGTGCGCCTCGAGGTCGGCTTCCCAGGGCAGCTCCCGAGCCGAGTGATCCCTCCGCGGGGCGCTCCGCTCCGCTGCCCCCTTTCTATTTTAATGGTCAGCTTTTTCCTCCGACCGCCGCCGCCGCTCAGTCCGTTGTCTTCCTAGATCTACACGCACACACACACACCCGTGACGGAGATGCACGCGGCGGGGTGGTTCAAGCAGCTGGCCGCTGCCTCCCGGATCGTCTGGATCCTCCTCTGGACTTTGGAGCTGCGGTGCGCCCTGGCGGACTTCACCCTGGAGAACGAGGTGCACTCGAGTTTCATCCACCGGAGGCTCCGGAGCCAGGAGCGCCGGGAGATGCAGCGGGAGATCCTGTCCATCCTGGGCTTGCCCCACCGGCCGAGGCCCCACTTGCACGGCAAGCACAACTCGGCTCCTATGTTCATGCTGGACCTCTACAATGCGATGTCGGTGGAGGAAGAGGGCCCCAGCGAAAGCGGCGAAGGGTTCTCCTACCCTTACAAGCCCATCTTCAGTACTCAGGGGCCACCCCTGGCCAGCCTGCAGGACAGCAATTTCCTCACCGAGGCAGATATGGTCATGAGCTTCGTGAACATGGGTGAGTCGCTGGCTGATGGTGGAAAGGGGTTTCGGAGCGCTTGGTTAGAAGGTGGTGGAGGTAGGAGGTGGTTCTTGGGAAGCCTGATGGAGGTGGGAGCAGCATCTGGTCCTAGGAACCCCAAGGCTGGTGATCTACCAGAGATCTTTGGACACTGAGGATACTTGTCCTAGATTCCCAGGTGCAGGTCCCTGACTATCTGGCAGAGGCAGCCATCTTCTTCCCTGCCCCATGCTGATCTGAGGTATTGTGGGAAACAAAAATGACCCACAGTAATTGGGTCATTAAGGGCCTGCTTAAACCTGAACCTAGCCTTCCAGCAACCTTCTTTTTTCCTTATGGCTGGCATGAATCAGTCAGGAATTGTTGTTTATCTTCCTTCCAGACTTTTACTTCATTACTCACAGGTAAAAAAACTGAACTTTTTTTTTTAAAGATATCCTTTCTTACAGCTTCTTGGATTCTCTGTTGAGTAAAAAGAATTTTGTTGGGTATTTTTCAAATGCTTGGATTTTCTCACCATTATAAAGTTAGCTTTATCTCCAGGACATTTCTAATCCTCACATCAACCACATTTGACAATAGTGTCCCTATAGACGTATTTGGCATGGTGTCTTCAGTGTATATTTCCTGATGTTGTGAAGGCCAAATCTGTGAATTGGGACCCCTGTCCAACTTGGCGCTTAGAAAGGAAAGTAGAACTAGCGTTTATGTTATTTCTTAAAACCACAATTAGATCAAAAAGGTGGATATTCTCAAGTTTGGTTGGGGTCATGAACAAATAGGGGAGATATCCTCTCCAAAATCTTTTTGTAAATCAATGTGAATTCTTACTGAGGTGCATTTAATCCAACCATATATCTTGTACAGTGATAAAAGGGTTGACTTGTTGGATTTGTTGAATTTCAGCAACTTTCCCCTCTAGATATGAGCCCTACTGGATTAATGGGTAACCAATTGTTGAGTGATCTTTAAGTGCTCTTCAAGCCTATTACATTTTTTCAAGCTACCCCTTTAAATCTTGCAATTAGCTGGCCTTAAAGGACCTTATAAAGTGCACCTTCATGAATCTAAAGTTGCAATACCACACACATTAATTAGGGAATCAGTGGCACTGCCTTTAGTGTATGAAAACAGAGGACTGAGACAGATGGCAAATTGCAGGACTTTAACTAGTGAAATTAATTAATTTGTAATAACTGAACCCATTACGTTGCACACTTGCAATAAGGTAGCCGGACAAACACTTCACTTAATCCTTGAGTCATCCAATGGACAGGTGACATTTTCTGCATTTTAATAATGAATATTGTTGGGTTAGAGTCTGCTGATAATGAAATCTTGACTGTGCCCCTCCTCCCCCCAAACATTAGAGTTATTCTTCAATATAAACTGGAAACAAAAATTGAATTTTCTTCTACTTAAAAATATATGAACATAACATTCAATCTTTGTTGTGGAGTAATGTGATGATACCATAGCCTCATCTAATCCACTGATTTAAATGTCCAGTTCAGGATGGTTAAAATAGCCTCATATATGTTAAGTGTGAACAAAAGTTTGCTAAGAGATAGCAACTGCTTATCAAGATGTTTGCGGAATTAGTAGCTCCCAGTTTTATTTGCTGTCTTGAACTGTTGTGCATCATAAATGAATTAATCACAGTTTTATGAATACACTCTGGAAATTGCTCAGAGATACATTTACATAAGATAACAGTTGATTATTGTTATCTTACACATTATCACATATTCACTTCTAGTTCTCTCCCAGTAGTTTTGCAATGATGGTGAGTTCAATCCTGGGTCTGAGATCCCATGGTTTAGGTCATAGCTTGTAAGTGTATGTTAAAGGATTTGGATCATATTGAAGAGCAATGGAGTTGTTGCAGAAGCAACTATAAATGGAAAAGTCCTCATGGAAAGAAGAAAGCTCAGAGCTGTTCTAAAAAACTAGCTTGCTTTATTCAATGAATTTTTTTTCAATCTGGTTTTTAGTCCACAAATTCATAACATATGATGCACCTTTTCAGATGAGGAAAAAGGTTTGGGGGGGGGGGGCAGGGGCGGGAGAGACGAAGCAGGTTGTGGATTTGGAACTTAATGACCTTAGAAAAATTTCCTGATAGTTCCTTGTTTGCTGTGGCTTTTTATGAGCAAAGCCTGAGCACATGGCATTGGGTTTAAACAAATTAAAGGAAACTTTTCTTTTTGGCTAGGCTGAATTTTGTTTTAATGGAGAGTTATTATTCATGGGGGTTTCTCTTTGTTTGTTAATGGGGTTGAATAAACCAGCTGGATTTGAGTAGAATACTCTTTAGGGCAAAGTTCTATTTAAAATGTATAATTATAGGTACGAGTTTCTGTGTATCTGTTTTTAGCCTAGATCACGTGTTGTCTGTGAAACCACCGCATGTACAGATTGGATGTCTCTGAATCCACACCAAATCTTTCTAGAAGTTCAGAACAGAGGGAACTTTAAACCATTCCCCCTTCCCCAACCACCCAGCTTGGCCTAAACAAAGTCATAAAGAGGGACACACCCTTTGCATATGAAATGCCACAAATGATAGCCGGATTCTTCTTTCTTATTGCAACATGAGGTGCAGCGGCCTAGGGCTTGCTTTCTGATTCTCCAAATGTCCACCCAGCTAAGAAAGTTGACTACCACAAGATCATTTTGGAAAATGGTACATGGACAGTCAATGAAGGGAAGAGGGCTTAAAGGGCAGAAAAGCACGAGGGAATTTAAAGCTGGGTGGAAATTCTGGGAGATGAATACCTGGTCAATACTGGGCCGGGGAAAGTTGCTTTAAGAATGCCTATTTGAGCAATGAAGTCAACTAACCACATTATGAGTTAACATGTGTGAACTTAGCCTACATGAAAGTTTAAGCAATTTTTATCACAGCATACTGACTAAGGAATTCTGGTAGTCAAAGTCCATACATCTTCAAGCGGACAAAGTTGAAACACACTGCAATCAACCAGTAAAAACTGTTTGTGGTCTGAACCAACGGTCACCAACTGGTGGTCCATGTACCATGATTATCCATGAGAAAATTTTGGTGGTCTGCAGAAAAAAATATTTGCATTTTTTTTATATTGCACTAAATACTATTTATCTTTTTAAAAAGTCACATTAGTGGTCCGCGGGATTTAAAATTATGAATTTAGTGGTCCCTGCAGTCTGAAAGGTTGGTGACCCATGGTCTGAACTAACAGCCTATATGAATTTGGATGGGGAAGGAAATCCTTGTTCGTAAATAGCAATAGCAATAGCAATAGCAGTGGACTTATATACCGCTTCATAGGCCTTTCAGGCCTCTCTAAGCGGTTTACAGAGAGTCAGCATATTGCCCCCAACAATCTGGGTCCTCATTTTACCCACCTCGGAAGGATGGAAGGCTGAGTCAACCCTGAGCCGGTGAGATTTGAACCGCTGACCTGCTGATCTAGCAGTAGCCTGCAGTGCTGCATTTAACCACTGTGCCACCTTGGCTCTAAACTTTCCTCAGATTGTGTGTGAATTATTCTAGTAATAAATTAATGCACTTTTTACTATCACATACTCCAATGAACCAAACATAACCCAACATGAGCTTCACACGGCTGGTGAAGCCACACTTACAGATACATACATCTTTTAAATAAAATCTAAAATTATCCAATTTTATGATATCATGTTAATATAAGTCCTGGTCATTTAACTGAATCAAATGTATGGTGTGGAACACAGTTCTAGGAAAAAGTAGCACAGCATAGCATTTCCAGCATAGCTGGCTGGGAAATTTGGGGGAGTTTCAGTCCACACATCTTCAAACTACCAAGGTTGACAAACACTGTGTCTATGGGAAATCATCTAATCATCTCCCCTTTTCAATCCATGAAAAACTACCATTCTGTTATGTCACTGATATGGATCGGACTACACGGTAGCAGGGAATATGCTATTCTGGAAATAATGATTCTATCATAGTGGTCTTTTTTAGTGTAGTTTTTCATCAGTAAGCCGATAGGAAAGATTCAGTAGTTTTCACACAGGCAGGTGGAATGAAGTGAGTTTTCTCTGCATGGGTTTGTTCCCTTGTCAAGAATGCATGCCAGGACATGTTTAAGAAAGGACATAGATCTCTAATAGCTTTCTTCATCCTTGTGTACACCTTTCATCCCATTATAGCTGCAGGTCTTTCATCTCTGTAGGACAAAGGCCATCTTGTTTATAGACTTTTTAATGAATTAAGAGTTAGACTCATTGCTCACCAGACTCTATAGTCAAGCCCAGCACCTGTTTTTGGAGCCTACAGATTTCTGTTGACAGTGAAAATTAGAAGATCTATTGTCAGGCAGATTTCCACCCCTCTTTTAATTGAAAGCTTTCTATAGCAATCTTTCAAAATTTCAGCCTCAGTATTAAACTGTGCCATGGTTGAGAAAAAAGATACCCTTGCGGGCATTGTGTTTCCCAGGTTAGGGTCCTGTTACATATGTTGAACTATTGCAGCAAGGAAGCGTCATAACACAAAACCGAAAATGTATTGCCGTGTGGAACTGTTATAGCACAAAAAAGGTGGCATGTTAGTTAAAAGGTTGAAACAAAGCGACTCTATATTTGAAATAACTCAGTGTAACTTATTCTCTCTCTCTTTGTGTGTGTGTGTTTTAAATTGGATCTTTTTCTCACTTTTCTAGGCCTCAGCTACTAAAAGCTAAAGAATGAGTTTTCAAGAAGGTGCAAAGTGGGTGAGCTTTGCAGGGATTGGTGAAGATTTAAAAGATTTTGCATTAGGAACAAATAATCCTTTATAAAAAAGACAGAGTGGCTTTGTAAGTTGTAAAGAAGCATCAAAAGATAAAGAAGGAATAAATGGTGCTTATTTTTTCTCTTGCTATGGTTAAGTAATTCTGTAATGCACTGTAAGATACATTGCTTTTCTTATGCCACTAATTTCTTTGGTGATTCATATTATGTCATCCTTACCAGATAGATCAGACAGAAAACACCACTTTATTGTAAAATTACATGAACAGAATCTTGCAAGTCTGAAAGCACATTGCTCCTACCATCTTCTTAATACATGTAGTCCTTAACTTACAACAGTTCACGTAGTGGCCGTTCAAAGTTACAAAGGCACTGAAAAAAGTGAGTTAGGACCATTTTTCACACTTATGACTGATGAAAGAAATGTCCTTCTGGGTTCGGCTCCAAGTGGGGAAAAAAGACACTGGAGACATGGAGGCTGCTTGGAAAGATGGTTTAATGGTGGACAACACTACATGGCTTGAGGTGATCACCTGCTTCAATGTTGGTGGAGAAAAGAGAAGGGCTGACTAAGATGCTGAGTCCCTAGTTTTATCCCCCTCTGGCATTTGATCTGAGCTTGTATTCTGATTGGTTGTCAGACTCCCATAGGGCCATGCAGGGGCAACTCTCTAGGTTGCATTTTGAATCCAGGTTTGGTTGAGTTCTCAGATGCCATGTGGTGAGTTGGGTAAAGGGCCAATATTATCATGTCTTAATCTCATCCCCTGGAGCTGAAGGGGAGAACTCTTTATTATGTAAAGTAGACTAGCTTGGCCTTCTTAATGGCCCATTGACAAAGTGGGGATGGGCAGGAAGCTACAGGGAGCTATTCTGTCTTTTAAAACAGTGGTCCCCAACCTTTTTATCGCCGCGGACCAGTCAGCCTTTGATAATTTTACCGTGGCCCGCTGAGCGCGCGCAGGGGTGGGGGTGGGCGAAAATGGGGGAATACAAACATACTTTTTAAATCCACCTTCCCAATTCAACACCTGAATCATATCCCACCTTCCATTTTGTATGTAGATTTTAAGGAATAAACAGCTGAATTAATCAAGGTCAAAGATAAAAAGAGCAAGGGCAAAATTAAATAAGCCAGAGGATAGCAATGTAAAAAGAATACAGTATTAAGCCCATTCACTCTATCTAAGCCCCCCCACCTCACAAGGTTGTCGTGGGGGAAATAGGGGGTGGGAGTATTAGGTATCTTCACTACCATATATAGCCTCCAAGAGTCCATATCGCCAATAACTACGCGTGGGGGGAAAGGAAATGTGTTTTGTGAGGAAGAGAAAGAGCGCGCTTCACCGATGCCCGTTGGCGAAATTTTGGAAGAGAGGCAAGAGACTTCAGGCACCGAGCCCCCACCCCTGGCTGCGGCAACTGGAGCGGGCGGGAGGCAAAGAAGGGGTGGGCAAAACCGCCGCTTTTCCACCGTGCGCTGCAATAGCGGCAGCGGCGGCCTGAATCTGGCGCCAAAATCGCGCACCCCCCATCTCCCCTCAAAAGACCCCCCCGCCCTCGGCTGCCCGACGTTCTTTCTCTCTCTCTCTCTCTACCTCTCCCGCCGTTCCTTCTCACAAGCCAAGGCCGGGCGGGAAAAAGAAGAGAGCGGCCTCCAAGGGCTCCGCTTCCAGCGCATGGTCCGCCCCCTCCGCCTCGCTTCCAGGCGAGCCGACCGAGGCGAGAAAGGAGAAAGAGGCGGAGGCGTTCACTGAGGGGACGGCTGACTCGGGGAGGGGGCGGAGATGGTGTAGTAGTGGGGGATTCTTCCTCCTCGCCTCACTTGCTCCTGTGCTTCCGCGCAGCTCCCCCCCTCCGGCGACGGCGCTGCATGAGTGAAGAGTCGGCCGTTGCATGGCCCCCGGCCGCTGCGCGGCCCGGTGCCAGGTACTCCACGGCCCGGCACCGGTCCACGGACCGGGGGTTGGGGACCACTGTTTTAAAACATGTTTCTTCCTTTTCACATCCAGAGAAATATTCTGCCTTTTCAATATTTTCTAGGATATTTCATTTTTCTGGGAGAGGGCTGGGTGATAACTTCCTACATGACCATTTCAGTATCCCCATGGTCACGTGATTTACATTCCTGGGCCATGTGATCACCCTTTGCAACCTTCTGACAAGCAAAGCCAATGGGGAGACCAGATGCACTTAACAACCAGGCTATTAACTTAACTGCAATGATTCACTTAACAACTGTGGTAGGAAAAGTTGTAAAATGGGGCAAAACTCACTTAACACATTTCTCACTTAGCAACATAAATTTTGGGCTTAATTGTGGTCGTAAGTTGAGGGCTACCTGTAGCCTGAGAAACTTAGGGAGAATCCCTTCTGTGCCTCTTGTCCCACCCATTATTCAGCTGCAGGCTATGCTGTCTTTTATCTGATTATTCCCCAGGCAGCCTCTCTTCATCCTGTCTCCCAAGGTCTTTCCACACACCATTACACATTGGTTTGCTCAGAAGGGAATTATGTGAAGAGAATACATGCATACAGTGCATGATTTTTTATTTATGGAGATCCTATCATACAGAAACCCTTCCAACTTCCTTATTTATTTCATGCTTTCCATCTTCCTTGCCTCCGTTATAACTTCAGAATGAGTTTATGTTTGGAGATTTCTGAAGGTTCTGAAACTAGATGTCCTCAGGCATAGTTTGAGTCACTAGTTCAAAAGCAGGGAACTTATAATTCTCCAGACCTGAGTAGTCCTAGCATGTAAAGAGTAAAGGAGGATGATCTTGATGGTAAATATGCATATACAATATTTCCTTAGCTTTTTTTTTAAGTGCCCATATACCATTGTATATACTTGTGGATAAGTGCATCAAAACAGAGGTTGAGGACCAAATCAGAGGTTGAGAAGAGGACCAAAACAGAGGTTGAGTAGGGGACCAAATCAGAGGTTGAGTAGGGGACCAAATCAGAGGTTGAGAAGAGGACCAAATCAGAAGTTGAGAAGAGGGCCAAATCAGAGGTTGAGAAGAGGGCCAAATCAGAGGTTGAGAAGAGGACCAAATCAGAGGTTGAGAAGAGGACCAAATCAGAGGTTGAGAAGAGGACCAAATCAGGTTGAGAAGATCAGACTCGCAAGATTCTGTTATTGTAGTCCACCTTAATAAAAGTATGTTTTAGACTTCTGTACATTTGGGGTAGTCTACATTGTTGGACTGAGATCCAGAAAATACAGGGATGTAGAAAGGAAAAATAGTCTGCCAGGTAGAGAGAGCTACAAGTTATCCAGTCTCATCACATTGGCAGTGCTTCGTATAAATTGGCGAAGAGAACATCACCTGGATTGTTGCTTTGAAATTCCATAAGAACAGAAAGCAAGTGCACTTTCTGGAATCAGTGGACACTTGTAATGAATTTGGTTCCTTCAATCTGGTGTTCTTTGGATATTGGACTTGTAGTCAAAGAACTCTTGGGGGAACCCGCTTGAATGAAAGTGGTCATTCTTGAGAATCCAGCCTTCTCCCCCCCCCCCAACAACCACCAAGCAAATGTGTTTCTAATTCATATTCCAGTATAAGCCTTTCTCAAGCTGGTATCCATGCTCGGTTGGGATGATGGGAGCTGGAGTGTGAATCAGTGCTTCTCATGGAGGGAAAATCTCATTGTAAAGGCCTTCTGGAGAAATCCATTTCCTAAAGGGAAGAATGCTGTACTAGAAAGCAAAAGCGGTTCCATAAAAATAACACTAACAATAATTCAAGCCGTAACTCCATCCTGCTTGCTCGGAACAGAATTCAAAATGTCTGCCCGAATTCTTCTACAAACATAATGCAAAATATTAAAATTTAAATGCTAAGATAGGAAACTAAAAAAAATACAGATCTTAGAGCCGTGATGGCGAACCTATGGCATGCATTCCACAGGTGACATCTGGAACCCTCTCTACGAGCATGTGATCCATCACCCAGTTCAGCTTCATCGCGTATCCACGGGCACCTCCTGCTGGCCATCAGATTTTTGGGTATCTGTCACATATGTGGGAGATGCGCGTGCATGCGAAGAGGCAGAGGATGCACACACACACCCTGGACTCCATTTTTGGTGCCAGGAGGCTTCAGGGAGGGTCTCTGGAGCTTGGGTGAGGCCGCTTTCACCCTCTCGCTCGATAAAAACCTTTGGAGCCGGGAAAGGCGAAAACGCCCCCTTCCGCTGTGGTGCAGGAGGCCGAGTAGGCCGCCCAGGGGTGGGGAGTGTCTCGCGCACATGCTCAGGGGGATGGGCTCATTGCATTGTGGGTGTGGGCACGCAAGCGTGTGCACGATTTCAGTGCGCGAGGAGAAAAAGGGTAGCCATCACTGTCCTAGAGGAAGGCGGGGTAAACTGTTTTACATGATGAAAATTGCACAAAGAGTTTAGAGTTTTATTGACATTTATAGGCCGCCCTTTTCCCTGAGGGGACTCAGGGCGACTTACAATCAATGGGAAGGGAGTGTAAGACAAAACACAAGAAAGAAAAAAAATGTGAATAAAAAAAAATAAACCGATAAAACACAACATTCACTCAGCATTCGGGTGGGGCGAGGTTCGGATCTTATCCCCAGGCCTGACGGGATAGCCACATCTTGAGGGCTGTGCGGAAGGTCTGGACGGTGGTGAGGGTACAAATCTCCACGGGGAGATCGTTCCAAAGCGTCGGAGCTGCAACTGAGAAGGCTCTCCTCCGCGTAGTCGCCAGTCGGCACTGACTGGCGGATGGAATCCGGAGGAGGCCTACTCTATGCGATCTGATGGGACAGAGGGAGGCAATTGGCAATTATGGGCAGTTGCCCATAAAGCTCATTAGCATCTGAGGTCAGTGAAGATGATTTCATTTTTTTTATTTTTTTTTTGGTGATAAATCAATTCACAGTTAGGCCCCTGATGGTGAAAAATTGGATCTGTATAGATTTTCTACAGGCAGAGTAAAATGTAGTTTACTTTGACATTGTGGCTGTCACATTTTGGAACACTCCCCTCTCTCCCCCCCTCCAATAAATCTACTGAATCTGTCTAACATTTTGAAAAGCATTCCCAAACAACTCTGCTCCAGTGAGTTTTTAGCCCTAGTGGATGACCAGAGGTGTTTTTAATTTCTGTATCATTATAGCATTATAACCGAGGTACAATCTTCTGATTGGGATCAGCTTTGAAAACTGTAAATAAATAGATACACTCTGAAGTAAATTCATTCTAAAACCTGGAACCAGTGCAGAAGGGCCTTTCTCCTAAACAGGGATTTGACAGCAAAATTGACCTTTTCAGTGGGGCTTCCCCTGCAGATGTTAACATCTAAGCAAGTTCATAATGGAAAAGTGGTCCCTCAGGTAGTCAGGCTCTAATCTGTTTTTGAGAGTTAAAGGTCAGATCTAGACCCTAAATTGTCCTCAGAGAACAATTGTCAACAACAGCAGATCTTTCAATAGGGATATTGTATCATCCTTGTATCTTGTATTAATTAGTAGCCGCATTTTGCACCAGTTGCAAATTCCAGATATCTTCCTCTTTGTCCATGATGGCTGGGAAGTCCACAAGATGCCAAACCATCAGTCTGGAAGTCATCATCTTAACTGTCCAGAGTTGTTGGAAGTCAGGCGGCATTTATTATTACTATTATTTTTTAAAATATATTTGTTATTATTTTTTAAAGTTATACATTTATATTGTGTGTGAACAGAGTTAATCCTGGGTATCACTCTTATTAATCCAATTCCCAATTACAATATTAGTAATCTCTTATCAAATTTCTCAAATTTAAGTAATCTTTATTATATTGTCCAAACATATATATTCAAAAAATGTGTAACTCTTCATCTTTATTTCTACCTTCATATCTTTCTTGTTCTATCTAAACGTTTCTCTATTATATATGAACAAATGTAACTAAGTTTCATTTATATTGACCCAGTTTATGCTAACATTGTTAATAATTTATCAAGTTTATATAATCCTCATTATATTATTTATACATCTCCTCTTTGGTACTTCAGTTCTTATCCATTTTTCCATTTTAATCCAATTCACAATAACAGTATGAACAAAGTTAGATTAGATTAGATTAGATTGCTTTTATTTATAGGCCGCCCTTTTCCCTGAGGGGACTCAGGGCGGCTTACAACCTATAGGGAGGGGATACACGTAATGACATATACAGACAATACATAATTAAAAATAGAAGCAACATTCATCATTAACTCAATATCATTCACATTAACTTTGTTCATACTGTTATTGTGAATTGGATTAAAATGGAAAAATGGATAAGAACTGAAGTACCAAAGAGGAGATATATAAATAATATAATGAGGATTATATAAACTTGATAAATTATTAACAATGTTAGCATAAACTGGATCAATATAAATGAAACTTAGTTACATTTGTTCAAAGTTAACTCAATACCATTCATGTTGATCCAATTTACATTAATATTTATTATTACTATTATTGTTGCCTTGGAAAAGGCAGTTGAGTATTGTAAAACACTCTGTGGCAGCAAGTTCTCCCCGACATTACCAGCAGAAAGCCTCGTAGCAGAAGTGTCCATTACTGAATCAAGAGTCAGACTGAAGCCAAAATTTCCGGACTACAGGTTCTGTCATTTGGAGCAGGTGGGAAGCTGAAGTTTGTGAGTATAATGGTTGTTATCACTGGTAATTATTGTTTTGCCATGGCTCATGGGAACCAGCTTGGACTTGCCCACTAGAAAAAATACAGACCAACCGAAGGAAAGGAAAAAGGATTTCTTCTTAGAGGAAACAGAAAAATCCTGAAATTGTACAGCAGAAGTGAAAAGCAGTTGTTGAGAAGAAATCTCTTTCGGCAGGAGCAAATAGCAGTTAGCAATAGCAGTTAGATTTATATACTGCTTCATAGGGCTTTCAGCCCTCTCTAAGCGGTTTACAGAGTCAGCATCTCGCCCCCACAATCTGGGTCCTCATTTTACCCACCTCGGAAGGGTGGAAGGCTGAGTCAACTCTGAGCCGGTGAGATTTGAACCACTGAACTGCTGAACTAGCAGTCAGCTGAAGTGGCCTGCAGTACTGCACTCTACCCACTGCACCACCTCGGCTCTTAAAATCGTCTGCAATGACAGAGAGATGACCTAATAATGTTGCAGCATCCCAAAACACAGGGTCTATGAAGATGCCTTTCAGAAGGTCACGGGGGTTGGAGCTGTCCGAATTCAGTTGGGAAGCTATTCCACAGAACACAACACTGCGACAGAGAAGCAATTGTCGAGAGTCAGTGAGTAGAGTAGTTAAGATGTTGGACTAGGAGTAGAAAGAACAAGATTCTAACAATCCTTTAGGCTTGGAGCAGGCAACTGAGTAACTTTGGGCCAATTATTCTCTTTAATAGCAATAGCACTTAAGACTTATATACTGTTTCACGGTGCTTTACAGCCCTCTCTAAGCAGTTTACCGAGTCATATTGCCTTCAACTTTCACTTTCAACTTTCACAGCTTGACCATAAGAAAGGTTGAGCGCCAAAGAATTGAGGCCTTTGAACTATGGTGCTGGAGAAGACTCCTGCGAGTCCCTTGGACTGTAAGGTGATCAAACCAATCAGTCCTAGAGGAGATCAACCCTGACTGCTCTTTAGAAAGCCAGATCCTGAAGATGAAACTCAAATATTTTGGCCACCTAATGAGAAAGAAGGACTCACTGGAGAAGAGCCTGATGCTGGGAAAGACTGAGGGCAAAAGAAGAAGGGGACGGCAGAGACTGAAGTGGCTGGATGGAGTCACTGAAGCAGGTGTGAGCTTTAATGGACTCCAGAGGATGGTAGAGAACAGGAAGGCCTGGAGGAACATTGTCCATGGGATTGCGATGGGTCAGACACGACTTCGCAACTAACAACAACAAGAATCATCTGGGTCTTCATTTTATCGACCTTAGAAGGATGGAAGGCTGAGTCAACCTTGAGCCAGTGAGAATCGAACTGCTGAAAAACTGCAGGCCCGCAGTAGCCTGCAGTACTGTATTCTAACCACTGTGCCATCACATCTCTTTTAAGCCCTACACGGGGAGGTTGCAAACTATCCCAGCTACCAGCATACACTGGACCCAATGTGATAAATTATAGTCCATAACCTTCAAGGGAAGACACCCTCATGGAATGATCGGGGATGATGATGATGATGATGATGATGATGATGATGATGATGATGATGAAAGAAAACAGATTTTTCTGCCTCAGCTGGAGACCTCATGCAACAGATCTAAGAACTACGCCTCATTATTTTTCATTACTAATAAAATAATAATATAAGCTCACACAGGTGATTTTAGTGATCTGCTTGCAATGAGGTATCATCCTGGCAGATTTATGAATGGTCTTTGATGTTCTGATGAGCTCTTTGTAAAGGTTTGCTAATTTTTTTGCTTTGTTTGAGCAAATCTAGTTTTGTTTGGATTGAAAGAAGATTGGTATGGAGGTTTTTCCCCATCCCCTCCTCATTCCACAGCCTTCTTGGTCTTACATTTAACAAGGCTTCCACCAACAGCTGCCTGCAGTGCTTTCCCACCTGCTTGGAGCTTTCCCACCTGCAGGTCTTTGATGGTTTCCTTTCAGGCCCAGTCTCGGGGAAAAATGCTGTCAGTTCCAGTCGCTTCATTGACAACTCTCAAACTCGTTAAATGCGTGATTAAGTCAGTAAGTGAAGGAGGTGGGAATGGGAAAATTAGTCATTCTTGGAAAGAGCATAGAAAAGTGGCTTTGGTTCATGTGAACGAAGATGCTTAAGAAACCCTGGATTTTCAGTTTACTTCATACGAGTGGTGGGTTCGGGATCCCGGTGCAAAGGGGCCGGGTGTCCACCACATAAATGTGCGCAGCACGCGTGCACATGTGCAGCACGCACATTTCATTTCATTCATTTCATTTTATTGAGTTTGTATGCCGCCCTATTCCCGAGAGACTCAGGGCGGCTAACAATAAAAAAGGGAGGGGATACAAAAAATAAAATAAAAACAACAATTTAAAATTCTACAACAGCCGTAACCTCGAATGGGGCTGGATAGTTCAACAGCCCCAGGCCTGCCGGAACAGCCAGGTCTTAACTGCTTTGCGGAAGGCCGGAAGGGTAGTAAGGGTCCGGATCTCCATGGGGAGATCGTTCCAGAGGGCCGGAGCAGCCACAGAGAAGGCCCTCCCCCGAGGAGTCGCCAGCCGACATTGGCCGGCAGATGGAATTCGGAGGAGGCCTAGTCTGTGGGATCTAATAGGTCTTTGGGAGGTAACTGGCAGGAGGCGGTCTCTCAGGTAGCCAGGCCCGATACCATGTAGGGCTTTAAAAGTGATGACTAGCACCTTGAAGCATGTCTGGAGACCAATGGGCAGCCAGTGCAGCTCGCGGAGGATAGGTGTAATGTGGGTGTACCGAGGTGCACCCACAATCGCTCGCGCGGCTGCGTTCTGGACAAGCTGAAGTCTTCAAACACTCTTCAAGGACAGCCCCATGTAGAGCGCGTTACAGTAGTCCAGTCTTGAGGTGACGAGGGCATGAGTGACTATCCGAAGGGCCTCCCGGTCCAGGTAGGGCCGCAATTGGTGCACCAGGCGAACCTGGGCAAAGGTCCCCCTGGTCACAGCCGACAGATGATGTTCTAAAGTCAGCTGCGGATCCAGGAGGACTCCCAAATTGCGAGCACTCTCTGAGGGGCGTATAATTTCACGCCCCAGGCTGAGAGATGGAATAGCTGGACCATCTTTGGGAGGGAGCATCAATAGCCACTCGGTCTTGTCGGGATTGAGCACCAGCTTGTTCGTTCCCATCCAGACCCTGACATCCTCCAGGCACTAGCACATCACTTCTACCGCTTCACTGAGTTGGCATGGGGCGGACAGATACAACTGTGTATCGTCCGCATATTGATGATATTTAATCCCGTGCCGGCGTATGATCTCACCCAGCGGCTTCATGTAGATGTTGAATAGGAGGGGGGACAGGACCGAACCCTGTGGCACCCCATAATTGAGGGGCCTAGGGGTCGATCTCTGCCCTCCGACCAACACCGACTGCGACCTGTCCGAGAGGTAGGAGGAGAACCACCGAAGAACGGTGCCTCCCACTCCCACCTCCTGTAACCGTCGCAGAAGGATACCATGGTCGATGGTATCGAAGGCCGCTGAGAGGTCAAGAAGCACCAGGATAGAGGAGTGACCCCTATCCCTGGCTCGCCAGAGATCATCAATCAGCGCGACCAAAGCAGTTTCCGTGCTGTAACCAGGCCTGAAGCCAGACTGAAAGGGATCCAGATAATCGGTTTCATCCAAGGACCGTCGGAGTTGAAAGGCCACCACTTTCTCAACAACCTTCCCAACAAAGGGGAGGTTGGAGACTGGACGATAGTTACTCAAGATGGCTGGATCCAGAGAAGGTTTCTTCAGGAGGGGTCTCACCACCGCATCCTTTAGGAGGTGCGGGAAGGACCCCTTCCCGGAGAGAGGTGTTAACTATCGTCTGGATCCAGTCACGTGTCACCTCCCTGCTGGTCGAGACCAGCCAGGAGGGGCACGGGTCCAGTATACAAGTGGAGGCACTCACCGCTCCCATGGCCTTGTCCACTTTCTCAGGAGCGACAAGTTGAAACTCGCTACATAAAATTCACATGCGTACTTACCACTCTCTGTGTTCTGCGACGCCTCCACAGTGCTCCAGCTGCTTGGCGGAGCGTCGCGCAGGAGCCATACGCTCTGTGTGCATGTGCAGAAGCCCCGAAAACCTCAAATACCGGTAAGGAGCATGGGCAGGCGAGTGGGCCCTCCGGAGCACCATACTGGAACGGTACCTGTAGCTCCCAGCAGGCACCGGTATGCCCGTACCGGTTGTAACCCAGCACTGCTTCATACCATGTGGCAGCCTCTTTCTCTCCCCCGTCTTTTCCCCCAGGTACAAGTATTTGGCATTAGAAAATCCATCTTTTTGCCCCATTTAATAACAAGCTTATAACATGTAGGGTATTAGAGTTTTCCTTCTACAACCGTGTAGGGCAGGGGTGTCCAAACATGGGTATTTTAAGACTTGTGGACTTCAACTCCCAGAATTCCCTAGCCAGGCTAGCTGGGGAATTCTGGGAGTTGAAGTTCACAAGTCTTAAAGTACCCAGGTTTGGACAGCCCTGGTGTAGGAGAAAGGAGGGGGGGCACTCTCCTTTGGGGATTACTTTGTGAAGGGAATGTAAGGGGACAAGCATTTGCAGCTGTAACCTGGCTTGTGTTAAAATTTGGAAAAAGCTGCCTTGCATTCCATCTCACTACAGGCCTTCCTTGGTGTACAGCCAAAGGTTAATATAGATGTCGCAAAGTTTCTCTCCCCCTCAAAATCCTCCTCCCTCCCCACTTTAGAGCGCTTCAGATATACGAGTATGTATACAGCTGTGTTTGTAGTAACCCTTTCATATTCGCCCTTTTTAAACGGCATTTTCTTGCTTGTATAAATCAAAAGATTTTCTGAAGGATATTTGACCTGCATTTGAACTTATTTGATCTTTGCGCATTTCCCACTTGAAACAAAGCAGATTAAATCTTGGCCCTGAAAAGGCCAAGGATCACATGATGTGGTCTATACCTCAGGATAAACATTCCCCCCCCCCCACACACACACTCCACCCACCCCCCTGGCTATCCTTTTAAGCTTCTCTGCTTGTTTTGAAAGCATGGACGGTTGAATCGGTTCCTTATACCCTGGGGTTTATAACCCCCTAGAGATTTAAATGAAAGAGGTTCAGTGTAAAATATTATGTTATCATTCTAACAGAAGGCATGATATTAATAAGAATAAGTCAATAGGTACTTTTGCTTTGTGTCAGAATGTAGAAATCATAAGAACTCAGAATAGAGGAAAACTTCACGGTGTGTGGTTCTCCAGTGTTCCTGTGTTTGCAGGATTTACCTACATATGTATTAAATTTATATGCCTCCCATCTTACTCTGAAAAGTGACTCTCAACCCTTTGGTAATTTCCATTTATTGCTGATAGGATTTGGATTTCAACTACAATCTAGAAGTCATCAGTTTCTCAGTCCTGGCTTGGGGATAGGCACTTAGGCAGCAGTGTTCCTTAGAATCACGATTCCTATAAGATTGGAGTTGGATCATATAACTCCGCTCTGCACCAGGTAGTAAAACCACAAATCTGATAGGCAAAATAAGTAAGGAGTAAGCTAAATGAGAAACACTGTCAAGCGCCAGGAAAATCAGGAGATTCAGGCAGTTCAAATGAATATAAAGATTTATTGCAAGCTCTCTACAAGAATCTGATCAACTAGTAGTCAAGGAAAATGCCTGGGAGATAAGAGAGGCATTCAAGATGGGCTGAACTTAAATCTATTGTGGGCAGCCCTTTCCTTGGACTCAGCCTGGTCGTCATCTACAAACACATTAGATTGTCTACCATTTTTATTTATTTTTTGCTTTATAACTTCTGGTGAAGAAGAGTTTTGAGACTTGGAAAGAGTTATGAAGTATGTTTGGACCATACTGGAAAAGATAAATATGCCTAGACTAACTCATGCCTTAATCAGTACTCAATTCAGATGTTCGATACAAGGAACCATACAGCGAATTCAAAGGGCAACAGCAAAATGCTTTCCAGGATACGCCAAACCAGATCATGTTAGGCTGGTCTGATATTATCTTTGGTGATCAATGTCACCTTTATTTTGTGTGATAATAATGAGGTACACAAACATGACTTGATGTGCTGTATATTACTTGTTTTTTTTTTAGCATGTGTACTTAGGTGGCAATAGAGTTAAATTCGCATCTGGTGTTAGCTTATCCAAAATAAATCTTTAACATTTCAGAGAATATATGTTTTGAATGTTCTGGGCTAAAAATGGGACAGTTTACCTTTTGCCCTCAGAGTAATTGGTTGAACATTTCAAGGAAAAGAATGAGCAAAGTTCTACGCACACTTAACGTCAAAAACATTCTGACTTCAAACCATTCCCATGATTGGGATGAGGCATCCCATGTAGATTTTTTCTCCTTGTAATGTCTCAGTACAGGAATTATTTTCCATATTTTTAACACAAAGGAAAGCCCTGAACGTCATCCTGCGTTTTTAACAGAAATGCTTCTGCCTTTTTCCCCTGTCCAAATTCCTTTCCCTTGCTCTCACATAGCAGTTCCAGTTCACCCTATGATAATCACAGAATGGCATTTATCTTCTCATTTTCTGATATGAATTTTTTCCTCTGTAGAAATCACTGTATTAATAGATTTGATAGACCTTGTGCAGGATTTTCTTTTGAAATTTTGCTTTGGAAATATTCCACTGGGCATCGGTTCTGATATTCTCACATTTAGAAAACTGATAAAATAAACAGTTCCCTGTGTTGCATGGAGAAGGGAAGCAATGGATAACTCTTTGGTGGAGATGATTGCTGCTTCACACAAAATTAGCAAGGTGTGGCAGAAAAGGTTGCCATTGTTATTATTGGTTGATTTTAAAAACACATTGCACTATCAAACCACAGCTGGTGTGTACATCCTTGGGAGCTGAAATATCTAAAATTTAAAAGAGCAGTTTGTTGAGTAGAAAAAGGTTGCCTTAGTTGATGGTTTAGGTAGAGCACTAGCTTGGAACTAGGATTAATCATGGTCAATGTAGAGCCTTTAAATCAGTGGGCTTAAGGTGGCTTTATTGATTTCAATGGATACATGACTAAGGAAGGATTGATATACCAACTAAACCACAAGCTAATTTCACAGTCTTCGTTTACGCCAAGGGTGGGGAACTATGACCCTTTTATGACTTATGGACTTCAACTCCCAGAATTCTAGGACTTGAAATCCACCATAAAGGGGCCATAGTTCCCCACCTCTGGTTTACACAATAAGGCTTAATATATTCCCTAAATAGAGGACATTATGCTATTCTCTATATAGGTTGTCTGAAGGGTGCTTCACATAAGCATTCACAAGAGAAGCAACCATCATAGCATTCCTATGGCGCCGAGGTGGTGCAGTGGTTAGGGTGCAGTACTGCAGGCCACTTCAGCTGACTGTTATCTGCAGTTCAGCGGTTCAAATCTCACCGGCTCAAGGTTGACTCAGCCTTCCATCCTTCCGAGATGGGTGAAATGAGGACCCAGACTGGGGGGGGGGGGGCAATTTGCTGACTCAATTTGCTAAAAATCTGTAAACCGCTTAGAGAGGGCTGAAAGCCCTATGAAGCGGTATATAAGGCTAATAAATAAATAAATAAATAAATGGTCAAGTGATCAGAAATAAACTACTTGGGAACTGATCTGTATATATGACAGGATCACCTGGCTGCCATTGGCAATATCCTAGGATCACCTGGTTGCTATTTGTGACCTTCCCAGCCAGCTCGTGACAAGCAAAATGGAGGAAACTGGATTCTCTTCTATCAGTAACTAGTTTCTTTGATTCAGTTATGTGATATGATATCTATGGGAAATAGCAATAGCACGTAGACCTACCTTATATACCACTTCACAGTGCTTTACAACCTTTGCTAAGCTGTTTGTAGGCAGTATATTGCGCCCCAATAATCTGGGTTCTCATTTTACTCACCTCGGAAGGATGGAAGGCTGAGTCAACCTTGAGCCTGGTGAGATTCGAACTGCCAAATTGCAGGCAACCGGCAGTCAGCAAAAGTAGCCTGCAGTACTGCACTCTAACCACTGCGCCACTGTGGAAATGTCCTCATTTAGTCATATTAGAAGTAAAATTACTATTTGTGACATGTTAATGAGGTGTAAATAACTTCAAAAGAGGAGTAAATATTTTTTTTAAAATGGTCTTCATACCAGCTTGTGGAAGAGAAAGAAGAACAAAATAAATATAACAACAATTTTTCTTTCCAACAGGTGAGCATCCATTTCAGAGTGAAGGTGGCTTTAAGTTAGAATGAGATGAGAAAAGGTTTGAAAGAACTAATAGGAATATTTCATTAGGACCAAAAGTGAATCCAGATAAGTGGAAAAATCTTGCATATTGTCTCAAAAGGAAGTAAATAAGTGAGTTTAGTCTGCATTTAGGATTGCCTCCACATGGAATCAAACCCATTGTCTTGGGGGGGGGGGGGAAGTTGACTTGACACGGATTGACCTAGTCATTATCAATCTGCTTTGAAGTGGTTTTTTCCTTAAATCCCTGCACTTTTATCCCTCTCATTCATCTTTTACCTGAAAGTGCTTCGGTATATGCCTTCTCCTCAAACGAATAACTAATTTGAATAGACATTATACTTATGAGAAGGATCCAGGTTGAGTAATGCCAGTTAATGTAGAATTTGAAAAAAAAATGGCCCAGCTTTCTTTCTTTCCATCATGACATAATGATCATTACAGCCAGGCAATAGTGAATTAATGCTTATTGTAGTCTGTAACCCATGCACTGGCACAGATGACTTATCCCAAAATGAAACCACAACTTTTGTAATAGATTGTCTTCTTTGACACCAACTAATGAATTTCTGTAAATTAGGGGCTTGTTTTTTTGAAAATGATTCTGCACAAAAGATAGTTGAACTGCGGTTCTAACAATTTACATTAACATGAAATAATTCAGTGGGGCTTAACTTTCAAGCAAAACACTACAGAATTACAGGCTAATTCATTTTGGTTTGTACATAAAAACCATTGTAGGTTTGATTTTGTATGGAACTTGGCTAATTTTGCCAAAAGTAATTTTTCAGTGTTTCCAAAAAAGGTGAATTTGCTTGATTGTCCTCGGTGATCTAATTATTTGACGTGTTTGTCTAGGAGTTGGAAGGCTCAGATTCCTGTTTGATCTTACCTACAGAAGAACATTAGGTGAGCTACTTACTGTCTCTCAGCTCAGTCTACTTGGAGTGGGTACTGCATATCATATCTTGGTTTCTGGAAGAGACCATTACTAATCTAAGATACAGTAACATATTTTCTAAAATGATTTCCACCACACTTGTGGATTCAAAGTGCTAAGGTGAGGCTACCATATTTTTCGGAGTATATGATGCATCTTTTTCCCTAAAAAAAGAGGCTGAAAGTTTGGGTTCAGGTTCAGGTTCATTTTATTTATATGCCGCCCTATTCCCGGCGGGACTCAGGGCGGCGCACAAACCCAAGGAAGGGAAGGGAAACACAAAAACTACAACAAAAGTACAGGGCATTTAAAACAACCAACAGCCACATGATTCGAGAGGGGAAGGGAACTCATCGACCCCAGGCCTGCCGACACAGCCAGGTTTTAATGGCTTTTCGGAAGGCCTGGAGAGAGGTGAGGGTCCGAATCTCTGCGGGGAGCTCGTTCCAAAGGGCCGGAGCCGCCACAGAGAAGGTCCTCCCCTGGTAGTGGCCAGATGGGTGTGTCTTATACACTGAATACAGCATTTTTTTGCCTCCTGAAACCCCTCCCCTTCACCAAAACGGCTGTGTATAGCTTGTAGGAGGCTTTCAGAGAGCTCCTAGGGGCTGGGGAGGGCAGAAATGAGGAAAAAATGGGCTGTTTTTCGCTCATTTTGCCCCCCCCCCCAGAAACAGTCTACAAGCCTCCTAAGGGCTATTCATGCCCTTTTTTTGAAAAAAAAAAACAGGCCTGTTTTGCGAAAAATGGTCCATTTTTGGGAGGTTTGCACAGTGCAAAAACTTTTTTAAAAAATTTGCCTCTTCAAAACTTTGGTGCGTCTTACACTCCAGTGAGTCTTATACTCCCCAAAATATGGTGATTAAAAAGCTGCTTCAAATAATACTCTGTCTTGAAACCTGTTACAAGATATTCATGTGGGGTGCCATCATATTGATGATTAACAGCTAATGATGGACTCGGTCACCAGCTGGAATGGATGTCAAAGATGAGGTGATACTATTTCATATGAGTTTGGGATAGAGTTTTATTGCAAGACTCGCAGACGTGCTGTGTTGTGTTTCATGCAATTGTAGCTTATTCAGCAGTTATTAAGACATCCTTCTTTTGTTAATAAAAAATTACTCAGTTTGGAACATATTTGAGGAAGGAATGGCAGACAGGAGCAAAAATGGTTGGGAAGATTCCTTCCCTCCCCCCTCCCCCCCAAAAAAGCTTATTACTATCAAAGCTGAGTCAAGATCTGTTGACAGATTTCTTTTTAAACGGGACATGTTATGTTTCAGTTTAATACATTCTGGCAATGTCACTGGGGTTAAAGCTAATGCAGAGATGTGTGGATCCTGTCATGTTATTGTCAGGAAGAATGTGGGGATTAGGTTTAAAAAGGGCAGTGGGTGAGTGGTGCAGCTGTCTATACATATTATTAAAGAAAAAGGGGGGTTAGATCCCACTGCTAGAATCAATATATTAAATTGCAAGAATCTCTGGTTTTAATTAATCAAAATAAAATATGTTGTTAGAGCTCTTATGGCTTCCCTCCTTGAACCGCAGTGAGGAAATGCTAATATTTGTACAGAAACTGTTAATTTGTGGTTAAAATGATAACATCTTTAGTTTTTACACAACTCAGCCTTTCTAATGCAACAAAAGCCCAAAGCAGCTGATGTGATTGACTGATAAAAATCAGGTGAACCAATGAATTCAAGAATTTGCACAGTAGAGGCGAGATTATTTATTTATAAGATTTGGATAGCCACCTAGTTTATGTAACATAACCCCGGGGGACTCAAAAGCAAATAGTAAAAACCCCAGAAGCCACCAAAACCTTTCTGACACCCCAAACACAATATATCCCTACATGTCCTGAAGAAAATGTAGTCCTCTCCTGGATTCCGGCCTCACTACCCCAAACCTTCATGGCTTTCTGGAAGGCAAGGAGTCTTCTGGATCTCATGAGGGAGGAGATTCCAAAGGTCCCAGATAGCTCTGAGAAGGTGTGCAATAAAGATCCTGCTAGGTGGCAACATTTAAAGGAAGGAATCTGGAGTGCCCAACCCCTTATTTGACCTATTGAAAAGAACAGATAGCAATAGCACTTAGACTTAAATACTGCTTTACAGTGCTTTACAGCCCTCTTTAAGCGGTCAGCCTATTGCCCCCAACAATATGGGTCCTCATTTTACCCACCTCGGAAGGATGGAAGTCTGAGTCAACCTTGAACCTGAAGATACCTTCAGGGAGAGATAGCCCCACCAATAAGTTGTTGGCATCAGTCAAGTCTGGGGTTTCTGTAGGTTGTGGTCAATCTCAAGATTGCAACTCCCAACAGCAATGGGACAGAGGCGTTGTTATTTTTATACATGCTGTGTGCTTGTATGTTAAATGAAACATTGAATCCTTTTATCATGGTCACTAGATTCGCTTTTTCTGACCACTCTCTGAACACATCTCTTTAAAAGACTCATGGGAAGACGTTTTAAGGCCATAATTCATGCTAAAAGTTACCAACTAAGTATTAACTGACATGATAATTTTTCTATATATCGTTTTTTCTATGTGTTTCAATTTTCTTCTTCATAACTGCTATTCTAAGAGCAAATCCTTCATAAAGGTTATTGCATTACATTCTTGATTAAATTATCTTTCCATCGATATATAATTTTATGGTACTACTCCCCAAAAAGTGGTGTTATTAGCCATCAAACCTCAAAAATATTGTATATTTTCCCCAAAAAAATTTCCACAATTTTGGCCACTGTAACTGTAACTGCTAAGCTCTAATCTTAGAGATATATTAAGCATGAGTGTAACATGTGTAATATATAGTATAATATATATGGTAGGGGAATCCATGTTTTGCGATTATAATTTCTGATTGGAAAAATAGCTTTTATATTACTGTATAGGTAGGTTCACAGCAGTGTTGGGTTATGATTGGTACGCCCCGGTATGGGCGTATCATTGCCTGCTGGGAGCACCAGGTACTGTTCCGATATGGTGCTCCGGAGGGCCCACTTGCCTGGCCTCACTCCTTATGGGTATTTGAAGTTTTCGGGGCTTTCACGCATGCGCATGGAGCGTAAAGCGCCTGCACGATGCTCCGCCGAGCAGCTGGAGCATTGCGGGTGGTAAGTATTGTGCGTATGCTGCACGCATTCATGTGCGCAGCATGCCGGGCCGCGTTGCACCGGAACCCATCACTGGTTCACAGAGCCTTGGGTTGTAGACCTTCAGCCAGATGGCTCAGCTCTCTTCCTCTGTTACAAACTCACCTGTATGATACATCTGCTTGCAATCATAGATACTTTCCATTATTTTTGTTTGTTGAAAAGTGATATAGGATAGTTTGCAATAAAACTGATTTCCTTTTAAATGGTACTAATATATGCATCCTAAGAAAGGCCATTATTAAAGTGATACTCAGAGTGCCAAATGGAATTACAAGGGTAAGATTTTTCCAGCTGGCTTGGATTTTTTTTTCTTGAGGTAAGAGTAGAATAAATGTCTTTGTTACAGCTTTAGATAAAGGTTACGGCTTGTTACAGCTTTAAGTAAAGGTCTAGTGCTGTGATGGTGAACTTATGGCACACGTGGCACGTGGAGCCATCTCTGCGGGCACGCTCCACTGCGCATGCTTGTGTGCTGCACTTTCAGCTCCACTGCGCATGCTGCACTGTCAGCTCCACTGCGCATGCCTCTGGCCAGCTGATTTTTGGTTCTCTGCTGGTTCCCAGTTCTCTGCTGGGAGACATGTGTACATGCACGGGGGTGGGGCCATGCACATATGCGCGGGGGTGGGGATGCAGCACCCCCCAGGCCCCATTTTTGGTTTTAGGAGGCTTCAGGGAGACCTGTTAGCACCAAAAGAGGGGGGGGGAAGCATGGTGGGGGGTCACGCACACATGCTCAGGGGGAGTGGCCTGCAGGGGGCATTGGATTATGGGTGTCAGCACGCACACGTGCGCTATTACATGCACACTTTTGGCACCTGAGAAAAAAAAAGGTTCTTCCATCATTGGTCTAGTGGTTGAAGAAGCTGGACTCAAAACAAGGTGACTGTGAGTTCTAGTTCTGAAGTGTAAAGGGTGCTGGTGACTTTGAGCTAGTCATTCTTTGCAAACCACTTCAAAAAATGCTGCCAAAAACCTGCATGCCATTGTCATAATCTAATTGCATAATAGGCTGAATTTGTACATTATACTAATCAGAACAAACGGAACGGATCTGAAGTTCAGATAGATTTTAGGTAAATGTGGATGTACAGTGTTGTACATAGTTGGAGACATAGATGAAGATTTGTGTGTCTGGGTAGCTATAAAGGTGATACAGATATGGATTCATATAACACAGAATGTTATAATGAAATGTAGTGCAAGTTTCCATCCCATAGCACCTTTTTAATCTTTTTTATTCTTCTGGTGCATATGTTGGAGGATAACCTGAAGGCATTTCAGAGAGCAACACAATTTTCAGACACAGCTGAATTTTGCAACAGGATGAACAAAAGATACTATTTTACACCGGGGTAGAAGAAAGTAAATAACTGAATATTTATGAAAGAGTTTGGAAATTTGTCATCTATTGGGACAGAACATTTGTCCATCTATCCTACAGGCTTCTGGGAGTTGAAATCCACACACTTTAAGGTTTGCAAAACTTGAGAAACACGGTTTTGCTGGTGCCATCCAAAATGCTTAACAGACTCTCTCCTTTCTGAGCTCTTTCTGACTTTAAATCCCATAGGTTAAGTTAGGGATTTAAGTGCTGTAATACCTCTGCTATATAGAAGGCAAGTGCTGTTTTCTGGAAGGGGGAAAAAAACCCCTAAATTCTATTCTTAATTAAAGTCTTCTCTCTGTGCACTCGGTAAACAGCTAGGAATGGTTCCCCCCAGCATTCTACAAACAATTTTGGTGTTGCTATTTTTGAACGAGACATTCAGTTCCATTAAAAAAAATTTTTTTTTTGTAATTCTATAATCCCTACACTTCCCGAACAATTCAGATCTCGGTGTACTCAGTTTTGAGGCTGCAAATCTTAGTGTACTTGCTCTATTGTTTAAGAACCAAGATGTTTATAATCTGGTTCCTGTGCAAACATGCCGAATGTGTGTTAATGTGCTTCAAAACCAGACCCCTTCAGCAAAATCTCTGCTTTTCATTAATTGACATCAGTAGCACATGGTATTTCAAAGTGCCGGCCAAATCTGAACTGTGTTTCCAATTTCTTGACTTTTCCTGTGCTTGGAATGCCAATGTTAATTTGTTCCCATGGAAGAGCCAGACATGGCTAACTATCATTTTATGTCACTGGCTCTGGTGTGTAGAACTGCCAATGTTAAAATGATATTTGGGGGTGGGTGGGGAGAGGGCATCTTTTGGCTGCGCTCATCAGATTTGGTACCTAGCACTGGAGCATCAAGTAAAGACAGGATACAATATTGATATAGAGAGGTCAGCTCCTTTTCCTGAAGAAAAGGTTTAATAGAAAAGGCTTATTTTCGCTTAATAATTAACCAAAATTACTGAAAGGGTTCCTTAAATGAAGTAAACCCATGGAAACAATGACTATTCCCATATTTTCCAAATTTTACCCAAAGGCACGGAAACTTGCAGGCTAATCCCTGGATTTACTTGATTTTAGTGAGATTTTATATGAAGCCAGTACATTTAGAAGGTCAGTCTTAATAGGTACAATATGTAATTCATGCTTTACCTCTATTCCTTTTCAGGAGTTTTAAAATATACAATTTTACGTATCATAGCGCCCTGTCCAGTTCTTCCTGAAATAACTATAGTGTTCCCTGACAAACAGGGTGGGCACAGCTTTTTCATAATATTATCCAGCTGGAGTGGATTTTGTTTTTATATGCATGCCTTTGGCTGGCATAAAGGCATGTCCACAAAGCATTTATCACTATCCAGTTTTAAACAAGTAACTAGTACATTTTAAGAAGACATTATGTGATGCACCTCTCTATATAATGCATTTTTCAAATTTAATATATTTCATGCCGCTTCCCTTATTTCAAAGTCAGCTAACATTTTTTGAAAAAAAAAACAAGATTGTATCAATTGCATTAAGACAAATATAAAATATTCATTAAACATTCATTAAAAAAGGTGTGGAAGAGAAACAATGTGGAAGGAGAGAGAGAGAGAAGAGAAAAGGAAGAAAAAAACAAAATCATTCATCCATAAAGGACAGAAAATACAGTTCAGCTTTTTCCCATTATGGCTCTTTGTGCATTATCTCACAAAGAAGGATTGTCTGTTCAATAAAGTGATTTACACTGTAATTGGGTCCATGTCTTTTCATAAGAAAATGCTATTAACATCTGTAGCATTTCTCCCAAATTACCATTGCAATCTTGGAACTCTGTAAATCAAATGGTATGCCATTCCAACAAGTTTTAAATAATTGGTTAAAACATAAAGGTAAAGGTTCACCTGCACATGTGTGCTAGTTGTTCTCGACTCTAGGGGGCAGTGCTCATCTCCATTTCAAAGCTGAAGAGCCAGCACTGTCCGAAGACTTCTCCATGGTCAGATAGCCAGCATGACTAAACACCAAAGATGCACGGAACGCTGTTGCCTTCTCACCAAAAGGTGGTTCCTATTTTTCTACTTCCCTTTTTACATGGTTTCGAACTGCTAGGTTGGCAGAAGCTGGGACAATTAACGGGAACTCACTCTGTTATGTGCACTAGGGATTTGAACTGCTGACCTCTCTGATCGACAAGCTCAGTGTCTTAGCCATTGAGCCACCGCGTCCCCAAATAATTGGTTATACCAATACAATTTTCTGCTGGCTGGATATTCTTGCAATGTAGTCTCAGTTGTAACTGGAAATGACCTTATTGGAAGAGTTTGATCTAGTAAGTTGTTCATGTGAACAATGTAACATCTGAAGTGAGTTTTTAGCGAATAATGTACCAGCTTCTTTGGTGGTTCTAAAAATTCCAGTCTGATTTCCCCCCCCTGTTTTTGTAGGAGTGCACATATTAAACATAAATTAATTCAAAGAACATCTTAATGCAATGCCAGCAAAACATCTTCCTTCCTACATATTCTGAACTGCTAAGAAATATATGGAACAGCCATGGAAATGCCTGAAAACAACAGACATTTGGTCTTTTTTAATAATAAGCCATTGAATGTTGGATAAGCCATGAATTTCTTCCTCCAGATTTCCCTCTTTCCAGCTCTCAAATAAGCAGAAGGAATATACAAGTATTTCTCGATTTACAACTGTTCATTTAGTGAAAGCTCAAAGTTACCACAGCACTGAAATGAATGACTTATGACCGTTTTTCACACTTATGCCCGTTACAGCAGCCCTATAGACATGTGATCAAAATTCAGATGCTTGGCAACTGATTCTTATTTATGACGGTTACAGAGTCCCAGGGTCATGTGATCCCTTTTTGTGTCCTTCTGATAAGCGAAGTCAATGGGGAAGCCAGATTCACTTAACAGCCAGGTTACTAACTCAACAACTGCAGTGATTCACTTAACAAATGTGGCAAGAAAGGTGGTAAAATGGGGTAAAACTCCGTGGCACGACAAAACTGCGCTCGTCAAAATAGCGGTGATAAAATCACGTCGCTAAAGCCGCGACGTCATCACCGCCGCGACAACAGCGCGGCAACAGAAGGGCGCTTTAAAACGGCGCCGCGGCAGAAAGCCGATTTCAATTAAGGTAAGGTTTAGGATTAGGTTTAGGGTTAGGTTTAGGGTTAGGTTTAGGGTACTGAGTGCTTGGGAATGCGCGGATTTGCCCTCCGCGATTATGTCATCGTGGTAGGGTCGCGTTTTTCCTTAGCGCTTCGAACGGCGCGAATTAGTCTTCACGCTTATGTCTCCGCAGATAAGGGCTTCGCGGATTTGTGGTGGAACCGTAAAACTCACTTTACAAATTCCTCTCTTAGCAACATAAATTTCGGTCTCTACTGTGGTCGTAAGTCGAGGATTACCTGTACTGAAGTGAAGATTCCAGACTGGTTATTCTTCCAATGTTATTAACCAAGACTAACTGCTAATGGCACTCCCAAAGGTGCTTTTTCGAAAGGCAAATGTTTTCCTTGAAGACGTTTCGCTTCTCAGCCAGGAAGCTTCATCCTTTGTCCAATTGCCTCTTGAAAAAGAAACACCTTTTGGACATGACCTGGATGGCTGAGAATCTCCATAGACATTTTCCTATTGGCACTGAAATTATGAAACAGGCGAGAAGAAGGAAAAACTACCAAAAATACCTTAAAAAGTCATCTTGATTCGTTTAAAATGAAATTTGAGATGTTGAGAGATGCTAAACTGTTCTCAATTTTTGCTCTTTCTATCTGCTGTCGCAAAGCAGTTTTATCCCTTGTATTAATCTGAAAGAAAGATTATATTTTCCTACAATAATTTACTCTTAAATTCCGAAGGTATTCTCATTAAAAATGCAATAATGAAGTCTAATGAGGATTCCCCCCCCCTGTTTATTTTTCCTTTTTGGAAGAAAGGAATCAATCCCATTTATTTGGATAAATTTGGTCTTATGGCTGTAGTCCTCGACTTAACAACAGTTCATTTAGTGACTGTTCAAAGTTACAATGACCACTGAAAAAAGTGACTTACGTCCGGCTTTCACACTTTAGGACCATTACAACATTCCCATGGTCACAGGATCAAAATTCAGATTCCTGGCAACTGGTTCATATTTATGACGGTTGCAGTGTTCTGGGATCACATGATCAGCTTTTGCCGCCACCTGATGAGCAAAGTCAATGGGGAATCCGGATTCACTGATCAACCAATGCAGTGATTCACTTAACAACTGTGGCAAGAAAGGTCGTAAAATGGGGAAAAACTCACTTAACAAATTCCTCTCTTAGCAACATAAATTTTGGACTCCGTTGTGGTCATAACTCAAGGACTACCTCTAACACGAGCATCCATTTCTCCCACCTCACCTCAGATTTCCATTCTTTACCAACAAACTTCCCAACAAACACAATGTTTGTTGCACGTCTTCAGTAACTGTAGAATAAAATTCTTAGGATTCTCTGGAGAAAGTAATTATTTTTTAAATGGTATCTTATTATTATACTATATGTAAAAAGAGTCTTAAAAGAAAGAATTTTATTTTATGCAGAGCTCAGGACATTGTATAGATGAGGCTAGTTTTTAGATAATCTAATCTCATTCTTCTGCTAGATCCATTTCTGCAGATAAATCTTTAGGCATCTTCTATCGAAAATGTCCCATCAGTTGAGTTAGACCATTGCAGGAGATTCATCTTATCCTCAGGCAGTTTCTCAAGCCAAAACCTCTTTTTCTCTCATTTAAATGTATTAAATCTTGCCTTGACTTTTGGGCCTGGAGAACACATCTGTCTTCCGATTTCTGAAGCGTCTCCTGACTCACTCAGCTTTCACCAGGCTTAATATCTTCCGTTCCTTCAATAGTTCTTCAGAGAATCTCTCTTTTCTATTCCACTGACCAACTTAGATTCTTCCCAGTTCCAATCTGCCCACTTCCTTCTTAAAGTACCTCAGTTGTGGTGTGACTATTAGAGAATAAGTTATTTTTTCTGATGTCTTCAAAACTATGGACATGTAATTATATAGTTTTCAATTGTATTCACCTCTATTAAATTATTTTCATGATGGTAGGATGCCAGCGTTAAATTTTATCAGCTGGTTAAATGTAAAACTGTAAACCAGTTAGCATGAATATTTTGTTGTTCATTGAATTGCTTATAATTTTGCTCACCTGCCGTAGTAATTCGTTCCTGACTCTAATCTTAAGAATCTTACAGATCAAAGCTTAGCTAGTCCAACTTTTTTTTTTTTCCAAATTGGCCAACTAGATCCTAGGGGAAACATACAAGTAGTTGGGAGTAGTTGTTCTGTGGTTCTCCACATTTATTTTGGCTTGCAGGGTAGCTTACAAATAGTATTAGTAAGATGTGGTTTTCCTTGGAAAAATGTTGGGGAGAAAAAAAAAGCAAGCTAGTGCCTGAGCTAGTTTTTAAAGTTTTTTTCTCTCTTTTTCCTTTCATCTTATTTTTTTTTCCAAGGAGGAAGATTATTTGCACTGCTTCCTAACTAACAATCGGAAAAATTGAAAAGTAGACAGTTCCTAAGCAGAGGTGACCACTGTTTCTCTTTCCGCCTCCTCTTCTGATTTCTATTTTGTTTGCCAGATTTAAATCTTATCTTTCAGTGGTGTGGTGGCCTAGTGGTAAAGACTTGGAAAGTAGAGAGTTCGGTTCTGGGTAGCAGCAGATGCTTCTCTCCTAGGGCACAAAGAAAAAAATATCTGCTGTGAACTCTGTATGGCATCAGGAAGGGCATCCGGCCAGTAAATACTCAGCTCCATCCAATTGCCCTGATTCTACCCCAAATTAAGGGCTTACACAGGGTCATAAAAAGGCAGTATTTAGATCTCATCTTTCTTCTAGACACTCAAGGCAGCACGAGTAGCATTCTCACCTTCAGTTTCTCTCACAACAGTAAATACATGGGGTAGGAAGGGAACACTCCTGGTTGAAAGTGGAGAAATAGGGAGATAAACCATTCCAGCCTGTGATTCACATGTAACACACAATTTTGCTTCCTCTCACTCTGGCTCACTATCCTGCTGTGATTTTCCCTTTGTCATTCCACAATCACCACCAGAAGCTAGTAGTCAGTGGTAGACAGGGACGTGCAGTCACTAGAGGCAGGGGAGGCGGGGCCTCACCAGTCATGAGGAAAAGGAAAGAATTTTAAAGAATTTTAAAAAAATAATTAAAGCCAAGGTAGTTGATATCAGATTCACAGTGACTTGGAACAGTGCTTTGTGTTAACCATAGGAGGAGGCCAGAGAAATAGGGGCCTCCTGTGCATAAGGAATTTTTCGCCTTTTAAGAGATAACCAAGGGTTAAAATGCGAAGAATTCCTTATGCAAATGAGGCACGTGTTCTCTCACCTCCTGTAGAGGGCATTTTTAGAGGCTTTTTAGAGTTCTCTGGGAGCAACTAGCTCAGTCTGACAGAGCTCTGGCCTTTCATGAGGGGAGGGCAGGGCAGGGCAGGGAGAAGCAGAGTTGAAATCGTCTCTGAAACGGCTGGAAAAAGGTCCGTGTGTGGGGAGGAATTCAAAAAGTTTAATCGGAAGGCAGCAGGGGAAGGGGGGTATGGCAGAGGAGCTGCTTTCAAACCTTTGGAAAATATATCCAATCCAACTTCTGTGTTTGTTTGAGAGTGAGGGAGTGAGGGATAGGGAGGAAGAAGGGGGAGGGAGAAGAAAAAAAATGGGAAAACTTATTTTGCAAGGGGGAAAAATGCTATCGCTTTAAATCGGAACTGAGCATGCCTGGCTGTGGAATTCTGGGAGTTGAAGTCCACAAGTCTAAAAAGTGCCTCACCAGCCCTAAAGCTGACCGCACGTCACTGGTGGTAGATTATCTTCTCCCTAATAGGTGCCCTACGCTTTACCATGGCCTTTGGCTGAGTAGTGTCCATCAAGGAAGTAAGAATCAATATGGCAGCCATGGCCATCTTTGTGCATGCAATCTCAACTCTTATTCAAGCAGCCCCAATTGCCACTTGACTTTTTAAACCACCATCTTGCAGACATCCCTGTTTTGGCTGTAATGGCTGGGAGTTGCAACAGATGCAATTCTAAGAAATCTGGACAATGTTACTCTGAGGAAGACTGCCTTAAAACCAAAATATTCTAAATCTGCCTGTATTGAAGGATGCCCCATTCACAAAACATTGATGTATTATGGAGTAAATTTACTTTCTGAATCTAGTAATTAGTAATTGCTTTCAGACAGGGTTAAAAGACAGACTGGGCACTATCTCAGGTTAAGAAATCTCCAGACCGCTTCCTAGTATTTCAAGGTAAAAATAAACATTAGAAAAGAAAAATAAAGGAGGCTGGTTTTTTAGGGCTTCTCTTCTGATGGCTTTTCCTCATTCAGTCACAAATTTAGAAGCGTACCACTGGATATACAGCTGGATAAAAGTGTCTGCACGGAGAACAAAATTAAACGCTTAGCAGTTAGACAAAAGGAGAACTAAAACAATTTTAACAAGAACCTGCATAATTGCATAAAGCTATTTATTTCAGGGCTGCCTTCTCATTAAGCCAAGGGAAAAGAGTAGATAGTGCTTAAAATGTTTTAACAAGTTTCCTAGAACAATAAAACCAAGAGCAGGTTTTCATTGGAAAAAGTTAGCTTAATTTCCCAAGCTAAATAGATCTGAATTTAGAAACTCTACTATGAAAAAAAATGGAATTCTTCCACTTCCCTCAGGAGTTTTAGGTCTTCAGTTTTTCTCAAATACATTAACTTCACTATATCAGATCAAATGTCACAGAAGGTGGCCTTGGTCGTTTTTAGTTGTATCCTTTTGGTTTTTACTTTAGAACAAGGGTTTGAACTCGTGGCCTCTGGGCTGGATGTGTCACGCCCTGGTGTGGCGAAGGGGAAAAAAGTTGCGATATGACACGTGGCGATAACGTGTCGGCGTGAGTTTGACACCCCTCCCTGCTTTAGAACATGCTCTTTTCGAAGGTATGGAAGAGATTACGTTGTGATCTTTTTGTAAGTTTCCCCAATCCAGGGGAATCGGCTCACTTTCCAACTTTGAAAATTTGCACCACTTTTTTCTATTTTAGGAGGAGAAAACCATATTCCTTAATGCACCGTCAGATGGAATACATCTAGACAATAGCAAACGAACTCCCCTTAAAAAAAAAGCGCTCAAAGAGATACAGATGTTTAGAATACACAATGCAAATATAATACTAGTTGGATAGCTTCCTGGTCTTCTGCCCCCCCCCCCCAATTTTCTCCCTCCCTTTTCCCTAAACAGTTTTAGGAATATTTGAAGGCAATTTTCTAGAAGCCTTGAGTGACAAAACTCATTACTTAACAGCCTTTTCCTTGCCAAGCACTTTCTGCATTCTTTCACTGCTTTGCTCTCAAGAGACTTTTAAATCCATTGACCCAAAACAGCCCTCGCTTTTTGCTGGCTTAGGAAGATCCTGGCAGAGCTGTTACTGGCTACACCTGTTCCAATAAAACAGGAGATTTCAACCCATTTGGTGTCTTTATGAAACCTAAGGCAGCCTGTACTTTGATAGCCTTCTCAGGAGAGGTAGAAACAGGGGGAAGAAACCATTTGTTTATGTCATGCTATCCTTTTAACAAAAAAAGCAATATACTGGCTTGCAGGGCTTGATCCGACTCTTATAGAAAAGAGAACAGACATGCTTAAAGCTAAACAGGAACACCTGCAATTTTCATGTCTTTTTTTTTTCCTTTTGGGAAAAGAGGTTAACAGTTTTGTTTTTCTAAGGATCCCTTTTTACATCACTTAACATCATGGGGATGTGCCTTACTTAGCTTGTTATTCAAATCATACCCCTAGGAAGCCTGTTACCCAGCTATCAACTTGGATAACTTTAGATCAAACCTGTAAATGTCTTTCTAAGACAGGGGTCTCATGTTGTCTATGTGATGTATTGTGACTCCCCCCCCCTTCGGTAAAACGGGTGGGCATGTTGCATCTGACCCGTGGGCCGTGAGTTTGACACCCCTGTTCTCATGATTAACCTAGTGTAGACTACTTTGAGCCAAAAACTAACCTAACCTAACCTTAAACACAAACTTAAACTTAAGAGACGCCTATATCCTAACGTCCTGCAAAAGGCTTTTGAAGTTAGCTCTGGGTGCTCAATTGTGTTTCGGAAGGAACCTAACAAATCCATGGAGGATAAATCTCTCTGTAGCTCTTTATCATGATGGCATGACACCTCAAGGATCAAAAGCAAAGCAAGGAAGATCCAAAGTCAAGTGCACTCTCAGCCATGGAAGTCCTTTTTGCTTCTTAGTGCCTTCTATAGTCCCTATACCTCTTTGGCAAATGGAGATGTTGTGAAGCCTTTACAAGACATTAGTGGTGAAGGGCTGATGAGATACTGTGCATTTCTTGAAGAAAGTGCATCAAGATTTTATTTCCCCCAAACAGCAACTCTAGAACAAGTTAGTGTGATTGTTTGCTGAGAGGCAACCTATAGGAGATGACCGGGCTGAGCCCAAGGAAAGGGTCAAGTGCATCATTATCTCTAGTTCCTTTGGGCTCACAAGAGATGTATGTCCAGCCCACTTTGAATTCCATTGAGTCTTATCTACCACCAATTTGCTTTAGCTGTTAGTAGTTCAGATTCTTATAGCAAGTATTAGCATACAATAATCTTGCATTTATTTGAACTGCTTTGTTTTCTGATTCCCTTCTTTGAATGTATGAATTCTTAAAAGATATGGCAGCATTACTTGCTTTGTGGGAGTGTATCTCTTGAGTATATCAAAGCATATTCCATATTAAGAGTAAAAGTCAATGCCATTTTTTTGCTCATGTAGGCAGTTGCCACTACCTCTATTTTGTCCTACTCAAGGAATCAAAGAGAAAGCCCCATTAGAATAATAATGTCAGCCCCCCCCCCCCAGTTGTCCACAAAGCTATAGGCAGTCCTCGTTTAGCAACCACAGTTGAGCAAATTGGATGTTCAACAAAGCGATCATTACCTGGAACTATGACTGTGCTTATGGTCTTTTCCAGCTTTCCTTTGCTTTAGATCAGGGGTGTCAAACTCAATTTCATTCATCAGCCAAGTTGGCACAATGGTTAGAGTGCAGTACTGCAGGCTACTTCAGCTGACTGCTAGCTGCAGTTCAGCAGTTCAAATCTCACCGGCTCAAGGTTGACTCAGCCTTCCATCTTTCCAAAGTGGGTTAATTGAGGACCCAAATTGTTGGGGCAAATATGCTGACTCTGTAAACCGCTTAGAGAGGGCTGTAAAAGCACTGTGATAAGTTTATGAAAAGTATATAAGTCTAAGGGCTATTGCTTTTGAGTCCTGCATATAGTCGACCGCGGGGGTGGGGGGGCATGGTCGTTGGGTGGGTGTGGCTACCTTGACACCACTCACTGGGCGTGGCTGACTTGGTGGGCATGACCAGCTTGATGCCACTCCCCAAACTGCTGGCATGTTCCTCTTCACATTGGGTAGACCAGGCCGAAGCGACACTGGCCGGCCTTTTACATTTATCAGGCTGGCCTGTGGGCCTTGTGTTGGACAACCCTGCTTTAGAGGGTTGGAAATGCAAGGAATGGTCGTACAGTTAGTTTTTCATCACTGTTGTAATTGCAAATGATTGTTAAACAAGAGAGTCCATAACTGAAGACCAGCTCTACTTGGATACCCTTGGTAAAAGCTGCAGGACTGTTCTAATTATTGTTCTAATTTCATCTTTTTTTCTGCATGGAGGTTTTGTTATCATTTATTCATGCAGATACATGGATATGACTGCAGTACTTCAGATTCTGGCCCTTAGTCGGTTGTTGTTCCAGAGGGAATTAGACATACTTCACTAGGAGTGCAGCTACTTCATCTGCCTCCACCTCTAATGCTGCTCTGGCAATCTGGTGATCTTCCAATCTCCAAGTCAGATGCTGTTTGGCAGATGTGTTCTGCAGAAAGCCCTTCTACTCATTAGCCAACATTCTACAAATCTTTCTTCCCAGTGGGACAACTTTGGTATGTGCTATGCTGGGATATTCTCCGGCACTTATAATAAAAAGAGATGTTTGACACAGAGTGAAATATCCACTTTGTGCAGTGGAAGGAAGACATCTGGCTCTCCTATTGTTGTTGGTATTGACAGAAAGGTTTTCTATTTTTCTTCTCTTTTAAATTGTTTTCCTCCTTGATTCTATTATTGTTCTTGTTTGTTGAAGCCCTTTTGGGGTCGTCTTTAGAAATGGGACAACTTGGTCTTTTTTCCTACGATAAGAAACCAATAATGTTGGTTTCTTTCTGCAGTAAGTGTTCTTAACGTACAATCATTCATTCAGCAATTGTTCAAAGTTATTATGAAGCTGAACAAAGGGTGATTCTAACAGGTCCTTGGAGTTCTGACTTTCCCAGCACCTTCATGGTTAGATGATTGTGACCTGAATGCGTAGCAACCAGTTCACACCAGGGGTGGTATACACTTACCTTCCCTACTGGTTTGCAAATGGGAGAGCGTACATGTTCACCTCCACGCATGCGCTTTTGCCGAAAAAAATGGCCTAAATGGGATGTTGTAGAGCCGGGCGCAGGTGGGCGGAGCCACCCGTTATTTCCGCTACCAATTTGGGCAATCTGGTCCGAACTGGTAGAATACCACCTCTGGTTCACACTTAAAATAGATTGCAGCATACCATGATAAAATGACTTTCCTTGCTGACTTCTCTAGAAAGTCATAGAGGAGTCAGCAAGGCAGGTTGCAAATCGTTGTGGTAAGTGTCCTTTGGCTTCACTGTGTTTTTGCTGTGCCATTCACTTAACGCACCTCTCACTAACCCTTACTGTGTCTCCTGCGCAGCCCTACAGGCCCTCCCAAAACATCTCTGTGCTTCTCCCACACACCTTCTTTGACTGACCTTCGTAAGACAAGAACTACCAATAACTGTATAAGTTGATAACTAGAGAAAATGCACCTTTGCCATCAGTCCAATTGTTTACTTACCTATTTCAGTAAGTAGCTGATGGAGGAATAGATGATTTTACCTCTTTGCTTTGATAAGGATGTATTATTGTTTTTTTTTAAAGTACTGACTCTTTTATTACCAATTCTGTGTTTGGAAGGTTTTTTTAGAAAACATTTCTAGTAATGCTTATTTTTATTTAATTCTCACAGATAAAATTAGGCCTCGCTTTTTACCTGTTGTATTCTAGAATGGCATTAAAAAAAAATCCAGAGTAGATATAAGTATCTTAAAGCTTACACATGTATGCACACAAGAGGCGATATAGTCAATTTGCTTTGTGTACACAGCTACTCCAAATCATACATGAAAGCCCTTTCAAACTGAAGAGTACCGGTACTTCCCTAATGTCCAAGTGAAACATACCCTTATCTGAGTATACCTAGATATTTATCTGATTTGCTGCTTAGAAAGCTGTGTTTGATTTCAGCATACTTAATTTGAAAATCATAGCCAGAGATAGTTTTGCTGGGATATTTTGACAGAGAATCTAGGCATATTCTCAGGGCTGCAAGACGACATCAATTGGCCATGGACTATGCCATAAACCCTTATAAACCACAATGGCTGGGTTTGCACTCCCTGCTAAGCCATAATGTTTGTCTTGTGTGAACTCAGCCACTGGGTGCTACTAAGTCTTGTCTATTCAATAAAGGAGCAGGTTTTATATTTTTAGACAAGGTGCAAGCCAGCAGGATAATTGTGTCCGCTATGATTCCTGTGTGGAGCTGTGCCAAGCAGAGGAGGCAATAAACTGCTACTGACTTCATCGCGGATCTTTTGAACATGCCTCAACAAAAGATGTTGGAACCTGTGAGTTTTGCTAATCCGAATTTGGCAAAGGGCATCCTTTGACCAAACAGAGAAAAGGCTATAAATATGTATTCAGTTGATTTGTTATTTCTAAGAAATGATCTGTATGATTTCCACTTATGTAGTAACATAATTTTTAATAATTATTCTTGCAATTGGTATTGTGTATTAATTATTCTGGCAATTGGGATTAAGACCTGAATTCACCTTCCAGTAAAGTGAACACCCTACATTGCTGGATCATGATGTTTTACAAGAACACGATGCTAAACGGAGCCTCAGGGAATCCATATTCCAGGCTCATACAGATCATGATAGTCCAAGTCTTGAAAATATTTGTCCTCCAATTCCTGATTGTTTCCCAAGTGTGTGTAGTAGTTTGGGATGAAATTGTTGTGTTTTATATTTTAATGAGAACTCAGTTTGTACTTGTTCCATAGGCTTTGAGTAGACGCCACAATAGCATTATTCATCTTACGGCATATTCATGCATACGATGCCAGCTATGGAATTGGAATACATTAGTCAGAATGCACTTGTGTTCTCTAAACTTTGGTTTGCAAATGCTGTCCTGATATACACACAATTTAGCCAGGATTGCCAATGACCAAATGTAGTGCGACATCACATGCAAGCTTATGGGTTGAAGACTTGGTTGGTTTCCTTAACTGAATCGCAACTTTTTGGGTTAATAATCTAAACAGAATATGTGCAGGTGCATAGGGGTGGGACAATTAATCCATGGCAATCTGGATGCTCTCCAGGCTTTTGCTGAGATTTCATGGGAACTGAAGTCCGTATATCTGGAAGGGGCCCAAGCTAGGGAAATGTGTTCTGTCTTTCATTTCTGCTTTTGTCCCTTTTTTGATAACTATAGGGAATGAGATGGTGGGGGGGGGGAGTTATAAAGGAATTCAGTTTTCCCCTTCCCATCTATTGTGAGTCTGACTTACATGAGGTCATAACTGTAAAAAAAAAACAATGATCCAAAGATATTTTGCATATCACATAGTTTATCCATGGTTTGCATCAGATTGGAAGTTACAGGTAGTCTTCACTTACGGCTACAATTGGGATCAGAATTTCTGTAGCTAAGCAAAGGAGTTGTTAAGTAAGCCATGTTTACAGCCTTTTTTTGCCATGGTTGTTGAACGAAATGCTGCAGTTTGCTAAGTGAATCATATAGTTGTTAAGCCAGTTTCCCCCATTGACTTTGGTTATCAGAGTCCAGCTGTTCTAAATACATGTCAATTGCCAAGCATCCAAATCTTGATTGGGGTGAGTGGGTACTGCAATGGTCATAAGATTGAGGGTTGGTCATAAGTTACTTTTTTCAATATCATAATTTTGAACGCCTCCTAAATGAATGGCAGTAAACCGAGGACTACTTGTACATATTACAGGGGCTCAGTGGCTCAGATGTTGAGCTTGTCTATCAGAAAGGTCAGCAGTTCAGTGGTTCGAATCCCTAGCGCTGCGTAATGGAGTGAGCTCCCGTTACTTGACCCAACTTCTGCCAACCTAGCAGTTCGAAAGCACGTAAAAATGCAAGTAGAAAAATAGGGACCACCTTTCGTGGGAAGGTAACATGGTTCCGTGCACCTTCCGTGTTTAGTCATGCCAGCCACATGACCACGGAGGCGTCTTCGGACAGCGCTGGCTCTTCGGCTTTGGAACGGAGATGAGCACTGCCCCCTAGAGTGGGGAACGACTAGCACATATGTGCGAGGGGAACCTTTACCTTTATTATGTGATCCTATTACATGTATTTCATTTTCCAAACAGATAATCATCTTCCTCACTCTGGCCTTAATTGTTCCCTTTTATTCCCATATTGGCTTGCACTATCATTTAATTTTACTCCAAAACTAACTAGAATATAAGCTGTGGCTAATGATAGCAGTTTAATTAAGCATTCTGACAGTGTTATTATCCTATACATTGAGGAAAGGTGATGGATAGATTAAAATATATATATTGGCTTTTATACTTCAAGGGCTTATCCCAGGGACAATATTTAATGCTGTTTTGGTGGTAACTTTTTTATGTGTGTGAAATCCCTCATCTTCTGAAAATTCTTTTTTTTTTTTAAAACAGAACTTTTTTATTTTTTCTTTAAAAAAAAACACAAATATGTCCTCATTTGTCAATCATTAAGACATTGAAGTACATTTTTTTTGTTGTGTGTGCCCCTCCCTCCCTCCACCCCCCTCCTCCTTCCCCCCCCCCCGACTTCCCAGAACCCGTACACGGTATGAATTTTTAACTAACACAGTCTAAAATCTATTGAGAAAAAAGAAATAAAGAAATTAATGACATTCTACATTGACCTTAGCTTCTTCTTACTGAACTGACTTTTAACAGTTTAAATCATTTCTGATCTTAAGCATAGGCTAACTGGAATTTCTTAGTCCCGTATTTATTTTGTATATAGTCAATCCATTTTTTCCAGTCTCGTTTATATATCTCATTTGAATGATCTTTGAGATATGCCAATATTTTCGCCATCTCGGCTAAGTTTGTTACTTTCAATGTCCATTCTTGGATTGTAGGCAAGTCTTCCTTCTTCCAATATTGCGCCACCAACAGTCTTGCTGCAGTTATCAGGTGCAGAATCAAATTGGTCTCTACCACTGTAAAGTCAGTACATATACCTAGTAAAAATAACTGAGGAATAAACTTTTGAAATCTTCTGAAAATTCTTAATCCCTATATTTTTTTTTTTTTTAGTTTCTTGCTATAAAAATGTGTTTTTTCTCCCCTGCTTTGCCTATCTTTGCTTATTGGATTTTTTTTTTTAAACTGATGCTTCTGATCGAGCGATGTTTTAAATCATCCTGGATTTTAAAAAATATATAGTTTTAGATGAAATGAAATAACTTTAGATCGTACCAATTTGCAATTCACTTTTTTGGCCAGTACAAGACCCACTAAGATCAAAATTTGTAGTAATAATTGTTCTCAGCTGATGCATAATTGTAATTGGTTTTAAGTTATTTTAATGATTGTTCACCACCCAGAAGCAGTTGTTTGAGAATGATGGCTATAGAAAGGAAGGAAGGAAGGAAGGAAGGAAGGAAGGAGATAGAGAGAGAGAGAGAAAGAAAGAAGGTTTTCTCTCGTTTGTAAATAATAACCAAATGAACACAAAGAGCCATTAAGCCATTAAGAAGACCCTCAGTATAGCTGTCTTTTTAACCAACATACAGAATAGGGAAGGAAAATATCTCTGAAGTCCAGGACTTTCATTTTTTTTGTACACTATAATTTTCATAAAATTAGTACATGAAACTTTAGTATCTTTTTTTCAGGTTTATTATGGCAAGGAGCTGTTGTTTAGTATTACATCCACTTCACTTCTTTGTGTTCTTTTGCCATTTTAATTGGAGTCTTGAGTCCTGATTGCACGTCTCCCAAATAACTTTGGATTGGGATGAATCAAATTACAAGCGATGAGAGACCTGTGATTAGTCTGTTGACTATTTGTGCTAGGGTGTGTATACCAAATTACAGTAACAGAAGGATCTGAGTTCAATTGGTTGTTTTTGTGTGTGGGCATATACATAAGAAATTAAAAGACACTTGCTCCTGGGGAGGAAAGCTATGGCAAATCTAGACAGCATACTAAAAAGCAGAGACATCACCCTGCCAACAAAAGTGCATATAGTCAAGGCTATGGTTTTCCCAGTTGCAATGTATGGCTGTGAAAGTTGGACCATAAGGAAGGCTGAGTGCCAAATAATTGAGGCCTTTGAACTATGGTGCTGGAGAAGACTCCTGCGAGTCCCTTGGACTGCAAGGCGATCCAACTGGTCAGCCCTAGAGGAGATCAACCCTGACTGCTCATTAGAAGGCCAGATCCTGAAGATGAAACTCAAATACTTTGGCTGTCTGATGAGATGGCGAAAAGCCGAATGCTGGGAAAAATTGAGAGCAAAAGAAGAAGGGACAACAGAGAATGAGGTGGCTGGATGGAGTCTCCGAAACAGTTGCCATGAGTTTAAATGGACTCCAGAGGATGGTAGAGGACAGGAAGGCCTGGAGGAACTTTGTCCATGGGGTCATGATGGGTTGGACACGACTTCACAACTAACAACAACAATATACATAAGTATTTGTGCTATGGTCCCATCTCCCCCCAAATTTAAGTGAGTTTTTTTCTCCTCTTCTTGGGAAGCAGGTAACTTTCACTTTTAAAAAGAAAGAGTTAATCTTAAACTCTTCTTGAAAGAAAGAGTTAATCACATATTCTCCCCAATTAAATTCATAACACATTCTAGAGTTTAATCTCCCAGCATGGTTTCTTTTGAGCCATGGAGCTCCCCGCATCCCATGTAATTTAATCCTGATCTAAGACTTTGTGGCACAGGCTCTACAAAAACATTTACAGCGATTTAAAAATCCCAATTGGATTTTAAAAATCCAGCGCAGCTTCTGATGTTGTTTTCCCTAGATTGGTTTTCCCTTTGCAGGTGTGGACTGCAGTCTCTTTCATCCCAGCTGGCAGGTTCAGTGGTTATATTAGCCAGAGAGCACCACGTTGGACCTAAGAAACAGACCTGTCTAAATGAACTGGAGCAGGTGTCTGGAGGTTTAGACTTTGACAGGGAGGGAAATCTTTTTGTACTGTAAGGAGCCTTGCTTTTCACACAAGTCAACATCAATTTAGAAAAGAGCACATTCCACCGATAGCATTAACCCATTAGAAGAGACTTGTCACCTAATCTCCTGCTTTTAAGTGTTGCTGGTTGATGGATGTACCCATACTCCGTGCTTGCGCTTTTGAAGGACTCTTATTCTGAACTCAAGACTGTGGTATTAAGGAAAACAGAGCAATCCTTTATGTAGCTGCACCTGCATCTTAACGCCTAATGAGTTTAGTTTGATGGAATCCAGAGCTCAGGAAGGATTATAAATTCTCGTTTGATTTCATTTACTTCTGAAATACCTTAAACCAGCTGTACCAGTCTGGAATCCAGTTGGCTCTTCCAGGCTGCTTCCCCCACCCCCCCTTCAAAGACCTGCTAATCTATTACATTTATAACTTTAACTTTCTAATGACACGCAATAAGTAAGAGCAGAAGGATGGTTAAAGGAGGCGGAAAGTTGTGAAGAAATAAATTAGACGTGTGTAACTTTGAAAGCAAACATCTTCTGAGTATAAAAGAAGCTTTTTAAAAAAAACCCAACACACTGCACTGCATTCTTGTTACATTAGGCATCCGAAAGAAGATGTTTTATTTGGGAGGGCTGAATCAGTGTTCTAAGCCAAGAATGATTAAACCATGATTTATTGAATCTGGTACAATGGTTGGAATCACTTATTGCACTAAACCCAAATCACAGATTGTAAACCATGAAAATTTTGGCTGGGATATATGAAGCTAGGTAAGGTTTTAATACAGTATTTAAATCAGTGTTTCTCAACCTTGGCAACTTGAAGATGTCTGGACTTCAACTCCCAGAATTCCCCAGCCAGCGAATGCTGGCTGGGGAATTCTGGGAGTTGAAGTCCGGACATCTTCAAGTTGCCAAGGTTGAGAAACACTGATTTAAAGTATTAATCTGTTTGATCTAATTATAGCCCCATCTCCTTGCTTCATTAGCTACTCTTACCTCATGTTGCTTAGAAAAGTTCTCTTTGCTTCTTTATTTTGCATAATGATGCTTCGTCTTTGCTGCTGGTAGTTCGTACCTCCAGCTGCAATTCTGAGGTACTCCAGGTGGGGCCCCAGTACTCAAAGAGAAGCTGTGGGTTTTTCCCTTTGAGGTCTGCCCATAATGATGTCTCCACTGGTACAACATCTTCCATCTCTCTTCTGTCAGAAAGCTAGCTTAGACATCAAGCTGATGCTGAAGCATATACAACTTTGTTCTTCAACGTCTTTCTGTTTGTGCTCATGGATTGCTAATGTACTTCTTCACGGATGTGTTCAAGCAGAGGAGAGATAGTCAACAGTTGGGAAAGGTTTAATTTTCATTTTGGTGCACGATGATGTAGGATTTGATGGGCATGGTGAGCCCTTTAAACTACGCCATTTTATATCACAGTCTCTGCTTCTAGGGAAGACACCGACTTAATCCTGGGCATAAGGATCCAGATCAATTCTGGGAAGAAGCCAAAGTAGTTTCTTGATTGTTTTCTTCTATTTCAGGGGTGTCAAAGTCAATTTCATTCAGGGTCGCATCAGGGCTGTAGTTGACCTCAGGGGGGCCGGGCCGGCATGACTGACTCGGTGGGCGTGGTCAACTGGATGGGTGTGGCCAGATTGATGCCACTCACTGGGTGTGGCTGACTGGGTAGGCATGGCCAGCTTGACGCCACTCCCCAAACTGCTGGCATGTTTCCTCTTCACACTGGGTAGATCGGGCCAAAGCCACACAGGCCCAATGTTTCCTGCTTGCATTGGATAGACTGGGCCACAGCCATGTGAGCCGGCCTCTTACATTTTCCAGGATAGCCCTGGGGGCCAGATCTGACCACATCGCAAGGCAGATTCGGCCCACGGGCCTTGTGTTTGACACCCCTGTTCTATTTACAAGAACCTTGCCAGACTTACTGCATTAAAATCTCTTGGGAATCAGACATAAAGACTTTGGGAGACTGGCCTCCAATGCTTTCCCTCACAGAGTGACATAAGCTAGACCGCCTCTTTACACCACACTTTACCCACAGATTCCACCACACTTAATTGTGATAGGGCCACCTCTCTGAGAACATTTTCTGAGGTTCACTCTTGAAAAACATAAACATTTTAAAGTACAAATAACATTTGTATAGACCGGTATTCTTTAATCCAGTTTCTGCCAGATATGTTGAAGTAAATTTCCCATCATCTCCCCAGTATTCCGAGAATTCAGAATTTATAGTCCAATGCATCATGGTAAAATTGACAGACAACAAATGGTCTCTGGCCTTTGTATCAGAGATGAAGACATTGTTAAAATCTTAAAATGAATGACTGCCCTTGAATGACATATTCCAGCTAAAAACGATATAGATCAGTGATGGCGAATCTTTTTTGGATTGCGTGCCAAAAGCGGGGGGGGGGGGGGGCGCAGGTGTGCGTGGGCGTACCACACCCATAATGCTATGCACACGACCCCAGTGCACATACACGGACGACCCCCCCATTTTTGGCAGGGTTGTTTTGCCCTTCCCAGGCTCCAGAGGCTTTATAGGAGCCTGGTGAGGACAAAAACAGCCTCCCCTGCCCTCCCAAGGCCCTCCGGAGGCTTTAGGACCTTCCCTGAAGCCTCCGGTGCGCAAAAAAATGGCCCTATGGGCAAACTGGAGGTTCAGAAACGTAGAGTCGTTTTTTTGCCACGCGGAGTCTTCAGGGAAGGACCCTGAAGGCTCCGGAGGATGAAAAACAGCCCTACAACCAAAGTGGAAGTATGTTCCTGAACTTTCGGTTTGCCCATAGGGCTGGTTTTTCGCGCTCTGGAGACTTCAAGGAAGCCTCCGGAGGGTGAAAAATGGCCTCAAAAGAATGCCTCGCATGCCCTGACAAATGGCTCTGCATACCACCTGTGGCAAGCGTGCCATATGTTCGCCATCACGGATATAGGTGAACAAAGCTCTTTCAATGCCTGTACAGCACTGTTACCCAGTGGAAAGATGGGCGGCCAATTCACAAGTAAAATAAATAAACACTGAGAATATAGAACCATTAAATAATACATACAACTTTACATTTATTTGTTACTGTGTTACACATAATAACAAAACAGGAACAAAACACAAACATAATTATGACAGAAATTCATACTTTGTCAAAGAAAAAAGTTCATAGAAAGTACTTCAAGATGACTATTATAACAGTAAACAACTACAGTTTTAAATATACTTATCTAATGCAGATAGTACTTAAGTACAGATAGTCCTCAACTTAATTGAGCCTAAAATTTATGTTGCAAAATGTGAAAATTATGATGTGAGTTTTGTCCCACTTTTCGACTTTGTTCACATCACATTTGTTAAGTAAATCATTGCAGTTGTTAAATTAGTAACACAGTTGTTCAGGGAATCTCGTTTGATTTTACTTGTCGGAAGGTGGCAAAAGGAGATCACCTGACCCTGGGATGCTGCAACCGTCATAAATGTGAGTTAGTTGTCAGTGGCTGAATGTAAATAACGTGTTAAAAATGGTCATAAGCCGTTTTTTCTATGCCATTGTAATTTTGAAACACCACTAAGCGAACTGTTGAAAGTCAAGGAGTACTTGTATGCATATATTTCTAATTCACTTATATAACTAGAGAATCGTGCTTTTTAACCTGTATTAAATGATACATACACAACTACAAGTGCAGCCGGATAGGTTTGGAATTTCATCATGACACAATACACACAGAAAAAGCATTTCCTGAAACTGTGCTCTACAAAGTTGGCTAAATATGGATACAGAGGAAATAATGTTACCAAGGGAAGGATATGCAATATCTTCAGAAAGCGGCAATGGCAATGCACACAAAACCAGCATATATTTTATGCGCCAAACCCTACATTCTCCATAGTGAGGGGGGAGGAGTATCCAGGATGGGTGTTGACTTTGTCCTCTCATGATTGGATGAGTCAGATAAGCTCTTTGGGTAACGCCCCCTGGCCAGCAGGACTACCCATTCTTCTGACTCATCTCCTCAAGGAAAAGTTGCACTACTCAGTAACTCCAGTAATTTACAAAGGAGTAAGGAAAATAAACTTGGATCCGGCGAATCCTGCCTCCCTTCATCGAACACAGCCTCCTCCTGCAAGGACTGGACTGCCACAAGCCCCCTGGGGCGGCACGCTGCCCTGGCCACTGAGTGAGACGGAGTCACTCAGGGAGGACAATTGCCGGGCAGGCAGGAGGAGAGGGCAATATGCTTCCTAGAAGCAGCCCTTAATGCAGAGGCTAATCAGGAGCAGAAGCGCTCCTCTGCTCCCCTCGGGTTGAGCCACGAAGCTGGCTAAAATACCCTGGAACACCTGTGCTGGCAGCCGACAAGGTGAGAGCCGGAAAGGCTTAAAAAGAGCTGCGGAAGACAGGGGAGAGAGCTGCAGCCATGGCAAGCCTGCAAAGGCAAAAGCCATTTCCATGTGCTCCAGCAAGGAGGAGCCGTTTGAATTTGGAGCCGGGGCCATCTTGAAACCACATGGTCCAAGATGGCTGCCCCCAGCAGCTCAGAGCCTCAACTCTCAGCCCTCCAGCCACAACCGGAGGCTTGTGGAGCCCTTGAAAGGTGAGAAACCATCGCAGAGGCATTAGCCAAGGGCGGGGGATGCAGCAAAGGGCCAACAGGAGGCTTGTTAAGGGAGTTAGAGGCAGGCGGTGGATCCCCCCCCCCTACTTCCTAGATGAATCAAGACTGCACGGAAACCCCCCCCCCCCAACCTGAGAACTCCTCACCTCCCAGAGGAGGATTCCCTTCGGCTTGGTGCTTCAGAAATCCTGCCTAAAAGCCCGTTCTCTCCCTTTCTAACTGCATAGTAACAGGAAAAGCCCCCCCCCCCCACCCTTAAGGACACTCTCCTTTAAGGAGGAGAAAGAGTCTTGGCGAGAATGCCATCAGAAAAAGGCTTCCAGCAAGAGCTGTGTTTTTTGGGGGGGGCTAAGTCTCCTTCACCCTTAAGAAAATTCTCCTTGAGTAGGAGAAGGAGGGGGGAGGGGCGGGAAGTCCCTGAGTAGGAGGCAAAACAAAAGCTGTTTTTTGTGGCTAAGTTCTGAGGGCGGGGCGATGGCAATTGCCTTGCAAAACCATTTGGAAAGAAGGGGGGAGGGGCCCCACGTGGCCAAGGAAGAGTATTCAGCCCCCAGGGAGAGACAGAAGAACCTCCAATCAGGTTAGAGATTACCCCCCTCCCCCAAGGCTTTCCAAGGGTGGGGGTGAATAGGCAAAGAGCAAATGCTATACAATACAATACTATGCAATACAATAGCAGAAGGGGCAGGAACCTGGTAGGTCTTCTAGCCCAACCCCTCGCCTAAGCAGAAATTCCTACACCATTTCAGACAAATGGCTATCATTACTAGTCAGCCCTGTAGCTCAATGGTTAACAGCTGACTCTGTAAACCACTTAGAGAGGGCTGAAAGACCTATGAAGCAGTATATAATTCTAACTGCTATTGCTATTACCATCCAACAGCTGCTTAAAAATCTTCCACTGTTGGGGCATTCACAACGTCCGGAGGCAGGTTGTTCCACTGATTAATTGTCTAACTGTCAGGAAATTTCTCCCCAGTTCTAAGTTGCTTCTCTCCTTATTAGATTCCACCCATTACTTCTAATTCTGCACTCAGATGCCTTGGAGGATAATCAGGTTGCCTCTTCCCTGTGGCAACCCCTGAGATATTGGAACACTACTATCACGTCTCCACTAGTCTTTCCTTTCAGTAAACTAGACCTGCCCAATTCCTGCAACCGTTCTTCATAGGCCTTAGCCTCCAGCCTGATCCCTCTGTTGCTCTTCTCTGCACTCTCCCTAGAACCCCCACATCCTTTCTACATCATGGTGACCAAATTGAATGCAGAATTCCAATCTGGCCTTTCCAAGGCCTTATAAGGTGGAATGAACACTTCACGGGAGCTTGATTCTATTCCTCTGTTTATGCAGCCAAAAACTGTGTTAGGTTTTCTGGCAGCTATTGCACACCGCTGGCTCATATTAAAGGGTGGTCCACCAGGACTCCAAGATCCCCTTCACAGTTACTACTGTGGAGCAAGGTATTCTGTACCTGTGCACTTCACCTTCGTTGCCTAAAGGTAGAACCTTACCTCTTTGAATCCCATTTCCCTAAGTAGTGCCCAATGCTCAAGGGTACCAAGATCCTTCTGTATCTTTAGCCTGTATTCTGAAGTGTTGGCTATTCCTGCCAGCTTGGGGTCACCTGCTAACCTGATGACCCCCCCCCCCCCATCAGCATTTAACAAACAGAGAGCTAACAGTCATTCTGGCTCCTTCTCATGACCGCTTGAGATAACAGCAGTTCTTAAAGAAACAGTACTACTATCATGGCATTTATTTTGCTATCCCAAATGTTAGCTTACACACCTAACACCCTCATTCAAATCACTGATGAAGATGTTGAAGAGTACTGGGCTCAACCTGAGCCTTGGGGGACTCACTGCCCTCTTCCCTCCATGAAGAGGCAGTCCCATTGAGGAGTATAGGTGTGTGCACCAGTTACCAAGGCACCTGGTGTGACTAGGTCTAATCCTCAGTCTTCTACTTTATCTAGTAGTAGGTTATGGTCTACCTTATCAGGACTTGCTGAAGTCCAAGTTAACTATATCAATGGCATTCCTATGGTCCACTAGGGTTGTCACCGTAATCTAAGAAGATTTGTAGATTTAGATTTATTGAACATTTATAGGCCGCCCTTTTCCCTGAAGGGACTCAGGGTGGCTTACAACAATGGGGGAAGGGAGTGCAAAACAAGACATAAAAGAAACGTGAATAAAAAATTAACTATAAAACACAACATTCATTATGGCTAGTCTAGTATGATCTGTTTTTGACAAACCCATGTTGGCTTTGGGCTCTCGAGCCGGTTTTCTCACTTTCTGAAGGGGGGGAATCACATCAGCAATTCTATAGTGGTTCTCCGGTACTCCAGGAGCTCTGATAGATATAGTTTCAGTTGTTTGGAGATCTCATCCGCCAGCTCCTTCAGATCCCTGGGGTGTAACCCGGTCCTGGGAATTGGACCTTGCCTAAGATAGACAGGCTACCATTTCTTCCCTATCTCATCTTGGGTCCCTAATCTGAATTTGGGGTGCTGTTTTTGATAGGTTGGATAGTTTATCCCTGCTGGTAAAGACAGATGCCAAGCACGAGTTAAATAGTTCGGCTCTACCCCTGCTGCCTGTCACCTTCGGGCCACTTTCTCCCAGCAAGGGACCAATTGTTTCCTTAATCTTTCTTGGTTTTATCAGGCGGGAAGATGCCCCCCCTTTTTGTATTTCATTTTATTATTATTATTGTTGTTGTGATTCTTGTTATTATTATTATTTTACCTTTGTGGCAGGCCTTATTGTGAGCCTTAGCTTCCCTCTCTTCATCGTTACACACACTCTAGTGGCCGCCCATTAAACTCCATCGGTGTTTACATTCAGAATATCTCTGCGCTAATCCTAGCCATAGAATCATAGCACCCTTATGGCCGGGGGGGAAAAAAGGGTCAGATAGGCTGGTCCCCATGCCAGAACCCACCACAAACTCAGAATGGGATGCCCGACTATGAGAGATCGCAGAAGCACCTCAGATAGCCTATGAATTTAGACAACTTTCGCTGAGGGCAGAACATATAGCAGGGGTGGGATACATCAGAGCCGACTGGCTCAGCCGGACCAAGGGGACAGTTTGGAGCGGAAGCTGCAGCCAGCAATCTTCAAGGAAATGGCAGAGTGCTTCGGACACCCGGAGATCGACTTATCCGCCACGCCCTCAACGCTCAGCTCCTGAGGGTCATCTCCAGGTACCAGACATGGGGGGGGGGCAGAAGGGGCGGACGATCTGCGAAGCCCCTGGACCAGGGGTTGTCGGTATGCCTTTCGCCCTTACCCCTGATCCCCAGGGTCATATGGGAAACCCTTCGGGAGGGGGCAGAAGGGGTTCTCTTGGTGCCTCTCTGGCCCCAGAGACTGTGGTTGCAGAGCTCCAGTCGCCTTCAACGGAGAGGCCATGGAGATTCCCCCTGGAGGGAATATCCCTTAACCAGGGGTCGCTGGAGCACCCAGACCGTCAATGGCTCCAGCTGACCGCTTAGCTCTTGGAACGGAGCATCCTGGGGAAAGACCCTCCCCCCCCCCAGGGTGATGCAGACTCCAGACTGCCCGCACACCTTCCACAGAGCGTATATATGGCTCCATGTGGCAGGCCTCTGCCTCATGGTGTAATTCCCTGGGGCACAATCCTAGCCAGGCCTCAGTGCCTCAGATTCTGGACCTCTTCCAGGCAGGCCGGGACAGAGGGTTAGCTTCTAACACAATTAGGAGACAGGTCCCAGACTTCTCGCCAGTTGTCCTGCGTGGCAGGAACCAGAGCTCGACTCACCTTCCTGTGGTCAGACAATTCCTCAAGGGGGCTTCCAACCCCAAACCGCACGCAGCGTTCAAGTACCATTCCTGGGACTTACACAGGGTAGGGGACGCTCCAATAGGTGCTCCATCTGAGCCTTTACGAACAGCTTCCCTTAAGTTCCTGATTCTCACGGTGGCCTTTCTGGTGGCCATCCCCCCCCGCCAGGCAGATATATGAACTGCAAGCTCTCCACCGGGGAGGGTCTCTGCTTCCCCCACTAAGACAGAGTGGGGTTACGCCCTTCATCCCAAGGTGGGCTTCTGCTTCCATCAAACCCAGGAACTGATTTGCCCAACTTCTGTCCAGACGGGGGGGGAAAGAAGGGGCTCACTCTGGGCATAAGGAGGGCCTGAGGATTATCTCAGGAGAACCAGGCCAGTCAGGAAATCCGAAGCTCTGTTTGTTTCCTTCCAATAGGGGCCTGGGTAACAGGGTGACTTCCACCACAATAGGTAGGTGGTTGCAAACCTGCGTTGCCACTGCATACCAATCACAGGGCTTTCAGACACCAATCATATCACAGCTCACTCCACGCGGAGCGCAGCCACATCCAGGGCCTGGGCCACGCAGACAGCCCTGGCCGGAATCTGCAGGGCAGCCACGTGGGCTTCCCCCTCTCCCTTTGCTAGGAACCATAAACTGGACTCTTTTACCCCGCAGGGCAAAAGCCTCTTGGACGCAGGGCCTCTTGGACGCAGGGCGTTGCAGGTGGTTCACAGGGCGGAGCCCACGCCTCAACTGGCACAAGCGGGGGACATGGGGCCTCTGGGGTCTCCCTCCCTAGGGACGTGCAGGCTTTGGTACGTCCCATCCTGGATACTCCTCCCCCCTCACTATGGAGAAAGGGCGTTGGTACTTACCTGATACGCCTCTTCTCATAGTGGGGGGAGGAGTATCCAGTCCCTCCCTGACTATGTTTGTATGACTAAGTTTTATGTTCACAGTTTTATGAAGTTATATAAATATTGATGTTGAAGACGATAAAAGCTAAGAACTGAATTAAGAGTCTGGAGTGAATGGTGCAACGAGTCGGATGGAGCTCTTCGTCAAAAGAATGGGTAGTCCTGCTGGCCAGGGGGCGTTACCCAAAGAGCTTATCTGACTCATCCAATCATGAGAGGACAAAGTCAACACCCATCCTGGATACTCCTCCCCCCACTATGAGAAGAGGCGTATCAGGTAAGTACCAACGCCCTATCTGCGAACATTTACGTCAGACAGACCTGTTCCTCAGATAATAGGACTGTGGTTACAACATACACATTAATTCAATGCTTAAATTTTTCCTATGTGGGTAGCCATCAACAGCCCTTCAGCCTATTACTCCCTGGCTGATTTTTGTGGAGCAAAACTCCTTCTAGTAATGTTGCAGTGGCCACAGTTAGAATTAAAATAACTTTCCATTATACAACTTTTGTATTTCTAGAACGTATTTAAGTTGTTTCTTTTTCTGACCGACTGGCATTGAATTAACAAACAAACTAATTTTGCTCTTCTAATCACCTACAACTAACAAGATTCCTTTTCACAACCCATCTGTTCTGGACCCATTTATCAATATATATTTGGTATGTTGTTTTGTCACTAATATAGAGACGCGGTGGCTCAGTGGCTAAGACACTGAGCTTGTTGATCAGAAAGGCCAGCAGTTCGGCAGTTCGAATCCCTAGCGCCGCATAACAGAGTGAGCTCCCGTTACTTGTCCCAGCTTCTGCCAATCTAGCAGTTCGGAAGCATGTAAAAATGCAAGTAGAAAAATAGGGAGCACCTTTGATGGGAAGGTAACAGCGTTCCGTGTTCCTTCGGTGTTTAATCATGCTGGCCACATGACCACGGAGGCGTTTTTAGACAGTGCTGGCTCTCCGGCTTTGAAACGGAAATGATCACCTCCCCCTAGGTTCGGGAACGACTAGCACATATATGTGAAAGGATCCTTTACCTTTTACCTTTGTCACTAAGTCAGTTTTTGATTAAGACATAATAAGTGCAGAATAAGGCAAGTTAAGCTATCCCAGGGCTGTGTGAAGCCATGATTCTCCTGACAGCCTTCGAGAACATGACCATTGTTGAAGAATATTGGTAGTTGTAATTCAGGAAGTTCTAGAGCAGTGGTTCCCAAACTTGGCAACTTTAAGACTTGTGGACTTCAACTCCCAGAATTCTCCAGCCAGCAGAGCTAGCTGGAGAATTCTGGGAGTTGAAGTCCACAAGTCTTAAAGTTGCCAAGTTTGGGAACCACTGTTCTAGAGGACCACATATTCCCTACCTCTTTTCTGTGTAAAGATGGTATTTCTGCCTCATAATTGCAACCTACCATAATTGCAGCCTATTTTGACCCAGGGGTTTTAATCTCTAGCCATCGTTTTATGTTTGAACTCATTATTACATTTTTTTCTTGGCAGTTGGGAGAGAATAAATATATGCAAAACATACCATTCTGGGAACGAGCTCTTCCAAGAACTCTGTTCTGTCTCTCCGCTGGATTTTGCTAATCAGCCTGATTTGGAGGATGATCCAGTGGTTTATAATGTTCTGGCCGGGATTACAGCTTCTGCTTTGAAAGAATAACTTATGAAAACTGCTCGACCAACACCAAACAGTAGGTTGAGTGTGATCTGAAAGAGAAATTTAAAATGAAGGAGTTTTATGGAATGTTCCCTCTCCTCCCAATCAGAAAATACAATCCACCTCTGTAGAAGAATCATACGAGAAGAGAAGTTTGTCTCCATAACCTAAGAGCATCCAGAAGCATCTTGTGAACTTTTGTGACAATTATCCTTGGTCTCTTGCAGCAGAGTTATTCTTATAAAATGCACTTCTGCGTGAAGATTGATATATCGGCATCCAGCAGACGAATGCTAGCTCCCATGTGCCATGGACATGGGACCAGTGCTTAATCTGAGCCAGAGATGTCAAACTGCGTGCCTCACAAGCTGGCCACACCTACCCTGGTTTATTGAAAGGGTGGGGGGAGTTTCAATATGTCACGTAATGACAATGTGACGCCGCGAATTTGACACCCCTGATCTTAGCCATTGTCACAATCTCCAGCTTCCATGAGTGCTCTGAAGACACTAGAAATATTGTTGGTTCTATCAACCATACATACATATACTGCCTGAGGCTTACAAAGGATTACAGTATTTTTTGGAGTATAAAACGCACCGGAGTATAAGACGCACCGGAGTATAAGACGCAGCAAGTTTTTGAGGAGGAATAAAAGTTTGCATTCTGCAAAGCTTCCAAAAGCAGCCTGTTTTTCGTGAAAACAGGCCCATTTGTTTTCAAAAAAAGGGCATGAATACCCCTTAGGAGGCTTGTAGAGTGGTCCGGGAGGGTGAGGGGAGGCAAAAATGAGCAAAAAATGGGCCATTTTCTGTGTGAAAACAGGACTGTTTTTTGTTTTAAAAAGGGCATGGATAGCTTTTAGGAAGCTTATAGAGTGCTTCTGGGGGCTGGGGGGGGGAAACAGGACTTTTTTTGCTCATTTCTGTCCTCCCCAGCCCCAGGAGCTCTCTGAAAGACTTCTAAATGCTATGCACGGCCATTTTGGTGAAGGGGGGAGTTTCAGGAGGCAAAAAATGCTGTATTCACCTGTATAAGACGCACCCAGATTTTCAGCCTCTTTTTTTGAGGGAAAAAAGGTGCATCTTATACTGAAAAATTCGGTAATTTTAGCAATATAATGGACCTGCCTGTTGTTTTCCAATCATATTTCTTCTTCTCATAGTTCTGTTCCCAGCTCATTGAGAATTGTTGTAGTGAGTAAGTTGGCTCAAGAAGAATGAGAAAAGAAAGCTCATGATGCATCAAATGATGGTGTTGAGAGTTTTGACTGAAATCAACCTCACAGAACTCTCCAAAATTGGAAATTAGGCATTTGCACAGCTCTCATACTGCAGTTTCTATTGGCTTTGCGTCATTTTTCCTTGAATCTGCTGACCATTGTTTTTGGTTTCTTCTTCCTGGAGAACCCTCTCCGCAGTTTACAACATTGTAAATTTCATTTTATAAGCATGCGGTGGCTCAGTAGCTAAGATGCTGAGTTTGTCGATCAGAAAGGTTGGCAGTTTGGTGGTTCGAATCCCTAGCGCCATGTAATGGAGTGAGCTCCCGTTACTTGTCCCAGCTTCGGCCAACCTAGCAGTTCAAAAGCATGTAAAAAATGCAAGTAGAAAAATAGGAACCACCTTTGGTGGGAAGGTAACAGCGTTCCGTGAGCCTTTGGCATTGAGTCATGCTGGACACATGATCACAGAGACGTCTTCGGACAGCTCTGGCTCTTCGGCTTTGAAATGGAGATGAGCACCGTCCCCTAGACAACTAGCACATATGTGTGAGAGGAACCTTTACCTAGATTTCATTTTGCATTGCTTTTTCCTGCATGATTGTTAAGGCTTCTTGGAGGTTCTATGAAATAGTAGTATATTATGTTTTCTAACTTTAGTAGTATATTATATAAATAGTATATGACCTACTATACTATTACATAGTTCCCAAACCTTTCTGGGTTGGTGGCCCTGGGGGAATGGGCTGGTACATTTACGCACACATGTGCACGCATGAACAGCGGCGGCAAGCATGGCGAGCACGTACACTGGCCACCCTCTCACGTGGACCAGTGGCCAACAGGCCAATGTCTGAAAATGGGCTGTTGCCCACAGGTTGGGGACCCCTGCACTAGTATATTATATAAATAGTTTAAAATGCTTTCTAAGAAGAAGCTGCAAGGCAGTTATTCAATATTGGGCAACTCAATACAAATTTATTTTGACATTGGCTTGAAAAGATACGTCCTCTAAAACATACACTATTCTTTTCCGAGAGCAAATGTAGGAATGGCTATTTCAGACTTGCACAGATTAGTTTTCTGGGCTTTGATGCTATTTAAGAAGAACTCTTGAGAGTTCCAGAGATAATTGGATCCACCTTCTTTTCAGCTTTGTCTTGTTGGGTTCCTACACAATAGTACTTTTGTTCACGGCAAATATATTGATGTTAAAGTGTTTAATCTAGTACTACAGTATTTGGGGGGTCCCTCTAACATCTGTATATGGTAAGAAATGGTTTGTATTAAGAGGATTTGTTGACAAAGTAATAGCTAATGCTTATACATGAGCAGATGGGAAATCTCTCCCCTCCCTTATATTCAGCAAGGAGGGGCGTTCCTTCTTTCCATTCGGGTTGCAGATGTGATATGCCCCATTGCTATAAAATCTGTCTTATTTTATTTGTTAGTGAAAAGTCTGTGTTGGGTGGGAAGAATGCTAAAAACTCACTCACTGCTCTGTTTTAGACTCTAGATCATTTGGTTTGCCACGACAGTTATTTATTTATTTTAAACAATATACAAATACAGTCGGGCGAGTCCAGAGATATTTCACGAGAAGAGTCCTCCACTCCTCTGCTCACGACAGAATACCTTATACCACCAGGCTTGAAATTTTGGGCTTAGACAACTTAGAATCGTGATGGCAAACCGAAGACACGCGTGCCACAGATGGCACGCAGAGCCCTCTTTGCGGGCACTCCAGCTGTTGCCCCAGCCCAGCTCCATCAACCATGCATGCGTGCCTACCTCCAGCCAGCTGATCTTCCGGTCTCTGCCGTGCATGCGTGGGGGCAGGGCGCATGCAAGGGACACGTGCACACATGCACAGGGGGACGCATGTGTGGGTGTATGTGCTCGCATTGCATTTTGGGTCCTCACGCAGGGCCCCGCGTCCTGTTTTGGCTTTTACATTGGTGCAGGAGGCTTTCCAGGCCCAAAATGGGGCATGCGCAAGGAAGCGGGGCGCAAGGGGGGTGGTGTCGCACATTGCACTATGGGAACGGGCATGCACGCTTTTGGCATGTGACAACAAAAAAAGTTAGCCATCACTGACTTAGAATTACGTCGCCTTCAGTCTGACCCGAGTGTAGTACATTATCTGCTACAATGTCCTACCTCTCAATGACTACTTCAACTTCAACCGCAACAATATACAAGCACACAATAATACAAACTTAAGGTAAACTGCTGCAAACTCAATTGCAGAAAATGCAAGTTCAGCAACAGAGTGATCAATTCCTGGAAAGAACTACCTAACTCTGTGATTTCTTCCCTAAATCCCCATAACTTTAACCTTAAACTATCTACTGTTGACCTCACCCCATTCCTAAGAGGTCTGTAAGGAGCGTGCACAAGCACACCAAGGCGCCTACCATTCCTGTCCTAGTGTCCCCACTTATTCGTATCCATTTCCTGTATTCATAATCATGTTTATACTTAATATCTGTTCTCTTATACATGCTTGACAAAATAAATAAATTAAACAATTTCTCTTTAACTGCCCACTTCCTTCCTTCTGGAAAGAAGAAAATGCAGCACAAATAGCAAAAAGTAAAAATTGCAAATATTAAAACATTCAATTATTAAAATCTTCGGTAAATTAATATAAAAATAGAATCCCCTCCTACACTGTAAGAGGTAAGAAAGTTTGCCTCAATCCTGGTGGACAAGTTTGTTCCATTGTAATGAAAATTTGAGGACAAAATCTCTTGGTTCAAAGTGCTAGGTTTTAGATTTCTGAAACTGAGGTTAGTCTAATCGGTTAATGCTTTAGATGAACTTTTCCAACCCAGCCTTTCCAGATGTGCTTCCTAGCCAACAGATGTATGATTCCTGGACATGATGAAGCTGTCATGCTGCATCTGGAAACCCCTGTATTGAAGAAGGCTGGAATAAGCTTTGCTGCTCCTTTGGAAGACCCTGTGGGTGTGGTTGGGGGAGAACTCTTGGAAATATACTGTATCTCAAGAATGAATTTTAAATCATTTCATAAAAGGGAATGTTATTGAATTTGCATTTGTTTGACTGCACTATAGATTAGTTTCATTCGTGTGTGTGTGTGTGTGTGTGTGTGTGTGTGTGTGTGTGTGTCTATAAAAAGATAGAGGTACAGATGGATACAATTATTTAATTGGATCAGTTTTCTTGCATTTATTTCACAAATGGGGATGGGGGGGAGGAGTAGAACCTTCTATTATGATAGATTTCCTATTTATCTGTATCTAATCCAATATTCGGTATGTCTAGTCTACTGAAAAAAAGGACTAGGGGTGACATGATAGCAGTGTTCCAATATTTGAGGGCTCCTACAGAGACACATGGGTCAAACTATTCTCCAAAGCACCTGAGGGTAGAACAAGAAACAATGGATGGAAATTAACCAAAGAGAGAAGCAACCTAGAACTAAGGAGAAATTTCCTAATGGCAAGAGCAATCAACCAATGGAATAGTTTGCCTTCAAAAGTTATGGGTGCTCCATCACTGGAGCTTTCAAAAAGAGACTGGACAACTATTTATTTGAAATGGTACAGGGGATCCTGCTCGAGCAGGAGGTTGGACTAGAAGACCTTCAAGGTCCTTTCCATCTATTCTATATTCTATGGTTATACAGGTAGTCCTTGCGTATCAACTGTATAATTTAGGCCATCATTGGCTATTCATAGTCCTATACATAAGATGATCTCTTTCCTTGTTATTTCATCTTTCTTTAAGAAAACAAGCACTTTTTCTCAAAAATTAAATATGAAACAATTTTAGACATTCAACCTCTCTCCTAAGTCAGGATTTGATTGTATTTTCTTGTAGAAATTAATTTTGCAAATTCTGTTAGATATATTATTGTGATATATTTAAAATTTACTCAACAATATTAAGCAAGAAGAGAGAGAGTGTGTATGTGTGTGTGTGTATGTGTGTGTGTATTGTGTCACAACCCCTGGTATGCCCAAATATGGGAGGGAGCATACTGCTTCCCTTTTCTGACTATCGGCTCACTCTGGGAGCCATCCAGGCAGAAAGCCATTTTTTTATGTTGTCTTGTTACATTTGTGTTGCATTTGTCTAATATAAAACACATGTGTATCAGAGGTGGTATTCAGCCAGTTCTGACAGGTTCTATAGAACTGGTAACAGAAATTTTGAGAGTGGGGAGGGAATGGGGATTTTGCACTATCCTTCCCCTGACACTCCCACAAAGCCATGCCCACAGAACCGGTAGTAAAAATATTTGAATCCCACCACTGATGTGTATGTATGCCTAGATATGCTTACTACATTCATATACACATTTACACATTTTTACACATTTTATTGAGATTTATAGGCCGCCCTTCTCCCTGAGGGGACTCAGGGCGGCTTACAATCACAAGGGGAGGGGGTGCAACCAAGAGACAAACAATAGTGAACAAAATAAAATGGTAAACCACAACATGCATTCAACAGTCAGCACTCGGGCGGGTAAATTGGAAACCTATCCCCAGGCCTGCTGGGAGAGCCAGGTCTTGAGGGCTGTGCGGAAGGTCTGGATGGTGGTGAGGGTACGAATCTCAACGGGGAGCTCGTTCCACAGGGTCGGAGCTGCAACAGAAAAGGCTCTCCTCCGCGAAGTCGCCAGTCGGCACTGACTGGCGGATGGGATTCGGAGGAGGCCCAGCCTGTGCGATCTAATCGGTCGGAGGGAGGTGATCGGCAGAAGGCGGTCTCTCAAATATCCAGATCCACTACCATGGAGTGCTTTAAAGGTGGTCATCAATACCCTGAAGCACACCCGGAGACCGACAGGTAGCCAGTGCAGCTCGCGGAGGATGGGTGTAATGTGGGCAAACCGCGGTGCGCCCACTATCACTCGCGCGGCTGCATTCTGGACTAACTGCAGTCGCCGGATGCTCTTCAAGGGCAACCCCATGTAGAGCCCATTGCAGTATTCCAGCCTAGAGATCACAAGGGCTCGAGTGACTGTTGCGAGAGCCTCCCGGTTCAGGTAGGGCCGTAACTGGCGGACCAGGCGAACCTGGGCAAATGCCCCCCTGGTCACAGCCGACAGCTGATGGTCGAAAGTCAGCTGTGAATCCAGGAGGACTCCTAAGTTACGGACCCTGTCTGAGGGGTATAAAATTTGACCCCCCAGCCTGAGTGTTGGAATGTCAGCCAAATTATTGGGAGGGAAGCACAACAGCCACTTGGTCTTGTCCGGGTTGAGTACCAGTTTGTTAGCGCTCATCCAGTTCTTAACGGCCTCAAGACCCTGGCTCATCATGTCCACCGCTTCATTGAGTTGGCACGGGGCGGACAGATACAATTGTGTATCGTCCGCATATTGGTGGTATTTTATCCCGTGCCTCCGAATGATCTCGCCCAGCGGTTTCATGTATATGTTAAAAAGTAGGGGGGATAAGACCGAACCCTGCGGCACCCCACATGTTAGGGGCCTCAGGGATGATCTCTGCCCCCCGACCAACACCGACTGCGACCTGTCCGAGAGGTAAGAGGAGAACCACTGCAAAACAGTGCCTCCCACCCCCACCTCCCGCAGTCGTCGCAGAAGGATACCATGGTCGATGGTATCGAAAGCCGCTGAGAGGTCAAGGAGAACCAGGATGGACGCATGGCCTCCATCTCTGGCCCTCCAGAGATCATCGGTCAATGCGACCAAAGCGGTTTCTGTGCTGTAACCAGGTCTGAAGCCGGACTGGAAGGGGTCAAGATAACTAGCTTCCTCCAAGGCCCGTTGAAGCTGAAAGGCCACCACCTTCTCAACAACCTTCCCAATAAAGGGGAGGTTGGAGACAGGACGATAGTTGTTTAAAATGGCTGGATCCAAAGATGGTTTCTTCAGGAGGGGTCTCACCACCGCTGCTTTAAGTGCAGCGGGGAAGCGCCCCTCCCGAAGGGAGGCGGTCACGACCGCCTGGATCCAGCCATGTGTCACCTCCCTGCTGTTGGCAACCAGCCAGGAGGGACACGGGTCCAAAATACAGGTGGAGGCACTTACAGCTCGAATGGCCTTGTCCACATCCCCGGAGGCAACATCCTGGAACTCAACCCAGAGATGGCTTGCCAAGTAATCCCCCTGTGTCTCGGCTGGATCTACTGTGGTGGAGTCCAAGTCCGACCGAAACCGAGCAACTTTGTCCGCCAAGAACTGGGCATAGTCCTCAGCCCTACCCTACACATGTGTGCATAAATACATATTTACATACATAAGTAAATATGTATGTAAATACAGAGCAAGCATCTCATCTAGCATTTTATTTTGTTTGCCACTCAACTGTATAAGGTGTTTAACTTTTGGATGCAAAAGAAACTGATAGTACTTCTAGTCTTATAACATTGATAAAAAAATATTGTTGGTAAAAAAAATAGCATAGAAATCATGTATTTTAAGGTGTCATTAGTTCTTATGGACAGTAGAATCCACATATTTTCATTTTTAAAAACATCCTTTAATAAGCAAATATCAAGGTTGCATACAATTATTTTTGCAGGCTACTTTCTGCTGTTTTTGATTGACATGTACAAATGGGCAACTGTTCCTTCGCACTGCTTCCATCATGACTGGCTTGTGTTTTATAAGATGACACATTGGCTTTTTCTATAAATGGCAATTGAAAGCTTCAGTTGCTTTATTGCCTGTATTATAGGATGCTGACATGTACATCAAAACATCCAGATAGAAATGACAGCAATTTTGTGGCATTCTTCCCATTTCTGTACTCACGATTTTATTCCTATAAAAAGTGCAAAGGATGTTATTGTGTGTTTTCAATCAGACAAGTTGAGTTCCATTAGATCAGTGGTTCCCAAACTTTTTCAGTCCACTGCTGCCTTGGTGCTATAAACTGATCCTCAGTGCCCCCACCAAATGGTGGAATTCAATTTTTTTTACTACCAGTTCTGTGGGTGTGGCTTGGTTGACGTGGCTGGGGGGTTCATATGACTGGTTTGCATGACAGAAGGAAGATAGTAACAGTAAAATTCAAAACTGTAACAATTAATTGCACGTTTATTCAAAATCCAATTTAAAAACCTTTTTAGTTAATGTTAATTCAACAGAATTGTTGAACATGATCCAGTGATACCAGGCTTTCAAAGTCTGATAGTCATTTATCAAGAACCTTAGTAACTAGTAACTTAGTAAACTCAGTAAAATTTAGTAACTACTTTACTGTTCAGTAAATTCTTAATGTGATGGATGGGCTTGATGAAGTGATACCAGTTTCCCAATGTCTGGTTTTAAGTCACTTAGCAGGAGTCTTAAATCACCACGTTCAGTAATCTGGAGTTGATTTCTTTGATTGGAGAGAAGTTGGATGACCACACTGAAGCCACGTTCCACCATATATGATGTTGGAAATGCAACAAGGAGCTTCTTAACCACTCTCCATAGTGCAGGATAGCGATCAGAATTTTCTTTTTGTAACTAAAACTCTTGGTACGATTTCTTAAACTTTGGCTTCAGCTCAATGTCATTTTGCAGCTCTATGAGATGTTCCTCCACTACCCCATCTTCCTCAGTATCTGAAAATGGATTTATCATCCAATCTGGAATTTCCATGAAAAGAAGATCCTGATATCGCTCAGACATATCTTTATGCAGCATGTCCAAATGGTCACAAAAAAACTTGAAGATCATCATCTTGTATCCCACCTTTCTCTTCTAGCTCAGACAAGATCGGAAATTTGTATAGCTCGCGATGGCCTATATTGCACTTGAATAGAGTTAACTTTGAAATAAACGTAGAGATGACATATTTGGCCTTAATAAGATTGACCTCATTTCCTTGCAACTGCAAATTCACTTCATTGAGCTTTGCAAATAGTTCTGATAAATAAGTAATGTCATGCCTGATCTCTTTGAGTTCACCACTGAGCAAAGCATTCTTGTCTTAAAATAACTCCACAACCGTGTCAAAAAGATTGTAAAAGGGTCTCACACAGTTGCCTTTTGATAGCCAACGAACTTCTGTATGAAGCAGCAAACGATCAAGATTCTAGGAAGGGAAGGAGCAGCATAGCAGCAGCCAGAGACCTCAATTACTCAATCAGAATAGAGCTGGAAGAGACCTTGGAGGTTTTCTAGTCCAATCCCTGCTCAACCAGGAGCAATCCTATGCAATTTCAGACAAATGGCTGTCCGGTCTCTAGGAGATGGGAGGGGAAGGGGGGCTTCGCGACACTCTGCATCGGCCGTGTGTTCCGACTGGGGCTCTGTGGGGTGCAGAGAATTCGGGGCCAAGAGACACGTGTCCTAAGTCGGCCTTGGACCGCATTCCTCCCACCCTCCCGGTCCCTGCGCCAAGGCTTGTCCTGAAGGGCATCCGGCGCAGCTGCTGCCTCACCCACCGCTGTCCAGGAGAGGCGGCGGGAGGAGACAGAGGCAAGGCTGTGCAATCCTCCGCTTGTTATGGAGAGAATGAAGAGAAGGACAAATCGGGCGAGGAAGCAGGATGGCCGATGGGGCAGCATCTGCGGGACAGAACTGCGAGGGGAAGGGCCAGGGTTGGCCATCCAGCCCGGCACCCACCGCTCCAGGCGAGCCATCGGGAAAGGGTGTAATGGGGCTTGGGTGGTATTGTCCACTTTTTGGGGATAAGAGCCGTGGCCTCGGGCAGCTGCCTGCCTCCTACCCTACAAATTCATGACAGACTTGGAAGGGACCTTATAGTTCATCTAGTGATCTAGTCCCTTGCTTTTTAGTAACCCCCGCCGCCCCCCTTGCCTCTTAGCGCCCCCCTAAGTCATCCCACCGCCCCCAGGGGGCAGTACTGCCCACTTTGGGAACCACTGCATTAGATGCTCTGGTTTCCCTATTGCTGTGCGTATCATTTCAGATTAAATGTGATTTTCACAAAAAAGATAAGTTTGTACTACTACCTGCATAAGGCAAAACACAAGTCTTTATTTGCAAAAGCAGGAGACCCAATTTCCTTCTAAGCTACAATTCTCAGGAATGTGCAGCCAGCGAGGGAGATGGATAAAAAATCAGATACTGGTAGAAACTGAATTGCTTTCTGCTAATGCAAACCTCTCTCCTTTAAAGAGAATTCCACAAGTCAGCAACTAACAACCTCAAATCTAATCTGTCCCTAGAGGAATAGTGCTTGGCCTAAAGGTAGAATGTCTTTATTTTGCAAGTGAGTGTGCAGGTAGTCCTCAACTTACAACCACAATTACTGTATTTTTTGGAGTATAAGACACACCTTTTTCCTTCAAAAAAGAGGCTGAAAATCTGGGTGTGTCTTATACACTGAATGCAGAATTTTTTTGCCCCCTTCACCAAAATGGCTATGCAGAGCCTTTAGGAGGCTTTCAGAGAGCTCCTAGGGGCTGGGGAGGGCAAAAATGAGCAAAAATGGGCATGTCCAATAGCAAAAAGTGTCATTGGAATGCCTGTGACGATACCACGGGTGGTCCTCAGCTTACGACCACAATTGAACACCAAAACGTCTGATGCTAAATATTATTAAATTTGTTAAGTGAGTTTTGCTCCATTTTACGACCTTCCTTGCCACAGTTGTTAAGTGAATCACTGCAGTTGATAAGTTAGCAACCTGGTTGTTAAGTGAGTCTGGCTTCCCCATCGACTGTGCTTGTCAGAAGGTCGCAAACGGGGATCACATGACCCTGGGACGCTGCAGCCGTCATAAATATGAACCAGTTGCCAAGCCTCTGAATTTTGATCACATGACCATAGAGATGCTGCAAAGGTTGTAACTGTGAAAAACGGTCATAAGTCACATTTTTCAGGGCTGTTATAACTTTGAATGGTAACTGGATGAACTGTTGTAACTCGAGGACTGCCTGTATTCAAAGACCTCAGTGTTTCCAAAAGAGCCACGTGTCAGATTAATTTACTGGAAACCAGGAAAACTGCATGTTGTTTTCCTAGTGCAAAGCCTCTTTCTTTCTTTCTTTTTTTAAAATCAATTCCCTTTCCTTTCAGTGTGTTCCAAAATAATCTAATCGGGCAAGGGAGTTGATGCCTATAAATTTTGACAGTGTCAGGCAAATTCTGTTTTAACAGCATTAAAGAAACATTTTCCTGTTGGTTGCACAGTGTGGAGCATTTGCTGTGCTCTCTTTCCAGAACCCCTTATTTATAGCATCGGGGGAAAAATAAAAACTAAAAAGATTCAAATGCTGATTCAGCTCTTGTGGTCAAGTACGTTAATTCTTTTTACTCGAGGGAGTTGGGATGAAGAAAAGCAAAGTTGCATAACAATGTTGTGTTGCCCGTTTTAATTTCGTTGCAGCAAATCCACAGAACGTGTATCACGGACATAACTGAGCTAGAAATATATTCTAGCTTATCCAAGTTGTAATCACAGAGGATTTAGCTTTGCAAAGTTGTTAGTCTGCGGAGAATTTAGACATGAACTGTTGTATTCTTTCCTTTGTCAGAATTGTTTAAAAGTTATCTGGAGTTGCAGTCGATGATGAATCTAGGAGACTTTGTAGGGGCTTCACTTATTACTGTGTTTCCCCTAGACTGGGTCTTATTTTCTTTTGGGTCCCAAAATAAGCACTAGGGGTTATTTTTGGGGGGTGTCTTATTTTTTCCCCATGTACGGGAGGCCCACTTCATCTGTTTGCTCGTAGCAGGACAGGAGGCCGCGCAGCATGCCAGCACCACTGCTGGAATGGAGCTGCCCCATGTGCCCCACACCGACTTACCTCAGGGCCCCTGCAGCAGGGCCATCCGCCCCTCGACACCTGCCTCACCTGGCAGCCACGGCACCAGCACATGACTCAGCCTCCTGCTCTGTTGTGGCCATGAACATTCAGAAGAAGTGGGCCGGCGGCTGCCCATGGCTGTTGGTGATGCAACTGCGACGCAGGTGGACGGCCTGGCTGTGTGGCCTCTGAGGTAAGCCAGTGTGAGGTGCATGGGGCACCTCCCCCACCATCCCATCTCACCTCGTGGCCACAGCACCACGAGCTACCAGACTGCAGGCTCTTAATTTGGGGGTAGGGATATTAGGCACACACGTAAAAACATGCTAGGGTTTATTTTCAGGCTAAGTCTTATTTTCAGGGAAACAAGGTAGTAGCCTCATTTTGACCTCCTTCTCCCAACTGCCTATCCAGTTGAGTCTAATCCTAGAGAGAAAACGCAAGGCAAATAGGAAAAATTCTTGTCTCTTCTCACTCTTACTGTGGTTTGTATAACATGGAGGCCTAGTCTTTGTGGGCGTTAGACTTTGAGAGAAAGCATGAGGGAAAAGTGGGACTCAGGAAGTTGGCCTCTGACAGAGTGTTGTGCTTCAGTACTTGTCTGGCGATACCGTTAGTCCTTGACGTACAACAGTTTTTTAAGTTACAACAGCATTGAAGTACAACACCACTTTTCACAGCTACGACTGTGGCAGTAGTCCTGTGGTCATATGATTAAACGCTTGGCAACTGACTCATATTTATAATGGTTGCAGTGTCCTGGGATCGTGTGATCCCCTTTTGTGAACTTCCGACAAGCAAAGTGAAGGGGAAAGCCAAATTAACAATTGTGTAATAGTACTTAGAGCCGAGGTGGCGCAGTGGTTAAATGCAGCACTGCAGGCTATTTCAGCTGACTGCTAGTTCGCCAGTTCGGCGGTTCAAATCTCACCGGCTCAGGGTTGACTCAGCCTTCCATCCTTCCGAGGTGGGTAAAATGAGGACCCGGATTGTTGTTGGGGGCAATATGCTGACTCTGTAAACTGCTTAGAGAGGGCTGAAAGCCCTATGAAGCGGTATATAAGTCTAACTGCTATTGCTACTTAAAAACTGTAGCAAGAAAAGTCTTTGGAGATTCTCAGGCATCCAGCTCTTGGTTGTCCCAAAGCCAGGGGTGGGGATTCTACTGGTTCGGATCCATTCAGGTGAACTGATAAGCTTTGGTGATCAGCTGGGAGTGAACCGGTTCGCCCCGACGATCAGATGGGCCCGACCACCCACCCGCACTATTTCCCTACCTTTATCTTCTCAGCTGACTTGTGTGGCAGAGTGTATTGTCACGCAAATCAGCTGTGTTACACCTCCAAAGATACCCAGAAGTGAAGATTTCTTTAAACTGCCCATACATGCACAGCGCGTGTCAGGTAAGGCTGCACATGAAGTGCATGCGCAAATTGCGCAATCACCAAACCGGTTGTTAAATCGGGAGCATCCCACCACTGCGCAAAGGTGCTTTTTTCTACAACACAGTCCTCTCGACAGTTCCAAGAAGACTCCATACCAATTTGCACCACTCAGGTGACGCTGGTGACAGAGATAAACCTCCAGGTGATCTTAACAACCCGCTAAAAGAATGCAAATGATCAACTGTCTGCAAGGAGTATAAATCTTTCCGTTCCCCACCATCCAGTCAGAGCTGAGGAAGCTTCTTGGATGAGAAGTGAAATATCTTCAAAGAAAAGACAGAAAGTCCAGTTGCCTCTTGGGGGAAAAAAAGGCACCTTAGTAGCAAGGAAAGTTGTAAACTGGAGCAAACCTCGCTTAACCAATGTCTCACTTAGCCACAGAAACTCTGGGCTCAATGGTGGTCCTAAGTCGAGCACTTCCTGTAGTAGCCTCTGAAGCTGGCCATGCCACTAGAAACGTGGAACATCTATGAACCTTAACGATGTCATGATAAAACAACGGAACATCTTGCAAACTTAAGTGAGTATTTATAGTCAGCAATACGGTTTCGAGAAGAGTTGGTGATTTGGCATCTGGGGGAGTTTCTGCTTGCCAGCACAGATGGGGGGGGGGGAAGAAGTGTGATCCATTATTCAGCCTTTGTCCCCAAACAACTTGGTCTTGGATGTGATCGGTATCCACTCCTGATGTAGTAGTGGAGCAACATGAATAACTCTGAAAGGGAACAGCTTGTAGCACCAACTATGTAGAAGCCAGGGGTTCCAGGCTTGGCCCCTAATCAGGAGTCACAGCAATGTAGTAGAAGAGTGTGCAGTGACTTAGATGGGAAATAATGGGCTATTTTAGTTCACATTCTTTCCCCCCATTTCTTCACAGCATAGTTGTCAACAAACAAACAAAATCACAACTGCAGCATGCTGGGACAATACAGGCAACTTTGACTTTGCATGCATGGAACAGTTAAGGTTAAAGGTTTATTGCATTTATATGCCGCCCTATTCCCGGAGGGACTCAGGGCGGCTAACAAACCCAGAGGGGGGGATAGTACACACAAGATAACACAACAAACAAAATACAGAGAAAAGTTTAAAAACAAGTTAATTGAAGCTTGGTTAGTTAGTTATTCCAGTTTCAGCATGTCACTTTGGAGAATTGCCCCAATGTCCATTCGTTTGGATCTATGCCATCAAGAACCACAGTCGTGCAAAAAGAATTGGTCATTTTTTTTCAGTGATGTTGTAACTTCGATCGGTCACTATATGAACTGTTGTAAGTCGAGGACTGCCTGTAGTCATAAAAATGTTCTGATTGTTCTGACCTAGGCTTCCTAGGCATGAAACAAACTCCTTGTCCTGACAAAAAACCCTTTTATTAATTTACTGTGAATTCTGCTCATTCACATCCAGCAAAGTCTTTCAACGGAGGATTTACAGTCACTGACCTTATCTGGCTTGGAGAGCTGCCAGGCCGATATCTGCAAAACTTGGCAAGGAGAGTCACGAAACAATTAGGTGAACTAATTGTCTCCTGCAAACTCCACTCCCCTTTCGCTCCTCTTTTATTTCCTCTGGGAGGGCCATTCATCATCCACCTATGCCTTTACTCCCAAGTTGACTCCTTTTCTTTAGCTGTTCCCTTCGTCTGACAGCTCTGCACACGCGCACACTGGGAACAAGCTCCAGCGGTTTGTTTGCCTCACTGATGTCTAACTCTAACAACATCTGATAACTGTCAGAAAGCTCTGGCCCCCTCTCTGCCTCCGACAGAGTCCTCATCAGTGTCTTCTCCAGACTCCACGACTGGCCCATGTTCCTCCCCAACCTCCTCACTGTCCGAATCTGCTGCCAGCTCTGCTGGCCACTGGTTGGCCACAACACTGATTTTGGAAGCATTGTTAATAGATTCAGCTCCACAAAACTTCTCCTTTTCTTCTAGCATATGGAAGGACTTAGTTTCCTTGTACTCTGATCTTTAGTCAGGTGTGATGAGAATTAGAGTAGTGCATTTAAACTCCCGATCGTTCTCCCTCCCTGGTGGAGAGTATCTGGTTTAATCTTTTGGAATCTACTTTCTCTTAGGTTCTCTTTGAATCTCAGGAATTCGCTCAAGGAGATTAAAATCTTCTGCAAATCCCCCATGGCCTTTTCTGGTGAGGAGAGCAGTCACAGATATTTAAATGTACATTCCTAATGGTGTAGCTTTTTATATGCATTTGCCTGAAGCGGGGGTTTCATCCTTAAGGCAATAGCTATCAGGGCCCACTTTTCCATAGGAATGGAAAGAGAGCCACTGTTAGGAATATTTACAGCCTGACTTGTCAACCAAAGATTTCTTGAAGAGCTAAACATGAAAATACATTTGTGAAAATACAGAGTATTAAAGAATCTTTAGTGCCCTGTAAAACAGCACTCAGATCTTTAGTGAGAGTGTGTACATTAATCTTATCTTTAACAATAGTAGAAAGTATAGTGAAACTGGGACGCGGCGGCTCAGTGGCTAAGACGCTGAGCTTGTCGATTAGAAAGGTCAGCAGTTCAGCGGTTCAAATCCCTAACGCCACGTAATGGAGTGAGCTCCTGTTACTTCTCCCAGCTTCTGCCAACCTAGCAGTTTGAAAGCATGTAAAAATAAAAATGCAAATAGAAAAATAGGGACCACCTTTGCTGGGAAGGTAACAGCGCTCCGTGCACTTTCCGTGTTTAGTCATGCCAGCCACATGACCACGGAGACATCTTTGGATTGCGCTGGCTCTTCTGCTTTGAAGCAGAGATGAGCACTGCCCCCTAGAGTAGGGAGCGAACAGCACATGTGTGAGGGGAGCCTTTACCTTACAGTGAAAAGTACCCAACTGCTAACTAGAATCATATAGTTGGGTTTTATTATCTGTCCCTCCCTCTCCCCCTCCCTTCCTCCCCCCCCCCCCACACACATATTTCAGATCATGGAGATTTCAGATCCTGGAAATTATGGGAAACTACCTTACATTGAGTGAAATCTAGCCCAATCTTTAGCTAGATCTTTAGACTCTAGAAAGAGTACAGAGAAGAGCAACAAAGATGATTAGGGGACTGGAGACTAAAACATGAAGAATGGTTGCAGGAACTGGGTATGTCTAGTTTAATGGAAAGAAGGACTAGGGGAGACATGATAACAGTGTTCCAATATATCAGGGGTTGCCACAAATAAGAGGGAGTCAAGCTATTCTCCAAGGCACCTGAGGATAGAACAAGAAGCAATGGGTGGAAACCGATCAAAGAGAGAAGCAACAGAACTGAGGAGAAATTTCCTGACAGTTAGAACAATTAATCAGTGGAACAGCTTGCCTCCAGAAGTTGTGAATGTCCCAACGCTTGAAGTCTTTAAGAAGATGTTGGATAGCCATTTGTCTGAAACGGTATAAGGTTTCCTGCCTAGGCAGGGGGTTGGACTAGAAGACCTCCCAGGTCCCTTCCAATTCTGGTATTGTATTGTATTGTATTGTATTGTATTGTATTGTATTGTATTGTATTGTATTGTATTGTATTGTATTGTATTGTATAGATCAGAAGTATCCTATGTAGAAAATTGTTTCCATAAGCCAAGCCACCTCCAACAAAGAATTGTGGATTGGGAACAATCTGGTGAGAGGCAGCTGTTTAGAAAATTATCCCGGGGTCTTTGGCCTACAGGCAAGTTTTATATTACTAAGTTAAGGTTGTCAGTCTGCGGAGAAGAACTCTCCCCTGCAAACGTCCATGATGTCTGGACAGGCTCATCTTTAAGTGAAACCACCTGGCTCTCAGATCCAGGCCATGTTTGAAATGCAAGAAAACGTGAAGGAAGGAATATTTATCCAAGCCGTTTAAATTCAGCACATACTTTCCGATCTGAAATTCGTGAGAATATTATATATATCGTTTCTGGTGCATGTGCCAAAATGATTTAAAAATCACAAGATTGTGGCATCTCTCAAGTTCTATTCAAAATCTCACATATTTTTGTGTGGGGTGACATCACTTTCCTGTCAAAGCTGTCCTTAAGATAGTTCTTAGTGATATATTGCCACTAAATCCTAGAGATATTATGTAATCCACCTGACTAAGAGCAGTCAGTAAGGCTTTCTGTTGAGTGATAAAGTGTAGAATAAACAGGAATGAGATATATAGGATTCTTTAGGTGCTGGACTATTGGGAGAAACTTTGAATGACAAGAATTAATGGTGGCACAGTGGTTAGAATGCAGTATTGCAGGCTAATTCTGCCAACTGCCAGCACTTCGATTCTCACCGGCTCAAGGTTGACTCAGGCTTCCATCTTTCCGAGGTGGGTAAAATGAGGACCCAGATTGTGGGAGCAATATGCTGACTATGTAAACCGCTTACAGAGGGCTGTAAAGCACTGTGAAGCGGTGTATGTAAGCCCAGGTGCTATTGCTATTAAGAGACCTGTTTTGTTCCTGAACCCTTCCACAGGTCATTTCCATTTTTAAAAAAATGGTTGAAAATATCTTTCCACATCCAATTTTATGGCATCATAATATCTTCAACAACCCCGTGGTATACAGGGAAGACCAAAGGCTGTATATAAAAGTGGAAATTTAATTTTGGCGTCCACTCCACTTCCCCCCACAAAAAACCCTTTCATTAACTTTACTACACATGTGAATTTTTAAAGGTAGGAATTCTTTGCAAAGGTATCAGCTTTAGAGTGGGTGAATACATAAATAAACACCTTTTTTAAAAAAAAGTTGATAGCAGAGCAAGAATATAAAGACATGGTGCTTACTGTTAGACCTGTGATGGTGAACCTATGGCACACATGCCCAAAGTGGCACATGGAGCCATGTCGCCTGGCATGTGCAGCCTTACCTGTTTGTCTTCTGGGTTTTTGGTGTGCATGTGTGCATGGTGATCAGCTGTCCATCACGAGTGCGGCAGTGCTAAAAACTGGTGCGCGCAGGCCAGCTGATTGTTGGGTGGGCATGCGTTCCAGAACCCAGAAGTTCTGGGAGCGGCACCCCTTTGCACACGCGGCAGTGCCGAAAACTTGTCTGTGCATGCGTGCCAGCCAGCTGATTGTTGGGTGTGCATGCGCTGCAGAACCCGGAAGTTTGACTTTTCTGGAGCATGATCCCTTCGCGTGTGCGGCAGTATCAAAAACCAGTCTGCTCATGTGTGCTAGCCAGCTGATTGTCAGGTGCCCATGCACGCTAGAACCTGGAAGTTCAGCTTTTCCAGAGCATGGCCCCGACGAACGTGTGTGCGTCTGTGACATTTCTGCATGACCTTTTCAGCACTCAGTGCTGAAAAGATTAGCCCTCACTGTGGTAGACAATACAAACCACATCTGTCTTTGTGTATGCATGTTTGAGTAGTTGTGTGATATAGTATTATTGTCTGGGAGACCAGGGAGTGTAGTGGAGAAAATAAACCTAGCAAACAAAATGAAGGTTGAATCCCTTTCCCCCTTGTCCTTTAGAAATAACCATGGTTAAGCGCATGTTCTGAAGAAGAGCTGAAGAAGCTTCTTGGATGAGGAGTGAAACGTCTTCAAAGAAAAACCAGAAAGTCCAGTTGCCTCCTAAAAAAAACAATTTTGGGACCACTATGACCTGGATGACTGAGAGTCTCCATAGACCTTGTTAAGCACAGTTCATCTCTTTGCCTAATCTCATCAGACCCAAATTGATCCTCCCTGTCCAGACAAAGCCCTCCTCTGCAACTCCATCAAGAATAGAAGTCTTGTCACCAACTTGCAGTGTAGCCCAAAGGCTGTCCTTATAAGGAAACTGCAACGTAGAGCAGCAGTCACCAACTGGGGGTCCATGGACCTCTGATGGTCTGTGAGAAAATGTTGATGATTTACAGAAAAATCTTTGCATTTTTGCATTATTTATATTGCACTAAATCAAGGATCATACAGGCCCCGGAAGCAAGTACTCCCACTCGCTGACAGGATGGGGTCCTTCAGGCACTTGGCATGGTTGCCTGTTTAGTAGCTCCAGCCCTTCCCTCCCTGCCTCCCTGGGAGTCGAGGCGCTTCAGTAAGTGTTGTGTGAAACTTTGGCCGGGCTCCGCGAAAGATAGTATTTGCAGGGGGCCGATCTAGCGTCCGGGCTGGCTATAAGACAAACATTCGTTCTTGGCTGTATTTGAGATTCCTAGCTGCCATGGACAGCAAAACTAGAGTTGACCCCGGGGGGTTCTCTCTGCTAACAGGCAGCCAAACTAAGTGCCTGAAGGACCCCATCCTGTCACTAATTCATATTAGTGGTCCACGGGATTTAAAATTATGAATTTAGTGGTCCCTGATGTCCGAAAGGTAGGTGATCCCTGACCTAGAGAAACCCTAACTGTTTTATCCTCCATCAGCTGACGACCTCAGTGTTCCATCATCTTCACAATGAACTTCCCCAGCTCTGCTTTCCTTCTGAAAAGTCCATTTCCCTGGTACACTGATAAGGACTAACTTCCTCAAATATGCCTAAAACTTTCCACCTTATAGACCTCAACTTCTATTAAAAAAACCTTCTTTTTCAAAATCCCTCTTCTAAATCAGAAAATAAAGTTAAGTTCTTCTACGCAATGTTGTGCTCCTTCTTCAAATCAAATCCATGTTGGGGAATGTGTGCTAAACAATTTTCCATTTTTCTTCCGTAAACCTTAATAAGGAAGTATTACAATGTTTCCTTCAGGATACAAGCCTCAAAACAGCTAAAGCTTAATCGCTGCTAGAAAGTTAAAATACAAAATTACAGCAAAAAAGGAAAACTAGGAAAGCGGGACAACAGGAAAAATTTAAAGTGACACAAAAAAACAAAACCAAAAATAACATTAAAAAGTTGCTTCCAAATTTCTTCACTACAGATATAATTATGCAATAAAATACTCTCTTGCTTACTTTAACAAATAAGCACTAAAACTAATAAATAAGCACTAAAACTAAAGTATAAAAGATGCACATACCAATTTTTAATTACAATTTTATATATACTATACTATTTGTTATATAGCAAATCCAGTATTTAATTCTACACATAATTATGGCGGCGAGGATTGCCTTCGCTCAGAAATGGAAAAATAAATTGATACCAAGCGAAGACAAAATAATAAGAAAGGTTATGGACTGTGCCGAAATGGACAAATTAACAAAAGAAATTCAGGGAAAAGAAGAGAGAGAATATTATCAGATATGGGAAAAATGGTATAGGTAGGTAGAGGAAAGAAACAAGGGTCAATGAAAGAAGCCAATGATAGCAGTTAGCAGTTAGACTTATATACCGCTTCATAGGGCTTTCAGCCCTCTCTAAGCGGTTTACAGAGTCAGCATATTGCCCCCAACAACAATCTGGGTCCTCATTTTACCCACCTTGGAAGGATGGAAGGCTGAGTCAACCTTGAGCCGGTGAGATTAGAACCGTTGAACTGCAGATAACAGTCAGCTGTAGTGGCCTTCAGTACTGCACCCTAACCACTGCGCCACCTCTGCTCTTCGAAGCCCAAAAATAGAAGTTAAGGAGGATTACCGTGTATATATGCACTCAAGAGAGTTTAAACTTCTTAGAGGTAATCACGCAATATATCAGATAGATAAGTAAAATAAGAGGGTTAAAAATGGTGAAACTCAAATGAAATATATTAGAAGGGGAAATAACATAAGGAGAATTGTACCGATTTGAAACTGCTATAAGAAGGAATAGGAAGTTCTAATGTACGTGTAAATGAACATTACACGTACAATGTAAATGTAGTTTCAAGTCTTAAGTTTTGTTTTTGTATATTTTGTATGTTTGAAAAAAAAATTATAAAAAAAGATGTACATACCAAACTGTCACAAAATAACAGAAATATATAATATTATATTCACTTACTCTAAATCAAACATAATGTATCATAGTAGCCATTTCACCCACATATTACTAGACATTTCTAAAATTAAATATCTAAAATAAAACTTCTTTTACTTTTAGTTTAAATAAGTACATAAAAACACAGAGTAAAATAGCATTGTCTAAATCCTAACAAGGATGCTATTCCAGTGGTTGTATTCCAAATGTTAAAGCTGGGATGACTCGGTTTAGTAAACAACTGGCATGGGAATTCTATTGCTGCATCATTCCCATATATCATGTGACTGCTCATGCATAAACAGGAACTTTTTATTGTTGTTGTTGCAGTTCAGTTGCATTATTGGCATGAGAAGTGACAAAAATCTTCCAGTATTAAGGTGTAGTCAGACTGGTTAGGTCATGATGAACTTTTACTATATCTTATTAAGTGTTTGAAAGTCACTTTGGTCCTGTTAATTGAGTGCTGGTGCAAATGTTAGTGGAGAGATGCTGATCCGTAGATTTTTGAGATCCAACTCTTGAAATGTTAAAATAAAGCCTTATACAGGTAGTCCTTAACTTACAACAGTTCCTTTAGTGACCATTCAAAGTTACAATGCACCAGAGATGGGTTCCTACCAGTTCGCACGGGTTCGGTAGAACCGGTTCGTCAAATCTACCAAACCAGTTAGAAGAGGTTCCACCAGTGGACCCAAACAGCAGGCCACACCTACAAGAAGAGGTTCCAAAATTTTTTGAAACCCACCACTGCAATGCACTGAGGAAGTGACTGTTTTTCGCACTTATGACCATTGCATCATGCCCACCATCATGTGAGCAAAATTCAGATGCTTGGCAACTGACTCATGTTAAGGACGGATGCAGTATCTCAGGGGTCATATGAACGAACACCTTTTGCAACTTTCTGACAAACAAAATCAATGGGGAATCCAAATTCACTTAACAACCATGTTCCTAACGTAAAAACTGCAGTGAATCGCTTAAATGTAGCAAGAGAGGTCATATAATGGGGCAAAACTCACTTAACAAATATCTCACTTAGCAACAGAAATGTTTGGCTCAATTATGGTCATAAATTGAGGACTATCTGCGTAGGTTTGAATCTTGAAGTTAGAGGCCAAAAGGTATGGTTGGTGCGATTAAAATATATCTGTATATGTACATTAATATATGTATCACCCCTCCCCAGATGTTATATCTTATATCCACGTCAGCTTATAATATTACAGAAAGTAATAGAATAATATCAGTAATTGTAAAAAATAAAGATGCAGATTATTTACCATGTTTCCCCAAAAATAAGACAGGGAGGGCTTATTTTAGCACATACACTCAAAAGCCCAATTGGGCTTATTATTCGAGAAGATCTTATTTTTGGAGAAACAGGGTACTGTTTCAAGTTAGTGCTAAGTAGAACTACCATAAGCAAACATGCGCCTTCAGTGGGTGCCATCTGTAATATTTGCAGTTCTTAGGGTCATGGCCATTGACTATTTAAAAATAGGGGCTTGAATTTAGAGTTGCAGAAAAGGGGTTTGCTGTTATTATTGTTAAACTTCTCTGGCTGTCACTGGAATATTACAAGATAGCACTTGGAACCGATAAATTCATGGGTGTTTGTTTTGTTTTGGAAGTCACACTAATATTGGTAGATGTTACAAAAGATATCGGAGAAATCAGGAGTTTATTTGCATATGTCACTTTTTGGTTGGAATGTTTCCATGCAATTATCCTCTATTGCATATTTGCAATTTAATGAAGGAAAATTCCATGGGATAATACTCTGCAGGGGCAATTTCCATGCTAATCTTGGGTCATAATTTTGAGCTTGGTCACGATCGCTGAATTTTTTTTCAAGAAAGTGTGTGTGATTACTTCCTGCTGATACTTCCTGCTAATAAACAACAACAACAACAACAAAGGTGGGTTTAACTAGAGAAGATGCAAACTCTGTGGACAGGTTCTCAGAAGTCCGTGTGGCTGTTTTTGGTTTAAGTAATCAAACAAGAAGGTCAAGTGGGGATTTGTTGATAATGTATGTGTAACTTCCCAGAGTTAATTGTTAATTGGATAGCACAGGAAGTGTAAATGAGATCAGCAGATACAAGCTTAAGCCAAACAAACACACAGAGTGAGTTAAGTACACAGTGTAGCCACAAATGAGTGATTAATTATTGGGAGATTTTTATGAAAGCACTCAACAGCAATCGGCATCTCTCTTCTCTCTTCTTAGCTTTCACGTCTAAGACCAAAATAGATATGATGGTGGCCATGTGAGCATTCCATGCATGCCTCAGCCCCCATTTAAATAAAATCCAACTGCATTGTGTTAGTTATTCTTATAGGAATCTACAGTCCCAAAGGAGTATAGTGTTGGTAACAGCTTTATTCATGGCCATCATTACAGCAAACTTTCATTTCAGTAAAAAATTGTGGAAGCTTTTAATTGTATCCTATTTTCATTTTCATTCATTTATTTAATACAATAATACAATAGCAGAGTTGGAAGAGACCTTGGAGGTCTTCTAGTCCAACCCCCTGCCTAGGCAGGAAACCCTATACCGTTTCAAACAGATGGCTATCCAACATCTTCTTGAAGACTTGCAGTGTTGGGGTATTCAAAACTTCTGGAGGCAAGCTGTTCCACTGATTAATTGTTCCAACTGTCAGGAAATTTCTCCTTAGTTCTAAGTTGCTTCTCTCCTTGATTTGTGGAGAGAGGATATCAGTGGTTCCCATTAATATGAAATTCGGTGGTGATCTACTCTTAAATAGCTACCCCACCGTTGGCTCATTTTGTTAAGAGTTGGCTCAGGATGCTGAACCATGTATGTTGGGAAATTTAGATTCAGGAAATTTCGGAGGAAGAAGAATGGATAAACTAGGGTGGCACAGTGTTGGACTAAAACTGGGAAGACTTAGATCACAGATTACCACTTAATTGCAGAGGTTGTAGTTCCCAGAATTAAGATTATCATCTACACTTCTGAATGGCATTGGTCTAAGTCAGGGGTGTCAATCTCAATTTCATTGAGGGATGCATCAGGGTTGTGTTTGACCTTGAGGTTGATGGCTGGGGGCATGGCCAGGGTGAGTGTGGTCAGCTCGTCATCACTTGTGTCGGGGCACCAGTGGTGGCCCGGGCAGGGCTGGGGGGAAGAGCATTGTCTCCAGAGGAGGAAGGCAAGACCAGGAAGACCTCAAAACCCTTGTCCTCCAGAGGAGCCTTGCCTTCCCTCTTAGGCCACGCAGAGGAATCCCAGATGGTGGCACAGGCTGTCCAGAGCTCTAGGCAGTGGAGGGCAAATGCCCAACCTGGCCCTCAAATTCCCAGGGCACCGGGACCCCACAGCCCACCTGTGTGCGGCCCTCCTGAGCTCTATTTTTGCTGGCAGAGAGTTGCAGGAGACCGGCGCAGTCTCCCGAGCTTCATTTTTGCTGGCAGAGGCACTGCGGGCTGATCCTTCATTGTTTCCAGGGTGGCCCTGTGGGCCAGATCTAAGCACCCTGTAGCCTGGATTGACCACGGGCCTTGAGTTTGACACCCCTGCTGTATACCTTTGCTAACAGGGTTCTGTAGGGAGAAATTGGGGGAGGGGAATGTATCCAAATCAAATGAGTGAATTGCACCTTTACAACTTGCACAAATCCTATTCCCATCTTACTGCATGGGTCCGTGCATCCCAACTGTTTTGCTGACAGTTTTAGTTAATGTGTTATCTGTGCAGAGAACATGGGATGATCTCCAAAGCAGCTGCATAAGGACAAGGGTGTTTTAACAGTTGGAGGAGCTGGGCTTCCCTTAAAGTAATGAAAAGAAGGACTGGGAGTGACATGATAGCAATATTCCAATATCCCAGAAGTTGCCACAAAGAAGAGGGAGTCAAACTATTCTCCAAGGCACCTGAGTGTAGAACAAGAAGCAATGGGTAGAACTGAGGAGAAATTTCCTGACAGCTAGAACAATTAATCAGTGGAACAACTTGCCTCCGGAAGTTGTGAATTCTCCAACACGAAAAGTTTTTAAGAAGAGATTGAGCAACCATTTGTCTGAAATGGTTTACAGGAGGTGGGGGTTGCACTTGAAGACCTCTAAGGTCCCTTCTGTTATTCTCTTCTATTCGGAAACTACCAGTAAACACATTTGTACGCTAACTTCTAATAGATATTATTTACATAATTTAAATTTGCTCCCCCCCCCCACATCACTTTTAAATTAATTTGATGTGGCCCTGTGCTTTTTTATGCGCAGCCCTTAGTCTATCATTCTAAAATCAGCTGAACAAAGAATATATTTCTTTGGGTTAATATTAGGAAACCAAAACTCATCATGAACTTCACTCTGGCTTACTGTGTAGGAATAGGAATAGGAATAAGTTTATTTATAGGCCGCCCTTTTCCCTGTATTCCAGGGGAAAGAATTCCCTTCTTTTTAGGGTGAGCATAAGAAGCTGATTGTTAGGTGAAGTGGATCAGACCACCGTGGAAAGCAGACCAAGTCCAAGGGAGTCAAAAACACATACGTATGTAATCTGCAGTTGAGACTCAAGGTAGTAACAAGCAGGGCTAGAACCCAAGCCAAGTTAGGAAATCCCCAGACAAGAGAACAATTGTTGAGATTAAGTGCCAGTCACTTAGAAAGCTGCCTTCTTGTATTTTTGCCAGACGGATGAATGAGATAGAGAGAAAGGCTTCCCTTGAAGGCCTGACAAACTGGGCAAACTCACAAAGAAAATGCATTCTTTCAAAATGCCTGATCTTGAGTCCTGTAGAATTTTATTGGTCACATTTAGCATTTGAATGGTGACATAATACAGTAGGTGGTGAAACTGTATTAATAGCAAGCTCCTGCTAATTGGCCCCAAGCAATAGCCCTGCTTTTAAAGTATTCTGAGCCAGTTCAATCTCTTTTTCAAAAGCCAGTAAACTAAGCCAATGTTTGTGAATTCTTGGCTATTCCCAGAGGGAGAGTTTTCAGGATTATAAGATGCATAGTAGCGTATTTTTCAGAGTATAAGATGCTGCGAAGTATAAGACACCCCTAGCTTTTGGGGAGGAAAACAAAGGGGGGGGGGAAATCTGCCTCTGCCTCCCAGCAATTTGCTTCCTTGCAGCAAACAGCAAACAGTACAGATGATATATACTGTTTGTGGTGTTACATTTCACACTATACTTGTACAGATGCTGTTAAAATTGATGTGGCTTTCTGGAAGTATACGTTATTCTCTGCTATTTAAAAGAAGATACAATAGCACTGTGCCTTTTCAGATCAAGCATTTATTTTAAAAAGTTTCTTCATTTTGTTAAGTTGTCTAGAACAATAATAAAGCAGTCTTTAAAAAATAAGTCTAATAATCTGAACATTTTATAGACATTTATAATTATTGACTTACCTCCTCGCAGGAAACGGCAAACAGCCTGTTTCAGTTTAGCCTGATTATCACAAGGAAAAATAAATCTGCCTCTGCCTCCCAGCAATTTGCCTCCTTGCAGCAAACTGCAAACAGCCTGTTTTACTTTCAGTTTCAGTTTCAGCATGGGCCTCTGGATGATCAGCTGTTTCAGGCTACAGGGATTGCCATAGCCTACTGCCGCCTCCACAAGCCCCATTTTCCCCGTTTGCTGCAAGGAGGTAAATTGCTGGGAGGCAGAGGCCAAAGGGTGGGGGCCGGTGGGTGGGTGGGGCTAAGATGCACCCAAATTTTCATCCTCTTTTAGAGAGGGAAAAGTGTGTCTTATACTTCGAAAAATATAGTGATAGCAATAGCAATAGCAGTTAGACTTATATACCGCTTCATAGAGCTTTCAGCCCTCTCTAAGTGGTTTACAGAGTCAGCATATTGCCCCCAACAATCCGGGTCCTCATTTTACCCACCTCGGAAGGATGGAAGGCTGAGTCAACCTTGAGCCAGTGAGATTTGAACAGCTGAACTGCAGAACTGCAGTCAGCTGAAGTAGCCTGCAGTGCTGCATTTAACCACTGCGCCACCTTAAATGCAGCACTGCCTAGTTTGATTTGAAAGCATTTGTGAAGTATTAGATTTTTTTAAAAAAATCTAGAACTCTTTTCTTCTTTCCATATGGTTGATCCATATGGTTGATTGGATCTTCAATCCAATTTAATTTATTAAAGAGCACAATTCAGCGGTAGAGTACTTCTTTGCGAAGGGAAAGTTCAACTCAAGGACAAGGATAGGGCTGAAATCTCTCTTAAGATCCCAGAATGTCTCCCCCAATCAGATTGGACAAAACTCAGTTTCACAGTCCAATAGTCTTACTTGATATAAGGCAGCTTCCATGTCAGTTTGGCTCTGGGATATTCGTTTATTTTTTCCTTGTTAGGTCATTTCACTTTGAATATGCTTTTGCATAATACACCACTCATTTAATCTTCAAAGGGTTTAATAATGAATTCTTCCAGCCCAGCCCATAAAGAAGGAGTGCTGCCTTAGCAGATGAGAAAGCTGGCAAAAGGTTGATAAAGAGATTTCCCATGGATACCTCTTGAGTGTTGCAGTGAGGGCTGGATCATGGACTTTCTTGGCGCAGTAAATCTGAGCCGAAGAAGGGAGGAACAGAATTATTAATGGAAATATTTTCTCAAGTCTAAGCTGTCTTTCCTCCTAATACTATTTGCACCATCACATCCAGGGAGATGGTTGCATCATTTCAATAAATGATCGGCTTATTTAAAGCTGTGTTGGTGTCATGCTATATCTGTGTAAAGTCATCTCCTTCGGGTTGAACTTGACACTGCAGTTTTCTTGGCAACAGTAAGGAAGTAGTTTGCAACTAACTTTTTCAGGATTTTTAATTCCTGTTCTAGTCAACAGCCATTGCATTGCATGGCACCCACCCAGTACCAAATAGGCAGAGATCCTGCTTAGCTTCTCAATCTAGACAGAATCAATTGACCAGTTGCTGCCACCTGCTGTGGACTCATTAACTAACTAAACTGAAACTACGACTTGGACAGTAATGCAAATTCTACTCTTAAGGGCAGATATTCTGGGGGGGGGGAAATAATAGCTATGAACATATCCTTGGTGAATTGCATCAGGATTCTTTTAGGACAGCATATATTCTTGCTCATCTTGCTTGAAAAAGAGGGAAATAATAACCATTTGTAGGAATAAATGAAATTCCATAGTTTCACTTATACTTTTTCCATACAGTCAACTAATCATCTTCAGAGTGATGGGAATGGGCAACTAGACTTTATTGAGCAGACTGGGTATCGTCCATGTACAGGTGAAACTCGAAAAATTAGAATATCGTGCAAAAGTTCATTTATTTCAGTAATGCAACTTAAAAGGTGAAACTAATATATGAGATAGACTCATTACATGCAAAGCAAGATAGTTCAAGCCATGATTTGACATAATTTGTGATGATTTTGGCTTACAGCTCATGAAACCCCCAAATCCACAATCTCAGAAAACTAGAATATTACATGCAATCAATAAAGCAAGAATTGTACATAGAACAATATTTGACCTCTGAAAAGTATAAGCATGCATATGTACTCAGGACTTGGTTTGGGCCCCTTTTGCAGCAATTACTGCCTCAATGCAGCGTGGCATGGAAGCTATCAGCCTGTGGCACTGCTGAGGTGTTATGGAAGACCAGGATGCTTCAATAGCGGCCGTCAGCACTTCTGCATTGTTCGGTCACATATCTCTCATTTTTCTCTTGGCAATGCCCCATAGATTTTCTCTATGGGGTTCAGGTCAGGCAAGTTTGCTGGCCAATCAAGCACAGTAATCCCACAGTCATTGAACCAGGTTTTGGTGCTTTTGGCAATGTGGGCAGGCGCCAAGTCCTGCTGGAAAATGAAGTCAGCATTTGCCTGCGGAAGGAAGCATGAAGTGCTCCAAAATCTCCTGGTAGACAGCTGCGTTGACCATGGACATAATGAAGCACAGTGGACCAACACCAGCAGATGACATAGCTGGAATTAATAGTTTTCTCTGGTGGTTTCTCTGCTTGCTTTGTGACTATTTGGCTTTTCTGGATCCTATTCTGTCTATATAAGTAAAAAGATTGTTATCTGAACCCTTCCATTTTAATGGCTATTGACTTTAAATAATTAAAACAAATCAACGGAGAACTAAAATGTGTGAAATCAAAGCATAAGCATGAAGCACTTAAATACAGGCACTATTATGGTACAGGAAATAATCTTACTAATTGTGGTTCATAGTTGGATGGCATAATATCCAGATCTGTAATTTAAAACCTAGAATTTTCGAAACAATGAAGAGAGCAGAAGAGGCTTATATGAGTAACTTTAGAATAGAATTATGATATTAGAAGAACGTTAAGTTGTTGCAGTGTATACATTTAAATTATATCCTCCCCTCTCTTTTTTAGTTTAGTTTTTAACTTTTTAATTGGTATTAATGGTTAAATTTTGTGATTGCTAATTTGAATTCTAAATGTGATTGTTAATTTGAATTGTAAATTCTAAATGATCAGGGTCACATGGAAGTGAGGTGGAAGCATATAAATTCAGTCAATCAATTCTCTTCAATAATCAATATAGCAGTATGTATGTATGTATGTATGTATGTATGTACGTACGTATTGTATTTTTTGGTGTATAAGAGGCACCAAGGTTTTGAAGAGGCAAATTAAAAAGAAGTTTTTGCACTCTGCAAACCTCCCCAAAACGCCCCATTTTTTGCAATAATGGGCCCACTTTTTCGCCAAAAAAAAGGCAAAATGGCCTTTTCCAAAATAGCCTTTAGGGGGCTTGCAGAGTGCTCCTGGGGGGTGGGAGGGGCAAAATTGAGCAAAAAACAGCCCATTTTTCATCATTTCTGCCTTCCCCAGCCCAGTGGTGGGTTGCAGGCGGTACGCCCAGGTATTTGCGTACTGCAGCCTTCCTGGAGCACCGGATACTGTTCTGGTACGGTGCCCCAGAGGGCCCACCTGCCTGCCCGAGTTCCTTACTTGTCTTTTAAGGCTTCTGCACACATGCATGGTGCGTACAGCGCCTGTGCGATGCTCCGCGGAGCAGCTGGAGCATTGCGGAGGCGCTAAGACACGTGTGCATGTGTGCGTGTGCGCTGCGTGTATCAATGTGGATGCCGCTGAGTCCATTCCTACTGGATCCATAACCCACCACTGCCTCAACCCCCAGGAGATCTCTGAAAGCCTCCTAAAGGCTATGCATGGCCATTTTGCAAAGGGGGCGGGGTTTTGGGAGGCAAAAAATGCTGTGTTCAGTGTATAAGACGCACCCAGATTTTCAGCCTCTTTTTTGAGGGGAAAAAGTGCATCTTATACTCTGAAAAATATGGTATGTATGTATGTATATTCTTTTTGCTTGTACGTTTTGATGTTTTTTTCCTGATGCACTTCAAACAGTACAATTAGAACATATTGTAGTTAGGAAACTACACAGACTACTACGTGAGAGGGTGGGATAATATCCTGACAAGGTTCACTTGGTATCTATGACATGTAACTACAGTCCAGTCATGGTCACTGTGCCTGGATGCTGGCATGGGAAGAAAGCTGTATCATCTCAGTGACAAAACTTTGTGGTGAGTTTGGAAAAATGTGATCAAATACAACTCAGACAAAGAACATCTGGATTACCCCTCCCCTCCACACACAAAGCAAATGACTAATAGGCAGCTATGATGCATAAAATGGGTTGCTTCGAAAAGCTCAGGATGAGATTTCTCTCAATTTCTGCTTCTTGTGTAAAAGAGAGCACATGTCAACCATCTTATTTTGATGCAATGTGGAAGTGTTTGTGAGTTGAAAGCTGTTTTTGCTGATTTATTTATTTTTAAATAGTGGGAATAGGAACACTTGGTCAAAGTTTCCAGAAAAGATTTAGTGGACAAAGTGAAAGCTGGGGAGAAAGTGATCCTGTAGGAATTCTTAGTGTGATGGGAAACTTATGCTGAGTGTAACCAACTGCATGTTTCGAGAGACCACTTTCTAATAAACTCAAAAGAACAGTAATAATGCCATGGCAGGAGAAACTAATAGGGAAAGAAGGCCAAAGTGGGTAGGAGTTCCTTAAAAAGGAGCTGTTGAAACAATTACAAAAATATAGTATAAGAATGGGACAGTAGTGGAAGGTAGTATGTGTATACAAAAAAGATTAATGGAAGACAGGAGAAATAAAAGAGATGGAAGGAAGAACAAAATATCATGCAGGAGGATATACAAGTAGTCCAGATTTGTTGACATGATACTAAGAAGATTAACGCTTAAAGAGATTGGGGTTGGTGACCAATGGTAAGACTAATCAAAATGACCTTTTCTAAATAAATAAGTAAGTACCATGTTTTCCCGATAATAAGACTGGGTCTTATATTATTTTTGCTCCAAAAGATGCATTAGAGCTTACTTTCTCGTTAGGTCTTATTTTGGGGAAAATATGGTACTAATTGCATCTGTCTGGCTGATGATCTTAACTGGTGCTTATATGACGAGCATCCTGAAAAATCATGCTAGGTTTATTTTCCGATTGGGTCTTATTTTCGGGGAAACAGGGTAAGTAAAGGAAAGAAAGAAAAGAGAAAAGGAAGGAAAGAAAGAAAGAAAGAAAGAAAGAAAGAAAGAAAGAAAGAAAGAAAAGAGCACGCCAGTTGTCAAATGGAAAGCAGCTAGAACATTAAGAAAAGACAAAACTACTTTAATCCTGTTAAAACTCAATCTCAGTGTACATGTTTTCTCCCTGGCAATTAGGAAAAAGCAAGATTCAACCTTAAAGTTGATATCCTTCCTTCCAGAATACTTAGGGACCTGGATTCAGAACTCGGGGATTTTATTCTAAGATAAAAGGACTTTCTAAGTTTGTTTTTCATCAAATTTTAAATCTGCCCATCTCCCTCTCAGAAAGACTCTTGGGATTGTACAAATAAAACAGAATAGGTAGTCAGATGACTTGTGACCACAATTAAACGCAAAATTTCTGTTCTTAAATGAGACATTGGTTAAGTGAGTTCTGCCCCATTTTACAACCTTTCTTGCCTCAATTGTTAAGTGAATCACTGCAGTTAAGTTAACTACCCAATTGATAAGTGAATCTGGCTTTCCCATTGACTTTATTTGTCTGAAGGTCGCAAAAAGTGATCACATGACTTCAGGACACAGCAACAGTCATAAGTATGAACCAGTTGCCAAACATCTGAATTTTGGTCATGTGACCGTGGGGATGCTGCAAAAGTCATAACTCCCAAAAATGGTCATAAGTCACTTTTTTCAGTGCCGTTGTAACTTTGAATGGTCACTTAAACAAACTGTTGTAAGTTGAGGACTACCTGCATATAACATTTAAAAAGAAGCAAGGATAGTTAAAATTTAATGTTAAAAATTAATTAAAAGGCAGGGAGAAGGCTTTCAGGGTGCTAAAGTTGAGAATCCCTTTCTGCAATTAAGATAGAAATATTTTTAAAAATCAGATTGTGCAGGATTGTATTTTGTTCTTTAAACGTTCACAGTAGGAATAGTTCCACAGCAGTCAAGTTTAATAGAAAATAAATCTAATTGATAATAATTGTATTCAAATCTGGAATACCCAGAAGGCGTAGGGATGATTATTGTGGAAATCCTAATAAGTTAATTCGGTGCAGAGCAATTTATATATACTGTATTTAAAGAAGATTGCTGGCAAATAACAGGGTTTGGGTTTTTTTTTTATTTAACAAAAATACCATGTAGATGTATTGAAGTCCAAACCTACCATCTCCTGCAATTTTTGTACTAACTAGAGCCTATGGCACATCTGCCAGAGGTGGCACCCAGAACCCTCTCTGTGGGCACATGCGCCATTGCCAGCTGCTTTTCTGGTTTCCAGCGCACACATGGACACTGACCAGCTGGTCTTTGCAGGCACTGGAGCACTGGAAAAATGGCCTGAAAACAGCCCCCCAAATGCCCCCCAAATAGACCATTTTCCAAGCTGTTTTCAGACCATTTACAGCCCGAAAAACAGCCTGAAAATGGCCTGAAAACAGCCCGAAAAACTTCCTGAAAACGGCCCCCCAAATGGCCAAAAAACAGGCATGTGCACACTGGTCTTTGGGTTTCCGGTGCATGCACGTGCTTGCATGGATGTTCCACTTTGGGCACTCGATTCCAAAAAGGTTCGCCATCACTGAACTAGAGTGACATGCTTCTTGCCCAAAGTGTTGGAGGGACAACACATTGGGGAAGGCTGACATAGAATAATGAAGGGGGAAAAAACCCCATTAAAGATTGACAACTGTAATATGTTGTCATGGACCACATCTTACGGCCTATTTTCCTTTGGATAAATAGATTTGAGTTTTGAACTTTTGATGAGCAACTTCATTGCTCATAAATGCATTTCTTTAAGATAAACTATCCTTGTGTAAGATAGGAAGTAGAAAACCACATAGAGAGTTTCAGATGAAACAAAAATGTTAAAATCAACATGACCTTCAGGTTTACCACTATTCATTTCTGATTCAATCAGTATCAGATCATGGGAAGCAATAGACAATGTTATATGAGTCACATTGTTCATACAGCTAGCTGTAGCAATAGCACTTAGACTTATATACCACTTTATAGTGCTTTACAGCCCTCTCTATGCGGTTTACTGAGTCAGCAAATTTTCCCCAACAATCTGGGTCCTCATTTTATCCATCTCGGAAGGATGGAAGGCTAAGTCAACCTTGAGCTTGGTGGGATTTGAACTGCCAAATTCCAGTCAGGTGGCAATCAGCAGAAGTAGCCTGCAGTACTTCATTCTAACCACTGTACTACCAAGGCTCTTGCTAAATGAAAATAGCATTAAATATGTCTGTTTTTATAGTTTCCTTACATTGGTGCACTGTCTAGTGAATCATACTTGATTACCTGAGAGCCGTGGTGGCGCAGTGGTTAGAATGCAGTACTGCAGGCTAATTCGTCTGACTGCCGGCTGCCAGCAGTTTGACAGTTCTAGTTTCACCAGCTCAAGGTTGACTCAGTCTTCCATCCTTCCAAGGTTGGTACAATGAGGACCCAGATTGTTGGGGGCAACAGGCTGATTTTGTAAATTACTTAGAGAGGGCTGTAAAGCACTTTCGAGCAGTGAAATTTTTTAGTGTGTCTTATACACTGAATACAACAAAATCTTGGTGCGTCGTATACTCTGGTGCATCTTATAGTCTGAAAAATATGGTAAGTGAATCACTGCAGGTGTTAAGTTAGTAACACGGTTGTTAAGTGAATCTGGCTTCCCCATTGACTTTGCTTTTCAAAAGGTTGCAAAAGCTGATCACATGACCCTGAGACACTTCAACCGTCCTAAATAGGAGGCTCCAAGTGTTCAAATTTTGATCACATGACCATGGGGATGATATAAAGGGCATAAGAGTGAAAAATGGCCATGTCACTTTTTTCAGTGCATTGTAACTTTGAACAATCACGAAATGAACTGTTGCAAGTCGAGGAACTACCTGTATAACCATGTTAAATTAGTTTAAAACCCTATGTAGTCAAGCATCTTGGTTTTTAACAGTGGCCTGCCAGTTATTGATGGGAATGTTTGTAGATTCTTTTCTCACTCTATAACCACAACTGTATTTTTAGTGTGTTGCAGTTGTTTGTATTCCACTAATAATTATCATCATCTTAGAGAAAGAACTGGAAAAAATACAAAATGCAAAGACTAGCAAATAGAAGTCGAACAATTGTGGCAAAAGAAAGCAAAGACAGTACCAACAGTAATCGGTCTCTTAGGTGCACATCAGTGGTGGGATACAACCAGTAAGCCCTGGTACTGGTATACCGGTGCTTGCTGGGAACACCAGGTACTGTTCTGATACAGTGCTCCGGAGGGCCCACCTGCCCACCCTCCTTACCTGTATTTGAGCCGATCGGGGCTTTCGCGCACAGAGCATAAGCAGCTGGAACGTCGCGGGCGGTAAGTACGCATGCACATGGTAGATGCCCGGCCCCGTTGCAGCGTACTGGTTGCAACGGGATCCGGAACCCACCACTGGTGCAAATCCCAAAATATCTGAAGCACCGCTTGAATACCATCGGCATTGACAAAATCATCATCAGTCATTGCAAAAGGCAGCTTCACATCTTGTGACGATACATTTGACACTATCAAACAAAAACATCTGCCTATCCCTAGTCCTTGGGAAGAATCTGATAGGTGGATAAACATTCCAACCATAATAATAATAAATATTGATGTGGCATTCACAAGGAAATAAGCTCAATTCTCACTCCCAACAATCATATGGAGAGCCATATGTCTCCATTGTCTCAGCAGGTGGCAGCACCTGGTTGATCTTGTCTGAGCTCAGAATATTAGCAGGATCAGGCCTGATGAGGCCTGAATAGAAATCATCCTGAGAATACAAAGATTACCCTGGGTAATCCCAGAAGAAGCAATGGGAAACTATTTCCTTACTGTTGCTAAGAAAACTTTATGGAGAGAGCCATGAAGTCATCAGAAGTTGAGTTCAAATTGAGGGAAATCATAATTTGTGATTAGTAGCTAGTATGAAAGTTAGTTCTCACCCAGTCAGAAAAAATAAACTATGATAACTGATCTACTGATTGCACAAATAAAGGGCAGTTAGAAAGAACATGGCTTGTTGCCAAGTAGTTACCTAGCACAAGGAGGAGGAGAACATGCAAGAGAGTTTGAATACTGTTCCTATAGAGAGAGAGGCTGTTTTTGAATCCTAGCAATTGTTGAAATTCTGGTGATTGTTTCTATTACTTTTTCCAATACATATGATTCATCTGTCACCAGACAACTGTTGAGAGACAGATTTATGGAGAATAACATAAGAGTGTTTATAGAATAATACCATATTTTAAAGCCATCTGTGTTAATGGCCATGGTCTATATATCTTCTAGAAGCAAATTCCATAGTTTAAGCATGAGTTGCCTGAAGAAATATTTCTTGGCAAAAAGAATGAAGTGGTGTGTTCCATCCCCTCCTTTTTTCCAGTATGTTTTGTTTTTCAATTTCTACTCTAGTCTTGAGATTTCTTATATTCCTTTTCTCCAAGTAGGGCTGACCCTATGTAGTTTTGTTGAGATTAGCCGCAGCTAGTTAGCTACCATCATCAGTTGTGATTCTGCCCCATTTTAGTGCTCTCACAATGTTGACCAAAAAATAATAATAATCCAGAATTCCTTTGCATTCCATCTGATGGTCAAAAGGAAAAAAATCTAACTAGAAAGGCTGGTATACCCTATATGCCAGGGGTGTCAAACTCAATTTCATTGAGAGCCGCATCATGGTTGTGTTTGACCTTGGGGGGCCGGGAGGGCTGTGGCCAGGGTGGGTATGGCCAGCTTGACATCACTTTTGTCTGTGTGTCTACAGTGGCTTGAGATCTCTGCCAGCGAAAACAGCTCAGGAGGGCCCTCAGTGGCCCTCCCACTTTTGCTGGCAGAGGAACCGCGGGTCGGTCTTTCACTATTTCCAGGGCGGCCCCATGGGCCAGATCTCGGCCCCGGGCCTTGAGTTTGACACCCTTGCTATATGCCCTCTTAGAAATTGCAATGAGAGCAGATATGAACAACTTTCTAAATAAACCCATTTCTGCCTGCCCGCTATATGGGAATAGCAATATTCTAAAGTCTACAGGAGATCCAGAGGTGATCAGTAATGTATATCTTGTTTATCATCCTCTATATTGTACTTTGTATTATATACTGTATATTTTTTAGTTTAATTAGAGTTTGTAAATCTGAAATATGGACTGGATTGGCTTGGTTTCTCAATCAGGGAGCAAGAGTGAACAGATCCTTCCCAACATCTGGCATGTCCATCTAATTTGAATAACCACTCCGCAAAGTTTCTGCAAAAGTTTAAAATGTGCTGCGAGTAGTAATATCTTCCGATCCCATGGATACGTTCTCTTTTCTACCCGACATTTTCTTTGTTAATGTGTAGATGATAATTCTGCCATTGGATATTGTACGGGTCGTTGAAAAATTATTGGAGCCAATCATTTGCTTTTCTTTCTGCAGTGGAACATGACAAGGAGTTCTATCATCAGCGCAGTCACCGTCGTGAGTTCCGATTTGACCTCTCTAGGATCCCCGAGGGTGAAGCAGTAACTGCAGCTGAGTTTCGAATTTACAAGGACTACATTAGAGAACGTTTTGATAATGAAACATTCCAAATCAGCGTCTACCAGGTCCTCCAAGAACATCCAGGAAGGTGAGTGACTAAAAGACCTCATTTGAGTTGGTGCTGGAAGCCCAAGAGACTGTAGAATGAAATATAATTCAGTAATGCCTGTAACAATGTGTGTGTGTGTGTGAGAGAGAGAGAGAGAGAGAGAGAGAGAAAGAGAGAAAGAGAGAGAGAATCTGTGATGCTTCTTATTTAGTATCTCCTCATCTAAAGACTCGGGGCTGAATGTGTGAAGTGATCTTCTGAAACATCCTTTGTTGAGATGGAAACTCTGTTTTTAGCACTTGACTTCCAGAGGCTGTTTCTGTTCAACTTAATTATCCCCCTTAAAATGCAACTATACTTGGGTATTTAACATGTTTAGCTTTGAAGTGATAATCAAGAATTGAAGTTGTAAGCCTTTGAAGAGCAGTTGGTTTAATTAATGTAGAACTTGCTTATGAAACAGGTAGCAAGATTAGGCCCATTTCCATGCGGAGTAAAAGACTGCTTGGTGACTCTGTTGCTTCAACTGGATCGCCATAGAGGACTCATTTTGCTAAACTTTCAACATGGTCTTATTTTCAGCCTTGCAGAATGGCCAGAGTTGCAGGATCTCCTCCGATCTGGATCATGTTGAAAGCCTTTGCCTTTCTTGAGGATGGCTTAATATGGTGGACTTTAGCAGTGGAACTTCAAAGGCAGATTTAAATAATAGGATTGCAAATTTCAATTGAAAGTTAGAAAACAGTAACAGAGCAATGGACCATTTTTTCCCCATACTGGTTCACTTGTGCATGCGCAGAAGCATCTGGGCAGGTGCCGGAGCCTCTCGCCGCCGCCACTACCAGTTCGCCCAATCTGGGCCGAACCAGGAAAAACCCACCTCTGCAATGGACACTGGACAGTGGAATCAATTATCCAGATAGATGATAGATTCTCCATCACTCTTTGAGCAGAGGATCTGTCATTCTATCCCTCACTGAGGAGTCAATCAGAATAGAGCTGCAAGGGACTTGGAGGTCTTCTAGTGCTGAAGCAGAAGATTCTACCATTTCAGACAGGTGGCTGCCTAGTTTTTTCTTTAAAGTCTTTTCTTTAACAACCCCCCCCCCCCGTGATGAAGCACCCACAACTTCTGAATGCAAGCTGTTCCATTGGTTAATTGTCCTCACTGTTACGAAGCTTCTACTTAATTCCTGGTTGCTTCTGTCCTTGATTAGTTTCCATCCATTGTTCCTTGTCTTGCCTTCTGGTGTTTTCGGAAATAAATTGACCCTCTCTTCTTTGTGGCAGCCCCATAAATGCTGGAATACTGCTATGACGTGACCCCTAGTCCTTATCTTGAGACTGGCTGAAAACAACAGTCTCATCTCGTTCTATGATTCCGTTTACTTGAAGTGTTGCAATGCCTGTAAGACATTCTAATAATGATGTGGTTGGTGGCATGTAAAATATGGATGGAAACTTTAGCTATTTGTTGTCTGTTCTGTAACCAGGTCAGGTTTTCAGATCAGTTACTTATATCAGAGCCAGTAAGCAGTCTAGAGTTCATTCAGGAGTTCAAACAAAGGGTCGAACTGTAAGCAGACTCTAAAGCTAGGCCAAAGGTCAACACCAGTGTATCAGCAGCTAGGATGCTCAACTGAAGATCTGAAGAGAAGCTTTTGCAGAGTTCCCACTGATGAGTAAGCCTTTACTCTCACGCCGATCTGTTTCTCAAGAGGGCATTCCTTTGAAGTTCTTGGTGCTCTCTGAGCTCGGTGGCTTTGCAGGCTTCAATCTGGTCGGTCACCAGGGACCAGAGGCTTAATCTTCCAAGCTTTTGGACTCATGCTGGAGCCCATCCTCATCCAGCTGCAGCACAAGTCTGAAAGTTGAGGAGACTAAACTTCTGGTCCCTATGACTGACCCAGATTGGATCCTTCAACATTATCTTGGGACATGTATGTTTGCCTTCATTAGTAGTTTTCTTGTAGATGTTTCATTACCAAACTAGGTAACACTGCAGAGCGTGCCTAGCAATTACCATCTCATTTGCTGCCCATCATCCCATTGATTTTATCCCCACAAAAGAGCTCTGTCTCAGGAAACAAAGATGAAGGATCTCCTCTGAGTAAATAGGAGCTTGCCTACTCCAATTAGGGGGTCATAGTGAAGGTATATCCGTCTAATGTTCCTCCAAAGAGAAATCCTTTGAGGTAAGAGGAGACTATGCTGCTCAAACCTTCCTATGGTTTACTTCTAAACAAGTCTTCTTCTGCAAATCAATAGATAGATATCAGTAGCACTTAGACCCGTGATGCCGAACCTATGGCACACAGCACCCTCTCTGTGAGCACGCGAACCATCGCCCCAGTTCAGTTCTGCCATGCATGCCTCCCACCAGCCAGCTGGTCTTTGGGTCTGCCACCCATGTGTGGGGGTGTGGTGCATGCAGGGGTGCACATGGATGTACAAGTGATAGCGTGCTGCAGGGGGGGTGCGGGGGTGCATGCGCATGCACTGGGGTACATGTGGGGGTGCACACACATTGCCTTTTGGGGGTTCAGGTGTGCATGTGCATATTCGCACGCTTGCGCGCATGCCTTGGATACTCAGTCCAGAAAAGGTTAGCCATCACTGACTTAGACACTGCTTCACAGTGCTTTACAGCCCGCTCTAAGCGGTTTTACGGTGTCACCATATTGTCCTCAACACTTTGAGTCCTCTTTTTAATGATCTTGGAAGGATGGAAGGCTGCGTCAACCTTGAGCCGGTGAGAATCAAACTGCTGGCAATCAGCAAAATTAGCCTGCAGTACTGCATTCTAACAACTGTGCCACTACGGTAGATAGGTAGGTAGGTAGGTAGGTAGGTAGTAGGTAGGTAGGTATTCATTGTATTAATTGGCATACCTTTGTAATTTATCTTTGTTTTAAATCTCCTGAATGAACAATAAATTGTCCAATTTTGGGGTTAAAAACAGGAGATGAAGAAAACAAACGATTTAGATTGGAATGACTTCCATAAAATGGACCCTCTTGTTCCAAGACAGCTAGTCTATTATTGCTGCTGAGTATATTATGAGATACCAGGAGAGAAAAGTTCCAAATAAATGTGGGAAAGATGATTCCCTTTGAGCTCTCTTCCTGAGGGGGTTTCCCTCCAGACTCATTGCGTACACAGGAATCTAAGTCACTGCGGGAAAACAGATGCATTCTACCGCTTCCCAGCTGACTCATGGCCGTCACTGAGCCATGTCATGCCTTCATTTTAACAAGGGAATGGAAATGAAAAAAAAGGGAAGGGGGTAGTAATTTTCAAGAACTGTCTGTTTGCCCCATTCCTCAAAAAGTAAACATCCCTGAAGTAGGCTTGTGAGTAATAGAAGATAGTTGAATCAGACAAGTCAAGCCAAATTCCACATCAGATCTCAACATTGAAGGCTGAGCGTAGTGCTTTGTCATCCATGTTTCCTGTTATTGCTCCTTGATTTGAAAGGTCACCAATAAAATTCAACATTAGAGCCTGGCTGACGAGCAATGAGGTCTTGGCACAAATTGGCCAAAAAGCTTTTGTCTGCTTCTAAGTTGACTTAGGGGACGCGGTGGCTCAGTGGCTAAGACGCTGAGCTTGTCGATCAGAAAGGTCGGCAGTTTGGCGGTTCGACTCCCTAGAGCCGTGTAACGGAGTGAGTTCCCATTGCCTCAGCTTCTGCCAACCTAGCAGTTCGAAAACATGTAAAAATGCAAGTAGAAAAATAGGAACCACCTTTGGTGGGAAGGTAACAGCATTCCATGTGCCTTCGGCATTTAGTTATGCTGGCCACATGACCGCGGAGACGTCTTCGGACAGCGCTGGCTCTTCAGCTTTGAAACGGAGATGAACACCGCCCCCTAGAGTTGGGAACGACTAGCACATATGTGCAAGGGGAACTTTTACCTTACCTTAAGTTGACTTCGTCAAAGGCCCCAATTTTCAAAGGGCCACCCAAGAAATATGGAAGAATGTCCCTGATCAATTATTCCTGAATTCCTACTGCTCTGTCTGGTAGCAGAATTCATGCAGTTGACTTTCTTGTTACCTTACAGGTAATGTATGAAGAGGCCAGATGAGATTGGGTAGAATTGGTTTTTTTTTTACCTTTATCACTAATTACTTTTACTCTTAAATCTGGGAGGGGGTGTAGATACTGTTACTATAATAAAATAGAATTCTAATATTTCTTGTGATGTCTATTTCTTCGGGTGGCCTGCCTTGAAGGGCTAACATGGAGTTCCTTGCTCGTGCATGTATTTATTTTAAGAATATACAGGGCACTTCTGTTCCATTTGCAATGCAAAATATTCTCAAAACCGTAAATCTTCAGAAAGTCTCTAGCAGCCAACAACTGTTTTAGTAGGGGCTCCCTGATGAGATGATCAGAAATAGTTGCCACATTTTTTTGAAAAGGGACTGGCTGATGGACCATAACCAACTCTTTCTAAGATGCAGCTGTACCTGGGTGACCCCTGCTGCTTACAGACCTTGGGGCTCCCGAGGCTGCGTATGCGATCTGATTTGTCTAAAATATGATTTTAATTTAAAAAAGAGAGCGAAATGATAGCACACCGTAAAGCAGATTGCCAGCCTGAAGCACAATTCATTTCCAGGAATGTTTCTGGGCCCCACATATATAATAAAATGGTTATAAAGTAATGAGCAACCATGGCGCAGCCATTTATCTCTTTCATAATTTCAGGCTTGTCCACAAGCCCCAACGAGGTTATGATCTTAAGATCTTGTCTTAAGATACGCTTTTTATTAAATCAAGGTTGCCGTTCAAGAGTTAGTGCTTGTCCTCCAGACTTCCCAAATATGCATTCTGCAGTGTACGTAACATCTCTACAATAGAGTAGGATTCTTTTGAAAATGGAGAAGTACCATATTTTTCAGAGTATAAGACACACCTTCTTCCCCCCAAAAAAGAGGGTGAAATTCTGTATGCATCTTATACACTGAATACAGCAAATTTAGTCTCCCAAAACCCCGCCCCCTTAGCAAAAATGGACATGCAGATGGTTTGGGAGGCCTGCAAAGTGCTCCTGGGGGCTGGGGAGGAAAAAAAATGAGCTGTTTTTGCTTGTTTTTGCCCCCCATCAGCTTCCAGGAGCATTCTACAAGAATCCCAAAGCCTATGTATGCCCTGTTTTTTTTTGTTGTTGTTGCAAAAAGCGCCTGTTTTTGCAAAAAGTGGGCCTTTTTTGCTCGTCCCAGCCCCCAGGAGCATTTTGCAGGCCTCTCAAACACTCTGCATACCCCATTTTTTAAAACAAAAAATAAAAAACGAGGCGTGCAGAGGGTTTGGGAGGCTTGCAGAGTGCAAACACATATTATTTTTTTTTAGTTTACCTCTTCAAAATCTTGGTGCATCTTATACTCCAAAAAATACGGTAACTGTCAGATGCAGAAAAAGTTCTCTGAAGATAAAAAAGTGGGCAATTCATTGAGGATAGATAGGATTCCGACGGTATTAGGGAAATTGTTAAGTATTTTTCACCTTGATCAGATTTGCTGATCCAATTGATTACATCCCATCACTTTATCTTCTGTTTCAATATCTACAGAAAGATCTTTCAGTTGTGGACTTAGAACATTTCCCCAGCTACTTAAAATTATCCTCTGGTGGCCGGCTGTGATATGAGGACCAATGTCACAAAACATAACAAAAACTTCTAGGAGATCAGTTTGGCATCTCTGCTCTAATTATCCAGAGTTGTGAGCAGAGGTGGGCTACTCTTACCTTAACAATCGGTTCACTGGTTGTGAGAGTGCGCACACTCATTTCCCTCACACGGGCCACTTTAGGGTGGAAACAGAGCTTCAAATATGCAGCTAATCAACTTAGGCAGCTCCAGTGAGTACAGCAGCTGCGGCGCGGAACTTAGCTGGCCAGCATGGGTCGGGGGAACGAGCCAGAAAGTTAATTATAAATGGAAAGGATAGTGCAAGGGGCAGGCCCAGCCAGTGATCACAACTATTGGTTCACCCGAACCGGTCCGACCAGGCAGCAACAGCCCACCACTGGTTGATTGATTGATTGATTGATTACATTTATATGCCGCCCTTTTCCCCGAAGGGGACTCAGGGCGGTTCACAATTCAATCAGGGAAGGAGGTACAGACAGGGGGATAAAAAAGACGAGACATAACAATACAAAATTTAAAAACACACAACAACCATACCATTCGAGAAGGGGGGCAAAAACTCTTTAGCCCCAGGCCTGTCGGAACAGCCAGGTTTTAAGGGCTTTGCGGAAGGCCTGGAGGGTGGTGAGGGTTCGAATCTCCACGGGTTGTGAGGGAGAGAAGCGGTTCTAAAGATGGATAGACACACAGATAGAAAGACAGACAGATCTGAGTCCTAGGGTACCTGGATATGAAAGCAGATACTTAAATTACATCTCCTGTTCTTGATCTGAACTGCATCCATGACATGGACCAGCAGCACAGAAAAGCATCTCTCTCTCTGCTGCCATCTTCTGACTGTCCAGAATTTGCCCAGATGTAGGAGCCCTAGAGATGCCTCCTCATTCAGCTGGAACCTGAATTAAGTAGAGCAGGAGATCTATTTCTCAGTTCTAAAATAAGTCTCAGTTTTAAAATAAGTCTCTCTTACTCAGGCCCAACTAGTTCATGGTGCTAGTAACCTCTACACAAAGTACCGTACTCGTAACAATGCAGGGAGTCAGAAGGTAGATTATCCAACTAAACAAAACGGCACTAAAAGTGAATTAAAAAAAAACATCCTGATACTTCTGTCTATTCTTTCCCTATCAAATTTACTTTTCTCTTGGGGTTTTGAAGCAAAGGGCCTGATCTCATTCAGAAAACCTTTTAGCTGCTTTTAGAAATTACAGCCCACCAGACAGAGGGTAAAAAAAAACAACCCAGATGGTCATTTTCAGTCCAAATTCTCCCAAGCCCAAGGACAGTGGGCTTTAAGTATTATAAAATATTTAGAGTAATCATCCACCCTGCAGCAATCAAAAATGATTAGACTAGTTGAAAATTCTGGAAATTAATTATCTTGGTATCTGGAGGCTTCATAGGATATAGAAAGCTAGTCTGATCCAGAATATTTTTTTTTTAATATATTGCCTTGCAACACAGCGGTAATTAGCCTTTATTTGTTCTAAAGAGGCCATTGGACTATCATTGCATGCATTTATATTATAACCTGTCCAACAGTCAAATTAAGCTGAAAATAATCTTTCCTCCAAGATTAAGGTCAGGTATACTTTAGCAGTTAGAACAAGAAGTGATACCACTCTAGTATCTTTCTTTTGGCTTTCTCATTAAGTGGTTTTTTTCCTGGCAAACTGAGCAATGCATTGTGGTATCATCAGAATGGAATAAGGAAGACACTGCAGTGATTTTTTTTTCTTCCTTGCCTGTTAAAATCTAGGAAGCTGTTAGAAGATGAATTGGTGTTTAAAATTCCTGATGTTGTTGGGTTTGATTTGTTTAAAGCATGAAGATGTTTTCAGAATAGGTCCTTCATTCAGGTCCAAATAGCCTCATTATGGTAGACATAAGGTCCCATCTTCTATATTTTCAAAACTTATTGTGTATTTTTTTTTAAAAAAAATACTCACTAGGACATTATTGTGCATCTCTTCCCCACATATCTAAATATTCTTCCTAAAGAATCCTATGGACTTTCTATTACACTTAGAAACCTGAATATTTACCGTATTTTTCAGAGTATAAGACACACCTTTTTCCCTCAAAAAAGAGGGTGAAAATCTGAGTGCATCTTATACACTGAATACAGCATTTTTGGCCTCTTGAAACCCCTCCTCCTTTGCAAAAATGGCCGTGCATAGCCTTTGGGAGGCTTCCAGAGTGTTCCTAGGAGCTGGGGAGAGCAAAAAATGGACCGTTTTTTAGCTTGGTTTTGCCCCAGCCCCCAGGAACACTCTAGAAGCCTCCTAAAGGCTATGCATGCCCTTTTTTGACAAAAAAAATGGGCCTATTTTTGTGAAAAATGAGCCATTTTTGGGAGGTCTGTAGAGTGTAAAAACTTTTTAAAAAATTTGCCTCTTCAAAATCTTGGTGCGTCTTATACTCCGGTGCATCTTATATTCTGAAAAATATGGTAGATGGGGATTTTAGTTGGGCCAGCCTGAAACTATGATGGAACTGATGAGATAAACACTTTATCCCTTCATTATTTTGGTCCTCTGGTATGTCAGAGGGTCTGTTCTCGGTATTTGGCAGATTCCATGCTTAGCTCAATTACTTTTAATTAAAAATCACATGTAAAAATACCTTGCTGTAAAGCCAAGTCCCAAGCCTCTTGTCCCTTTTAAAGTCTCAAGAGTGCTTCTCGATTCTTCATTTGCTATACTGTGGAAACATTCTTATGAAATAAAATGATAAAGGAGTTTGCAACCCAATACTTGATCTTCCCAGCATAGGACAAGGTCAAAAGAAGAGGCAAGGAGCATGCAAGAAAACTAAAGCAGGTGCTTAGGAATATTCTTATTTGTTTGCCTTCTGGTCAATCCCATTTACAACGCCTGGTAATTTCTGAAAATGCCCGTAAAGTGCTTTCAGAATCTACCCAAAAAAATATGAATATCTCTGTTCGGCCAGATGGTTGAGTATTGGTGTGCCACCCATAAAACCTTGATGATAATTGCCTCATTAGTTTTTATTTAAAAGGCTGAAACGAGAGAGCTTACTAGCCGGTTTAGGAAAACTCAATTGAATTTAGTAACACTTCACCCAGACTTAATTTCAAACGGGCAAGCTGTTGATCACAGCTGAATTTGCTTAATATATTCCTGTTTGAAAACTTGCAAGAGAAAGTGCTTACCGTCAAGTCGCATACTCTCCTACACCTGGTCTTGAGGCAGCCCCAGATGTGAGACTTTAGGTTTGTTGTAGAAGATCCAGAAGTTGCTCTGTTCAAGCAAGGAACTCGCATACGTAACTGCCCAGATTAGAAAGAAGTAACCTAGATATTGCTTTTCTTGCTTGAACTTTGTGCTTAACTCTTGAGGTTGCTCTAGTCCTTTGTTGAATGTTAAATTCCCCACCTCTGCCTTTTTTTTTTATGAGTATGCTTTGTGGCTTGGTGCTTCTTTTATCTATAAAACCCTTTACTATCATTCTGCTGATAGTAGCAGTAGTAGTTCAAGAATTTATAAAGCGCCCTAAGATTTTCATAACCACACAGATGGGCTTATCTTTGCTTCAGTTGGAACCCACACAAAGTAATTTAGTTACGCAAATATCTATGCAAACGTGTTCACGGGACGTTTGGCAAGATGGTGCGTGCAAGTCAGCAAAACGGGCTTGTAAATGAAGCTGGCGTGTTGGTGTATCCAATTATCAACCTTGCACAAACGGTTGCAACTCCCAAGCGGCCCATATTAACTACAAAATGGATTTATATGAGGAGTGTACAATTTGTCTGGGATGGGAATTAAGGACACTGTTAAGCTCCAGAATAGCATGTGGGTCACCACAGTCCAAAAATGAGCATGAACAAGGACATAGAAGTATGATGTACTATGACGTGCTATAACATGGTACAGTATATGATACCATCCATAGAGTTGAGAAAGGATTTGGTAGATTTTTTAATTTTTGTTTAAGGGTGGTGCTTCCCCTTGATTCCTCTCAACTATCAGGATTAGGGTTGGGTTTAAGGCAGTACTAGAATTTATAATCTCCCAGTTTCTAGTTTTGTGCCTTTAACCATTATTCCAACCTGGCTTTCAGAATTTTGAATAGACAGCTTTATATTTAGTAGGGCTACTTGTGCTTATTCTATAAATAAGCCAAAATAACTCGAACTGAAAATGTGGGAGAAGAGGGACTCATATTAGAATCAATAAATTGTTTGTAGTTTTACTTTTAGACAAATTAATTACATTTCCTGCATTAAGGTTCCAGTTCATTGAAAATTGTATTTTTAAGCAAAATTCTTTACACTGCACCACACATTGTTATCTAAACATGTTTGTTCTTTAAAATATGGGTATGTATGTATGTACATTCAGTTTTCCCTGTCAAGATTGCCCAAAGATAATTTCTGTGGTCATGTGGCCAGCATGGCTATAGGCCAAAAGCACTCAAATGCTATTACCTTCTCACCAAAGTGGTACCTATTAATCTACTTGCATTTGCATGCTTTCAAACTACTAGGTGGGTAGGAGCTGGAGCAAGGAACGGGAGCTCACCCCGTTGCATAGCACTCGGGTCTCAAACTCGGGCTATCAGTTCCCCAGCTGGCAAGTTAGTGTCTAACCACTGAGTCATCACAACACACATACAGTACATACACAATCTTAATTTTAATTCTAGAAATTTTGAAAGATGTTATCTCCCATTTTCCTTTTATTTTGTGTCTCTAGGGATTCAGATTTGTTCTTACTTGATACTCGTACAATTTGGGCTGAAGAAGAAGGTTGGCTGGTATTTGACATTACAGCAACTAGTAATCATTGGGTGGTAAATCCACAGCACAATCTTGGCATGCAGCTATCAGTGGAGAGTATAGATGGTGAGTATCAGAAAATAACATTTTGGCAAATCTTTTACAATTTGTGCTTGGGGTAATGACCAGTTGTATTTAGAGATGGTGTCACTTTCATGTGTCCCCTGGTAGAGAGGATCGTTGTTTATTCAAAGGTATCCTCTGTTGTAAGGCTGCCTGACATATATCTGGATGAAGATTCATTAAAAGGAAGGCAAGGTCCTTGGTTGGTTATTGTCTTCTTCACTGATTTAGCTTCAATTATTCTCCTTTATCTCTCCCAAAATGGTTTTCAAACCTTGGTTTAGACCAGTGGTAGTCAACCTGGTCCCTACCACCCACTAGTGGGCGTTCCAGCTTTCATGGTGGGCGGTAGGAGTTTGCTGTAACTCTGCTTTATAAATTTTATAAAGTAAAGTTACTTCCCTACTTTATAAATCACCATTACTGTGGAACCGGTGGGCGGTTAGAAAATTTACTACTAACAGAGATACAAAAGTGGGCGGTAGGTATAAAAAGGTTGACTATCCCTGGTTTAGACTTTCCATTGGCTCTCCAAAGTTTATTACATGCACCTGGAAGTCCTCTTAGATCAAGTCATTTCTTGTTTTGTTTTTGCTTCTGGTGATACAAAGAAACTACCAGAATCTGACATCTTCCTTCTTAGACTGAATGAAGACTAAGAAGAACAAGCTAAATTTGTTAATGTAAGAAACGTACATGGTGGCATTGGCTTGAGTCTTATGACTATTTCATTTGCTCCATGGAGGTTTGAGTCTAGATGGGATGGTTTGGAAGGCATTTTGAACTAAAACGTAAGCTCGCATTCAGCAGGAACTAGACAACTCATGACCTATTTGATCATCATTTCAGAGATATTTTCTTACTTAAACAGGGAAACAGAATGACCAAGGGCAGAAAATCAGTGAGAGTGGAAATGACTTCCTGCTAGCTTGGTCATAGTTGACTACCTTTGACAGCCATTAGTGGGATTGATCTACCCAGTCTCCAGAAAGCTAGCATGGGAATGGTCTATTGAACTTCTGGATGGCTGTATGTCAGCACTGAAGTTACCATGATTTTTCCAAATTTCAATTCTATGGGATTTTGGACACATTGCTAAAATAGCCCAGTTGAGTTGAATTGGTTCAAAATTTGTCGCCCTATAACACACTGTTTTACCCAGGTTAGGTTATAGAAATAGTATATAGATCATAATTTCTGTTCTTTGATAGTTAAATCCAATAATGGTAGATGGAAAGAAGGAAGGAACAATGGTGGAAGGAAGGAAAATAAAGAAAGAAAGAAGAGAAAGAAAGAAAAGAGAGAGGGGAAGAAGGAAATTTTAGTGGATTTTTGTTTATTCTTAGAAAGTTTAGTTAAATGAAGCAATGCAAGAAAGGCTAAAGTAATCCATTAGCCTCAGGCATTCTGTTATCTTCTAAGTCAACGAATGCTTTCCTTCCTGACATTATATGGGAGCAATAGCTGACTTTTATAAAGTTAACTCGATTTCTTACATACTCGTTCATATCCTGTTTGTCTCATTATGGTGGCAAGTTGAAGAAAACTCGTGTGCAGCTTGATTCTAGACATACAGTACATGCTTGGCAATAAATCCTGCGCAATTTATTGGCCTCCATAGCTAAGGAAATGTTCAATGAATGTAGATTCTGAGCCATAACTAGTTTAAAGCATATTTGCATCTTTTCATCTGAATGAAGGGTATTACTTTAAAATTAATACAACTATATTCTTCTCTAAAATCTTTGAGAGAACCCATCAGAGTGACTGCAAAGGAACTCCCACTATAATGAGTTAGAACCCAAGATAGGGAGTTACTACACATAGGAATAAGAGCTCTTTTTTTAATTACTTAAAACAGGATTCCCCAACCCCTGGGCCACAGCCCACTACCAGGCCGTCGCCTAGTCGAATCAGGCTGCATGAGAGGTGGGCTGGTGCGCATGTACACATGCAGCTACACTTGCACCAGTGGCAGCTTGGTATGCAGGCATGTGCGCCAGCCCATTGCTTGTGCGGCCCAGTTTCCCTCTCCCCTCACAACCAAGCACTAAGCTGCGATGGTTTGACTTAAAAGATTTATTAAATTAAATTAAATCTATTTCTTAAATTATCTATAAAATACTGTTTCCACAAAGAAAACAGCGGCTACTCAATCCTTTGTCAAATTTTCCAAATCTTTACTTCCAGTATTTCAAAATGAATTACTGAACAACTTAATAGATTAAATATTATTGATATTATAAGCATTGTTGACTAAATGAGTATGCTAGGTAGCTAAAAAATTGCCACATTTCTGGTGACCACCACATGCCTTAGAAATCCATTGGATGCTGGCATTATTTGGAAGTAGTATGAATAAATTTCCTCTGAAAAATCAGTCTGTTCTCTGGTCTTCTATCCTGGTCAGTTAAATGATGGTGGCATTTTGGAAGTATCTCACGAAGTGTTGATAGGATCCCTCGCACTATTAACTTGGCGGCTAGATCTCTAAAGCATTTAGAGCATTCATGTATCCTGTCCCACCTTTGCTTGCCTAACTACTAAGATGGACTTAAGAGGTCTGTCTGATTTTCAACAAATCTTAAGTCCCTCAATACACTCCAGTTTCACCAATCTCTAGAATACTAATCTAGAGGCCTAGACAGGAGTCTAATCTAGCTTCCAAACTGAGGTTGTTTCACAAACAGAAGCCATCACAGATCTCCAGGCGTCAACTTTCCTTCCCCAAAATGGACCGCCATTAGCCGCGTCTTTTGCGATGCTTATATTGGACAGATCCCAATAATACTTGTAGCTGAGCCCCAAAGGGCCTCATAGGATGCAACCTGCAGTGTGAATTGTACCCAGAAATATATTTGTAACATATGGCAGGACCATTAATGTAGGTGCATTCACCAGCAAATGGGGCGCTATATTCTGAGCCAACTGCAGTGTTAAAGTGGCTTTCAAAGTAGCCCCATGTAAAGATTGTTTTAATAGTTCTCAAAAACATCTTTGTTTACGTAAGACTAAAAAAAATGATTGTGATGTCTTTGAATAAGAAAATGTTTCTATTTACCATGTTGCTCTGAAAATAAGACAGGGTCTTATTTTGTTTTGACCTCTCCCCTTCCCCTGAAATAAGAACTTGGCCTTATTTTCGGGGAGGTCTTATTATTTTTGAGATGCAGGAGGCGGCAAGCGTGGTCACCTTATGGCTGCTGTTGTGTTGCAATATTTTCGGGGAGGATTTTTATTTCAGGAAAGGGCTTATTTTTTTCAGGGGAGAGCACATGCACTCAAAAGCCTGATTGGGCTTATTATCTGGAGAGGTCTTATTTTCGCAGAAAGAGGGTATCTCTCAAATGGATGTTTTCTGGAAACACACCAGCTTCTATTTTAGGACACTTTTATTTTAAGCTAATAACTTTCCAAGGAGAATTTAGTGTTCTGTTGGACTTCATTTTATGGCTCTTTAAAAAAGAAAAGAAAGTAGGAGCACATTAAATTATAAATGGTTGAACTCAAGAAACTTCCCCCACCCCCCACATATTCATTTTTTTTTAAATAAACCAAAGAGTAGGAGAACTTAATATTGAAGTAGAACTGGAGTAACATAGCTTTCAATAGAGGTAATTGCTCCAGGAATGGCAGATTTCAAAATGGAAAATGTTTTTTTTAAAATTGAGCCATTTCTTGCATGAAACGTCTTGCATTAATTTCCATGTCTAATAGCAATGGCACTTAGACTTATATACCGTTCCATAGTGCTTTACAGCACACTCTCAGTGGTTTACAATGTCAGCATATTGCCCCCAAGAATCTGGGTCCTCATTTTGCCAACCTTGGAAGGGTGGAAGGCTTAGTCAACCTTGGTCCCCATCTGTATCGAATTCCTAGCTGTGGGCAGAGTTAGTCAGCAGTATTGTGTTCTTGAGAGGAAAGCTATGGCAAATCTAGACAGCATACTAAAAAGCAGAGACATTACCCTGCCAAAAAAAGTGTGTATGGTCAAGGCTACGGTTCTCCCAGTTGCAATGTATGGCTGTGAAAGTTGGACCATAAGAAAGGCTGAGCGCCAAAGAATGGAGGCCTTTGAACTCTGGTGCTGGAGAAGACTCCTGCGAGTCCCTTGGACTGCAAGGTGATCAAACCAGGCAGTCCTAGAGGAGATCAACCCTGACTGCTCTTTAGAAGGCCAGATCCTGAAGATAAAACTCAAATACTTTGGCCACCTAATGAGAAGGAAGGACTCACTGGAGAAGAGCCTAATGCTGGGAAAGATGGAGGGCAAAAGAAGAATGGGACAACAGAGAATGAGGTGGCTGGATGGAGTCACTGAAGCAGTAGGCATGAGATTAAATGGGCTCCAGAGGATGGTGAAGGACAGGAAGGCCTAGAGGAATGTTGTCTGTGGGGTCACGATGGGTCAGACACGACTTTGCAACTAACAACAACAATTATATTCTAACCACTGTGTCACCATGCATGTTCTACCTTCCTGCACATTGGAGCCTTTCATTATTATTGGAATAACTGGGAAATAGGCAACATTCATCTGCGAAACTGATTTGCCTCATCTGCATCTCTTCTCTTCTTTCCCTTTCCACTTAGGACAAAGCATCAATCCCAAATTTGCTGGTCTCATTGGAAGGCATGGTCCACAGAACAAGCAGCCATTTACGGTGGCCTTTTTCAAAGCCACCGAAGTGCATCTCCGAAGTATCCGTTCTGCAGGAGGTAAACAGCGGAACCAAAACCGTTCAAAGGCACCTAAAAATCAAGAAGCCTTTCGAGTGTCAAATCTTGGAGGTACGCAAACATTAGGTTTGTGATTTCCATACAATTAATCTTGGGGATTAAGTTAAGAAAATGAAGTTGTTTCTGGTAGTTTTGTCTCCTTCCTAAATTGTTTTTATCTTAGCTGACAAGAAACGAAATAATGGGCATTGCTTTCTCTGCTGTGAATATTCTTAGATGTTGAGAGGTTTGTAAAAATGCTTCTCTGCAACCAACTAGTTATCGAACACAATGAAGTGCAGTCTGGGGTGGGATTCAGCCGGTTCAGACCAGTTCAGGCAAACTGGTAGCTCCGACAATCAGCTGAGAGTGAACCGCTTCATTCCGACGATCAGGTTGGCCCACATGCACGCCCTTGGGCTTTACTTACCTATATCCTCTCAGCTGATGAGCGTGGCAGAGCGGATTGCCATGCCTCAGCTGTGTTACTCCCCAAGAATTAACGTAGAAGGTAAGTTCTGGCAAAACTCTGCAGGCGTGTGCAGTGCACGTTAGGCGCAGGTGGGCACGAAACATGCAATCACCGAACCGGCAGGATCCCACCACTGATTGCAGTGCACAGTTGGAGTGTATAAAACTTTCTTAGGTCAAAACAGCCGTTTTGAGCATTCTAAATCTGAAACAAAATAGCCCTTTGAATTCAGGACAAAATAAGGTTTTTGCTATGAGTGTTCACTCTAGAAAAGAAAAAGTGTTTTGCTCCCAATGTTTCATCTGGAGATCACTTTCTTATAGCTAAGAACTACATCCTGGGCTTCTCAGGCATGATACTTGGAAAAGTAGACCAAGGGGCTGAATTTTATTGTCACACAGTATTGCAGCCATAATAAAGACAGGAGTCTCCAACTTTAGCAACTTTAACATTTGTGGACTTCAACTTCCAGAATTCCCCAGCCAACATTTCTGGCTGAGGAATTCTGGGAGTTGAAGTCCACATGTCCTCAAGTTGCCAAGGTTGAAGGCCCCTGATATAGACAATGTCTGTATTATGGAGAGAAAGCTATAGAACCGTGTTGGCGAACCTATGGCATGCGTGGCAGAGGTGGCACGCACAGCCCTCTCTGTGGGCACATGTGCCGTCGCCAGCAGCTGTTCTGGTTTCCGGCGCACACATGAATGGCAGCCAGCTGGTCTTCACGAGGGCCGAAGCACCAGAAAATGGCCTGAAAATGGCAGTTTATCAGGCTGTTTCTGGGCTGTTTTCCAGGCCGTATTTGGGCCTAAAATGCCCCCAAAATCTGCTGTAAAACAGGCCAGAAAATGCCCAAAAAGCAGGCATGCCCACACTGGCCAGCTGGTCTTTGGCTTTCCGGCGCTTTGTTGCGCGCAGTAACTTGTGGAGGCGGTATGCCCCAGTATGGGAGTACTGGAGCCAGCCCGTAGCACCGGATACCGTTGTGGTTCGGTGCTCCGGAGGGCCCACCCACCCGTCCTCACTTCTTACCATACTTTTACATCTTCAGCACTTCTGCGTAAAGCGCCTGCGCAACGCTCCACTGAGCAGCTGCAGCATCGTGGAGGCTTGCAGAAGTGCCAAGATGCATACACATGCTGTGCGCGTGTCCACGTGGACGCCGGCAAGCCTGTTCCAACCATACCGGTTGGAACGGAATCCGCAACGCACCACTGATATGTACCCAGTCACACATTAAAGCAGTGTTTCTCAATCTCGGCAAATTGAAGATGTCTGGTTGAGAAACACTGCATTAAAGGTACCTTACCAGTTTTGGTTTTTAGTGCATGGCAGTTTTATGATTGACCAGCATCACATTTTTGTGCTTAGGAGGGAGGGAGGGAGGGAGGGAGGGAGGAAGGAAGGAAGGAAGGAAGGAAGGAAGGAAGGAAGTTATTGTATTTAGGAATTGCACTGTGCTACAGTGTAGACATGGTATGCTTTCTGAAATTTTCTTCAAATGCTTTACCTTTCTACTACATCTGTTGTTTAAACGTTTATAGAATTCAGATCAATATATTAATGTGTTGGAATAATATTAAGGGACCATTAAAATGTAGGTTTTATGGATTTTTGGTGTCTTTTTTCTCTCTTATTTATTTATTTATACCCCACTTTTATTATTTTTGTAAATAACTCAAGATGGTGAACATACCTAATACTCCTTTCTCCTCCTATTTTCTCCCCAACAGTAACCAGTGGGGCGGGGTAGGCTGAGAGATACATAAATCCTTCTAGGGTTGCATGGAATTTTATTACACTGTTTATAGATATGTTCGTTGTTTTAGAAAAATATTTCAAAAAATCATGTGTGAATGTAACTACATTCCCTCTGCCAGTCTATGCATTATTAATATTATTAATAAAATTGTCAGACTGATTGCTACAAGATAGTTAATCTAACTTTGCTTTGCCTTCTTTTTCTGCCCAATGCTCTCCAACTCAGAAAACAGCAGCAATGATCAGAGGCAAGCTTGCAAGAAACATGAACTCTATGTCAGTTTCAGGGATCTTGGATGGCAGGTAATGCTACTTTTATTTTACTTGGAATTAGAGATCCCCATTGTGCTTTAAGTCTACTTATTCTCAAGTGTGTAATGTCACTTCCTTTTCCTATTATGTCCACTTGTAGAAAAGTAAAAGCCAAACCTGTTTTGGCAGATAAGAACATGCAGGTCTCCATGTTGCTTGCAAATAATTCCAGGGCAAGCATTATTTCCTTATACCCCATTTCCCCAAAAATAAGCCCTAGCTTTTTTTGTGTGTGTAATATTAGCCCTATCCCCAAAATAAACCCTACTTCAGAGCCTATGCAGCCAGCTTTCTGGCCGCCCATTTTGTCTGGTTGCTCGTGAGGCTGCAGCCATGAGACAAGGTGGTGTGGTGGAGGAGCTGCTCCACATACCCCGTAGTGGCTTACCTCAGGGTCCCTGCAACCAGACCACCCATAACCCGACTCCTGTCTCACAGCGGCAGCACCAGCAACCATATGCAGCAGGAGCCCATGGGGCCGGCAGCTCACTTCTTCTGCTTGCTCACAGCCACAATAGAGCAGGAAGCCAGGTAGTGTGTTGGGGCCGGGGCCGCGAGGCGAGGCAGGTGTAAGCCACTAACCCAGTGCAGGGCATGTGGGGCATCTCCACTGCCGAGATGGCGCAGTGGTTAGAGTGCAGTACTGCAGGCCACTTCAGCTGACAGTTCAGCGGTTCAAATCTCACCGGCTCAAGGTTGACTCAGCCTTCCATCCTTCCGAGGTGGGTGAAATGAGGACCCAGTCAGCGATATCCTGACTCTGTAAACCGCTTAGAGAGGGCTGAAAGCCCTATGAAGCGGTATATAAATCTAACTGCTATTGCTATTGCTGCGTTGCTTGGCATCCTGACACCCACCCCCCTGCAAGCAAGCAAAAGGGGGTGTCCCGTACATGGAGGGGGGAGAATAAAACACCCTCCCCCCAAATAATCCTTAGTGTTTATTTTGGAGGCCCAAAAGAAAATAAGGCCCAGTCTTATTTTTAGGGAAACATGGTAGTAGATTCAGTTCCACTAATTTATTTATCTATTTATTTTTAATTTCTACTGTGTTTCCCCAAAAATAAGGCAGGGTCCTATTTTCTTTTGACCCCCAGAATAAGTGCTTGGCCTTATTTTCGGGGAAGTCTTATTATTTTAGGGTGCAGGAGGCGGCAAGCATAATCACCTCATGGCTGCTGCTGTGTTATAATATTTTTGAGGAGGGCTTGTTTTTGGAGAAGGGCTTATTTCAGTGCATGCGCTCAAAAGCCCGATTGAGCCTATTATCCGGGAAGGTCTTATTTTCAGGAAAACGGGTTATATCAAATTTGAAGATCACCCATCTCCCTAGAAGAGCCACTCTGAGTGGTGTACAATTGTAGCCATGTAAAAACCATGTGTGTTATATTCCAATAGGAGCAGTGGTGGGTTTCAACATTTTTTAGAACCTCTTCTCTAGGTGTGGCCTGCTTTGCGGGAGTGTCTTGCCGGCCATGTGGCCAGGTGGGAGTGTCTTGCCATCCACGTGACCGAGTGGGAGTGGCTTGACAGTCATGTGACTGGATAGGCGTGGCCAATTTGAAAAATGTGGTGAAGCTCACTTAACAACGCTCTTGCTTAGCAACCAAAATGTTGGCTCAGAAACTCTGGCATTTGAAGCAGGCAAGTCTTAGAGCTGTCAAATTACAGGACCCTTGCACCCCTAACCCTTTAGAAAAAAAACCCAGGGGTGTTCAAACTTGACAGCTTTAAGACTTGTGGACTTCAACTCCCAAAATTCTTCCTCCAGTCATACTGGCTCAGAAACTCTGGCATTTGAAGCATGCAAGTCTTAAAGCTGTCAAATTACAAGACCCTTGCACCCCTAACCCTTTAGAAAAAAGCCCTTAGGGGTGTTCAAACTTGACAGCTTTAAGACTTTAAGGTTTAGATAGGCCTCTTAGAGGCGGGCGAGGTGATTGGTGAGCCAGCCAATCAGTGAGCAGTGGGCGGGGCAAGCGTGGTGCAGACAAGCAGAGGGAGGGAGCTGGAACCGGTTCTAAACGGCACAGTAGATTTGTGGAACCTCTTCTATAGAAGAGGTTAGAACTGGCAGGAACCCACCCCTGAATAGGAGTCAGTTTAAACGGGAATGAAATAATTAAAGTTAAAAAGTCAGAGGAAGGGGCCTTCAAGGCACTGAGCAATACCAAAGTTGTGTGTCTATGGAGATTCTCAGTTGGTTTTCCTTGAACAATACCAAAGTTGTGTGTTCCTCTGCGAACTCCAGTCAGCAGAGCCAGGTCTTCAGTTTCCATGCCGTGCCAGGGGGGCTGCCTCGTTTCTGGGGTTGGGGAGAAGTATTCCAAAGGGCAGGAATGATGTGGAAGAAGGCGCACTTCCTGAACCATGCCATAATTTTAAATTTATTTATAAACCAAAAGACTCAGTATTTTTAAAGCAACCTTTAGTGCAGTGTTTCTCAACGTTGGCAACTTGAAGATGCCCGGACTTCAACTCCCAGAATTCCCCAGCCAGCATTCGCTGGCTGGGGAATTCTGGGAGTTGAAGTCCGGACATCTTCAAGTTGCCAACGTTGAGAAACACTGCTTTAGTGGGTAGAGCTGAGAGAAAGAGATTGACTCAAAGTCAACCAGATGGCTCTCATGCCTAAGACGGAACTAGAATTCACAGTCTTCCAGTTTCTAGCTTGGTACCTTAACCACTGATGAGGAATGGATAGAAATCTAATAATAGTTTGGGTTTTTTTAAAGTCATTCTAATCCAATGTTTATTCACCTCAGCAACTTTAAGAGGTGTGGACTTCAACTCCCAGAATTCCCCGTTCAGCATTAGGGGAAGCAATTAAAGTTAACTGCGAATGAGAAACACTGCTTTAGGGGAAATGAAAGAAAATCCACAGCAACCCCATTGGAGTTGATACCCTTTTACTGGGTCTAGGGATAAATTAATGTGCCTGTGGCAGGAAATGAAGGTTAAGCTTTGTTAACCTTCTCTTTGATCTTTAGATGATAGCACAAACCAGAGACATTAATTTAGACCTACATAATCCCTAAACTGTTTTAAGCTAAAGTAAACCTCCACTAACCCCCATACTTTTTACCATCGTTCTTTTATTGCAACTTTTAAAAGGAAAAGGGAAAATAGGGACACAGTGGCTCCGTGGCTAAGACGCTGAGCTTGTCGATCAGAAGGTCCGCAGTTCAGCAGTTCGAATCCCTAGCACCGTGTAACGGAGTGAGCTCCCGTTACTTGTCCCAGCTTCTGCCAACCTAGCAGTTCGAAAGCATGTAAAAATGCAAGTAGAAAAATAGGGACCACCTTTGGTGGGAAGGTAACAGCGTTCTGTGCACCTTCTGCATTTAGTCATGCCGGTCACATGACCACGGAGGTGTCTTCGGAAAGCACTGGCTCTTCGGCTTTGAAACGGAGATGAGCACTGCCCCCTAGAGTCGAGAACGACTAGCACATATGTGCGAGGGGAACATTTACCTTTACAAGGGAAAAAAGAATCTACAGAAATAAATTAAAATAAAAACAATATTATCTAACCAATTCAGTTTTAAATCCCCAATTTAAGTGAATGTCCTATATGTATGCAGATGAATTGCAAGATTTTTTTGCAGGAAAAAAAAGATGTTGTTTAGCTTATTAAGTCCTCTCCATCTCTCTGCCTCACCTAACCCAGGATTGGATCATCGCTCCAGAAGGCTATGCTGCCTATTACTGCGAAGGTGAATGCGCTTTTCCATTGAACTCTTACATGAATGCAACAAATCATGCTATTGTGCAGACACTGGTAAGTTTATCTTAAAGTCTTTTGCAACAGTTCTCTAGTCTGATCAGTGTCATTCCATTAAAAGAGAAATTGCAAGGCAGGTGAACTATATGGATTTCAGGAAAGTAAAATAACCATTAACTACACATTAGCATTTCTTCTATCTTCAATTTGGTAATTTGTTCTGGTACCAGGGTGGACGGTATTTGGTGAACTGTATGGAATCCTTGGTGCTCTCTGAGCTTGGTGTTCCATTACCAAACTAGGTAACATCATCAAGTTTAAATCATATCTCCACATTTTGCCATCTTTAGATAGAATGGCATATTTCTGTCCACTCCTGCTCTCGCCTGGTTAATATGTATGGGTATGATTACTGCTTTTATTCATGCTAAGCAAATGTAGACACATTTTTCTTCTAGCAATATACGTACTTCTCATATTTCCTCAAAAAATTGACGTAAGAAAAATTTGAGCAATATTTTCCATCCTCACAGATTATAAGGAGCTAAAATTCCATGTATGGGAGAGGATATTGGGTTACTCCAAGATTATAAACTAGATCTAATTATTAATTAACACTATGAGTAAAGAACTTGCAGCTACATTGACAGTTCAGGAATAGCTAGTTCAGCTACTTTGATGGTGGTAACCTGTCTTCTTTGGGCAACACCCAAAGTTGCCATGCAATCAGAGGAAATCAAGTGTGGGTAATAATAGGTGCCAAAACTGGATCTTCTGGTTGAATAATTGGAGGAAACATTGACAGGGTGGAAGAGTGTGAAGCTCAACCAATTAACGCGTCTATATGTATTTATAATTCACTATAAAAATGAAAAGTGAATAAAAGTAAATTATTTCACCTTTTAAATTATATTTTCACCAAGAATGAGAATTTGAAAAGTACTAAGAAAATAAGGAAGGTACGCAGTGGCTCAGTGGCTACGACACTGAGCTTGTCGATCAGAAAGGTTGCCAGTTCGGCAGTTCGAATCCCTAGCGCCGCGTAACGGAGTGAGCTCCCGTTAACTTGTCCCAGCTTCTGCCAACCTAGCAGTTTAAAAGCATGTAAAAATGCAAGTAGAAAAAATAGGGACCACCTTTGGTGGGAAGGTAACAGTGTTACGTGTGCCTTCGGCATTTAGTCATGCCGGTCACATGACCATGGAGACCTCTTCGGGACAGCACTGGCTCTTCGGCTTTGGAACGGAGATGAGCATCACCCCCTAGAGTCAGGAACGACTAGTGTGCGAGGGGAACCTTTACTTTTACCTAAGAAAATAGTTCAGATATTTGAGAAACACAGTGCTGTATTTCTTGGATACGAAATGATCCAATGAAAGCTTTCCCCACAAAAGAGAGGAGGAGAGAAAGGAGGAAAATGCAGAAGAGAAAGCTTATTGTAGTCATATCAATAATTTCTTCATATCACCAGGTCCCAATACCAGGAAGAATATCTAAAGAACAGTCACAAATCCACAGAGACTAATGCTTTCTATGGCTGTAAGAGCTGCATTAATGATAGTGGGCTGTGGCTTGTGTGCATGCCCCACATATAACCACAATACCCACAAACCCACACATATATTACAAATAACATTATCCCTAACATTTACCCAGAAAGCCTTTTATCCTCACTCTTCTTGCTCACTGCCCTTTTATGACTTCTGTATGTAACAAATCTTGTTGATCTTCTGCAAAACCTGTTTCTTCTAAGCCCAATAATCATAGTCTTCTCAGTGCAGAAATCAAGGTGCCATAGAACTTGGTGGTAACTTTGTTCAAAAACCCTGTTCCACTGTGGGTACTAGACTCTGTGGGTACTAGACTCTGTGGGTCTAGTACCCACAGAATACTTGCTCAAGTCAAAGTTCAAAAATGCCTTGTTGGTTCTTAATTCACAGGGATCACCAAATTTGTAGAAAAGCAGACCTTTCAAATATAAGTAGTAGTGGTTATAACAACAATGTGATAGAAACAGGGAAACAGATATGGAGGGAAAGAGAACCATAGTGCATTGCTGGAAAACCATATTTTAGGCTGCCCAATTCAAATGACCACTAGATGGCAGCAAGGAGTTTGTCATTTTCAGTGTCTTTTCTGCCATCTAGGGGTCTCCTGGATTCCTACAGTCTCTCTGGTGGGTCCATCTGTATGTCAGGTTCCAAGAAACATCCCCAACGAAATAAAGCTCCAAGGCCTGAATTTCCTCAAAGTTCTAATTTATTATTATTTAGAGATGTCATGTCGTCACTTCTGGGAAAACCCGAATCTGAAAGCTTCCAGGTTTTCCCCACCCTGCTCCACACCCACAAGTTCCTCACATGGTCCAATCCATTCTTCAGACTCGACTGGAGACAATCCCCAGTCACTCCCATCCAAGTGCAGGCAATTGTCCTTGACTCCCAGAGTAAGGAATGTTGTTACGGCTAAGTTTTCACCGCTCCAAAAAAATCCCTCCCAATTTCCCAGCCTAAAGTAAGTGGCAGTCAGGAAGCTAAAAAGAATAATGGCTTCCAAATCTGACACTGTATTTGTATTGTATTTGTATTTACCGTATTTTTCGGACTATAAAATGCACCGGAGTATAAGATGCACCCTGATTTTGAAGAGGTAATTTTTTTAAAAAAGTTTTTGCACTCTGCAGGCCTCCCAAACCTTCTGCATGTCTCGTTTTTTCCACAAAAAGGGGGGGGGCATGCAGAGCTTTGGGAAGCTTGTAGAGTGCTCCTGGGGGCTGGGGGGGGGTAAAACAGAGCAAAACGGCCCATTTTTTCCTCATTTTTGCTCTCCCCAGCCCCCAGGAGCACATCCATTTTTGCAAAGGGGGCAGGGTTTGGGTAGGCCAAAAATGCTGTATTCAGTGTGTAAGAGGCACCCAGATTTTCACCCTCTTTTTTGATGGAAAAGGGTGCGTCTTATACGCCGAAAAATACGGTAATATTCAGCTTCCATTCTTGTAAACATCCTGATGTCTCATAACTTATTTGCCTCCAGGTTCACTTTATAAACCCCGATACCGTGCCGAAGCCTTGCTGTGCCCCAACACAACTCAACGCCATTTCCGTTCTCTACTTTGATGACAGCTCCAACGTCATTTTGAAGAAATACAGAAACATGGTGGTACGAGCCTGTGGCTGCCATTAACAGCCTAGGCAGGAAAGCTCTATTGGGATTTCAAAATGTGCGGATGGAATTGTTTTTCTAAAATAGTGAGTTGTTTTTTTTTTAAAGAAAAAAAAATGAGGAAAAAAGAAAAGAAAAGAAAGCTATCTTAGGAAGAACATTTCTAAATGGGCCAAAGGTTCAGGAATGATTTTTGAGATGCAAACGCTTCTTTGAGCAAAGTTGACTTTAGAAGCATCTTGGATGAAAATAAGGATGGATTCTTCTTCTTTTTTCCTGCAAGTGCCTTGTCAAGGAAACAGACCTCTTTTATTCCTTACTTTTCCTTCCTGTCTTTTTAAAAAAAAAAAAAACAAGAAAGCTATTTGAGGTGTATACGAATGAGGAACACATCTATGTGTGCTACATACAGATTTATAGATCTCCTTCCTAAAGAAATGCACCACATGAATTAAAATGTATGAATGAATTTATCTGAATCCACTGGGTCTCTTGACCACATTACAAGGAAGATGTGAATTTTGACTTCTTTTTAAAACAAAAATTCCACGGCCTTACATGTTTCTGATGTTCCCTGCCAAGGCAGCTATAAAACTTTTGCAGTGATTCCAGACACTGAGCATTATGTATATATACTGTACTTCCTGCAGCTGGATCTCCTGTTTCCCATTCGAAAGGAGCAGGCAGCCTTACAAATCCAAGAATCAGGGCTGTACATAATATCCTTGTATGGCCATGCATAGTGCTCCATATACAAGCACAGAGACCACAAGATAAACAGCATACAGATTGGAGTTGCAGTTGGCTGTGTTCAGTGTAATTCATGGAATTGCACAATTAAGCTTCCCCTATTTGAGAAAACAGGTCCTGACAATAGCATTCACTAGAATACTGACAATAAAATTTTGCCAATCTATTTCCCAAGCCATGGTAGCAAACATGCAGATTTACTGTAATCATTGTTTTAATCACTTTTTTTCTGGCAAGATTTCTTCTTTTCCTATGCTTCCTATGCAAATTTGATAAGCAAGAGAAAAATCTTTTAACTATTCAGAAGAGTGAATCACTTAATGTGCAGGAACATTGCATTCAGCCAATATAGAGATCTTTTGTTTCTGAAAAGTGCCTTCTCCCTTTTCTGTTCTGGCAATGCTCATTTAAATCTTCCTCTAATCTGGAAGGGAACAGAAAGGTATAAAAAGTTAATATAATAATTGCTGTTGAATTAAAAGGCTACTATTTATAAGCTACGTTGGTCAGATGAATTTGGACTAATAGGTGGACAGCTTATCAATATTTCCACAATGCTAAATGACGTGGAATTTCAACTCTGTCAAACAGTGGTAAGCATTTTGTGAACTCCAGATGCTACTGAACTTTAAGTGTCATGTTTCATGATAACCCAGCATTCCCAGGTATTTATTTATAGGGGGAAAATATCCGGACCAAATGTAATTTCTAATGTTGGATTTTCCTCCTTACCAGAGGAGGAACACTTACCTTGTGGAGTACTGTGAAGCTATTACCATGGCAACTCCACTGTGCTGTACAGTAGAAGCCATTTTAAGGCACAACAGGCTATATCTTAACAGAACACAGACCCTAAGGAGTGTTAGGGATGTCTTACCCCCACAGTATTTTTTTTCCAGAGAGTAAGTCATCTGTGTACCAAGTTTGATTGAAATTGCTTGAGGGGTTGCAGAGCTGGAACACACACACACACACACACACGCACACACACACATATATAGAGAGAGATATGTGGCTCAGAAGCTGGAATTCAACATCTGTAGATCCATATTTCTGCATAGACCGTGCACACAAAATTATTCACTGGATAGAGCTGTTGGGAGAAAAGTACAAAGATAAAGATTGGATAGAGAGGACCGTTATGGGGAACAAGGTAAATAATCCAGGTTCTATCATCAAGTAGAATTGTTTCCAAAACTTGAGAATGTTATGATACGACTTTCGATTGGGTTGTATGTTGTTTCAAAAAGAATTTTGACCAATCAGGAAAGTTTCACAAGAGAAGATACCAAGATAAGAACCTACATAGGAAGACTAAAGGCGCTGAGCTCCTAAAAGTGTTGAATTTCAAGCAGCAAGTGTAATATACAAACAGCTAAAGCTACATAAATACTGTACTTGTAATACTGGATGAAGGTCCTAGTTCAAAAAAGGATATTGTGGCTGAAAAGTGACTGAAGCCATTCAGTTTGTTATAACTGGTGCAAGGTTGCAGATAATAACTCTCAATCACTGGACAAATTCCCATGGAAAGCCATATCTAATCATCACTTACTTCAAAAAAAAATCAAAGGTTTTTTCTGCATCTAAAGATACTAATGTAGCAGAATCTGTTTTATCTTCGGCTATATGCAGTATGTCACTTAATAAATGCAAATCATCTGATGGCTGAAAATGTTTGATAAAGCCCAACTGGGAAGGATGAATTATATCTGGTAAGATCTTTTGCAAGCATCTAGCCAGTAGGATAGTTAAGAACTTGGTGTCCACATTTTTGGTGGGTCTTTTACTTGGTTTTAAATCTCATAAAATTATGATAGTAATGTATCAACCTTAAAATTTACCTCATTGTATACCGCCCAAAGAATAGAAACCAACAAACCTGTGTATGCCTTATATACCAGTGCTTCTCAATCTTGGCAACTTGAAGATTCGTGGACTTTAATTCCCAGAATTCTCCAGCCACTATAACTTTTTTGGGGGGGGGGTCTGTCATAACTTTCAATGGTTGTTAAGTGAGCGGTCATAAGTCGAGGACTAGCTGCCTTTTTTCCCCCTGGTCTCCCTGAATATGAGAGAGATGTTTCTTCCATTCTTCCTGCTAATAAGGCTGCCTAATGAAATTAATTTGCCGCAATAGAACACAGGAAGTATTTTATCACACGCTGCCTAAGTAATTTCTGGGATTCGTTCCCTCATGATGAATTGCTGGTTTTTAAAATGGGAGGAGGAACAAACCATATTGATTCACATTGCCTTGATATGTATGAAGTCATGCATGGAAATGTTTTAGACTGGGTGACTGTTATGTGGAAAAGGCCCAAAGTGGACTTTCTACTGTATGAAACCAGCTTGTTTCATATACCAGTAGGTAGAATGGTTGTGGGGGTAGATCCCAATGGGAAACTAAAGAGTGGTTTTCAAGCATCCCTCAAATTAGAGCTGATTCTAATCCTTACCTTTTTCTCTCAATCAGTATATTTTTGGATCAGATTAACTTCCCTTCACCTACTGATGAAGTCAGGAGGTCAGAGTCCTAGCATATTTTTATATAGATGCTTACAACAGCTTCAAGGGAATCGAAAGATTGGTAGTTCGGCGGTTCGAATCCTTAGTGCCGTGTAACGGGGTGAGCTCCCATTACTTGTCCCAGCTTCTGCCAACCTAGCAGTTTGAAAGCACGTAAAAAATGCAAGTAGAAAAATAGGGACCACTTTGGTGGGAAAGTAACAGCGTTCAGTGCACCTTTGGTATTTAATCTTGCCAGCCACATGACCACAGAGATGTCTTCGGACAGCGCTAGCTCTTCGGCTTTGAAATGGATATGAGCATCGCCCCCTAGAGTTGGGAACAACTAGCACATATGTACAAGGGGAACCTTTACCTTAACTTTACAACAGCTTCATATGTCTTTCTAGGGCAGGGGTGTCAAACCTGCGGCATCACGGTGGCGTCACATGACTAAACCGGGCGTGGCCATCGCCAGTACGTGACGGCTGCGAGTTTGACATCCCTATTCTAGGGTTTGATGAACCTCCTTCTGGGAACTCTTTTTTTAAATGCTATACTAGATAAAAGAAAAAGAAATTGTGTTCTTCCTGAGCCTGTTACCTTCAGGCTGTGTTGGGGCAACAGACGCAGGATTCCTGGCCATCATGTGATCATCATTCTGAACATTGTAGTCCTAGTTTGTACAGAGGACACCAACTTAGGGGAGACTGCCTTATGAGTATGTATATAATATATGGGTGATCTGTAGTGTCTTCTTTTCCAGATTATGTTGGTAAATATTCTGGAAGAAAACTTTCACAAATGTGTTCAGCCTCTTTATGTGTATTAGGGGAATAATATTCCTAGGATCGTTTCCTTTCCCAACCTTTAAAAATAAATAACCTTTTTTTTTTGTTAATTTCTGTTTAAGTTCCATTCTTTGTACATGTTTTTTTGTAAATAGTTTTCACAAAAGCCAAAAAAAATTTATTTATTTCAGCCTCTGCATTTCTTTTCTCAGTCACATTTGGGAAAGACAGAACCAACCAAGCAATCGACAAAAAAAAACCCCTCTTATTTGAAAACATGTTATTTAATAAAATATTTATTAACAACTGCTGGTGAAACAAATAAACGTTTGGGGACTTTTTATTTCCTTACAGCAGTTGTTTTTAGATGGTTGTTTGTACAAATTAATCAAATAAATCATTGCCCATTTTATGTGGCTTTAAAATGAAGCCTGCCTTGTGATGTTTTTGTGTGGTTATTGTGCTTCCTTTTCTTCTTCACAGGCCCATCCTGTAAATGTTTCTTTGAGTTCAATGGGTTTCATTGTCAGGGCAATGTAATCCCATTCAAAGAGGCACAAATGAATGGAAACAATTCCTTATTTATGTACTTCGGTATAAGCTCCATGTAACACAAGGAGATTTTCCTTTGAGTAAAGAATGGAACAGAATTCTTTATTGGCCAAATGTAATTGGACACACAAGGAATTTGTCTCCAGTACATAAGCTCTCAGTGTACATAAGTAATAAGTGATAAATCATGATCATAATCCTCATAAAAAGACATTCATCAAAACCATAAGATACAACACTTAGTGATAGCCATAGGATACTAAATAATAGCAATAACAGTAGACTTATATACCGCTTCATAGGCCTTTCAGGCCTCTCTAAGCGGTTTACAGAGTCAGCATATTGCCCCCAACAACAATCCGGGTCCTCATTTTACCCACCTCGGAAGGATGGAAGGCTGAGTCAACCCTGAGCCGGTGAGATTTGAACCGCTGAACTGCTGATCTAGCAGTCAGCCTGCAGTGCTGCATTTAACCACTGCGCCACCTAAATAAGCAACCAACATAAATCATACTAGGATACTAAATAAACAATATAAATAGTAAGATACAAGCAACAAAAATATAGTCAGAAGAAGATGAGATAGTTAATAGGAAAGATGAGAAGAAGAATAGTAATACAGCCTTACTAGGTAGTTTGACAGTGTTGTGAGAATTAGTTGTTTAGAAGAGTGATGGCATGGGAGGACGGATGGACTGTCCTTGTGTCTCATTCTGTGTCTAGTACCCTATAGCAGTGATGGAGAACCTTTTCGCCAGCGAGTGCCCAAACTGGAATGCAGGTGCGTGCGCGCGCGCATCAGAGCACTGAAAACCCAAAGACCAGCTGGCCGGTATGTGCATGCCTGTTTTTTTTGGTTGGTTTCTTGGCTGTTTTTCAGGCCGTTTTCAGACCATTTTCCTGCTGTTTTCAGACCAAAAATAGCCAGAAAAACTGCCTGTTGTTTGGCCATTTTTCAGGCTGTTTTCCAGCACTCCAGTGCTCACGGTGGTGCACACATGCCTGTTTCTTCACTGTTTTTGAGGCCATTTTTCTGCTATTTTCGGGTGAAGAACAGCTTGGAAAACGGCCTGAAAAACAGTTGGAAAATGGCCTATTTTTTAAGGTGTTTTTCAGGCCATTTTCCAGCACAACTACGTGGCAGTGAGTCAAATGCCTTTTTGTAATCAATCCAGACCATATTCAAGTTTGTTTTTCTGTTCTTACAATTTTCTAATATCATTTTATCAATTAGGAGCTGATCTTTTGTGTCCCTGCTCCTTCTTTTGTTGCCTTTTTGCTCTACTGGCAAGATGTTGTTTGTTTCCAAATAATCCATGTTATCTGCAATAATGCCTGTGAGTAATTTGAAGGTTGTTGGCAAGCATGTTATTTGGAAAACTACATGGTAGTTTTCAGGTGTTGTTCCTTTAGTTGCATCTTTCTGAATCAAGTATGTTTTTCCAGTTGTCAACCATTCATCAATTTGGCCCTTTTGTAAAATTTCATTCAGTTGCCTGGCCAATATTGCATGTAAACTGGTCAGATATTTGAGCCAGAAACCATGTAATTAGTCCTTTCCAGGTGATGTCCAATTCTTTACCTTTTTAACTCGATTTTTGACCATCTCAGTTGTTATTTCTAATACTTGCATTTGTTTGTTGCAAAATGCTTTTCTCAAAGTCATGTATCCACTTTGCTTCCTTATTGTAGTCCTTTGCATTTTCCCACAATTCTTTCTAGAATTCAACTGTGGCCTGCTTTTCTGGTTTTTCACTTTTGGTGTCACCATTCACATTAAGACTTTGATAAAAATGCCTTTGGTCTGATCAAAATTGCTGATTTTGTTTATATTGGATGATTCGTGCCTCATACCTTTCAATTTTTCTAGCTGTTGCTGTTATCCGCTGTTTTACAATCTCTACAGTTTCATTGATGTTTCTTGTATCCAATCTATATCTTCTGATTAGCCGATCTATGGTTTTGTTGTTTTTAAGCCGTTGCTCATGCATGTTCTTTAAGTTACTAGCATCTGCCCTTATTTTTTTGACTTTTTGTTCTAATCAGATTTTCCACTTTGGCTTTGATGCTTTTGCTGTTGTGTGACTAGGTACTTTGATTTTAATGCCTAGTTCATTAGTGACTATTACAGCTGCGCTGTACATTAACTGGTTCGTTTCCAAGATGGATCCCGATTCAATTGTTGAAAACACTGCATTAACCATTTTCATGATAGGGGCCAAAATTTTCTTAGGCACAGTTTTTAGTGATGGTTGCCTTTCCTCATTAAGCAGAAAATGCTCCATGATCTTATCCTTCAATTCTTTTTGTTTTTGAGTTAGTTCATCAGTTGGTTCAGTGATAAGTGGTTCTAGTGGTGGTGGTGTTATTTCCTCCCCGAGAGCTTCTTCTGGGAATTCTACTATAATGTCTTTAGTTGTGTCTTGAATATCAGTTATTTCTGCTTGTGATATTGTTTATTTGGTTTTGCAATTTGCCTGAATTTCCTCAAGTTCAACTTCACTAAACACTTTATTCCGTATAATAAATCGCCTTTGATCTGCTAGTCGTTGTTCACTAACATTTGAATCTGGATATTGTTCTTTCCATAATTCATACATTCGCTTTAAATAACCTCTTTTTTCTGGCTCTGAGTTGTAGTAACAGGCCATTATGGCACGATTTTCATCTGCACTATATTTTTGTCGTTTTGTTGGCTGGTCCACTTGTAGCCCACTTGTTGACGGATGTCCAGGGACCCCAACATCTGCCGCAGCCCTTGTTAACCTGCGCAACGACCGATGCGGTATAAAATTTTTATTCGTTTCTTTCACCATATTGTATGGGTTGGCGGTTTTTTTTTATGGGGCCAGTTGCCAACCTGACCCCAACCCTCCTCCTTTCTCATCCGGGCTTGGGACTGGCAACGGCGGAGTATTATTATTATTATTATTATACACATGCAAATAATTATTCTGCTTATTTGCGTGTGGATAGTATAGAAAGATTGAAAAAGAAAATTGAGACTCAGTTTTATCCAGAATTAGGCTCTGTATTTATATTCTGCATTTATTTGAAAATATGTCTGTTCCACTTTGACTTTCAGGTCTTCCATATGGCTTATGACAAAACAAATCAACAAAGTCCACAACAAGGAAGATACAAAATTGTAAATAACGAGAGAGAGGGGGGAGAATCAGTTGCAAAGGAGGATAGATTCCCCCCCCCCTTTGCGGCTGGGTTTACTTATTTTATGAAGGAAAATATTTAAATTTCCCAATACCCAAATTTTCTGGGTGGTTTATAATAAATACATTAAAAGAATCAATTTTTAAATACAGATGTACAATAAAATGTAAGATAATAACTTGATAACTAGGCAGCTGAAAGACAGTCATTGCAAAGCTAAAATAATGCAGTGTTTCCCTGAAAATAAGACCGCCCCAAAAATAAGCCTGGGTGCTTATTTTCAAGCCCAAAAGAAAATTAAGACCAAGTCTTATTTTTGGGGAAACACGGTATGAATTAAAATACGAATAAAAATCAGCTAAGAAGCCAGGACAAATAGATCTTCACCTGGCAACAAAATGATGCTAATGTGAATGACAAGCCAAACTGAAGAGGGAATTTCACAAATGAGGTGCTTTGTTGTTAGTTGCGAAGTTGTGTCTGATCCATTGCAACCCCATGGACAACGTTCCTCCAGGCCTTTCTGTCCTCTAGCATCCTCTGGAGTCCATTTAAGCTCACGCCTATTGCTTTGGTGACTCCATCCAGCCACCTTATTCTCTGTCGTCCCATTCTTCTTTTGCCCTCAATCTTTCCTAGCATTAGGCTCTTCTCCAGTGAGTCCTTCTTTCTCATTAGGTGGTCAAAGTATTTGAGTTTCATCTTCAGGATCTGGCCTTCTAAGGAGCAGTCAGGGTTGATCTCCTCTAAGACTGACTGGTTTGATTGCGTTGTAGTTCAAGGGACTCACAGGAGTCTTCTCCAGCACCAGAGTTCAAAGGCCTCAATTCTTTGGTGCTCAACTTTCTTATGGTCCAACTTTCACAGCCATACATTGCAACTGGGAAAACAATGAGGTGCCACCACTACACAAAAAGATCTCCCCTTTGTAGAGGTCCATCTCCCCACCTTTGGTGAGAGGATCTGGAGAAAGCCTCATTAGACAAGCTTAAGGTCCAGGTAGGTACATACAGTATGAGGAAAGATACTCCTTCAGGTAATCTGGTCCTAAACTGATCTGCATTTTATGGCCCGTGGGCTACATCCAGCCCTTTGGCTGTCCCTGTCTGGCCCACATGGATTGCCTTTATTTTGAAGCTGATTGCTATCTTTTTTTTTTTTAACATTTACGCATATTCTTACGTATGTACACACCTTCACAGCCCTATTGGCTCGGTTCTCCTCAACAGTCCCAGTTTCTCATCTGTAAAATTAATTGCCCATCCCTTGTTTAGGGCTTTAAAGGTCAAAACTAGCGCAAGTCTAGGTAGGTACATACAGTATAGGAAAAGGTATTTCTTCAAGTAACTTGGTCCTAAGCCAACTAGGGATTTAAAGGTCAAAACTAACACTTTGAACTGAGTTTGGAAATGGACCGACAACCAGTATAGATGGTGAAATGTTCATATCGGTCAATCTCTGTGAACAGTCTAGCTACTCTGTTTTGAGCTAACTGAATTTTCTAGACTGTTTTCAAAGACAACCCGACATAACAGCACATTGCAATAATCCAACTGGAAAATTACCAGACCCTGAATAACTTTTGCAAGGCTATCTCTATCCGGATAAGGTCGCAGTTGGTAAATCAAGTGAAACTTGATTTTAAAAAAAACCCTACTCTGTACAATCAAGGTCACACCTGGGCCTTAGTGACAGTGATGGATGTGGGAGCATCTCCCAACTTGCAAACCTGCTCCTTTAGGGTAAGACCCCTCCGGGACAAAAATGCATCATCGAATAATAGTATCTATATCTTGTCTGGTTTCAGTTGATTGCGCCTCCTTCAGTCTATCACCCTGTCCAAACAGTGGCTTAGGACATGATCTGATTCAATCGGTGTTAAATGCAATGGGGAAGTACGTTGGGTTTTTTTAATAATTGATTATATGCTTTTGGGAACCAGACAGATTTTCTCCACAATGATCTGTCTTTATAGGTCTTCCAACAGTCCGTTCACCTCATTGTGGGTTGCTATACCCTCTGCCCTCCTACCTTTCCCAGCATAATACCCTTTTGCAGAAAGCTAGGTATCATTCATATGTGGATGACACCTCAGTCCACACTCCCAGATTACCTCTCCTAGTGGTTTCTTGTACATATTTAAAAGCATAGGATATATAACATAATGTTGAGGGACTCCATAAGCCAGTGGTATCAAACTTCATTTCATTGAGGTTATGCTTGACCTTGGGAGGGGGGGGCAGGGGGCATGGCCAGCTTGATGTCACTCATTTCAGGAGTGGCTGTGGTGGCTTGAGCACTCTGCCAGCAAAAACTGAGCTCCATTTTCGGCTCCCTCCTGCAACCCTATGCCAGTGAAAATAGCACTTGGGAGGGTCATGTGTGACCCTTCTGAGTGCCGTTTTTCCTGGCAGAGGCACCACGGGTCAGTCTGCTGTTTCCAGGGCGGCCCTGTGGGCCAGATTTAAGCACCCTGTGGGCCAGATCAGGCCTCCGGGCCTTGAGTTTGACACCCCTGCCATAAGCCAACCACCAGGAGGAATAATAGGAACCCCACAGCACCATTTTCTGGAAATGTCCATCCGAATAAGAATGGAGCCTCTGTAACACATGGCCCTCGGATCCCGACTCCAGAAGGATACTATAGGCAGCAGTGGTATGAAAAGCTTCTGAGAGGTCTAAGAGGATCGACCAGAATGAAGTCCACATTTTTCCAAGCACAAGTCATTCTGCAGGGTGACCAAGGCAGTTTCTGTTCAATAGCTGGGGTAGAAATGAATGTAAAAAAATCAGTTTCATCTGCAAGAATCCAGAATCACACATCAGGTTAAGCTGTAGTTTGATTAAACATGGTTTTTGAATAAACCACCACAGCTTGCTTGATTTGGCATTACAGGTGTAGGAGTCAACTTGCTTTTAAGAAAATCCTATCCTGCCTTCTTCATACCTGAAGAATTTCAGGAGCAAAGGTAGAGAACAAAATGTTAACAGTTTGCTGTAAAATTGCAAATGAGAGACGAAGTACTGTTAAAGAGCAACATATATCAAACTACATTCCAAGGGACTACAGCATAGTTTACAAATATCCCAAATCTTTTAAAGTCTTGCTTGCACCCAGGTTGAAATGCTTCACCTGGTTGCTAGGCACATGCGCCCAAACATGTTAGGTACAGTAGCTCTAAGGCAGGGGTCGGCAACCCGCAGCTCTGGAGCTGCATATGGCTCTTTCATCCCTCTGCTGTGATTCCCTGTTGCAGGTTGGCTCCACAATTGATAGGGCTTTTGTTTAGGACAGGTAGAGAAAAAAGGACGCCATGCTAGGAGGAGACTCTATGGTGAAGGAACCGGACTTCCAGTTGCCAGAGGAAAAAGGACGCCATGCTAGGAGGAAACTCTATGGTGTGGGAACTGGACTTCTGGTTGGCTCCATAATTGAATGGGGGGCTTCCAGTTAGGATCTTTGTGGCTCTTTGAGTTTAAGGTTGCCGACCCCTGCTCTAGGGCCAGCTTTAGGCTAAGATACTAGTTTAGAGTGCTAAACCTTGGATCCACCAATGCCAACTTTTCTTTTGGGGGAAAAAAGTTATTATAAAGATGCAAATCTTTGAATCGCTAGGAGGCCTAAGGGCACCTCAACCGAGTGCTGAGTGTATGCAACATAAATGGCCGTTGCAATTAGCATTTCAAAAATTTCCACCCCACTCATGGGGGAAGGATACTGTAAAATCTCCATTTTCACCCCACTCATGGGAGAAGGATACTGTAAAATCTCCATTCCCAGTCCCACCCCACTCCTGGGGGAAGGATATTGTAAAATCTCCATTTCCACCCCACTCCTGGGGGAAGGATACTGTAAAATCCCCATTCCCTCCCCACCCCACTAACTTGATTTCTGTGCAGGGCAACAAAAGAAGAAGCATTTCTGATTTCTGTGAGTTCTGTGCAGGGCAACAAAAGAAGATCCAGCCGATCAGCTGGGACTCTGAACAGCTGGGACTCAGGAGGCAGCGAATAGATGTGGGCGGGAACAGCCAGAGGTGGTATTTGCCGGTTCTCTGAACTACTCACCTTTTCCGCTACTGGTTTGCCAGAACTGGTCAGAACCTGCTGAATACCACCTTGACCTGATCTTTTATAAAGGCCATATTATATGTTTGAATAGCTACAAGTTACCTGTCCTTATTAGCTTCCTATATGTTTACATGCGTGACCCGTCAAAACCGCGTTCCACAAAAGCGCGGTCGACGAAAGCGCGTATGTGACGTCATCACAGCGCGACGAAAAAGATCGAAAAATTGAAATAAAAATTAAATTACAGCAAGCTGATTCAGATAAAGGTAAGGGTTAGGTTTAGGGTTAGGGTTAGGGTTAGGTTAAGGGTTAGGGTTAGGTTTAGAGCGTTAGCGTTACGTTTAGTGTTAGGTTAAGGGTTAGCGTTAGGTTTTTCGTTAGGTTAAGGGTTAGGTTTAGGGTTAGGTTAAGGGTTAGGTTTAGGGTTAGGTTAAGGGTTAGGTTTAGGGTTAGGTTTGGGGGGGTTAGGGTAAGGTTTTCGCTTTATTTTTACATTTTTCGATCTTTTTCGTCGCGCCGTGATGACGTCACATATGCGCTTTCGTCAACCGCACTTTTGTCTACCGCAGTTTTGTGGTGCAACCGTTTACATGCATGCTATTTTTTTTTCCAATTTGACTTTCTTCCCCTTTCCCTCTCTCTCATTCATGCTTTTCAACTACACAACAAAGCCTCTTCCAAATTGCTCAGCTACTGTGTCTTGGTTACTTGTCAGCGTTCACTGCAACAGCATAAATCTAAATTATGCAGCATTATTGGGATGTAGAGAGAGAGCTAATAGGGGGGTGGGGAGTGAAGATTCCAAGAGCAAAGATGCTCAGTTGATTACAGCACAGCTGTCAGCAGCTGTTTCAAAGAAGCAGGAGGTAAATTAATTCTGTTTACTGCTCACATAGCTTAGAGATTTAGTCATCCCAGTAAAATCAGAAGCACAAGAAGGGGGAGAGGTACTTGGTTAGAAACTAAAGAACTCTTAGCCAAGAAGTCAATGCTTCCCCCCCCCCCAAATTATACGGCTATAATATGGGTTTGGCAGATGTTGCCAGCATCAAACTTTTCTCCTGCCTACATAATATTGTTACGGAGGAGCAGGAAAGAGCCATACTGGAAAAAATAATCATTAGTATTTGCCTGCCTACATGGAATACAGCTGCCTACTTGCCCATCATACTAGAAAGAGCTTTGCACAGCAGATGTTGAGATGCCTCTACAAAAGAAAAAAGAAACAAAGCATAGTCTACATCAGTGATGGCGAACCTATGACACGCGTGTCAGTGCTGACACGCGTAGCCATTTGGGGTGACACGCACAGGATTTCATGCGATTCATCCTCGGCTCCTGCACAGCCGCCGAGGATGAAAGAATCTGTGCTGGAGGAACGGGGGGGGGGGGGGACGTGTGATCTCCCCCGCCCACACTCACTTACTGTATCGCCGCCGCCCCTTTGAGCGCAGGGGCTGCTGGTAAGGCGTGCGTGCCATGCGCACACACGTCATCAGCGCGGCGAGGGAGGACCCGCAGGAGAGGAGCGCGGGAACAGTGCGCGCCTCTCTCCAGTCAGGCCGGCACAGAGAGTCTACTCCTGGGACTGTCGGTTACGACCGCACCACACTTATCTCAGTTCACGGCAGGGCTGTGGAGTCTGCTGCTTCCAGCTCCACGTCCTCATCAACATGCCGCTCCGGCCCGCCCCCGTTATGAATATTCATATTCTTCGCCCTCCCGTCACTAGGAATATTCATAGCAGGGGCGGGCTGGAGTGGCATGTTGATGAGGACGTGGAGCTGGAAGCAGCCGACTCCACAGCCCTGGTTCACAGCACCCCAAACAAGTTCAATAATATCAAGGGCAACATACGAAATCGACTGATGAACAAAGAAGTTACTAAGCAGGTATGTTAAATAATTTGTTTTTGGTTTATTAAATACAATTATATATTGCAATTATACATTTTTGTAGTTTAAACTATAAATTGCACAAAATTATGTTTTTGTCGAAGTGACACACAACGCGAGTTATGCTCGATTTTTTGCCGATTTTTGACACACCACGCCAAAAAGGTTGCCCATCACTGGTCTACATCCTGGGCTAACAATGTTTGCCTTTTCCTTTCCTCCGCTACTATTGACTTCAGCAACCACTGCTACTCTTGACTTTAACTACATCAATCGTGTGATGTGCTTGGCTTCAACTTCAGACATCTGGGGTCTGGTGGTTTAGCTACAAAGCACATCTGGTGAGTTAATCTCTATTGCAGATTAACAGAGTTGGAAGAGACTTTATAGGTCATCTAGTCCAACCCCCCTCAAGCAGGAGACCCTACACCAGTGATGGGCAACCTTTTTGGCGTGGTGTGTCAAAAATCGGCAAAAAATCGAGCATAACTCGCGTTAACTCAGGGCAGTTTACAATCAATGGGAAGGGAGTGTAAGACAACACAAAAAAGAAAAAAAATGTGAATAATAAAAAAAACTAAACCGATAAAACACAACATTCATTCAGCATTCGGGTGGGGCAAGGTTCGGATCTTATCCCCAGGCCTGACGGGATAGCCAGATCTTGAGGGCTGTGCGGAAGGTCTGGACGGTGGTGAGGGTACGAATCTCCACAGGGAGATCGTTCCAAAGCGTTGGAGCTGCAACTGAGAAGGCTCTCCTCCGCGTAGTCGCCAGTCGGCACTGACTGGCGGATGGAATTCGGAGGAGGCCTACTCTATGCGATCTGATGGGACGGAGGGAGGCAATTGGCAGAAGGCGGTCTCTCAGATAGTCAGATCCACTACCATGGAGGGCTTTGTGAAGGGTGAGTAGCACCTTGAAGCGCACCCGGAGATCAACAGGTAGCCAGCGCAGCTCACGGAGGATCGGTGTTATGTGGGCGAACCGTGGTGCGCCCACGATCACTCGCGCGGCCGCATTCATATAGGGCATTGATGGCAAACCTTTTAGACTCCAGGCCCCAACTAAATGGTGTGCTCGTGCAATTGGGCATGCACAAGTGTGGACATGCGCACATGCGCAGCAGAGACCCAAAGACCAGCTTTGGTGGGAGGTGGGGCATCCCAACACTGGCAGCGTGGCAGCGCAGCAAGAGGTAAGATCTTTTTTTCTTTTGTGAGCTTCTGTTTCGTTGTTTGCAGACGTTCACAAAAGAAATGCCTCGGAGATCTGACCTGGGGTGACGGCGAGCGTTCCAGCAGAGAGGGCTCTGCATGCCACCTCTGGCACACGTGCCATAGGTTTGCCATCACGGGTATAGGGTTTCCTGCTTGAGCAGGGGGATGGACTAGAAGACCTCCAAGGTCTTTTCCAACTCTTATTATTCCCTTATTCATTTTTGTAAGACCATTTTGGAGGCACCAGTGAGTTTCCTTTGAATGTGGTGCCTTAATCCTCTCATAAACCTACCTCATTAAAAAAAAAAACTTGTTAAAAAGAGTAAGAAAAGTTTCCCCAGATCATAATTTTGCTCCTGAATTTTGGCTCAGACCATGGAGGCTCATGTATTGACCCAGAAGATTATCCAAGAGATGAAGAAATATTTTCCCCTACTTAACTTCACTACAGTCCGATTCCTCCTCCTTTTTTGAAGAGAGAACTCATACTATGGAACAAGTGAGTGAGAACCACTGAAGTTAAGCAGGTATGTTTTCAGTATTAAAATGTCAGCATTAGGAAAAGCCATTCCTAGAGAGCTTCTGCCTGGCATAGAAATGATACAGATTTAGCAGCAACAAAATTAAGATGTATGTATAATTGTCCATCTGTGCTGGGATAAAAAAATTGTTTTACTACCAGTTATGTGGGTGTGGCTTGGTGGGCGTAGCATGGCTTGGTGGGAATGGCAGGTGAAGGATACTGTAAAATCTCCATTCCCTTCCCACTCCAGAGGAAGGATGCTATAAAATCTCCATTCCCTCTCCTCTCCAGAGAAAGGATGCTATAAAATCTCCATTCCCACCCGACTCCAGAGGAAGGATGCTATAAAATCTCCATCTCTTCCCACTCGAGAGGAAGGATGCTATAAATTCTCCATTTCCCCCTCCCCACTCCAGAGGAAGGATGCTATAAAATTCCCATTTCCTCCCCACTCCAGAGGAAGGATGCTATAAAATCCCCATTTCTCCCCACTCCAGAGAAAGGATGCTATAAAATCTCCATTTCCACCCCACTCCAGGGGAAGGATACTGTAAAATCTCCATTCCGTCTCCATTCCAGAGGAAGGATGCTATAAAATCCCCATTTCCTCCCAACTCTAGAGGAAGGATGCTATAAAATCTCCATTTCTCCCCACTCCAGAGGAAGGATGCTATAAAATCTTCATTCCCTCTGCACTCCAGGGGAAGGATACTGTAAAGTCTCCATTCCGTCTCCGCTCCAGAGGAAGGATACTGTAAAATCTCCATTCCCTCTGCACTCCAGGGGAAGGATACTGCAAAATCTCCATTCCCTTCCCACTCCAGGGGAAGAATACTGTAAAATCTCCATTCCCTTCCCAATCAACTGGGACTCGGGAGGCAGAAAATAGATGGGGGCAGGGCCAGTCAGAGGTGGTATTTACCGGTTCTCTGGGCTACTCAAAATTTCCCCTACCGGTTCTTCAGAACTGGTCAGAAGCTGCTGAATACCACCTCTGATGTTCATGTCAGTGATTTATAACGGCAAATCACAAGTTGTCAAGGTGTGAGCTCCAAAAACCTGGTGAGAAAAAGAAACGTAATCTGCTATCACCGTGACCACTGAAATAATTTTTTAGGTGCCTTTGCCTGCTGTAACATTTCCAACCCTAATTGTTCTGGCTTCGATACAAACTTTGACCCAGCTAAGGGAGTCACTCATGGTGGATTTTCCCCGATGTAATTGTGCTATTGATGTGTCAAGTTCCTTAGATGACTTCACATAAACTATGTGAATGTGGAAAGATTCCAAATCTGGAATGAGTTACTAAAAGGTCAAAGATCAGCTATGTTGTCTTGGGAACCTCTTGCAACTGAAACCATTTCCCTCCCTGCCCCCACTCCAGCACCAGTATTTGGGAATCTTATTTAACAGTGAACCCTAATCTTTAAAAACCATTTAATTTGGCGAATACGTCCATTGGGATCAGCAGTATTATTTTTGTTATTTTTAAAAAATTCAAGTGAACAAATGAATGCATTGGCAAGGCAGAATAAATGTGCTACTGGCTCTGTTTAAATTGTTTTAAAACATTTTGCTTTCGCTTATACAATAGGTAAAGGTAAAGGTTCCCCTTGCACATATGTGCTAGTCGTTCCTGACTCTAGGGGGCGGTGCTCATCTCCATTTCTAAGCAAAAAAGAGCTAGTGCTGTCCGAAGACGTCTTTGTGATCATGTGGCCGGCATGAGTAAACGACGAAGGTGCACGGAACGCTGTTACTTTCTCACCAAAGATTTTTCCACTTGCATTTTGACATGCTTTCGAAAGGCAGAAGCTGGGACAAGTAACAGGAGCTCATTCCATTAGGCGGCGCTAGGGATTCGCACCACCGAACTACCGACCTTTGTGATCGACAAGCTTCTTAGAGCCTTTATATCCCTTCCAACCTACTTCGCGGGTTTTCTTAATTACAAGATAAGGATGGGTTATCCAAAATTGCTATAATAAATGAGAACACATGAACAGTGTAGTCTCACTGATTTCACCAAGCCTATCCTAAGCCTGGATCCAGTCCAATATGGATAGAGGTAGTCTGTGACCCACAGCCACAATGCTAAGCAAGGAAATTGAGTTTTGTCCCATTTTACGACCTTTCTTGCTAACAGTTGTTAAGTGAACCACTGCAGTTGTTAAGTTAGCAGGGCAGTTGTTAAGTGAATCTGGTTTCCCCGTGGACTTTGCTTGTCAGTGTTGTGACCGATGCTTCCCAAGAGCATGAAGCAAACTCCTTGTTCCAGCAAAAAACCCTTTTATTAATTTACAGTGAATTCTGCTCAATCACAGCCAGCAAAGTCTTTCAAGGGAGGATTTACAGTCACAGACCTTATCTGGCTTGGAGAGCTGCCAGGCTGATATCTGCAGAACTTGTTAAGGAGTCACGGAGACTCACAAACGAATTAGCAAACTAATTGTCTCCTGCAAACTCCACTCCCCTTTCGCTCCTCTTTTATTTCCTCTGGGTGGGGCCATTCATCATCTGGCCTTACTCCCAAGTCGACCCCTATTTAGCTGTTCCCTTCATCTGGCAACTCTGTAAATGTGCATATTGGGAACAGGCTCCAGCTGTTCTTCTGCCCCACTGATCTCCGATTCTGAGGGCAGCTGATAACTGTTAGGTGGCCCTGGCCCTATCTCTGCCTCTGAAGCAGAGCACTTGTCTAAGGCTTCCCCAGACTCCAGTACTGGCCCATGTTCCTCCCCAACCTCCTCACTGTCTGAATCTGCTGCCAGCTCTGCTGGCCGCTGGCGGGCTGCAACAATCAGAAGGTCACAAAAGGTAGTAAACATGATACCAAGATACTGCAACTGTCATATGTACATGCCAATTGCCAAGCATCCTAATTTGGATCATGTGACCACAGGGATGCTGCAATGGCTGTGAGTGTGGAAAACGATCATAAGTATAACAGCATTTTCAGTGCTGTTATAAGTTTGAGTGGTCACTGAACGAATGGCTGTAAGTTGAGAGCTACCTGTAATTGATTCCACAATCAAAATTAGAATAATTTGGGAATAAATGAGAATAGTGAAACCTCATTGATTTCACCAAACCTATCCCAAGCCTTGATCTAGTCCAATATGGGTGTATAATGACACAATCTCCAGAGGTGGTATTCAGCAGGTTCTGACCAGTTCTGACTGGCCCCGCCCCCATCTATTCTCTGCCTCCCGAGTCCCAGCTGATTGGGAGGAAATGGAGATTTTGCAGTAACCTTCCCTTGGAGTGGGGAGGGAATGGAGATTTTACAGTATCCTTCTCTGCTTCGCCCACCAAGCCACACCCACCAAGCCATGCCCACAGAACTGGTATTAAAAAAATTTGAATCCCACCACTGCACATCTCCCTTGGTAAGGACAGTAACTATGCCGACTTGAGAAGGACGGTATGCAATATCTGTCGCTTTCTTCAGCAGTTAAACATTTTCATTTGGAGCTGAAATGTTGAAAGTTGCAATTCATAGTCACTGCCGGGATATTGAAGGAATGAGTATAAGGGACAACAGATGTCCTCTTCTAAAGAATCTCAAAATCTTCAGGGGAAAAAAAACCCTGGAGATATGAAACCTCCTCCAAGACACCCCACCAATGTCTGTGGCTAGGTTTTTTCATGTAATGTTATTGAAAATTTCAAAGACAAGTATAAGACTAGTACAAATGAAAACAGAGCAAAAAAGGAAAAAGGGGAAAAAAAATTAAAGGTGTAAAAGAAAGGGTAGTAAAAACAGAGAAGAAAAAAGATTTAAAAAGTGGTTTCCGATCTGCTTCAGAGCAGTTATATTTATAAATTGATTATCTCTCTCCGTCTAAAGTTATATCGTGATTCTCTTCTTTCCATAATCTATCAGGGAAACCATAAATTTGATGCTGGCTTTTTCAGAAGGTATTGAACATATTGCTTACTCTTTTTTCTTTCCTTCCCAATGACCCTAATGGAAAGGAAATGACATGATAGCAGTGTTCCAATATTTGAGGGGCTGCCACAAAGAAGAGGGAGTCAAGCTATTCTCCAAAGCACCTGAGGCAGAGATGGTACTCAGCCGGTTCAAACTGGTTCACCCGAATTTATAGTGGAAATTGCCCATCCTATCCGCCCTGGGTCTATGCCATCCTATTCCATGCATACGTGGAACGTGTGCGCAAGAGCAAAGCACATGCATGGAATTCTGGGAGCATGCACAGAAGGGGCACATGTGCCTGTGAAGTGGGCACATGCAGGGCGAACCATTGGTAAGAAAATGTGAAACCCACCGCTGACCTGAGGGCAGGACAAGAATCAATGGGTGGAAACTAGTCAAGGAGAGAAGCGAAGTAGAACTAAGGAGAAATTTCCTGACAGTTAGAAAAAAATAATCAGTGGAACAACTGGCCTCCAGTAGTTGTGGATGCTCCAACACTGGAAGTTTTTAAGAAGAGATTGGACACCCATTTGTCTGAAATAATATAGGGTTGGGCTAGAAGACCTCCAAGGTCCCTTCAAACTCTGTTATTCTATTCTATTCTATTTTTTAACATTTTTAATTATTATTTTTATTCTATTCTAAATTGCTATGACACCTCTAAGAGACTTGGAGAAATACGTTATGGGAACAAAGGTCTATCAGATCAACATTAACGCTTGCCCAATATTCCAATTGCTCTTGGAAGGCCTCCATTTGAAGATCCAATAGCAATAGCAATAGCAATAGCAATAGCAATAGCAATAGCAATTAGACTTATATACCGCTTCATAGGGCTTTCAGCCCTCTCTAAGCGGTTTACAGAGTCAGCATATCGCCCCCACAGTCTGGGTCCTCATTTCACCCACCTCGGAAGGATGGAAGGCTGAGTCAACCTTGAGCCGGTGAGATTAGAACCGCTGAACTGCAGATAACAGTCAGCTGAAGTGGCCTGCAGTACTGCACCCTAACCACTGCGCCACCTCGGCTCATTATGGACAGAACAGTCTGTTCCAATATCTAAAGAATTGCCAAAAAGAAGAGAATGTCAACCTATTTTCCAAAGCAGTTGAAGGCAGGACAAAAAGCAATGGATGAAAACTAATCAAGGAGAGACACAACCTAGAACTAAGGAGAAATTTCTTGACAATTGGAACAATTAATTGGTGGAACAATTTGCCTCCAAATTGTGGGTGATCCTTCCCTGGAGGTTTTTAAGAAGAGATTGGGCAACTACTGGTCTGAAATTGTATAGAACTTCCTGCTTGAGAGGGGGCTGAACCAGATGACCTCCAAGGTCCCTTCCAACTCTGTTATTCTGTTATTCCACATTTGTAAGGCATTCTATGGGAGTGCCCCACTGGAATGAGTGTTGTTAGAAAGTTGGCTCTGATGAGCGGCAACATGGAAAATTAAATTTAAAAAGGCAAGATGGCAATCATATCTTGTTTTTACAAGCTTTGCATGAATGGACACTTCTGCCCTGCAGATGTTCTTACTCAAAAGGTATTAAAAGAACACCATAAACATGACAGGTGTCCCTGCCCACCACTTCTGGATTAACTTTTAAGCAAAATAAACATAATCAGAATACCAAAAGAAGTGGGAGATTTTTCTCCTGGCTATCATGCCTTTAACTCTTTCACTGGCCTGTTAAAGTGCTCAATTTTAGACCAATGTTTTGTGATTGTCCTTATCTGCGGTATTTGGACTTGCATTGTTAAATTTGCATTGTTAAAAACAATGTTCAACATGCACTGTTAAATCTGCATAGTTAAAAAAATTCTTTGCCATGATGAGCAACTACATTTTAACAATGGTTTAAAGCTGTTTACAATCATATTCATTATTTGATCTATTCCTAGCTTAATACCTATACCGTAAATGTGTAATACTGTAACAATCCTCTTTTGATTTATTTAACGCTATTAATGATATTAACTCTACTGATACATTTTCTAAATTTTACACCACCACTTTTACTTCTAATTCTCTAACCATTGATAAAACGGTTCCCATATAATATAATAATCAGTTTGTTCTTTCTCTTTAATTACCAGCGTTAATCTGTTCATTTCTGCACATTCCAATATTTTCCTAATCAGATTCTCCTCTGTAGGAATCTCTTCGCTTTTCCAATTTTGTGCAAATACAGTCCTAGCTGCTGTTATAACATGAATAATCAAATATACATTTTCTTTACTAGAAGTTTCTGGTAAAATCCCCAACAGGGTTAGGGTTAGATATCACATTTATTTCCATCTCGTGGTGTGAGAGTTTTTCTTTTGGCAAGAGACAACATTGTTGCGTTTTGCTTAAGGCAGTGATGGCGAACCTTTTTGAGTGCTGGAAAGGTTGAGTGGAAGCGTCGCACACGCGTGTTCATCAGGGCCATGCTCCAGAAGAGCTGAACTTCCGGGTTCCAGCGCGCATACGCACCCAACAATCAGCTGGCTGGGATGCATGCACACACTCGTTTTCGGCAGTGCCGCATATGCAAAGGATAGCTTATCATCGCACGTGCATGCTCGCTAGAAACCTGAAAGACAAACAGGGAAGGCCGGGCATGCCGGTGACATGGCTTCGCATGCCACTTTGGGCATGTGTGCCATAAGTTTACCATCACAGGCTTAAGGCATCGGTTGGCCCTAATTTGGCCCTCTGCCCATTAATGCTTCCAAGGTTTGATCAGCCTGACAAATGTTGTTTTACTTAACATCCAAATTTATTGAATATTAAAGCTTTCTGTTAAATATGAACCATGAGTATATTTTGTACTCCAGTTTCTCAACTCAGGGAACTCATTTTGTTGGGAAAAGATGTTATTTTTACTCAATAACAATTTGCACAATGTTTTTAGGAGGGCAAACAGTAAAATAAAACATAAAGTGACAGAATGTTTCATTAAAACACCCACACAGAAAATCCTGCCTTTACTTTACTTTTCATATTACTACCAAGAAGTCACTTGTAAAGAGGGCAAGGCAACGTGTGTATCAGTGGTGGGTTCAGGATCCCATCACAACTAGTACACTGTGATGGGGCCGGGCGCCACCTCAGGCATGCGTGCTGTGCACGCATGCGTGCTGTGCACGCATGCGCACCCACCGCCCTGCAACACTCCAGCTGCTTGGTGGAGGCCGCACAGACGCCGTATGCTGTGTGCGCAAATGGCCCGGTTCAATTCAATTCAATTCAATTTATTAGATTTATAGGCCACCCAATCCTGGAGGACTCCGGTTGGCTTAAATGCAGGTAAGGAATGCAGGCAGGCGAGTGAGCCCTCCAAAACACCGTTCTGGTACGGTGGCCGCTGCTCCCAGATGCCACCTGTATGCCCATACCGGGACATACTGGCCAGAACCCACCACTGGTGTGTATGAACAGAATGTTTAATCATAAATAGTGTCAGGGCATCTGGGTTTAAGAAAGAAGAATTAGCTTTTTGTCAGCACTGCCACTAGAGACGTATATTTTCTCAGACTTATGTCTCCCTTTTGGAAGAGGAGGAAAATGGTTGGAGAAGAAGTGAGCTGGTTCACTTGGACCATGGACCATTGTAGCATCCCCAGGGTCACATGATTGACATTCAGATACCTGACAACTGACTCACATTTATGATGGCTTCAGTGTCCCAGGGATATATGATCACCTTTTGCGATCTTCTGACAAGCAAAGTCAATGGGGAAGCCAGATTCACTTAATAGCTGTGCTACTAATTTAACAAGTACCATGATTCACTGAACAAATGGAGCACGAAAAGTCGTAAAATGGGACAAAACTCAACAAATGTCTCACTTAGCCACATAAATTTTGGGTTCAATTGTCATAAGTTGAGGACCACCTGTAGTCAGCCTAGTGTTTTAGAATCTCTTTTTGGTTCTTTAGGAGACCCCTGAAAATTGCCCTAAACTAAGGTATTTTTTTTTCCCTATTCTTTATTCTAAGACTTAAAATACAGTTAATCTGATTAAAAGAACTCCAGAATTGCGACACAAAACAGCAAGACATAATCCTGCCCTGTTTATATGATTACTCTGTCAACTGCAACTTGTACCTTCTTGGGAAAAAATAAGGGTAGTATCCCTAATAAGTGCAGGAAAATGTCAAATTGCTTTCCTTGATGGCCCATGAATTAGTGAAAAAGAAAGTGGTACTGAATTGGCCAGGCTTGAAGGGAACTTGAAGGGAACTTTGTAATAAGAGAGAGAGCCGAGGTGGCGCAGTGGTTAAATGCAGCACTGCAGGCTATTTCAGCTGACTGCAGTTCTGCAGTTCGGCTGTTCAAATCTCACCGGCTCAGGGTTGACTCAGCCTTCCATCCTTCCGAGGTGGGTAAAATGAGGACCCGGATTGTTGTTGGGAACAATATGCTGACTCTGTAAACCGCTTAGAGAGGGCTGAAAGCCCTATGAAGCGGTATATAAGTCTAACTGCTATTGCTATTGCTATTAATAAGAATAGAATAGAGTTGGAAGGGACCTTGGAGGTCTTCTAGTGCAACCCTCTGCTTGGGCAGGAAACCCCACAGCACTTCAGACAAACGGTTATCCAACATCTTCTTTAAAATGTCCAGTGTTGGAGCATTCACAGCTTCTGGAGGCAATTATTTGTTTTAATTTCTGCCAGGAAATTTCTCCTTAGTTCTAAGTTGCTTCTCTCCTTGATTAGTTTCTACCCATTGCTTCTTGTCCTGCCCTCAGGTGCTTTGGAGAATAGTTTGACTCCCTCTTATTTGTGGCAACTCCTGAGATATCGGAATACTGCTATCATGTCTCCCCTAGTCCTTCTTTTCATTAAATGAGACATACCCAATTCCTGCAACCATTCCTCATACGTTTTAGCCTCCAGTCACCTAATCATCTTTGTTGCTCTTCTCTGCACTCTTTGTAGAATCTCAACATCTTTTTCACATCTTGGCAACCAAAACTGAATGCCATATTCCAAGTGTGGCCTTAGCAAGGAATTATAAAGTGGTATTAACACTTCATGTGATCTTGATTCTATCCCTCTGTTTATGCAGCCTAGAACTGTGTTGGCATTTTTGGCAGCTGCTGCACACTGCTGGCTCATATTTAAATGGTTGACCACTAGGATTCCAAGATCCCTCTCACAGTTACTACTATTGAGCACTTTCATTGAGCACTTCTTTTCTTCCAAATTCTACCTGGGACAGAACCAATCAAAGCAATTGAAGAAGGAAGTCATAGCTAGTGAAACAGTATCCTACATTGCCTGTTTGAATTTTGATACTCAGTCAATAGATGAAAGGACACCGAAGGCATTTTTCAAAGAAACCTGCTTCTAATTTATCGTAGAAAGCCCCAAATTTCATATATTTGCACATTGTGAAAAATAGGAAACACTAGTGTGGTTACAGTGTGATTGTAAGCCATGCTGCTTTCTGAAAATGTCGTGGTTTGACCACTTAGCCAAGAAACTGGGGAATGAAACCTTCAGCTTTCTTTGGCGAAACCACCAAACCACTGATCATAACCTCCCGGGATGCTGGGAGATGGAGAGATGGAGGCTGCCAAAATGTGTGGAATGTCCTGTGGAAACACTAGACCACAAATTCAAATCTTACCAAATCTGGCTCATGACTGCAAGAGAGGAGGGTGTTGCAGTAGTGCCTCTCTTCAGTCCTTCACGATGACGTCCAGACGTCCAGCTATACCCACTTCATGAGAGCTTATATATTCATCTGACAGTAGAAAAACAATTATGTTAGATGAAAATCTCGTCCACACTTAGCTGAGATACTTTCCATTTTCTAGGAATGATAAAAACACACAGTATTAACTCCCCCATTAATCCTGATGTGCAATTGGAAATATGCACCTCTTGGGCTGTGGTAGACACCCCTGTGAGATTAAAACACACATGCATATGACATTTCTGTCATGAAACTCTTGAACAGAAAAGCTAACTCAACTGTTCTAACCAGAGGTGGGCTGCTACGGGTTCACGCAGGTTCGGGAGAACCCGTAGCTAACGTTAAGTCCTCATGGTTACGACCATGGGGCGTCAATCAAAGAAGGAACCATTCCTATTGGTTCTGACGCGCAGGAAAATAACTCACACCCCGGATTGGTTACTCATCTGACAGTTAGGGTATAAAAAGCTGTCAGATGTAATGAGAGTTGTTCTAAGCCAGTGTTTCTCAACCTTGGTCACCTGGATGCGTGGACTTCAACTCCCAGAGTTCCCCAGCCAGCTCTGCTGGCTGGGGAATTCTGGGAGTTGAAGTCCATGCATCTTCAGGTAACCAACATTGAGAAACATTGTTCTAAGGTGTTAGTTGATTAGAGTTGTTCAATAAACGAGCAAATGTTATGGACGCTTTGGAGAACCTCCAAATCCCACCCCTGGCTGGCCCCACCCTGCCCCTCTCACTCTGCTCTGCCCCTCCCAGAAGTCTCCACATGGCCCGTATTGGATGCGAGGTAAGTGTAGGGCCCATTCAGGGAGGGGAGGAAAACGGGCCTCCTGAAAGTTCCGGAAGGGCGGAAACAGGCCCATTTCCAGCCTCCGGAGTCCAGGGGAGGAAATTTTCACCCTCCCAGAGGCTCAAAGAAAGCCTCCGGACCTGGGGAAGGCAGCCCCACCCCCACTGTGATGCAGGAGGGTGATGAGGCCACGCCCACCATGGCCACGCCCACTCAGCAACCGGGCAGGAACCGGTTACTGAAATTTTTGAAGCTCACCCCTGTTTCTAACACAATTTTAGGCAGAAAAATGACCAGCATGATATTTTTCTCTAAAGATATCAGGACTGACCAATAACAGATTAGCCTATTTTATCATCAGAACAATCCTGTTACATTCTTCTGAAATGTAGGAAGTGGATGAACAACTAGGCTGAATGGGGATTTCAATTTGGATTTATGTACATTATGTCCATTCCTCTCATTCACTATATAGCATAGTTAACTTAGATTAAAAACTCCTTCAGTCTCTTATTCCAATAAAACCCTCCTATGAGGGGCTGTGGTGGCGCAGTGGTTAGAGTGCAGTTCTGCTGGCTGCCGGCTACCTCTGCAATTTGGCCGTTCGAATCTCACCAGGCCCAAGGTTGACTCAGCCTTCCATCCTTCTGAGGTTGGTAAAATGAGGACCCAGATTGTTGGGGGCAATAGGCTGACTCTGTAAACTGCTTAGAGAGCGCTGTGAAGCACTGTGGGTACCTGAGAGACCGCCTCCTGCCAATTACCTCCCATAAACCGATCAGATCGCACAGACTAGACCTTCTCCGGATTCCATCTGCCAGCCAATGTCGGCTGGCGACACCCCGGGGGAGAACCTTCTCTGTTGCAGCTCCAGCCCTCTGGAACGAGCTCCCCGTGGAGATCCGGACCCTTACTACTCTCCCGGCCTTCCGCAAAGCCACTAAGTCCTGGCTGCTCCGGTAGGCCGGGGAGGCTGTTGAAGTATCCAGCCCCACAGTAACTATGAATGTTGTGTATTTTAAATTATTGTTTTGTCTATTTATCCCCTTCTCCTGTTTATTGTAAGCCGCCTGGAGTCCTTCGGGAGTGGGCGGCATACAAGACCAATAAACTGAAACTGAAACTGAAGTGGTATATAGGTCTAAATGCTATTGCTATTGTTATGCTACCAAAAAAAAGTTTCACTAACCTTGAATCACTCCCCTCCCCCTATAAAATTAAACCACAAACTTTAATCAGTCGTTCCTCCAATCTATCAATATTAATTCCTGGGAAATGCAAACAAGCTGAGTTAATTCAACATATTTTAAGAAAAGCGATAATAACCCTATTATAATTTGTGAAATTCTTTCCAAACTTTTTTCCAACAAGGACTATTGGAAGTAATGTGTTCTCTTCCACGTAACAAAGTGTGATGCATCTTTCTCAACCCTTGCGTTTGTACCTCTGTATCGAGAGGAACATGGCGCTGTATTATTTTCCTACCCCCAAGTCACGTGACCAGGAGGGAGAAGGGAAAAGGCTTATTGTAGATCAAAGAGTTACATACAAATGTTAATATCACTTTACATAATTTATTTCTACATACCACTGGACTGGAAAGGAAAGGAAAGGAAATCACACGGAGCCTGGCTTCTGGAATTATTGCCATCTGTTTACCAGCTGTGTTATGAGGTCATATGTTGTATCGTTGTGTGCACTTTCTCCCCAAGGACTAATCAAGGTGCATGCATATGTGTCACATCGCTTTGCTGTCCCCTTGTTTTTGTCTAGACATGTTTGTGCATATAAATACACTGAAAAGCAAGGGGAGGGATTGTTTAGGTTCCATTCTGGGCAGTGGTGGGATTAAAATTGTTTTACTATCGGTTCTGTGAGGGTGGTTTGGTGGGGGTGGCTTGGCTTGGTGGGGGTGGCAGGGGAAGGTTACTGCAAAATCCCCATTCCCTCCCGGTCAGCTGTAAAAACTAGGTCAAAACACACTGATCTAAGATATCTAAATGTAAGGCAAAGTGTGAATGGTAAGTTTCACTGGAGTACTGCATGTCTGAACATAACATTGGAGATCATTTTACTAAGGCCCAAGGTAATATAAAGCATAAACGTTGTTGCGAGGAATACGGCTTAAGATTGTAAGATTTATATATATTGTCCTACCCAAAGGGGAGAATGTTAGGAATATAATCTAACGGTTGGGTTGGCAATATATAAATCATGTAACAAAGCTGTACCTGTATCTTTAAATCATGCTGTAAATGTGATTGGCTGCTGTTTCCTCAATCGGCCAAAAGATGGAGCCAGAATCACTGTTAGCTGCTGATCTGATCTGAGTGTTTGGAAGCTGGCTGTTAGAAGTGCCGTATAGTGATCAGCATGAGCTATTGTAAGTTTTGCAACTGCTAGCAAACTTTATGTACTGGACTGTTTGTATGATTATGGACTATGTTATTTGGATTATCCCTTAACTGAAAGACGTTGATAACTGATTGAATTATCCGCATATGACTTGGACTGTTTGATGGACTCTGATTCCTCTATTTCCATGAAAGTAAAAGCCTAATTAAACTGCAGTGTCTCTGTATGCTGGTTTGTGTGTTCTCCAACACCACTCTCACAACGCTTCTCTGAACGCACTCGCTCTCCCAATGGGGAGCTTACCTAACATAGAGAGTACAAGTAATCCTCAATTTACAACAGTTTGTTTAGCGACTGTTCGAAGTTACAACGGCACTGAAAAAAGTGACAAGACCATTTTTCACACTTATGTAGAGAAATAAATCTAGAGGTAGAGACACCATCTTTTTAGTCTATGGCGGTGTTTCTCAACCTTGGCGACTTTAAGTCCTGTGGATTTCAACTCCCAGAAGCATAGCTGGCTGGGGGATTCTGGGAGTTGAAGTCCACAGGACTTAAAGTTGCCAAGGTTGAGAAACCCTGGTCTATGGGTTTAGTTACGTGCGTAAGAAATATAACCTTGAAGAGGGCGGCCAAGTTTTTGAAGTTGTTTAGATGGGTGCTCTTTGTAATATTCTTAGCTCAGCAGACTGGCGAGACTCTGATTTTTCAGGGCATTCTCAGACACCGAAACCGTAGCTGGTCATTGAACCAGCTGTTTCTCAGCTTTTGCATTTCCATTATTTCTGATACTATTTGTAAGAAAAATAAGAGGACCACTTTTTTTGGGGGGGGGGGGGTATGTCCAACATCCTTCTGAAATGCACCCTCCCAAGAATCTAGTGTTTTATTCAACACTTAAGCAAAATCTATCCAGAGTGAAAGTCTACAATATTGCTGAACAGAAGGACCTCCATGGATGAAGACAAAAAGCTGAAATGCCCAGGAACCAGGGGTGGGCTTTAAAAAATCCAGCAACAGATTTGCTGCCCTATTGCTGTTGCTGAGTGGGTGTGGCCATGGTGGGCGTGGCTTAGTCAGCTTCCTGCACCATGGTAGGAGGGGGCGTTTTTCACCCTCCTTAGGCTCCGGAAGCTTTCTTCGAGTCTCCGGAAGGAAGAAAACTGCTTTCCCCTGGGCTCCGGAGGCCCCCTGGAGGCTGGAAACAATCCTATTTCTGGACTTCCAGAACTTCCGGTAGGCCTGTTTCCTGCCCCGCCCCCCTGAGCCTCCGTGTGGGCCCTGTATTCTCCTGGCATGATGAACGGGCCATGTGGAGACTCCTCGGAGGGGAGGGGTGGGTGTGGCCAGCCAGGGGTGGCATTTGGGGGGTTGCCAAACTGGGCAGAATCCCAGCTAGAGAATCACCCGAACCCGTGCGAACCTCCAGAAGCCCACCCTTGCCAGGAACAGCCCAGTCATCCTTTTTGAAAACTATACAACTGTCACTTTTTATCGGAAAAAAAAAGACATAGAAAAAAAATCTGATGGGATGGGAATCACAGAATTGCAGCAAAAAGATAATAATTATATCATCGTTTTTCTAATCAAAATTGCTTCCTCCCATTTCTCCTGTTGTCCTCATTTGTTTGCGGCTTCTCTGAAAAGTAATTGATAATGCTAAGAAAATAACTACTCATTGCCCCATCTGGTTTGACCTTATGATAGATGAATTTCTCTCTACGCAGGAACAAATAAGTTCCTTTCCTGCAATTTCCCATGAAATTGATCCTCATGAATCCATTTAGTTGGCCATCTTCGCCTATAAGGGGTGGAGGGAGAAAGAGATCAAAACATGGTGATAGGAGTGTAATTTTAAGAACTGAAGGGCTATATTTAGGCACAGCCAAATGAATGAATGAGCTAGTCTCGTTTTTTTTTTAAAAAGCCACAATGCCACTAAGATAGACAGCATGAATTACTGTCATTTCCAAAATTGCTAGCTGCAGAAGAAACATCCCAAACACTATATAATATGCCCCAGCACTGGGACTGTCAACTTAACTGTAATTACAGGAAAATGTTTAAATGGAGCAGCTCTTGGAAATGAAAAGCACACAGCATCAGTCCTTGCAGCTGAAGACTTATGGCAGCTTGTGAGGGCCATGCTTGGCAACACATGGTTTTCATGTATCTGGGTACAACCACTGTTTGACTGTATCTGTTCTTTCTCGCTTAAGTTTTTGCCTAGCTTAGCATCTTGCTTTCTTGAAGGGCCAAGTTATAGCTTCTGCTTCAAAGTGAAAATCGGTGGTAAGATGCAGCAGGAAGAGGTTAAAAAAAACCCATTAAGATAATTATTGCAATCCTTCAATTAAAACTCCTCTCCAGTTTGAGGTGATTCACCTGACTGAGGCATGCATACAAAAAGAGTGTGGCTGTAAAACCTGAAGTTGCCCCTTTTTAAAAATTATTATTATTACAGGTGTTCTTCATTTGGTTGCAATTGGGAGGGCAACTTGGTCAGTTAGTGAAACTGTCTATGACCTTCCTTTAGCTTTCTCTTGCTTTACAAACAGGTTGGTCAGAAAGTTGCTTCTTCATCACTCTCATCACTTGAAATGGTCATTAAGTGAGGCAGTTGAGCAGAACAAGGCAGGACAAGGACTACCTATACTAATGGAGGAGCTGCTAATCAAAACCGTTTCAATAAGATGAGGACGGAGCTTTTTAAAAGAAAAAAATGTAATTTTAAAAAAAAACAACCGCTCCATCTTTTCAGAGACTTTCCCCCTTAGCTCAGGGCTGTCAAACTCACAAACCCGCAGGGTGGATGTACTACATGCTGGTTTAGCCAAGGGGGCGTTGGAAGAAATGACCTTCTGGATTCAGTTCCAAGTGGGATAAATGACACTGGAAACATGGAGGCTGCTTGGAAAGATGGATACACAAACCTGCGTGTGGACACACAACCCCCCGCATGCGACCAACCGCTGTGCATGTGCATGCATCTCCCACGTGTGCCCCCATGCATGCACAGCAGAGACCCGAAAACCAGCTGGCCGGCGGGAGACACATGCCGGAACTGAGCTGGGGTGATGGGTTCCACCACAAAACCGCGTTCGACTAAAGGGCGCTCGACGAAACCGCGTAGCTGACATCACAGCGCGACAACAGTGCGGAGAAAAGGCACGCTGTAAACGCTAAACCTAAAATTAACCCCTAAACCTAAACCTAACCCCCCTAAACCTAATCCTAAACCTAACCCTAACCCCCCTAAACCTAATCCTAAACCTAACCCTAACCCTAACCCTAACCCTAAACCTAACCCTTAACCTAACCCTAAACCTAACCCTAAACCTAACCCTTAACCTAACGCTAAACCTAACCCTAACCCTTAACCTAACCCTAACCCTAACCCTAACCCTAACCCTAACCCTAACCCTAACCCTAACCCTAACCCTTAACCTAACCCTAAACCTAACCTTAACCCTTACCTTAACTTGAATTGGCTTGCTTTCAAAGCGCTATTTAAAGCGCCCTTCTTTCTCTGCGCTCGCTGTTGTCGCCCTGTTGATGACGTCAGCGACACAGTTTAATCGGGCGCGCTTTAGTCGAGCACGGTTTTGTCGTGCCACTGGGGCAATGCCCGAAGAGAGGCATCTGTGTGCCACCTGTGGCACATGTGCCATAGGCTCACCATCCCGGCTATATGTCTTTGTGTTGGCTTTTGAAAACTCGAGAGTGTTCCTTATAGTTCATATAGATGAGCATGTGGTCTCTGGATATGATTTAGTATGGCCGTCTACTGTCCATTAATCCAGCATGGGCTCTACTTTGCTTAGTTTTATGGCACCGTTCTCTCTCTCTTGTGCAATCTTCTGACAACGGATGACCTGCAAACTTTGCCTTATCTCTTAGACATGAAATTTGCAGCTGTTGTGGATTTCTGCTCTGAGATGAAAGAACAAGAACAAGGGTTTTCCAGTAAATTTTATAGTACCCACAACAGAGAAATTGGAAGATATAGGATTAAAAAAATACTACTGCCTGGTTGGTAATAAGTAAGGAGCATACCAACAAAATAAACATAAAGGCTTCATCTAAAGACAGGGCTGAAGTCACAGAATTAAAGGATTTCCAGTGAGGGAAAATGCATGGAAGAGATTAAACAGCTGTTATATCCAGTTGTTTAGTTATTGAAGTGTCTGAAGAATATATCTGCTCTTCTATGTCCAAAGCCATAACACACCAAACATACTGAAAGTAATTAAGACATGATAGTGACTACTATGGCTCCTTGCAGATATCTTGCATAACTGATACTCTAACTCTGATCAGCAGATGACTGATGGGAGATGTAGTCAGAAACAGCTGGAGAGATTCAAGGGCTTTACTTGCAGTCATCTCTGCCACAAGATTTGGATTGCTGGTAACCATCACTATGGGTCATTCTCGTCTTTCCAACATTTCTGTTTGGGAAAATGATGTTAAGCCATAATCCTTATTTATTTGTATTTTTTTAACCTCAAAAAATGTTTGAATGGGATACTTCCCAAAGACCAGAAATCACTGCCAGAGTTCTTAATCTCTTCACAAAGCTGCACTTCCCAAGATTCTGCAAGTAAAACAGAAACATCAACATCAAGAAGGCCAAAACTAGAAATATGCAGGTTTCATTTGAACAAGGTGACAAAAGATGGGGGCGGGGGGAAGGATGCCCATCTCTTTCCTAAAAGTAGAAGATCTGGAGGTCGATCCCAGCATCTCCAGAGAGGACTAAAACACTCTGCTCTCTGAAACTTTGATGAATCCAAACTCCGAGACATGAGTAAAATCCAATCTTTCTAACAATCAAGTCACAAATATGAACAAGACCAGGGGTGGGCTTCAAAAATTTCAGCAATGGGTTCTCTGCCCGGTTGCTGGGCAGGCATGGCCTAGTTGGCCTCCTGCACCAGGGCGGGGGCGGGGGGGGGGCTTTTTGCCTTCCTTGGATTCCAGAGGCTCTCTGGAGATTGGAAACGGTCCCATTTCCGGCCTTCTGGAAAGCCCATTTTTCGCCCTCCGCAGGCTTAGGAGGCTTTCCTCAAGCTTCTGGGAGGGTGAAAATGTTCTCCCCTGTGCTCCGGAGGCACTCCGGAGGCTTCCAAAACTTCTGGGAGGCCCATTTCCCCCCCTCCGTGAGCCTCCGCGCAGGGCCTGCACTTACTTCACATCTAAAATGGCCTGGGTGAATACTCCTGGCAGGGGTGGGGCAGGGTGGGTGGGTTCAGCCAGGGATGGGATTTGGAGGTTCTCCAAACCGGCCTAATGTTAGCTATGGGTTCTCCCGAACCTGGGTGAACCTGTAGCAGCCCACCCCTGAACAAGACCCCATAATCTATAACATCCTCTTTTGGATCTCTGTTGGAGACCTCCTGACCAAGGTCAGGTTATGACAAACCTAAAGCTAGCTTGATAGAGTCAGGAGATTTAGCTTATCATCTGGGATTCTTTGCTTTGTCCGAGGGAAAAAGCCAAGAGAACTGCTGTCCTAGAAATTTTAATTTTTTTAAATAAACTTTTACTATCCTATGTTACAATAGCGGCCTGAGGCAAGGAAGCTTATCTTCAATCTACTTGAGCTTTTAGAAAAGCCGCTCAAGAGAACTACTTAGCATCTCCTTAGTTCCAGGACGCATTATTTGATTTTAAAGTTTTAAAGTTTTCCCACTTTGAATGCCAGATGCAAATACAGCTGGGTTTCAGTTGCCAGCAAAAATTAGTTTGGCTAGTTCCTGCTTCAGTTAAAAGACAGCAGGGCTTTTGTTCTCTGGCTTAAAACACTAAATGCACACAGCATTTATAAAACACTGTGCATGTCATTCCCTTTTGACTTAGTAAACCATGGGATGGTATGAAGAGTTTCACAAAATCATTCAGTTGACCTGGAAGTCTATGCTGTACATCTCTAGCATTTCACAGTGAATAGAACAGAGCAGAGCAGAGCAGAATTCTTTATGGGCCAAGTGTGAATTGGACAAACAAGGAATTTGTCTTTGGTGCATAAGTTCTCAGTGTACATAAAAAGAGAAAAAAATACATTCATCAAGAATAATATGATACAATACTTAGTGATAGTTATAGGATCCTAATAAGCAATCAAATCATCCATCAATTATACATTATCTATTTCACCTTTGGTATCCATTTCCTCTGTAATACTGCTGAAATCTGTCCTGCAATTATCTGTACATTTCACTTTCCTCTGGAATGGCCTGATCTGAGCATTCTGAGACACTTTGAATATTCTTGGAATTAAATGAAGTGTGGGAAGTCAAGCATAGGTGCTCAGTATCAGTTCTGATGATATGACATGCATCAGAATGTTGAAATGAATTATTTAATTGGTATCAGTCACATCTGTCACATATGTGATGACATCACGTCTCTTCCATTTCTCCCCCTTGTGGACACTCAGGAAGCCAAAGATGCTTCAAACAATTGGAGCAATGAAAGGACCTTCCTTCCTTCCTTCCTTCCTTCCTTCCTTCCTTCCTTCCTTCCTTCCTTCCTTCCTTCCTTCCTTCCTTCCTTCCCTCCTTCCTTCCTTCCAACTCCAATGGACACTGGTCAGTATACAAAACTAGAAAAAAACAGTTAAAAACATTACATCAATTGGACAGCCCAGACTAAAATGAGCTAATAGAGAACAACATTTGCAAAACAAAACATGGCCTTTTTGACAAATAATTAATATCAATCCCAAACTTTCCAGGAAAGCCAGGTTTTCAAACCTTTATGGAACTCTAAGGGGGTTGGTGCTGTCCTGCTGTCCTTATTGGGGGGGGATGCTCTTCTACAGAGTGGAGGCTGTCATGTGACAAAGAAGACATGCTTCATATGTTCCACCAGATGAAAGGCTTAATGGAGTAGACCTGGAGTCCACCCACTATGCTAGAACATATTCAATGGGCAGAAAGTCTTGGAAGCAAGTAGTCTCTCCTATATCTAGACAGGAGGAGGAGGAGGAGGAGGAGGAGGAGGAGGAGGAGGAGGAGGAGGAGGAGGAGGAGGAGGAGGAGGAGGAGGAGGAGGAAGGAGCCATGTATTTCAGAATAAACATAACACTTTTGTACTGTTTTAACAAATGAGGATTTGTGGGCAGATGCCACAAAAGACATTGTTTAACATACTGGTTGCTCTGATTCCTTGGAGTGGAGGATGATTGATTTTGGTTGCAGGTACTGTGTTATTAGAACATATAATATTAACAACGGTGGATTTCTGCTGATAATTGTTGTGACCTGCCAGCAGCAGATTCGGACAGTGAGGAGGTTGGGGAGGAACATGGGCCAGTCCTGGAGTCTGGGGAAGGCTCTGATGAGAGCTCTGTGTCAGAGGCAGAGAGGGGGCCGGAGCCATATGCCAGTTATCAGCTGCCTTCAGTCAGTCATCAGTGAGGCAGATGAGCAGCTGGAGCCTGTTCCCAGTGTGCACATGCACAGAGTTGCCAGACGAAGGGAACAGCTGAAGAACAGGGGTCAACTTGGGAGTAAGGCCACAGGTGGACGATGAATGGCCCCTCCCAGAGGAAATAAAAGAGGAGCAAAAGGGGGATGGAGTTTGCTTAATTGGTTCGTGACTCTCCGAGACTCCTTGCCAAGTTTTGCAGATATCGGCCTGGCAGCTCTCCAAGACAGATAAGGCCTGTGACTGTAAATCCTCCGTTGAAAGACTTTGCTGGATATGAATGAGAAAAATTCAGAGTAAATTAATAAAAGGGTTTTTTGTTACGACAAGGAGTTTGCTTCATGCTCTTGGGAAGCCTCGGTCCGAACAATAATATTTGAAACTACTATAAACAAGAGAATCTTCCACTTTTAATTAATTAGTTCAATGAGCCAGGTGAAGCCCAGTCTCTTTTATGTGCATGTGGCATTGATTCATGCACAAAAGTGGTGGGGATTTAATTGCACAGCCTGGATCATCATTTTGACTCTTTTTGACACACACAGACAAACACCCACACAGACACCCACACCCTGGATGCCCTGACACAATGAGCAAACATAGATGGTCCAGGAATATCAGTTCCACCAGTTGCATCAATTTCACATACGCTGCTAGCTCCCCCCACTCCCCCGGAATCATGTTTACCTCATTATCTTGTATTGATATTGACAATTAGGCTTTATTTGTCAGTTAAGATCCTTTGATGCCTGCAGAAATCCAAGCAACGACAAGAAGCTTAGAAAGCTAAAGTACTTACAGTTGCAGTCTGAAATAACATCCATACCCTAAGTCTACTTTTAAAATTGAAATGTTGCCCTTGGGATCTGGATGTAATTTATGCACTGAGAACATTTGGGCAACTTCTTATCGGCCCCACTGGGGATGAAGGTATAAACCCAATTAAATACACTTGGACTGATGCCTATAAAAGCTAACCTTGAAGTCTTTTCTCTGAGCATTCCCACAAAAAGACAAGGACACTAACTTTCACCTATCTCTTTACCGCACACTTCCTCATGTGCTTCCAAATCTTCAGCTCATACTTCTTGAGAAACTTTGATGTGGTCCTTGTTATTTTTCCCATCTGGATCCCACATTTAAGAGTAATACGCTTGGCGATGATCTGGATGAGAATTATAAAGCCAGTGTTATCCTAGGGCAGGGTTACTCAATGAATTGTGTACTAAGACATGTCCCACTGTGCCTTTCTCTTGTTGCAGAATACAGCTTTGTCCTTTCCTTGTTCTTCTGGGTACAAAATTAACCAAATGTGGAAACTCTAATACTATTAATTATCATCATTATTTTTTAGTGCTGGGTTGGCAAGCATAAGCACTAAGAGAACACCGCTAGCCATAAAGTTTCCACATAAAACCAACTGAGAACAATAAAAGCCAAACCAAGTTTCCAGGGGTACAATTTCCCATCAAGCTATTTTCCAAAGCACCAAAAAGCAAGAAATAAACAATGGTTGGGACTGGAGGCTAAAACACATGAAGAACGGTTGCAGCAACTGGATATGTCTAGTTTAATAGAAAGAAGGACTAGGGGAGACATGATAGCAGTCTTCCAATATCTCAGGGGCTGCCACAAAGAAGACGGGGGGGTCAACCTATTCTCCAAAGCACCTGAGGGCAGAACAAGAAGCAATGGGTGGGAACTAATCAAGGAGAGAAGCAGTCTAGAACTAAGGAAAAATTTCCTGACAGAACAATTCATCAGTGGAACAACTGGCCTCCAGAATTTGTGAATGACCCAACACTGGAAGTTTTTAAGAAGATGTTGGATAACCATTTATCTGAAGTGGTGTATGTTTCCTGCCTAAACAGGGGGTTGGACTAGAAGACCTCCATGGTCTCTTCCAATTCTGTTATTCTATTGGAAACTAACCAAGGAGAGAAGTAACCTAGAACTAAGGAGAAATTTCCTAACAGTGAGGACAGTTAACCAATGGAGTAGCTTGCCTCCAGAAGTTGTGGGTGCTCCATCACTGAAGGCTTTGAAAAAGAAACCGGACAATCATTTGTCTGAAAGGGTATAGGGTTTCCTGCTTGAGCAGGAGGGTTGGACTAGAAGACCTCCAAGTCCCCTCTAACTCTATTGTTCTATGTTCTTTAGAGTTAGTAGAATGTCCATCAGAACATCTACAGATTATAATTTCCTTAGCTGCTGTGTGTATTTATTTTTCTTTTGAACTGTGTTTGTAAATTGGTTTTAATTGATTTTATCGTCTGCTAGCCAAAGTCACATGTTCAAGATGGACTGCCATAGCGAATGAATGAATGAAAGAATGAATAGATGAATAGATGTTTTGGGCCAGTGTCTACATTTGGAAGTCCAACTGGGCTGTATCTTCAACTCTGAGAATTCTTAACAAGTTAGGATTGTAATCTGCTTCGAGCCCAAAGGAAGAGTTGATATATAAAACATTGTATAAAATAAATTCAGCCCACCTGAAAGGCAGCAGGTTGATGAAGGCTGCTTTGCAGAAACAAAAGTCTAAGGCAAAAACAATTCTAAATTTTGCCTTCAATTTAGAGAATTGGATTTTGGATGGTTTGTAGCGATGTCTGCAGGGCAAGACAAGGAGAGGCAGACTGACAAAAGCAGGGTGGTAGTATTGTTCCGAAAATCCTGTGCCTTTCTAGATGCACAGTAACATCACATACTGTATATGCCTCCAAGGAGTGAATGTTGCAGCATGACACCACACTGCTGCTTTCATCAGTCTGACCTTCCTTGCACCATTCTCCAAGACATCAGGTGTAATGTTGAGAACCTTTAGTTCAACCTTGTCTCTTCATATATCAGGACACATTTTTTTTTGCACATATACCCAGGATAATGTTCAAACTTTGCAAGTTAGAATAAGTGCAGAGATGAGCAACCAGGAAGATTAGGGGAGTGGAGACCAAAACATATGAAGAACGGTTATAGGAACAGGGCATGGCTAGTCTAGTGAAGAGAAGGACCAGGGGAGACATGATAGCAGTGTTCCGATATTGGAGGGGCTGCCACAGAGAGGAAGGGGTCAAACTATTTTCCAAAGCACCTGAAGGCCAGACAAGGAATAATGGATGGAAACTGACCAAGAAGAGATTCAACCTGGAAATAAGGAGAAGTTTCCTGACAGTGAGAACAATCAACCAATGGAACAGCTTGCCTTTGGAAGTTGTGGGAGCTTCACCACTGGAAGCTTTCAAGAAGAGATTGGACTGCCATTTGTCAGAAACTGTGTAGGATTTCCTGATTGGCAGGAGGTTGGACTAGATGACCTTCAAGGTCTCTTCCAACTTTGTTAATCTGTAAGATGTGTAGTTAGTCTTGATTTGGAAGGGCATTGTAAGTTGAAACCTGCCTTTTGAACTAAATGGATCAGCAGCAGTGTTATAAATTTATGTGTTATCATAACCTACATAACTTTCTAGGATCTTCTACCATGATCTCTAGAAATTAGAGATCATGGGAGAACAAATAAATGTTTCCAGTGATTGGATTAAGTGTGGATGGAATTATTTCAACATGTATTAAAATCTAACAGATTGATTATGAAGGGTATGTTTGGTAATTCTGAAGTGTTTCTGTTTAGATTTTGGAAGAATTCCACCATTCCTTCATCTGAAAACAATTTTCTACCTAGAGGTGAAATCTTTGTAAGTGAAGAAATTGGAGCATCATTACATTTTAATTATATGAATTTCTTAATTATTTTCTAAGTTATTGAACATTGAATTAAATATTCAATTGATTTTTTCCCCAAAAAAACATGGCAGCCACACAAATGTTCTCATCATCCCACTGAATTGGCTGTGCTCCACCTGTTCTCAATCTGTGATCCAGGAGTCATTGGTAGTCCAGGAAGATGCTATAGGTGGTCTTCGATGCAAGTGCTGATAATTCAAACACTGTATTTTGATCAAAATCATGGGTGATTGATTGAGTTTGAGCGCTTAGAGAACCAGTTGTTACACTGGTTGAATCCCACCACTGATTCAACCCCATAGGAAGGTCTATCTGTTCTTCAGCTAGGCTTTCTGTCAGTGGAATAAGAAGGCCACTTCAAGTGGCATGTCCTAAGATAGATGAAATTGCAGTAAAATGAGGAGATGACATAGGGTTGTGAAATCTGCACAGGCTGTGCTAACCTAGTTTGCTTTCATCAGGGCTAGTGATAAACACTTCCATTTTCACAACTGCCCCAGTCTGAAATAGAGTATCATTTTAACCTTGTCTATGGAGATTCTTGGGACGCAGTGGCTCAGTGGCTAAGATGCTGAGCTTGTCCATCAGAAATGTTGGCAGTTTGGCGGTTCAACTCCCTAGTGCCACGTAATGGAGTGATCTCCCGTTACTTGTCCCAGCTTCTGCCAACTTAGCAGTTCAAAAGCATGTAGAAATGCAAGTAGAAAAATAGGGACCACCTTTGGTGGGAAGACAACAGCATTCTATGCGCCTTTAGCGTTTAGTCATGCTGGCCACATGACCATGGAGATGTCTTTGGACACGCTGGCTCTTCGGTTTGAAATGGAGATGAGCACTGCCCCTAGAGTCAGGAATGAGAAGCACATATGTGCAAGGGGAACCTTTACCTTTACCTATGGAGCTCCTCAGTCATCCAGGTCATGGTTGTTTCAAATGTGCTTTTTCAAAAGGCAGCTGGACTTTGTTTTTCCTTGAAGACTTTCTGCTTCTCATCCAAGAAGCTTCTTCAGTTCTGACGGAATGGTGGAAGACGGAAGGATTTCTATTCCTTGTAGTCATCTGGTACTTAGCAGCCTCTCTGAGAACGGTTGAGGCCACTTGGAGGTTTATCTGTGCTTTCAGGGTCACCTGAATAGTGCAAATGGGGGTGGAACCTTCTTGGAACTGCTGAAAGGACTGTGTTGTAAACAGCAAATAGGTTGTGTTGTATCCCTCCCGCTTCTCTTTTAACCTTCTCTTCAGGCAACACATTGTCTTTGGCAGACCTTGTGGGTGCCTCATGTTTTTTTTTTTTACATTGATGGAGGAGAGCTGTTTTGAAAATGGAAGTGCTGTGAAGCAGAACAGCTCTGGGAAATGGCGTTTTGTCCATGGATCAGCAGTCAAATCGACAGATTTCATCCCTTGCCTGTAAACACACATGCCAAAATTTGGCATCTTCCAATCCTGCTGACATAATAGGCCAAGCTCTTTAACATGTGACTCCGTTATTTTATAAGAGTCATTTGGCCAGTTGGAGTTTCTTTCTCCCTGCTTCAAGCTCTGTTTTCTTCAAACTACCTTCCCCCCTAATGCGTGCGCGCACACACACACACACACACCAACCGCCATACAATCTGGTTATGATTATGGGTTACAGCCACCCGCAGCTTGATAAACTTATAACAGCTGCATTGCAGGAAATCACCCACAATTCAACCCTGATGTCCCAGGGATGTCTTTAGTTAACTTAAATAGGCTTTTAACATTTCTCTGGGTGTGCACGTGTTGTGTATGTGCATTGCACATGTGTGTGTGTGTGCATGCACGTGTGGGTGTACAGAACACTAATCACAGGTTTTGACTGGAGAGATCAAAAAGCTTAACAATGTGTTGATCCTGGATTGTTTTTCAGTGATGTATTGTTATCATTTTGGAGAGTTACGAGGAATGGAGGTTTTCTTTTCCTAATGGATCAAAGTTGATAAGTGAATGGCCTGAAGCCTGGAGTCCTGGGAGAAGAAGCTATTAACAGCTATGCTTGAAGAGTTTGGAGGGTCACGCTACATCACAGTGCTTGAGTTTGTTGAAAGTTATGTTATATTCTTCCCCCATCCCCAGTAAAGGAAACGAGCTCCTATAATCCACTGCATTGAGCCACACCCAACAGTACAGTATAATGAAAAATGGCTTATCTCATTTGATAAGAGACTGTTTGCACAACATACATAATCACAAGGGTGAATGCTATCCAACGAATAAAAAATATTCATCCTGAATATTGAACTTCAATGTTTCATAATATAATTTTTTGCCAAGATACTGAGGATTTAATAGCTGCCAGCTGATGAAAGGTTGTAAGCTGTAATCAGTAAGCTGATGCAATGTAAGGCAAGGCTGATGCAATGAGGCTGATTCGTTGCATCAATGGCATCGTCTCTTTAAGACTCTGATGGGAAGTCCACACAAGTCTATATATAAGTGGCTGCTAGAGGGTGTCTCTCTCTCTCTCTCTCTTGTCATGTACCCCATTTCTCTCCTTGTGTTCGTAGCTGAGTGGTAAGGGATTTTTATCTCCATGTTTATGTCTGCATATGTTTTGTATATAAACCACTATTAATTATATAACCACTATTAATTGTAAAGAGCAGTGTTTCTCAACCTTGGCAACTTGAAGATGTCTGGACTTCAACTCCCAGAATTCCCCAGCCAGCATTCGCTGGCTGGGGAATTCTGGGAGTTGAAGTCCAGACATCTTCAAGTTGCCAAGGTTGAGAAACACTGGTATAGAGGCTCTCTTTATTGCAGAACTGCCAGAGGCATAGAGTAGAGGGAATTGCCATTTGAAATGTTTTTTTAAATCCTTTTCAAAGCATGGGGCAAGCTGCAGATTTTAACAAACAACTCAATGCAGCCTTTTTAACCACCCATCCTCCAGAGATGCCTCACTACAAGACCTGTCATGCTTCACAGGCAAGGCAAGAAAATCTGATGTATCTGGAGGCCATTTGGTTGAGGAGGATTGGTGACTAATGAAGGACTGGAAACCAACAAGATTTTGGCAGGGTGACTTCTAGAAGAAAGAAAAGAAACATTGGTAGTTCTGTGTACAGTATTTATGTTGCTGTGGGGGCATGGCATGGGGTGGGCATTAAATTGTGTGGGTGGGCACGCGAATGAGCACTTTTGGCACCTGAGGTGAAAAAGGTTTGCCATCACTGTTCTACTCCAAACCCCTGCTTAGGCAGGAAACCCTACACCACTTCAGACAAATGGATAGCCAACATTTTCTTTAAAATGTCCAGTGTTGGAGCATTCACAACTTCTGGAGGCAATTAATTGTTCTAATTTCTGTCAAGAAATTTCTTCTCAGTTCTAAGTTGCTTCTCTCATTGATTAGTTTCCACCCATTCCTTCTTGTCCTGCCCTCAGGTGCTTTGGAGAATAGTTTGACTCCCTCTTCTTTGTGGCAGCCCCTGAGATATTGGACAACTGCTATCATGTCTCCCCTAGTCCTTCTTTTCATTAAACTAGACATACCCAGTTCCTGCAACCGTTCTTCATATGTTTTAGCCTCCAGTCCCCTAATCATCTTTCTTGCTCTTCTCTGTACTCTTTGTAGAGCCTCCTCATCTTTTTTTACATTGTGGCATCCAAAACTGGATGCCGTATTCCAAGTGTGGCCTTACCAAGGCATTGATAACTGGCTAAGGTGAGCAAAGTCACCCCAGACACTGGATTTTATTTTTCTGTCCCCCCTCTCCAGTTTTTGTCACCCTTGCCATATTTTATTCATTTTTAATGTTTCAAATAAATAAAATAAATAAATAATCTGTTATATAATACAGAGGTACTTTGGTACTCAACTGCTTTGAAACTCATTGAATTTGATACGCAATGAATTTTGACATAAAAGTTTTGTCCCGGTAGTCACAAAGGTGTTTTTTCAGGAGGCAACTGGACTTTCTTGTTTTTTTTTTCTTTGAAGACCTTTTGCTTCTCATCCAAGAAGCTTCTTCAGCTCTGACAGAATGGTGGGGAATGGAAGGATTTATATTCCTTGCAGACAGCTGGTCATTTGCAACCTTTTAGAGGGTCATTGAAGCACTTGGAGGTTTATTTGTGTCCTCAGGGTCACCTGAGTAGTCCTCCTGATTCCTGTAGTCTGCCATTTTTTCCCCAATCTGGAAATCCATTCCTACTTCCACACCATTCAAAGGGTGTTCATCCCAAATTGTATAGCTAAAAGTCTGCAGAGAGTCTCAGTCATCCAGGTCATGGTTGTCCCAAAGGTGCTTTCTCAGGAGGCAGCTGGACTTTCTTGTTTTTCCTTTTTCTTTGAAGATGTTTTGTCCCAGTACTTATTTTTCTGTTTGGTACTCAGTACACAAGCTAGAACTTTTTGGCGTTGGCTGCTGTGTGATTCACTACATTATTTAACACGGAAAAAAAATCTTCATTGTTTTTTGTACTCATGGTGCCTCTGGAAACCAATCAATGATAAGTACCAAGGTACCACTGTATGTGAAAATAAGGTGAAAGGGAATAATAAAAAGTAAAGCATCACACAATAGTGTCGGAATATTGAACAGAAAACAGGTTATTTTGCATAGGTAAGGCCAATTTGGGAATGTTATGTTCCAGAATATGTTTCTGGTGCTTCTTGGAATACAGCTTTGCATAGTATCATGGATTTGGGGCTTACCATATTTTTTGCAGTATAAGAGGCACCTTTCCCCCCCCCAAAAAAGAGGGTGAAAATTTGGGTGTGTCTTATACATCGAATGTAGCCCCACCCACCCCCACCAAAGGCCAAAAACATGAGGCAATGAGGCAGTTGAGTTGAGTTTATTGATCTTGTATGCCGCCCACTCCCGAAGGACTCCGGGTGGCTTACAATAAACAAGGAAAGGGGATAATACACAAAACAACATGTTAAAATACACAAACAGTGATGGTCTGTGGCAATCCCTGCAGCCTGGAACAGCTGAGTGGGGGTATTCCAGCAGTCCGATCCACCCGTCAATTAGCTGTGCTGAATCCGGCTGCAATAAGTGCTGAAGCTGACCTAGCTGGTCAGAGTTTGCAGAAGCAACCACATTCAGAAAGCACACACAAGTAACTGATTCAGCAGGATTCAAAATAATAATAATATACAATACAATACCAAAAGCAGGTTTTGCAAGGTAGCAGTAAATACAAGCAAAACACAAGCAGTTTCACTTCCATTTCTCAGCTGTTCCAGCCTCCTCCCTGTCTCCTTGTTGCTCACATGGCAAATACTGTTTCAGAGTCCAAATAGCCCTCATTGGCTGACTTAGTTATTATGCCTATTCATTGGCTGATCTTCTACCATGTGGTCCAAGTCAGGAAGCTAGCCAGCTGAATACCATGGATGCTGGTAGGCAGAGGCAGAATATTTTCTTCTTATTTTCATCCGCAAAAACTAAGGTACGTTTTATACTCTGAAAAATACGGTAATTTTGGAGACTACAGGAGATTCCTTAGACCAGTGGTCTCCAACCTTGGCAACTTTAAGACCTGTGGACTTCAACTTCCAGAGTTCCTCAGCCAGCAAAGCTGGCTGAGGAACTCTGGGAGTTGAAGTCCACAAGTCTTAAAGTTGCCAAGGTTGGAGACCACTGCCTTAGACACTTCACTGAGGACATGTCCACAAGAAAGTAAGGAAAGCTTCTTGGAAAGATAGATGCCATTAGGAACACATCCATCTCTTTTGCAGATCCAAGTTCATACTTCTGGGGAAGAGAGAGCCGATTCCAAACAGGAAGAAATGTGACCCTTTCCCCCCTTTCTTGACGGAATTTGTATGGGAGTTGGAGATGTTGAGTGATTTATGCAAACATTAAACATGCACTAAATCAATCTCTATTAGGGGGGAAAGAGGGGAATGCCCTTTTCCCCCCTGGAACAGCTACAGAGTTAGAAGTTTGAACATGAGGTCTGATGTTGCAAAGCAAATGGCCATTGGTAATTTGGGAAACGCAACCTAAGTACAGCTGTTCAATTTCAATCTGCTCCTTTTTAACATTCCACAAACTGAATAAAATGTGCATTCAATTAGGGCCTATGAAAGGGTCTTCCTTGCAAGGGGCATAAACACTTTTGTGGTTTACACTTTCCAGTTGAATGTATGATAGAACTCTTATAGTCCTTCCTTCCTCTGCAGTTTCACAGATCTCATGAAAATGCATTGTGTTTTATAACATACAGCACTAAATCATCAACTCTTATAAAAATGTAGCTCATGAAATGGTCTGCAAAACACTTTCTCAAAGTAGAGATAATCAGATCTACACAGGTGCCTGCTGTGTGTAGTGTGTGTAATGTAGGCAGCTCAGTATGATTTGCTACTTCTTTGTTCTTCTTTGTTTCATCAGCCTTGTCAGGCTATTAAATACTTTATCCTTCCAGACTCATTCATAGACTCTCCTTAATATGTTAGAAGATGACTTTGCCCATTATGTTAAAGTTGATTTGCTTGATATGTGTTATTTATTATATAAAGCGCATAGGCCACCACCAATCTTATGTACAATAACAAAGAGAACAATACTAACTCAATAACAAGATTATAATGCAACACAATGCAATAGCAGAGTTGGAAGGGACCTTGGAGGTCTTCTAGTCCAACCCCCTGCCTAGGCCGGAAACCCTATACCGTTTCAGACAAATAGCAATAGCAATAGCAATAGCAGTAGACTTATATACCGCTTCATAGGCCTTTCAGGCCTCTCTAAGCGGTTTACAGAGAGTCAGCATATTGCCCCCAACAATCTGGGTCCTCATGGCTATCCAACATCTTCTTAAAGACTTGCAGTGTTGGGGCATTCACAGCTTCTGGAGGCAAGCTGTTCCACTGATTAATTGTTCTAACTGTCAGGAGATTTCTCCTCAGTTCTAAGTTGCTTCTCTCCTTGATTATTTTCCACCCATTGCTTCTTGTTCTGCCCTCAGGTGCTTTGGAGAATAGTTTGACTCCCTCTTCTTTGTGGCAACCCCACTAAAAACAGCATCAAAACACTTCCAGCATCCTGCACCCCAAAAATCACAGTACTCTATACATAGAATGGCCCTAACAAATCAAGTCGAATAATCACATTTACTGGCTCTAGCATCACTCTATTCCATTGGTTGGGAGAATCACCAGGTTTTAAGGCCATTTGGAAAGTTATGTATCTCACTGTTGGAAGAAATGTCCTTCTAGGTTAAGTTCCAAGTGGGGGAAAAGATATTGGAGACATGGAGGCTGCTTGGAAAGATGGTTTAATGGTAGACAGGATCACATGGCTTGAGCTCCTGAATGGAAAAGAGGGATCACATGCATCCAGATGTTGGGTGAAGAAGAAAAGAGACAGAGATGCTGAAAGTTCCTGGTTTTATGCCTTCTCTGGCCTTTGATCTTGATTTCTGATTGGTTGTCAGACTCTCATCAGGCCATGCAGGGGCAACTCTTTAGGTTGTACCTTGAGTTCAAGTTTGGTTGAGCATTGCTTCTTCCCAGGTGCCCTGTGGTGAGATGGGTAAAGGGCTAATACTATCATGCCTTAATCCCATCACCCTGGAGCTGAAGGGGTGAGAGATCCTTGTTATGTAGAATAGATTGGCTCATTATTTTTAATGGCCCATTGACAATGGTGGGGGCTATTAAGAGTGAGTCTACTACAAGTAGTCCTCAATTTACAACCATTCGAAGTCATGACAAATTTTCTCAGAGCCACTTTTAACCCATTTTCAAAGTTTCAAAGGCTGCACGCATTCGCGCGCGCGCGGGCGCACGCACACACAAACACACACACACATTCATGTGATCAGATTTTGGATGCTTAGCAACCAACTCACCATTACAGCCATTTACAATCCAGTCTTAACTTGGTTTCTGGCAAAAAGCATCCATTGGAGAAAATGTATTTGCTTCACAACTGCAATACTCGCTTAACGACTGCTGCAAAAAAAAATTGTTGAAAAATTGAGTCCAGTCATTTGATGCCTCCACATACAGCTGCAATGACTAGCAACATAATTTCAGGCTCAGTTATGGTTGTAAGTTGAGGACTATGTATTATCTACATCAAAAACTCTTGGAGGGATGGAAATGCTAATAATTGTGGCTTGATACATCTGAGGAAGGTTGATTTATTTAATCTGCAACTGAAAAACTTTTAATAGGTTGCCCTAGTTAAATATTATAAATTTGCAGAAATTGAAGTGTCAGAATATAGGTAGTCCACAGCAGTTTATTTAGTGGCCAAAGTTACAAATGCACTGAAAAATGTAACTGATGACCGTTTTTCACAATTGCGACCTTTACAGCATCTCCATACTCTTGTGTTCAAAATTCAGATGCTTGGCAACGGGTTCATATTTATGACCATTGCTGTTTCCCAAGGTCACGTGGTCACCTTTTGCGACCTTCTGACAAGCAAAGTCAATGGGGGAAACTAACAAGCACGTGACTAAGTTAACTGTGGCAAGAAAGGTGGCAAAATGGGGCAAATCTCACTTAACACACTCGGCAACAGAAATGTTGGTCTCCATTGTGGTCCTTTGTTGAGGACTAACTGCAGTTGCATTCACCTTCCCCCTTCCAATCCACAGCTTGGGTCCATTCTCTTGGTTTCTCCTCCCCACCAGAGAAAGAGCAGAGAATGAGCAACACACTAACTTGGTTGAAGTTTTATTCTTGGCTGATCAAGTGAAACCTTTGAGAGAAGCACCAACACCTCTTGGGTCACTGTGTCAGACCAGATCTTTTGACTCAAGAGTGTAATTAAAAAATGCTCAGGAATGCAGCTCACCTCCCTTTTCAAAAACAAATGCACTGGGAACTCCGGCATGATGTATGATGAAAATATTCCAAATTGTTTCCTAGATTGCATGGAGAGGGGAAAACATTCTGCTGTGAATTTTGAAGGAGTGGAGGTGGGAGGGGGGTTGAATGGGAAATGTTAGCCTTGGCTCTGGTGCTCAGTAAAATGTGTCTCCAGGAGAAGGGAATCTAGCTGGAACAGGGACAACAGCAGGGAGCAAGGCTGCCCATTTCCACTTCTCAAAATGCCCAAGGAAGGCAGGGGGGGGGGATTTAAAGAAGGGGGGTGGGTGGGGGTTTGCTGGATACTTTGCAGCTGCCTTCGATTTGCATGCTGTTATTGGGTTTGGCTCCGGTGCTGTTCTTGTGTTTCAAATGCAAATCTTTCCTCTGAAAATGAAATTAGCAGTGGCAGAGGGAGCATGCAAACCATACCGGTATGGTTATATTTTTAAAAAATAACTAATAGCAAGCTTTGGGGAGGGTCTGTCCATCAGAGCAACAGTTAACCTTTTACTTCCCAAGAGCTATGCTCTTGTATGAAACAAGCCAGTCTAGGGCTTTTGGGGGTGTTAAAACTGTTAGATTGGGTAATGGATAGACACACACAGGCTTAACGGTAACAACAGCTCTTTATTGAATACAACAAGGGAAAACAATCCAGCGAAAGTTGAGTCTGACAGCAGCACTTTTATAGGGAGCTGTCAGACCCTTCGACTAATAGGATTAAACCTCTGTTCCCGCCGGAACAGAGGACCTTGGTGGAAACCACTGTAGATAGGGTGAATATCTAACACCCCTCCCCTCTTAGATGGAACAATCCTACTTGTAACGTAGTCACACAGGTAGGTGGGCTTTTGGGTAGCTCTGCCTGACCTGCGCAGTTCAGTAGGAGGGGTTTCCTTGGACAGGTTGGACGGACCTGTTTGTTCCGCAGCTCCGTTGGTGGAAGCTCCTGGAACCTTTCACAAGTCGCGGCTGGAGGTTCTAGAGCCGGTTCGCTCGGAGCTCGCTGCGGGCCTGCAACAAAACCAGAGAAGTTTCCCGGTACCCTTGGGCTTGAGCTGGCCATGGAAGGAGTGAGAGTTTGCTCCATTCAGATAGGGCTTTGGTTAACTCATGCAGGAGTTACATCTGGTTGTCTAAGAGTGGAGTTGGAGAGGTGGCCACGGAGTTGGTCAATATGCCTTCTCCAATTCCTACCGTCCTCGAGCTCTAAGAGGTAAGAGCGAGGGCCGGTGATGCCTATCACTGTGGCAGGAATCCACAGAGTTCCCCCGGGGTAGTTGTGGGCGTATACTGAGTCCCCTACGCTAAATGTCTGAATCTTGCTTGTGGAGTCTGGGGGCGATGAGGCAGAATAATTGGGGTGTAGCTGGTCTAAGTGGGACCTTAGCCGGAGAAGCTCAGAGGGGCTTCTCCCTGTAGTGACACTGGGCGTGATGTGCTGAATTAGCAAATAGTGATCAACCCGTATTTGCCAATCTCCCAGGCCCATCCTAGATAGGGCCTCTTTTGCAGATCTCACCATTCTCTCCACCTGACCATTGGAGTCCGGATGGAATGGCATGACCAGGGCATGCCTGATTCCCTGAGCTGCTAGGAAGATCTTGAATTGCATGGCCATGAATTGGGGCCCATTGTCAGAGACCAAGATGTCGGGCAGGCCGTGCATGGAGAAAAGTCTCCATAGCACCTTGATGACCACTTCTGCCGTAGTGGTGGTCATCAGGACTACCTCTAACCATTTCGAGTAGGCGTCCACAACTACGAGAAATGTCTGGCCATGAACTGGGCCAGCAAAGTCAATGTGCACCCTAGACCATGGTGCTTGAGGTCACTCCCACTCCTTAGTGGGCGCCTCTGGGGGAGCTGCTCTGGACTCCTGGCACAGTGTGCAGGTAGTCACCCACTCTTCGATCTCCCTGTCCATGTTAGGCCACCACACGTAACTCCTAGCCAAAGACTTCATCCTGACAATTCCAGGATGCCCTATGTGTAAAGCCTCTAATACTGCAATGCACAGTTTGGGTGGAACAACTACCCAGTCGTCCCCCCCCCCAGTAAACAGCCATTAACAACCAATAACTCATCGCGTTTAGCAAAATACATTTTGAAATCAGCCCCAACAAGCCCCTTGGGCCACCCCTCCACACCCAATTCAAAATTTGCTTGATGGTGGAGTCCTTTGCAGAATGACGGGCAGTGTCACTGGATGAGACAGGCCCAGTCTCGAGGCAGTCAATGAGGAGGACTGGCGTCTCGGGGGTAGGGTCAGCGAGAAGTTTAGGCAACGGGCAGCGGCTCAAAGCGTCAGCATGCCCCAAAGTGGAGCCAGGTCGGTGGATGAGGCGGTAGGAGTTGGCAGCTAGGAAGATGGTCCATCTGGTCATGTGTGGTGATAACAACACTGGGGTAGGTCGGTCCCCAGCCAGTAAGCCCAACAACGGCTTGTGGTCAGTAACCAGTTTGAAGTCCCGGCCGTAAAGGTATTCATGGAACCTCTTTACTCCGGCCACTGCAGCCAAAGCCTCACGGTCCAACTGGGTGTAGTTCCGCTCAGCAACAGACAAGGTCCTGGAGTAAAATACAATAGGGGCTTCAGTTTCGTTGGGCATGCGGTGGCTGAGGACAGCGCCAACGCCGAAGGGGGAAGCGTCGCAGGTCAGCACCAAAGGCAGGGTCTGGCTTTATTGGACAAGGAAGGAGTCCGCCGACAGGAGTCGTTTTACCATGGCAAATGTGGCAGCCTGGGTTCTGCCCCAGGACCAACTCATGTTCTTAGCCAGGACACGGTATAAGGGCTCAGCAACGGTGGCTTTCTGTTTGAGAAAGACGCTGTAGAAATTAAGGAGCCTGAGGAACGCCTGCAGCTCGGTTTGATTGTGAGGTGTGGGGGCATCCTGAATGGCTTTAATTTTTTGTGTAGTCGGGTGAATCCCAGAACCATCGATCAGGTACCCTAGGAATTCAACCCTTGGCACATTGATTTGGCATTTCTCTTTTTTGAGATGGAGGCCTGTGTCTCTAATTCGAGCCAAAACTGTCCGTACGCATTTTAAAAGTTGCGCCTCGTTTGCAGTTATCAAGATCTATCCCTCTGTTTATGCATGTGTGTGTATAATGATGATATATGAAGTGTTAATGCCACCTTATAATGCCTTGGTAAGGCCACACTTGGAATACTGCATCCCGTTTTAGTTGCTACAATGTAAAAAAGATGTCGAGACTCTGGAAAGAGTGCAGAGAAGAGCAATAAAGATGATTAGGGGACTCAAGGATAAAACATATAAAGAACTGTTGCTGGAACTGGATATGTCTAGTCTTATGAAAAGAAGGACTAGGGGTGACATGATAACAGTGTTCTGATATCTCAGGAGTTGCCACAAAGAAGAGGACGTCAAACTATTCTCCAAAGTACCTGAGAGTAAGACAAGAAGCAATAGATGGAAACTAATCAAGGAGAGAAGCAACCTAGAACTAAGGAGAAATTTCCTGACAGTTAGAACAATTAATCAGTGGAACAACTTGCCTCCAGAAGTTGTGAATGCTCCAACACTGGGAGTTTATAAGAAAAGATTGGATAACCATTTGTCTGAAGTGGTGTAGGGTTTCCCGCCTAAGCACGAGGTTGGACTAGAAGACCTCCAGGGTCCCTTCCAACTCTTCTCTTCTCTTCTGCTCTACTCTACTCTATTCTACTCTATCCTACTCTACTCTACCTTATTCTATTCTATTCTATTCTATTCTATTCTATTCTATTCTATTCTATTCTATTCTATTCTATTCTATTCTATTCTATTCTATTCTACATCCAAACTCACCACCAAGGAGGTTAGAATGGTGAACCTTTCTCAATATTATTCCCGCAATAAGACTGGGTAAACTGGAAGACATATCCAGGGTGGACTAAACTTCTTTTTAATAGCTAGATGTCTGTGTTCAAAGAAGATTTGGAATCCATTCATCATACAAGTCTCTGCCTGTTGCAGACTAAAATGAATCCGTCTAAGAAGGGGGAAAAAAGGTGTGTGTGTGTTAGTACTTCATTTGCTTTTCGTAATAATGAGATTTGCCTGCCCCTACTTCTGTTTTGTTTTTGCAGTGTATATGGTGTGTGTATATGTGTGTGTGTGTGAGAGAGAGGGGCGGGGGAGAGGGATGGGGGAGAAGGCAGCTGGGAGGTAGCTTGCTCTTTCTAATTTCATTGACAGCAGTGGTGATATATAGGGTAATTTTATCTTCACAACCTGTAACAAAGGATAAGACAGTAGTCATCTTACATTCCCCAGACAGTAGGAGATGTTTACTTATTCTCAAAGTGAACTCTCTCATCATTCATCTAGACTTTATTAGCCTGCCAGGAAGCTGTAAACCTATAATTTAAGAAATGTATCATGAAGGGGAAAGCCTTTGTTTGCTTATTTGTTGGTTTAGTAAATATAAGCTTGAGATCTGGAATTAATTCTCTTTGATTCTTCTTCTCCCCCCCCCCCGCCCCATCTAGACATCACGCCTCCCACAAGGCATAGTTTTGAAGGGAGGTAGCTATGGTTGCAGACCTTGTGGATAATGCCATCCCTTCCAGAGATGGGCACAAATGAAAGAAAGAGAAAGAGAGAGAGGGAGTGGAAGTTGGAGAGGGAGATGGAACATTCGTGTCAGGGTTCCAAGTAACACCCCCAACGAAAGAAGACTCCAAGCCTTGAGTTTCCTCAAAGTTCCATTTTATTAGAGATGTCATATTCGCACATCTGGGAAAACCCAAATCTGAAAGTTTCCATGTTTTCCCCACCCAAACAAAAGTTCAAGCCCCTGCCCAGCACCCACATGTCCATCACATGATCCAATCAGGCACCATCATTGGTTTGCGTTAAAACAACTTCAACACACGCTAATTGCACCACAAACGCAGTAGTTATCCTTACCTTTCCCAGAGGCACTGAGTTTTATAAATATGAGCATGATAGTGTAGAATAATCATATCCAAGGACCAGTGGTGGGTTTCAAAAAAGTTTGGAACCTCTTCTGTAGGTGTGGCCTGCTTTGTGGGAGTGGCTTTCTGCCCATGTGACCAGATGGGAGTGGCTTGCCGCCCATGTGACCGGATATGAAGATGCCGACGACACTTGTCAGAACCACCTTAAATTACTTCACACACAGCACTGGCATGCATAAGAATATGATGTAAACTTGTTTTTTAAAAGGCATCTTTGGTTTGCGTTAAAACAACATCAAAACACGCAATGTTCTGATTGCACCACAAACGCAGTAGCCATCCTTACCTTTCACAGAGGCACTGAGTTTTATAAATATGAGCTTGATAGTGTAGAATAATCATATCCAAGGACCAGTGGTGTGTTTCAAAAATTTTTGGAACCTCTTCTGTAGGTGTGGCTTTCCGGGTCCACTGGTGGAACCTCTTCTAACCGGTTCGGTAGATTTGACGAACTGGTTCTACCGAATAGGTGCGAACTGGTAGGAACCCACCTCTGTTGCAGCCTAACTGAGCTCATAGGATTGTGGTTGTGGGGAAAAGAGGAGAAGGAAGATGTGTTGGATATGTTCATCAGCTTGAGTTATTTATAAGAATAATATAGGTAGAATACAAATGAATAAAATATAAAACCTCTTGTTCAGAGTAGGAATCCAAGTGAAGACCCCTATGGCTTTAACACATGCAGTGACATTCCTAAGTAAGTGATTCCACAGCGTGACTACTGTTACTGTTATAGAAGTTTTTTCTAACATTCAATTAGAATTTGCCTTTCTGTAATTTGAATCCATTATTTTATGTGATGTGGAAAATGGCACCAGACATGAATCCCTATCAATTTCTCTTCTCCATCACCACGTGTTCTATTGAAATTTTTTTTAAAAAAAGAATCACAAATAGAGTTTCTCTTCAACCCAAGAATTTGCTAACATAGAACTATGTGTCCCATTTTGTTTTCAATAAATGTCTTTTGTGCAGGCAGTTGACTGGGGCTAAATTGCTGTTTCCCCCCCCCCCCCAAATTTGTTAATTTTAAGATGGGTGGACTTCAGCTCTCAGAATTCCCCATCCGGCATATTTCTTTGTAGGCGTTTGGTCACGTTGGAAATGGTCCTGGATTCTGAGAACCAAAGAGGCCTGTTTAGTGTGCAATGTCCTCATGACTGTTTCTCTGTATTAGGTTTTTTTAAATCATTCCTACACGCACACATACACACACACACACACACACACACACACACACCTTGCATCTCCTCTATTATTTGGCTTTTCTCCAGGCTCAGAAAAACACCAAAGTAGGGGAATTCTTATCTATGCATGAAAACCAGCCTTTATTATCTGACAGGAAGTATCTCTATAGAGCAGTGTTTCTCAACCTTGGTGACTTTAAGTCCTGTGGACTTCAACTCCCAGAATCCCCCAGCCAGCTATGCTTCTGGGAGTTGAAGTCCACAGGACTTAAAGTCACCAAGGTTGAGAAACACTGCTATAGAGACTGAACCTGCCATCTCAATAATAGGAGAGAGAGGTTTGGCTGTTGAAATCTAACCAGCCCTCAGTCAGAGAGCGTATTTGTAACTGGTGTTTTCCAGCTGCAAACATATTTTACAGCCCCAGAAATCAAGAGTTTGGCTGACTTTATAACTCTGCAATATCACCTCCTCCTTCGGGACTGCACTTCAGAATTCTGTGTTGCAGCTGCAATACAAAGAGATGCCTGTTGATAAGCAGCCCTTGAAGACTGGGCTTTCTGAGAAATGAAACACACACACACAAATATCCCACCATGACTTTGGCAGGGAACATAAATAATGACTAATTTGGGAGAGAATTCTTAGCCCCATAATAGCCTGCCTTGAGGATTCATTTCTTTGAAGGGGCTGATAGTAATGAAATGTATTTATCAAAACTGATTATTTCGAAAGCAAAGTTATACCATGTTTCCCCGAAAATAAGACAGGGTCTTATTTTCTTTTGACCCCTGAAATAAGCTGCTGGCCTTATTTTCGGGGAGGTCTTATTATTTTTGAGGTGCAGGAGGCCCCTTAACCTCGTCCCGCAGCCCGCAGATCAGCTGAGTCAGAGAGGGCCGGAGGTTCTGTCTCTGTTTCTGGAACATTCTTGCCAGCCCTAGCATCACCTCTCTTTTTGCGGCCACCACTAAGGAAAGGGGTGTGGTAGCTAGGATTTGCGTGAGCGGCCTCCGTGGGGCTGTTCCGTGTGGATGGCAGGTGCATGTGGGGTGTGTGGAAATGGCGGAGACCAGCTGAACATGCGTTTAAACATTTTAGGAAGGGCTTATTTTGGGGGGAGGGCTTATTTTAGTGCATGTGCTCAAAAGCCCAATTGGGCTTATTATCCAGGGAGGTCTTATTTTGGGAAAAACAGGGTATAAAAGTAGAAAACCCCTCAAGCCGGCAGTCAAAGTGTCTAGAAGAAATTCTAGAAGAACTGAAGAAGCTTCTTGGATGAGAAGCAAAACACTTTCAAGGAAAAAAACCAAAAAAGTCTGGTTGTCCTTTGAGAAAGTACCTTTGGAACAAGCATGACCTGGATGATTGAGAACCTCCATCGATACCCACACATGTTATTTTATTTCTGGGGTGAAAACAGATTACCAAGGAGCAATTTTCCCACCAAGGCTCTGGCCTGGCTGATTTAAAGGTTAGTTTGTTAGATTGTGGCTTAATAATTACACTGTCTTTTGCAAACATTAGTAATACTTGGGATGATTCCCTGTCATCAATTGAGAGATCTTCACTCTTAATATATTCAACCAGGAAGGAACCGCATAAATAATGCAACTTTAATCCTTCTGCAATCCTTTGAGATATTATTCTTGTTGCTAGCAGGTACCTGGCTCTGTAGCTTTGGGGGTGGGTTAGATTCCCAGAAGAAAATTGATTCTTTTGATAGGGTAGCAAAAGAATGTCAAAGAAACAAAAAAGATGAAAGAGTTAACTAAATATATATGTGTGCCTGAGTTTTCTAATAAAATTTCCCATCATTTGCAGTTTATCTCTTTGTAACTGGGATTGAACTAGGACAAGGGTGTCAAACTCACAGCCCGTGGGCCGGTTGCATCGCATGCTGGTCCCACCTCTGCCTGGTTTAGTGAAGAGGAGAAAAGTCCCAATACATCACGTGATGCCACTGTGACGACATGAGTTTGACACCCCTGAACAAGGGTCTTCCATTATTAAAATGTTAGCAGCTGCTGATCTATTAAGTCACCTTGAAAATACAAGAATCATGAATTTGTTCTTCCTCATGAAATGGAAAAATTATCAGTTGGGTTTGTCCTTTTCAACTGTTCAGTGTAGTAGGCTGGCCTTTGGGCAACTTACCGACTTTGATGGTGGGATTCAAAAGCAGGGATATAAAGCACTTTATTTATTTGTAGTGAGTGCTGTGAGACAAGAACTCATTCACAACAGATCATTCTAAAGTAGTTGACTTCCTATCTGCCCCATAGCTGACAACAGCTCCTAAAATAGGCTACCCCTAGCTGCCTGACCACTTCTGCAATTCTGAAGAGCTCTTATCAGAACTGTAGAGGTAGCAGAAGGAAAAAGTGCTTATACATATACATATACATCATTGGCATCAATCAGTCTCAGAAGACTATGGTATCATGCTCTGGAAAGAGGTAAAGCGGAAGTGTCCTCTCTTTTGTCCTGGCTTGTGACAGGCAGAGCCTGGCTTACCAAACGTTGGACCCAGGATGGCGGGTACCTACACACACACACACACACACACACACACACACACACACACACACAAATAAATCTCCATTTGGAGTCTTCACAAAGCCACTTCAATCAAGCAGGTTCCTGCATTTTGCACGCACATTGTAATGGATGCAAGTGTGTGTTGTTGATTGTCTGATCTGATTACAGGGCAGCAGAATTGAACTTTATTATTCAATATGCAGGTTAAACAGTCTGATTTAAACAGAGTGGCAGAATTATGAAGTCCAATTTATTATTCCTAGTGATGAAGCTAGTCAGAGTATTGATAGAGGTAGTTACTTTCCAACTCTAAATTCATTTTCAACCTAATAGCTGAAAACCTAATGGCTAATCCTGTTGTGGATGTCTGAACCTCTTGGTGTTGTATACATGTTACAACTTGTTACCTTATTTTAATTCTCCATTCCCATAAGAGTTATGTCAGGAGTATTACTTCCCTGACTTAAGAAACATCTGTGATGCTATCAGTTCTTCTATTAAACAGATGTATCATTATAAAAACGTGGATGTTGCATTGATGTAAGGACATTCTCCTTTTCAAAAGTTGTTTGACCCCACTTTTATACTTGGCTGTATACAGGTGGTCCTTGACTTACGACCACAATAGAGCTCCAAATTTCTATTGCTAAGTGAGACATTCGTTAATACATTTTATTTCTCTTGCCATTCTGGTCTCCTGGATTCATTTCCAGTAATTTTCATGTTCAGATAAAATTTAATAATTTTACATTATTTTTATGCAACGACAACTCATTTCATATTATATATATGCAAATATGTGATAATCTCCTGATTTTATTATGGAACCACAGTGCCCTCTAAAGCATTGTGTAAATTGACCCATTGTTGAGAGGTTTGTATTCAGCTTTTGGTCTTTTGCTTATATAGAAAAGCAAAGCTAGTAAAAAGCAGGCTATCTTTTATAATTCTGTCAAAAGTTATTAGAAAAGTATAACTTCCACAGATGTAAATAATTTAAGCTATTTATCTCAGATTACTGTAATATTAATACAAAGAGATAGTTAAAAATCCTAATGAGCATCTGAGGAAAGATAAATGTAAAAGTGAATGTTAGTTCAGTATTAAAATATTCTCTTTGAATCTAAATATCTCCAGGATATTTCATATAGTTTGATAAATTGTTAATATTTTTATGAGAAGGACAATGTACTGAATTGTCCTTAAGTTATATGATAGCAGTAGTGCAGAGGTGGGTTCCTACAGTTCGCACCTATTCAGTAGAACCGGTTCATCAAAACTACCGAACCGGTTAGAAGAGGTTCCACCAGTGGACCCGGAAAGCAAGTCACACCTACAGTAGAGGTTCCAAATTTTTTTACTACCGGCTTGGTGGGCATGGCATGGCTTGGTGGGTGTGGCTTGGTGGGCGTGTCAGGGGAAGGTTACTGCAAAATCCCCGTTTCCTCCCCATCAGCTGGGACTCGGGACAGAGAGAATAGATGGGGTGGGGCCAGTCAGAGATGATATTTACCGGTTTTCCGAACTACTCAAAATTTCCACTACCGGTTCTCCAGAACTGATCAGAACCTGCTGAATACCACCTCTGGTAGTTACCATACAATGGTGGGTATTTTAATTTTCCTATATTGCAACTGTATTGCTAGGTACAGTAGAAGTTCTGGTCATGACCATAATTCTTTCCATAACTTTGGTTGCAACCTGATTTGGCCGTGACCCAAATCTAGCCAAAATTAATACAAAATTAATGCACCGACCACATGCGGTCGCTGTTGTTTGGTGCTTACAAAAAAAATGGGCCAGAAGGGGAAATCGACAGCGGCCGTGTTTGATTGCCACCCGAGTATGTGTTTGTCACCAGATTCAAAAATTTTGTGAATTTTTTTGGGTTGGAACCCGATTTGGTCATGGTCAGAAGCGTTCATGACCAGAGGTTCTACTGTATACAGTTTGACTTTTATTTCTCTATAGAATCCAAGCAGCCAAGTCCAAAAACATGGGTTATTAATTTATTTGTTGTAGTTATTAATTGCAAAGTCGTGTCTGACCCTTCGCAACCCCATGGACAACATTCCTCCAGGCCTTCCTGTCCTCTACCATCCTCTGGAGTCCATTTAAGCTCACGCCTACTGCTTCAGTGACTCCATCCAACCACCTCATTCTCTGCCGTCTCCTTCTTCTTTTGCCCTCAATCAGTCCCAGCATGAGGCTCTTCTCCAGTGAGTCTTTCTTTCTCATTAGGTGGCCAAAGTATTTGAGTTTCATCTTCAGGATTTGGCCTTCTAAAGAGCAGTCAGGGTTGGTGATATAATAGCAGGAATGTGGTTTGTTTCCAGGCAATGTTCTGCATTTTTACTATGAAAGATTGCAAGATATATTTGGAAGTCATATTGGATTTGATCTTTACAGTATTACAATGAATGTACTATGCCAGATTTATAGTCCTGAGTTAATAAAGTGTATTCACTCTCTGTTTATGAACTGGACTTGATCAATGCAATGGAAAGACTGAACTATGCTACCCCATGTGATTGAGGTGGAATGGTGTTTTTAAAAGGATGGTTTTCTTACTTGAGAGCTAATTTAGTGTAGTGGTTAAAGGTAGCAGGCTACGTCCCGCCTTAGCTGACATAAAACCAGCTGGATATCTTGGGGCCAGTCATTCTCTCTCTGCCCGAGGAAGAAGGAAATAACAAATCACTTTTAAAAATATCCCAAAGGTCCTTTTTTCCAGAAGGCAACTGGACTTTTTTTTCCCTTTGAAAATATTTCACTTCTCATCCAAAAAGCTTTTTTAGTTCTAACTAGCTGATGGGGAAGTCAGCATGATATCAGAAACATGTTTAAAAGAAAAAAAACAACAAGAAAGTCCACTACTGCAACGTGCTCTACATGGGGCAGCCCTTGAAGAGCATTCGGAGACTTCAGCTTGTCCAGAATGCAGCCGCGCGAGCGATTGTGGGTGCACCTCGGTACACCCACGTTACACCTATCCTCCGCGAGCTGCACTGGCTGCCTATTGGTCTTCGGATACGCTTCAAGGCGCTAGTCATCACTTATAAAGCCCTTCATGGTATTGGACCTGGGTACTTGAGAGACCGCCTGCTGCCAATTACGTCCAATAGACCGATTAGATCCCACAGATTAGGCCTCCTCCAAATTCCATCCACTGGCCAATGCCGATTGGCGACCACCCGGAGGAGGGCCTTCTCTGTGGCTGCTCCGGCCCTCTGGAACAAGCTCCCCATGGAGATTCGAACCCTCACCACCCTCCAGGCCTTCCGCAAAGCCCTTAAAACCTGGCTGTTCCGACAGGCCTGGGGCTAATGAGCTGTTGCCCCCATCTCGAATGGTATGACTGTTGTGTGCTTTTAAATTGTGGTACTGTTTTGTTTCGTGCTTTTTTTCTTTCCCTTATTTGTACCCGCCCCCCCTTGACTTGGATTGTGAGCCGCCCTGAGTCCCCTCCGGGGAAAAGGGCGGCATAGAAATATAATAAATCAATCAAATCAATCAATCAGTTGCCTTTTGGAAAAAGCACCTTTGGGACAACAACGACTGAATGACTGAGAATCTCTATAGACACCTTTAAAAATCTTGCCAATAAAGTTTCAGGCAATTGCTAGGAGTGAAGACTGTTGTACTGATAGTACAAACACACATATAGTTTGATTAAGAAGTCTCTATAGAGAGACCTTCCATTAGCTTTTTCTAATGTCACTGAATAGTTAATTCTTGTATGTACTTATGCATATTTGCCTTTTAATTGCTTTTAAAAAATGTTTTCCCCTTTCCTTCTCAATATGTACAAATAAATAAAGTTTGCCTTACTTTCTGTATAATTTCTAATTTGCCCGCTAAGTTCAGGCCATTATGGACATTGCCTTGATTTGCTAAAACAAGAGGACTTGCTTTCAGAAGTTGTGGATGTTCCATGACTGGAGGTTTTAAAGAAGTGATTGGACAGCCATTTGTTCTCCAAGGTCTCTTTCAACTCTTTTATAATATATTCTGTAAGTGTGATCTTTACTTATTTCTCCATATTTTATAAAACTGAGTATATTTCAGAAGCAAGAGAAAAAAGAGAAAGAAAACAAGGAACACGGCTTATCTAAATCCAAGGAAGTGGGGCCAAGTTGTCTTTTCTCCAACCATTCACTCTTCAGGGACCATGTGCTAAAATCCAAGAACTTATTCAAGAAGATAAGAAGAACTCATTTAGATAAGTGGCAATGTTGACTTTATTTATATATCATTGTTGACTTCCCTTGATTTGCCTATATTCCTTTTTCCTCCTTCAATGAATTCCTTTTTGTGTTTATCAAGGTGGCTCCATTGCTTATAAAAACATCCTCATTGCAAAATTACATTAGCTACTTCCTTTGCTTCAGAACTGATCTACGGTTTACTACATCTTCTATTACTTGGTACTGGGTTGTTGTTAGTTCCGAAGTCATGTCTGACATATTGTGACCCCATGGACAATGTTTCTCCAGGCCTTCCTGTCCTCTACCATCCTCTGGAGTCCATTCAAGCTCACTCCTATTGCTTCATTGGTTCAGTATTGGGTAGGAAGATCCAAAATACTTTTTCTCTGACTTTCCTAGAATTGTGCTAAGGGGAATGTTAGGTAGAAGAAAAGAGTTAGATAACAATAGATATCTTTCAGGTCCCCATCCCACATGATGGAAAATAGTGGGGAGGTCAGAATCACTCCTTAGTTGGCGTCCCTTCTCTATGGAACAACCTCTCCTCCTCAAGGTTTGTGCAACCTGTTGTAGGAAGTTAGCACCCACCCCTCTCCTAAAAGAATGAAATATCCTAGGAAATATTGAAAAGGCAGATTATTATATTTCCCTGGATAAGAAATGAAGAAACATGCTTTTAGGCAGGAAACCAACTCACTCTTAATAACTCCCACCTTTCTCAATAGGCCATTAAAAATGCCTGAGCAAGTCTATTTTACATAATAAAGATCTCCCCCCTTCAGCTCCAGAGTGATGGGATTAAGGCATGATAGTATTAGCCTTATACCAGTGGTGGGTTGCAGGCAGTACGCCCCAGTCCGGGTGTACTGGAGCCTGCCCGGAGCACTGGATACCATTCTGGTACGGTGCTCCAGAGGGCCCACATGTCCGCCCGAGTTCCTTTCTCTGTTTTAAAGTTTTGGGGGCTTCTGTTCACGTGCATGGCACGTGCAGCTCCTGCACGACACTCCACTGAGCAGCTGGAGCGCCGCAGAGGCTTGCAGAAGTATCATTTGCAGCTACAATGCATGTGCGCGCTATGCACGTGTGCGCGTGCACCACGTATGTCCATGTGGACGATGCTGGGCCCATTCCAACCATACCGGTTGGAACGGGATCCGGAAACCACCACTGCCCTATATCCATCTCACCACAGGGCACCTGGGAAGAAGCAATGCTCAACCAAACTTGGACTCAAAACACAGCCTAGAGAGTTGCCCCTGCATGGCCCCATGGGAGTCTGACAACCAATCAGAATACATTTCTTACACAGGAACAGGAAGCAGAGAGGTGGGGCTGAACAGAGAGTATAAAAAACCCAGGAACTCTTAGCAAGCCCTTCTTTTTCACCCAACATCTGGAAGCCTGTGATGACCTTTTCCCCAGGACCTCAAGCCATGTGGTCCTGTCTACCATTAAACTATCTTTCCAAGCAGCCTCCATGTTTCCATTGTCTTTTTCCCCACTTGGACCTGAACCCAGAAGGACATTTCTTCCAGCACCAAGTCAATGATAAACCACTTCCATATAATTAGTTAGAAAATAATATTGTAATGTCCAGATAGTGGGGGTCTGCAGTGGCTCACATAGTAATATGCTGGGCCTGCACACTGCTGAGGTCGGTGGCTCAATTCCTGTGAGAGAATAAACTGCGTAGCGACAATAAAGCTCTCCCGATTGCCTATCAGCATCGGTTCCACCACAACTCCGCGAAGCCCTTCTGCGTGGAGACATAAGCGCGAAGACTAATTCGCGCCGTTCTAAGCGCTAAGGAAAAACGCGACCCTACCACGATGACATAATCATGGAGGGCAAAATCGCGCATTCCCAAGCACTCACTACCCTAAACCTAACCCTAAACCTAACCCTAAACCTAACCCTAACCCTAAACCTAACCCTAAACCTAACCCTAACCCTAACGCTAACCCTAACCCTAACCCTAACGCTAAACCTAACGCTAAACCTAACGCTAAACCTAACCCTAACCCTAAACCTAACCCTAAACCTAACCCTAAAACAAACCCCTAAACCTAATCCTAACGCTTACCTTAAATGAAGTTGGCTTTCTGCCGCGGCGCCGTTTTAAAGCGCCCTTATGTTGCCGCACTGTTGTCGCGGCGGTGATGACGCGCGGTGATGATGTCGCGGCTTTAGCGCCGCGATTTTATCGCTGCGATTTTGACCAGTGCGGTTTTGTCGTGCCACGATCAGCATCTAGGCTTCCCACAGGTAAATATAACAGCATCCCCCAAAAATGCCTCTCCCAGAGGCAGGCAGCCACCTTGGTGATCCCTAGTTAACACGTGCCATATGCAAAAAAAAAAGAAAAAAATGTCACTAGAGTCCAACTTGATTTGAGGAAGATTATTTTTTTATTCTTTGCCAGTTGTGAAAGTATTAGGGGGGGGGGGGGAAACAGCATTTGTCAAATTAAACTTCAACCTCTAGTTTACTTCCTTAGTTTTCTTAGAGTTCAAACCCAGCTTTCCAAAGCATTTTAGTAAGGTTTGCTGACCTCTGCTGGCAAAAGACTTGTAAATTGTACTAAAATTCCTATAGTCTTTCTCTCCACTAGTAACTGTCAATTTGCATTGTAAGGGAATCTTCCCAAACTGGTGGCCTCCAGATATGTTAAATAAGAGTATTGGTGACCTAAACTTCCTTGATAAGATAAAAGGTAGTATCAAGTTGAAGAAAGCAGCTTTTAAAATTTTTTACAACATGAGTATTCACAAAGTGAAGGGTAAACAATCCAAAATTAGACTCAAACCAGATGGAAGTGGAATTAGATAGTAGAATACTTCACTTCACCAGGTACGCCTGGTGCGCCAGTTGCGACCCTACCTGAACCGGGAGGCTCTCACAACAGTCACTCGGGCCCTCGTGATCTCTAGGCTGGAATACTGCAACGTGCTCTACATGGGGCTGCCCTTGAGGTGCATCCGGCGACTTCAGCTAGTGCAGAACGCAGCCGCGCGAGTGATCGCGGGTGCACCCCGATTCACCCGCATTACACCTATCCTCCGCGAGCTGCGCTGGCTACCTGTCGATCTCCGGATGCGCTTCAAGGTGCTACTGATCACCCATAAAGCCCTACATGGCAGTGGATCTGGATACTTGAGAGACCGCCTTCTGCCAATTACCTCCCTACGACCTATAAGATCTCATAGGTTGGGCCTCCTCCGTATTCCATCGGCCAGCCAGTGTCGGCTGGCAACCACAAGGAGGAGGGCCTTCTCAGCAGCGGCCCCGACCCTTTGGAACGAGCTCCCCGTAGAGATTCGCACCCTCTCCACCGTCCAGGCCTTCCGCACAGCCTTGAAGAACTGGCTCGCCCGTCAGGCCTGGGGATAAGGACCATTACCCCGCCCGAATGTTGTATGCATGTTGCTTATTATTTTATTATGTGTTGTCGTCTTAGTGTTGTATTTCCCCCTCCCTGGTTTTCTGTGAGCCGCCCTGAGTCCCCTCAGGGAAAAGGGCGGCCTACAAATAAAATCAATTCAATTCAATTCAATTCACTTAAAGTCAGTTTTAGCCTATTCTGGCTCAGACTGTGGAGACATTTGACTAACAGGTTATTACAGAGAATCCAAACTCATTAATATTGCTGGTTCAACAGTGGAACAACTTGGCTCTAGAAGTTGTAAATGCTCTGGAAGTTTTTAAGAAGAGATTGGACAACTATTTGTCTGAAATGGTATAGAGTTTCCTGCCTGAGCGGGGGGTTGGACTAGAAGACCTCCAAGGTCCCTTCCAACTCTATTATTCTGTTCCTAGATTAGTATCTCATTTGTACTAATTACTGTGTTACACACTCTGCTGTATTGTAATGTGTACTTGCAAATAAGCATGGTTGCTATGTTTGGTTTTGTTTTGGTTGTAAATTGTTACCTAAGTTGTTAAGTTGTGAATTATTAATATGGGATTGAATTTTTGTAATTACAGAATCTCTTTGACATCTACCACACCTTGGTAAATGTGAGTAACAAATTGCCATTGTTATTATTCTTCAGCTGTGCCTGGATATCCAAGTAGTGTTAGGGACAAAGAGCACCCTTGAATTTGGGAACACCAATCATTCCTGCTGGTGGAAGAAATGTCCATCTGGGTTCAGTTCCAAGTGGGGAGAAAGACACTGGAAACATGGAGGCTATTTGGAAAGATGGTTTAATGGTGGACAGGATGGTTTGAGAGATTTCTACCCTCTCTTGGGCCCTGCCTTGGAGCTTCCTATTCCTGTGTAAGGATAGGTGTTCTGTTCCCCCTCCTTCGCTCGTTAACGGACGACAGGCAAACAAACTGAAAGGGAACTCTCTTTATCAGTCCTCAGCTCAAACTGGCTGCGAGCCCAAAATAAGCCTAATTACAGTCTCTGCCTGAAGATAATGGAATGAAAAACAAATCTTTCTTACGGCAACACAAGTTGAACAAAACGAAAGCAAAGCACTTCTTCCAAAGTCTCTACCAATCAGGGTTACAGAAATCAAATCACTTCTCCAAGTGTACATTCATGAAACCACAACTGAGGATCCAGGAACGTTGACTTCTGCAACCTGGGCGTGGCACCACCAGTCCTTTTATCCGTAAGGGAAGCCTCTAACGAGCCACATCTGGGTGCAATCACCTCCTATGAGTCCTCAGTTGTGCCTTACGTCGGTCAGCTCTTCTCCTATGTGCATCCCAAAAAGACTCACAGGAGGGTTCTTGCTCAGCCTCTCTTGTCTCCTCCCCACTGCTCCAAGGCTCAGTCTCTCTTGTGTCCTCCCCACTGACCCAAGGCTCAGTCATTACCTGAGGACCAACTACTCTTTCTGAGCCCTGCTTGGAAGCAGACCCCTGTCCAGAGCCCTCCTCCTCTTCCAAGCATGACTCATAAGCCCCCTCGCTGTCAGAGTCTGATAACAGCTCCCAAGGCTCTAGCCGAGTCACTACAGATAGGTATCCTGATTGGTTGTCACACTCCCATGGGGCCATGCGGGGGTAACTTTGTAGGTTGTCTTGAGTCCTAGGCTTGGTTGAACCTTGCTGGGTGCTGCAATCTTCCCAGGTGCCATGTGGTGAGATGGGTAAGAGGGCTAATCCTATCATGTCCTGAGAGCAATGTCTTAATCCCATCAACCTGAAGCTGAAGAGGGGTGTAGGGAGCTGCTTTGTTTTTAAAAACATGTTTCTCCTTTTCTCATCCAGGGAAATTTAATATTCTACCTTTCTAATATTTTCTAGAATATTTCATTCTTCTTGGGAAAAGGGTGGGTGCTGACTTTCTACACTGCCTTGTTGCCAAGTGTCATATTTCACCACATGGTGAAAAATAAGCAAATTGGTTGTTAATGGGCATATAATTTCAACCAATACTTGTGTACTTGGCTCCACCTCCAGAAGTTGGAAAGTGTTGCTTTAATATTTAAAAGTTGTGTACTGGGATTGTACCACTTTTTCTGAGCTAAGAACTTGAAGACCAAAGATCAAAAGAAGTAGTTTGATCCAGCCAAACCCAAAATTCAGTCCTGTTATGTAGACATTGAACTGCAATGAAGTACAGTTCCTATCCACATCTTTAATGTTTCTCCATTCTGCTAGTTTGGTAACAAATTTTGGAAACATCAAAGGGTTTCAGACAAGCTGCACCTGTAACGCTGGGGCCTCAGGTAATGGTCTTCTGACTTTAACAGTTGAAGGGCCTACTGGATTTGAGGGACCTTCAGTACTGCCAATGGTCTCCATCAATCCCCATAGTTCCAGCAGGAGTGGCATTCTCTGGGTCCCATCATTTGAAAGATGTCATCATGCAGGAATCAGGAAGTCTTGCCCTTTGGAATGTCACATGACCTGAGATTAATGTTGTGGCCTGCCAATGACCAGCGGAGCTGGCAGCAGATTCAGACAGTGAGGAGTTTGGGGAGGAACATGGACCATTCCGGGAGTCTGGGACTCTGTGTCAGTGACAGAGAAGAGGCCAGGGTCATTGTTAAGTCCTCGACTTGCGACCGGCCACAAGTCCTCGACTTACGAATGACAGCCGGCAACTGCTGAGCCGTGCCTGATTGGCTAAGGCACGGCTGGCTGAGTGCGGGCTGTTTCCACCGTTCCTATTGGTCGCCCTGCTTGACAGCTCGTGTATAAATAGCTGTCAAGCAGGGCAAGGTGCTGAACTCTGTATATAGTTACTGGTTGACTTGTTCTGTTAAATAAAAGCTATTCTACTTCACCTCAGCCGTTCCACGTCTCTTCTATCAGTCCACTCTTCAATAGTCGTGTGCCAGACGTCGGTGAGGCAGACGAACAGCTAGAGCCTGTTCCAGTGTGCGCAAGCGCAGAGTTGCCAGACAAAGGGAACAGCTAAAGAACAGGGGTCGACTTGGGAGTAAGGCCACAGGTGGATGGTGAATGACCCCTCCCAGAGGAAATAAAAGAGGAGTGAAAGGGAAGTGGAGTTTGCAGGAGACAATTAGTTCGCTTAATTGGTTCATGACTCTGTGAGACTCCTTGCCAGGTTTTGCAGATATCAGCCTGGCAGCCCTCCAGATAAGGTCTGTGACGGTAAATCCTCCCTTGAAAGACTTTGCTGAATGTGAATGAGAAGAATTCACAGTAAATTAAAAGGAATTTTTGTCGGGACGAGGAGTTTGCTTCATGCTCTTAGGAAGCCTAAGTCAGAACAAATAGGTTGGTCCTGACTTTGTCTGTTAGAAAGGCCTCAAAACCAGTCCCCGTCCCCCCCCTCCCCCGGGCATGTTGATTAGGACTGAGCCCAAGAAATGTTGATTGATTGCTTTCCTCAATTGCCATTCCATGCTTCTTTATTTGTGATTACAGTTGCTTTTAATTTCGTAATTTTAACCTGCTAGCTGCCTAGGATTGTAACTGTAAGGTTGGTGGTCATATAAATCAACATAAACAAACAAAGTCACTGGCAGTCTGGTTAGGTGATAAGATCATTCAGAAAGACCATCTAATTTTTCTTCTGATTTCCAGGATCTTTTAGTAAGAAACATGAACTCTTGATTAGAAGGGATCCTGTAGAAGTTCCACCTTAAATTCTGGTGTAGTTGCATTTAATTCCTGTCAGTTCCACCTTTAGCAAAAATAAATGTTGTTCAATTTTTTTTATCCTGTCTTTATTATTTTAATAAATGATTCAAGCATGTGAAGATATCTAACTTTCTTTACTCCTCCTATTTTTTTCCATAGCAACAACAACCCTGTGAGGTAAGGTGGGCTGAGATAGAACAACTGGCTCAAGGTCATCAGGCCAATTTTCCTGTACAAGGTGCAACCAGAACTCTCAGTCTCCTGGTGATTGACCCAAATCACCCAGCCAGTTTGCATGCATAAAGGGGGCCTAGAACTCACAGCTTCCTGGTTTCTAGCCTGGTGACTTAATTATTAGAATTGAGACTGATATATTCATTCAAGCTTTTTGAATTGTTCTGTGACTTTAGGGTTTATTGCATGGGTGTTAATTATAACTTAATTATTATTTTTATTTTTAAATGGTATTTCATATGTTTTTATCTTGAGATTTCTGACACCATTACCTGGTTCTATCATGCAAGAGCCTTAACATTTGTTTTAGTTTTCTGTTTTTTGTTTTTTTTAAAGCATCTTGTAAATGCAACAAAATGGACAGTTCTGTCTCTGCACAGGCACATTTGACCCCTATAGTCATCTGCTTCAGAGGCAAATGCAGAATATAAATTCAGTGGAGAAAATATTTCTACCGCCTGCACACAGGGGGAGCTAAAGATACATGGATGGAATGCTGTGGTTTCTAAGTAGTATTGGGATTGGTTTTAATTCTAAAAAAGAATGAGGGAAAGAAATAAAGAAAGAAGAAGGAAGGAAGAAAAGAGGAAGAAAGAAAGAAAGAAAGAAAGAAAGAAAGAAAGAAAGAAAGAAAGAAAGAAAGAAAGAAAGGAGGCAGGCAGGCAGGGTGGGTGGGAGGCAGGGAGTAAGTAAGTAAGTAAGTAAGTAAATAAGTAAGTAAGTAAGTAAGTAAGTAAATAAATAAGTAAGTAAATAAGTAAGTAAATTTCTTTGTGCAAGAGTGATTCATTATGTGCCATCAAGTTGGTGTTAATCCCTATAGATGGATTTTCCCACAGGAATGTGAATAATTTGGGATTTTCATTTCTGTAAGCCCCCTGGACTTCAATGAAGCAATCAGAATAGAGCTGGAAGGGACCTTAAAGGTCTTCTAGTCTAACACCCTGTTTAAGCTGGAGAACCTATACCCATGATGGTGAACCTATGGCACATGTGCTACAGGTGGCCCGCACAACCCTTTCTGCGGGCACGCGAGCTGTTATCCCAGTTCAGCCCCACTGCGCATGCATGGGCACCTCCCACCAGCCAGCTGGTTTTGGGGTCTGGGCAGGGACATCATCATGCACGCATGCACGGGGGAGGGTGCATGTAGGGTGTTGTGCATGCATTGCATTATGGGCACGTGCGTGCGTGCATTTTTGGCACACAGCAACGAAAAGGTTAGCCATCATTGACCTATAACATTTCAGACAAGTGACTGTCCAGTCTCTTCTTAAAAACCTCCAGTGATGATAAAACAATTTCTTGTCCTAAGATAGGAGGAAGGAAGTTAAAACCAACCCTCCAATGTTTCTGTAAACATAACAGGCAGGTTCCTTGACTGTGCGGCTGTGCCCATCAGTTGAGACTGGAGTCGAACTCATTTGGCAGATTTGGGTTCTTTCCAAAGTCATGCACAGTGCTATTTGCAGGCTCCTTGAAATAGTTTTAGACTCTTTTTGAAATCTGTGATCTAAATTCCCTAAGTTTTAACAGTCAGTTACTTAGATTGTTCACAGCAACGAACACCAAGCATGACTTTTGCCCATTGAAAATATTGGTGCATGAAACTGGCCCAATGCAAAAATTCACAACTGCCAGTATTTGGAACGAATGTTCATCAATATTTTGCGACGTTCCTTTATCCTTTTCAAAAGTTGTTGTATACAAAGGCCGGAAAGAATATACAGCTGCATTTGGAACTCATACAAGGAACATTTCCAATTAACATAGATATATTTTTCTTTTTCCAAAACTTGTTGTTGCTTGTTGAAAGGTGGTTTTTTTTAATTAAAAAAAAAACTATTTTCCTGCTACCTTTCTTCTTCCCTCTTTCACTGATATCTGATCCTCAGATGATCTTGGTACTGTTCTAATAGGAGAAAATTATCAGCGAAACAGGGTTGATTGACAGTATTAGGATTGCTCAAGAAGAAGAATGCTATGTACCTTTCAGATATATTATCATTATTTCAAAATCTGGCCTTTTCTTTTAAAAATGAAGCTTCTCATCCTCTTGAAGAACAATTTAAAAACAAAGGAGAAGCATTTTAGAGAGAGACAGAAGGAATGTAAACCAACTTTTATAGTGCTATGCTGGATCTGACAAAGGCATAAGATAGGATTCTTTCTTTGGTGTCATCCAATAGCAACAATAATTAATATTCAGAGGCATCCCAATTGTAGCCACTGGCTAAAGCTATCCAAATTGATGGCCTTCAAAATGTAATATAACGTTGTGTAGTGTAGTGGAGTAGCGTAGAATAGGATAGGATAGGATAGAATAGAATAGAATGGAATAGAATAGAATAGGGTAGGATAGGATAGGATAGGATAGGATAGGACAGGACAAGACAGAACTTTGGTGGTCTTGTAGCCCACTCTGCTACTCAAGTAGGAAACCCTATACCAGTGAGGACTAACCTTTTTCCTATCAGAGGCCAAAAGTGGGGGGGAGTGCAGGGAGGTCGTGCGCGGGCATGCCCACACCCATAATGCTATGCACATGACCCATGTGCACATGCATGCACAAACCCCACCCTCCCCCACTTTTAGTGTGCAATGGACCCGTTTTTCACCCTCCCCAGGCTGCAGAGGCTTTCTAAGAGCCTGGGGAGGGCAAAAACAGTCTTTCCTGCCACCACCACCCCACATGACCCTCTGGAGTCTTCCCTGAAGCCTCTGGAGTGTGAATAACCAGCCCTACGGGCAAACCGGAAGTTCAGGAATGGACTTCCAGTTTGGCTGTAGGGCCGTTTTTTGCCTTTCTGCAGGCTCTGAAGGCTGTAGGGTCATTTTTTGCCTCCTGAGGGCTCCGGAGGGCAAGAAACAGCCCTACCGCCAAACCGGAAGTGATTAAAAATACCCCTACGGCCAAACTGGAACTCCGGTCCTGAACTTCCAGTTTGCCCATAGCGCTGTTTTTTTTGTGAAAAACAGCCTTAAAAGAAGGCTGAAGTCAGCTGACAGGGCAACGCCTCGTGTGCCCTATACCATTTCAGACAAGTGACTGTCCAGTCTCTTCTTAAAAACTCCAGTGATGAAACACCTACAACATCTGAAGGCAAGCTGTTCCACTAGTTAATTGTCCTCACTGTTAGGAAGTTTCTCCTTAATTGAATTGAATTGAATTGAATTGATTTTATTTGTAGGCCGCCCTTTTCCCTGAGGGGACTCAGGGCGGCTCACAGAAACCAGGGAAGGGGAAATACAGCACTAAGACGACAACACATAATAAAATAATAAGCAACATGCATACAACATTCGGGCGGGGTAATGGTCCTTATCCCCAGGCCTGACGGGCGAGCCAGTTCTTCAAGGCTATGCGGAAGGCCTGGACGGTGGAGAGGGTACGAATCTCTACGGGGAGCTCGTTCCAAAGGGTCGGGGCCGCTGCTGAGAAGGCCCTCCTCCTTGTAGTTGCCAGCCGACACTGGCTGGCCGATGGAGTACGGAGGAGGCCTAACCTATGAGATCTTATAGGTCGTAGGGAGGTAATTGGCAGAAGGCGGTCTCTCAAGTATCCAGATCCACTGCCATGTAGGGCTTTATGGGTGATCAGTAGCACCTTGAAGCGCATCCGGAGATCGACAGGTAGCCAGCGCAGCTCGCGGAGGATAGGTGTAATGCGGGTGAATCGGGGTGCACCCGCGATCACTCGCGCGGCTGCGTTCTGCACTAGCTGAAGTCGCCGGATGCACCTCAAGGGCAGCCCCATGTAGAGCACGTTGCAGTATTCCAGCCTAGAAATCACGAGGGCCCGAGTGACTGTTGTGAGGGCCTCCCGGTTCAGGTAGGGTCGCAACTGGCGCACCAGGCGTACCTGGGCGAATGCCCCCCTGGTCACAGCCGCTATATGATGATCGAATGACAGCTGTGGATCCAGGAGGACTCCCAAGTTGCGAACCCTCTCTGAGGGGTGTAAAATTTGACCCCCCAGCCTGAGTGTTGGATTAATGGCCAAATTTTTGGGAGGGAAACACAACAGCCACTCAGTCTTTTCTGGGTTGAGCACAAGCTTGTTAATCCTCATCCAGTCCATGACGGCTTCAAGTCCCCGGTCCATCACGTCAACCGCTTCATTGATTTGGCACGGGGCGGACAGATACAATTGAGTATCGTCCGCGTATTGATGGTATCTAATCCCGTGCCTACGGATGATCTCTCCCAGCGGTTTCATGTAAATGTTAAATAGTAGGGGGGATAAGACCGAACCCTGCGGCACCCCATATTTCAGGGGCCTTGGGGACGATCTCTGCCCTCCCACTAACACCGACTGCGACCTGTCCGAGAGGTAGGAGGAGAACCACCGTAACACGGTGCCTCCCACTCCCACCTCCCGCAGTCTTCGCAGAAGGATACCATGGTCGATGGTATCGAAAGCCGCTGAGAGGTCAAGGAGGACCAGGATGGAGGGATGTCCTTCATCTCTGGCTCTCCAAAGATCATCCATCAATGCGACCAAGGCGGTTTCAGTGCTGTAACCGGGTCTGAAGCCTGACTGGAAGGGGTCTAGGTAGTCTGCTTCCTCCAAGGACCGTTGGAGCTGGAAGGCCACCACCTTCTCAACAACCTTCCCCAGAAAGGGGAGGTTGGAGACCGGGCGGTAGTTGTTAAGGACAGCTGGATCTAGGGATGGCTTCTTCAGAAGGGGTCTCACCACCGCCGCTTTTAGTGTGGCGGGGAAGTTCCCCTCCCGAAGCGAGGCGGTTACAACCGCCTGGATCCAGCCTCGTGTCACCTCACTGCAGTTAGAAACCAGCCATGAGGGACACGGATCCAGAGCACAGGTGGAGGAACTCACAGCTCTCATGGCCTTGTCCACATCCCCGGGGGTAACCTCCTGAAACTCAACCCAGAGCTGTTGAACTTGATCCCCCTGAGTCTCGGCTGGAACTGCGGGTGTGGAGTCCAAGTCCGTCCGAAACCGAGCAATTTTGTCCGCTAAGAATTGGGCATATTCTTCAGCTCTGCCCTGCAAGGGTTCCCCCGCCTCCCTTTTGTTCAATAGGGAGCGGGTTATCCTAAACAGGGCGGCTGGACGGGACTCAGCGGATGCGACCAGGGAGGCTATGTGCGATCTTTTGGCTGCCCTAAGTGCCCTAGTATATTCCCTGGTGCAGGTGGTTACCATTGCTCGGTTCGCTGCGGACTTATCGGACCTCCAACGGTGCTCTAGGCATCTCCTCCGGCGCTTCATCTCCCGGAGCTCCTCGGTGAACCAAGGAGGTCTCCGGGATCCGCCGCCTCGGAGGGGCCGCAGTGGCGCAATCCGGTCGAGGGCCTCTGACGCTGCCGAATGCCACGCAGCAGCCAGAGTCTCTACCGGACTGTGGGCGAAAGTATCAGGAATAACCCCAAGCTCTGTCTGGAACCTTACTGGCTCCATAAGACGCCTGGGGCGGAACCATCTGGTCGGTTCCTCCTCCCTACAGTGGGGGTTTGGCCTCCGGAAGTCGAGCCTCAGTAGGCAATGGTCTGACCACGACAGGGGTATGATGTCACTCCCCCTCAGACCAAGATCACACATCCACTGCTCCGAGAGAAATACGAGGTCAAGCATGTGTCCCGCTGAATGGGTTGGGCCTCGGATTACTTGAGTCAAGCCCATGGCTGTCATGGAAGCCATGAACTCCTGCGCCCCATCAGAGTTTTCACCGAGCGACGGCAAATTAAAGTCCCCCAGGACCATCAACCTAGGGAACTCAATCGCCAGCTCGGCTACCGACTCGAGGAGCGAGGGGAGGGCCGCTGCAACGCTGTTGGGAGGCAGGTACGTTAGCAGCAAACCCACTTGACCCTTGAGGTCCAACTTTAACAGCAAAGACTCACACCCGACAATCTCCGGAGCAGGGACCCTACGAGGAACTAACGACTCCCGGATAACCGCGGCCACACCCCCACCCCTTCCCTGGGCTCTCGGCTGATGCAGCACCTGAAATCCTTCTGGGCACAGCTCTACAAGGGGGACTCCTCCCTCTGGGCCCAGCCAGGTCTCAGTAATACATGCCAGGTCTGCCCTCTCGTCTAAAATTAAGTCCCGGACGAGAGGTGCTTTATGTACAACAGACCTGGCATTTAGCGACAACAGCCTGAGACCAGGGTCCTGATTACTTGCGCCATCTGGTCTTGGAGTGGGACTCCTAGGGCCGGAAGGAGGGATCTCTGTGACGTAGCGAACCCTCCTTCCCCGGTAATGGCCAGCCCTAAAGTCCCCGCCGTATCTGCCCCTCCCTGTTACGACCGCAATACCCCGACCCTCTCCCGTGTCTCTGGTCCCCTCAACCACCCCCGTGGAATTCCAGGTCACAGGGAATATATGGGCCTGATGGGCACGAGCATAGGGGCCCCATACTAATCTGTGTAGGTTAACCCTTCAGTGTACCTTGTAACATATAAATTCAGCAACTCTATGGCTTACTGAGTATTATTGTGTTTTTCAACCCTCGTGTATTGTTCAAATGTTTATCATGTCGATAAACATTTGCTGCACAGCATGGTTTTAATGTTTCAACACCAATTTTGTTGGAAGTGCTAAAAAAAATTATATGTTTAATTTTATCGACAATTTACATTTTTATTCCTGTGAGTACTTGTCGTAAGGGCCCAGGGGTGGGTTTCTCGCCCCGTTCCAACCGGTTCGGTTGGAACGGGGCTGGCGGCGTCCTCGTGCACGCGTGCGGTGCACACATGCGTACTAGCATCTGTGCGATGCTCCAGCTGCTCCTGGAGGATCGCGCAGGCGCTGTATGTGTCCTGCGCATGCGTGGAAGCGCAGAACTCGTCAAAACCGGGTAAGGAGCGCGGGCAGGCGGGTGGGCCCTTCGCCGTTCCCGGAAGTTACTTACTTCCGGGTTCGCCAACCAACCGGTTCGCGGGGACCACCGTGAACCGGTTGAAACCCACCCCTGTAAGGGCCACAGTACACTGCTTTGCCTGGGGCCCCTAATGCTGCTGAGACGACCCTCTTCCAGGTTGCTTCTCTCCTTGATTAGTTTCCAACCATTGTTTTTAATCCTGCTCTCTGGTGTTTGGAGAATAAGTTGACCCCCTTTTCTTTGTGGCAGCCCCTAAAATATTGGAACACTGCTATCATGTCCCCCCTAATTCTTTTCTAGACTAGCCAAAAACAAACCCTGCAACCGTTCTTCATATATTTTAGTCTTCAGGCCTTTGATCATCTTACTTGCTCATCTCTGGACTGTAAGAAATGAAGAAATGCACTTTCTTTCCCTTCACTCTCCCACCATTTTATTGGACAACTTCCACATCCATTTCTCTTGCAGAGTTGAAATGTTAAATATGCCTCCCTCATGAGCCTCACCTGCTTTTTTTTAAAGCCAAAAGACTCCATGTAGTACACATTTCCTTTCATGGGAAAATGTTCTAATCCTTCATCATTCTGGTTCCTTTTGTACATCCATACCACTTCTACAATTTCCTTTTTTTGAAGTGCAGTGACCAGAACTGTTAGTAGAATTCTGAACTTTGTCAACCTACCAATTTTTTTTTCTAAGTAAACAATGTATGATGTTGGCAGTTTCTTTTCTAATGATCTCCAATGCAGACTTTGCCTCTCCCACCCACAGTAGAGTTACGCAGGCACAGTTGATCCAGAAACTGAAATATTTACCATTACATCTTCTGAGTGAAATGTAACCAGTTCAGACAGCAATAAGATGTCTATAAACTTAAGGTAACTTCTGTTGGAAGAACTATCCTTCTGTGTTCAGTTCCAAGTGAGGAAAAAGACACTGGATTCATGGAAGTTGCTTGGAAAGAAGGTTTATTGATGGACAGGATCACATGGTTTGAAGTCCTGGGCAAGAAGGGAAGAGATGCTGAGAGGTCCTGGGTTTTATGCCCTCTTTGGGCTTTTAAATTTGAGCTTGTATTCTGATTCAGACTCCCATGGGGCCATGCAGAGGCAACTCTGTAGGCTGTCCTGAGTCCCATGCTTGGTTGAGCCTTGCTGGGTGATGATGTAATGAAGGGGCTTTGGGCAATTTCTCCTATGGCTCTGCCTGAAGGAGATCGATCTTTGTTATGTAGAATAGACTGGCCCAGGCCTTAATGGCCCATTGACAAAGTTGTGGGAGCTGACTTTCTGCCTCCCGTTTAGGGGAAATATTCTGCCCTTTTAGTATTTCCTAAAATATTTTATTTTTCTAGGAGAGGGGTAGGTGGTAACTTCCTACAATTCTTTTGTCCCTCACTAATTCTGAAACATGTTCTCCCGTTTGAAAATCAATTCGACTAGCCTTGAAAATTCAGAAATAAGAAGGAGGCTTTTTAGCCTAAAAAATGTATTAAGAAGCTTAAGCTTTCATGATCACTAGCTCACTTCATCAGATGCATGGAGTGGCTAAACTGTTGAAGGATTTAAAATAGGATGAGGTGAGGTAAAAGGAAAGAGAAGGATGGTTTTCCAGATTCAGGTTACACGTGGGACAATTTTTTATTATTTTATTTAAATTTTTATTTTATTTTATATATTTTTTCTATGGCCACCAATCTCAACCAAATGACTCTAGGTGGCTATAGATTATGGCTATTTTATCAATGAATAGTAATGGATTGGTAAAAACCCATTGTGTTTTCTGGCATTTTCTGAGACAGAGAGAAACCTTTAGGTAAAGATAAAAGTAAAAGTTCCCCTCACACATATGTGCTAGTCGTTCCTGACTCTAGGGGGCGATGTTCATCTCTGTTTCAAAGCCGAAGAGTCAGCGCTGTCCGAAGACGTCTTCATAGTCATGTGGTCATGACTAAACACTGAAGGCTCACAGAATGCCACCAAAAGTGGTTCCTATTTTTCTACTTGCATTTTACATGCTTTTGAACTGCTAGATTGGCAGAAGCTGGGACAAGTAATGGGAGCTCACTCTGGTACTCAACGCTAGGGATTCGAACCGCTGAACTGCCGACCTTTCTGATCGGCAAGCTCAGCGTCTTAGCCACTGAGCCACCGCGTCCCATGTGAAACCTTTATATATACTGTATGTAAATTCAGCAATCTGTTGCTTAATTGCAACAGATTAGCTACTACTAACAGATTAACCAACTGCTGCATCCAGTTTTCGTCAGCACATTGCAAAAAAAGATGTTGAGATTTTGGAAAAAGTACAAAGAAGAGCAACTAACATAATTAAAGGCCTGGAGACTAAATGAAAAACGGTGGCAAGATTTGGACATGGCTAGCCTAGAAGAAAAAAGAGAACAAGGGGTGACATGATAGCAGTATTCCAGAAGGGTTCACCGACAAAAGGGCGCCCGACTAAACCGCGATGACAAAACTGAGAGTTCTGAACCACGCTGACGAATGAGCGCTGAATCGCGCTGACAATAGCGCGCCGACAGAAGGGCGCTGTAAACCTAACCCTAACCCTAACCCTAACGCTAATCCTAACCCTAAATGTAACGCTAACCCTAACCCTAAACGTAATGCTAACGCTAACCCTAACCCTAACCCTAACCCTAACCCTAACCCTAACCCTAACCCTAACCCTAACCCTAACCCTAACCCTAACCCTAACCCTAACCCTAACCCTAACCCTAACCCTAACCCTAACCCTAACCCTAACCCTAACCCTAACCCTAACCCTAACCCTAACCCTTACCTTAACTTAAATCGCCCTTCTGCCGATGCGCTGTTGTAAATCGCCCTTCTGTCGATGCCTTGTTGTCAGCGCGTTGATGACATCGCGGTTTTAGCAACGCGGTTTTGTCGGCGCGCTTTTGTCGTGCGTGCTTTTGTCGGGTCACGTTCCAGAAGAGGGGGTGAACGAATTTCCCAAAGCACCAGAAAGCAAGACAGGAAACAATGGATGGAAACTAATCCAGGAGAGAAGCAACCTGGAATTAAGGAGAAACTAACAGTAAGGATAATTAACCAGTGGAATAGCTTGCATTCAGACATGATGAGTGCTTCGTCACTGAAGGTTTTTAAGAAGAGACTGAACAGTCAGTCACGTGTCTGAAATGATATAGGGTGTCCCGCTTGAGCAGGGAGCTGGACTAGAAAATCTCCAAGGTCCCTTCCAGCTCTATTCTGATTATAATTGTGTTGGCAAACTTCTTTGTCAAAACTATGCCCTTTCAAATCTGCCCTGCAGTCCTTGATTAAAAGGCTCTGGTATTATTTTGTTCTTATTTGGAGTGTCAAAATTCTGTCCATTGATTCTTTTCCACAAAGTTTGGCTTCTTTGTCCTGCATAGAATGCAGAGAGGCATTGCTGGCACATGATGGTTTGTATCATTTTAGAAAAAGAGCACCTCAACGCACCACTAATCCAGTGGTGGGTTTCAAAATTTTTTAGAACCTCTTCTGTAGGTGTGGCCTACTTTGTGGATGTGGCTTGCTGGCTATATGACCGGGTTGGAGTGGCTTCTGGCCATGTGACCAAGTGGGAGTGGCTTGCCAGCCATGTGACTGGGTGGGCATGGCCAACTTGTAAAATGTGATGAAACTCACTTAACAATGCTCTTGCTTAGCAACCAAAAGGTTGGCTCAGAAACTCTGGCATTTGAAGCACGCAGGTCTTAAAGCAGTCAAGTTACAAGACCCTTACACCCCTAACCTTTTAGGAAAAAAAAAACCCTGTGGTTTTCAAACTTGACAGCTTTAAGACTTGTGGACTTCAACTCCCAGAATTCCTCCTCCAGTCATGTTGGTTCAGGAACTCTGGCAATGAAGTCTTAAAACATTGCAAAACGTTGCATGTCTTAAAGCTGTCAAGTTACAAGACCCTTGCACCCCTAACCCTTTAGAAAAAACCCAGGGGTGTTCAAACTTGACAGCTTTAAGACTTGCACACTTCAATGCCCAGAATTCCTCCTCTCACTCTTCATCTTGATGATGTGCATATGGGTGGGGCAAGGGAGCTGGAACCGGTTCTAAACGGAACTTTTACAGAAGCGGTTTGAACTGGCAGGAACCCATCCCTGCTCTAATCGTATGCATGAAGTGGCTGGGGTCTGAGATGATGTGTAAATGTGGGGCAAAGTAGAGATGGGGATTTGTTGCAGGTTCTGGTTCCCATGTTAGCATAATTATCCTGTGGTTTCTGGTTGCTTGTAGGAATTTGCTTCAGGTTGGGTTTGGGTTTGTTTTCGGTGCCTAGGGAAGTATGCTTTGTAGGTGTTGCAGCACATTGATAATGTTGTGTGGCTTGAACTGTGAGCAATAGTGATGTCCAGTGGCATGCTCCTTTGTTTCTATAATCTGTCTTTTAATAGTCCTCTCTAGAAATCAATCTGGCATGTATATCAGTCACTTGAATGCCAGATTTAATTCCATCAGTTAAGATCTTTGTCATGTGGCCCAGAACAAATATGGTTGTAAGTATAGAGAATGGCTATAGATCCGTGATGGTGAACTTACGACATGCGTGGCAGAAGTGGCTCACAGAGCCATCTCTCTGGGCACACGAGTCATCTCCACTAGCTCTTCTGGGTTCTGGCATGCTGGCCAGCTGGCTTTCACATGCGCGGGAGCACCAGAAACTGGAACAGCAGCCACCCGGTGCGCATGCACATCACGGGTGGGTTCTGGCAGAGACTACTGCTGGCTTTCTTAGGGACACGCTGCACATGCACTTGATGTGCGCTATTCACGCATGTGCAGTACAACTAAAATTGCTCTGCGCATGTGCCGAAGCAAAAAACAACTAGCCGGGAGAAGCAGTTCGGGAGCATGGCAGGCCTGGGTCACTGCTGGTTCCAGCAACCCAGGCCACCAAGCTACTACTGGTCTGGCTGGTAGGAACTAATTGGTATAAACTGGTAGGAACCCACCCTGATGCGTGTGCCGGGACGATGATCTTCCAGTTTCTGGTGCGTGCATTCACACCAGCCAGCTGGTCTTGCATGTGTGCCAGAAACTGGAAGGCCAGGTGGCCGGTGCGCATGCACATGCTGTAACCCAGAAGTTCATCTTCCTGGTGTGTGCATGTGCACCGGGCGGCTGCTCTTCTGGTTTTTGCCATGCGGATACTCCTGTTTTGGCACTTAGTGCCAAAAAAGTTCATGAACAATAAATTTGGTAATGTGTTCTGGCTGGAAGCTGGAAGCATGTAGTTATATATGGTAATCTGTAGCTTTTCTATATGAAAGTGCTTATGTTTGCACTGTGTAGGTTTACAATAACATCAAGGAAGTAATAGACTGAGTGTGATAGACTATAGAGCCAAGGTGGCACAGTGGTTAAATGCAGCACTGCAGGCTACTTCAGCTGACTGCAGTTCTGTAGTTCGGCTGTTCAAATCTCACCGGCTCAGGGTTGACTCAGCCTTCCATCCTTCCAAGGTGGGTAAAATGAGGACCCGGATTATTGTTAGGGGCAATATGCTGACTCTGTAAACCGCTTAGAGAGGGCTGAAAGCCCTATGAAGCGGTATATAAGTCTAACTGCTATTGCTATTGCTAGAATGTGTCCAGATTCACAGGAGGGAGGGAGAGGATTCCAGAGAAGTAAAAGACAACTCAGTTCAGATAGTTTGTGTGAGAGAAAGAGATAAAGACATTTCTTCCCTAATAGTTCCCAAAGTATATGCTTTAGTGGAATATTAGCATGCTTTAGTGCAGCAAGATTCTGTCTATGGGTGAGAAACAATAAAGAAATCTTCTTGGAAGAATCACAGCATCTATTCTTGGTTTTAGGAGCATGACATTAAGATTAAAATTGATGGTAGGGTGGAAAAATATTTGGTGAAGTTTGATAAAAGATTCTTTTCCATGGGTGGTTTGGTTAAAATGTAACTAATTTCAGTATTACAGTATTAACAATTCCAGTATTAACACATAAATAACATGTTGCAAAAAGAATAATTTCACATTTCTGTTCATTAAATGAACAGCCAGATCTAAGGGCAACATCTCCTCTTCCTTGCAATTCTATATAGAGCTACATTTTAGTGGACGGTTAGCTATTTTACATTTATTAAAATAACCTTTTGAAGTTAGCAAAGAAAGAGAGCTTCCTATAAGAAGAGAACTCTGATCCCAGCCATCATAGTTACCATAATAATTCAATTTCCTTTAATTTCATTATGGCCCAGATCCAAATAATAGGATGAAAAGTATGCAGATCTAAGATAATTCTATTCTTATATATCATGCAAGGAAAAGAATGGTAGTAGTACATTCAGATGGGAATCATGTTTGTTGAGAGTCTGAACTCAGTAATTCACCTACTATAGTTCAACATTCCTTCACCATAAGATTTTTATAGTAGCTTATTAGCAAAGCTATGGGGGTATGAAGAGAAGGACTCTATACGATAGCTGAGCTGTGGTACTATATCCATCTAAACTAGGGGTGGGCTGGTACAGGTTTGTTCAGGAGAACCTGTAGCTAACATTATGGCTGGTTCGTAGAACCTCCAAATCCCACTCCTGGCTGACCCATCCCACGTCACCCCGCAGGGGTACTATTGGAGTAATTATTCCATCTCTAACCTCTCTAATTCCAGATTCTCCTATTTCAATTTTCCTTATGCCACTGTCAACCTCCAAAACATCTTTTGTCTGCTTTTTATTCCCTTTTGTTGGGACAGATTCTCCCACCCCTTTACAATTTTCCCTATACCACTGCCAAGCCCTATGGAGTTTTTTGTCTAGTTTTGTCTAGTTTTTTTAAGGGTTTGGGTTAGTTTCATCTGTTTATGCTGTTGGTTTGACCTCCGAGCTTGTCAATTTGGTTGCAAATGTTTCATCATCATTCGTGTCTCCTCGAATGGTGACGAAACGTTTGCAAACCAAATTGACAAGCTCAGAACTCAAACCAACAGCCTAACTACCGACCCGAGCTACTAATATTGTGGGAAGAAATGTCCATCTGGGTTCAGTTCCAAGTGGGGAGAAAGACACTGGAAACGATGGTGGCTATTTGGAAAGATGGTTTTAATGGTGGACGGGGCCACATGGTTTTGAGGCCCTAGGCCAAAAAGCCCATGGGTGAGCGATGGAGATAGAGAGAAATGTATACCCTCTGTTGGGCTTTGAATTTGAGCTTGTGTTCTGATTGGTTGTCAGACTCCCATGGGGCGGGGGTCTTAGCTAACTTTGTAGGCTGCCTGTGTCCCAGGCTTGGTTGAGCCTTGCTGGGTGATGTAATTTTTCCAGGTGACATGTGGTGAGATGGGTAGAGGGCTAATCCTATCATGTCCTGAGGGCCATGTCTTAATCCCATCACCCTGGAGCTGAAGGGGGGAGGGCTGCAGGGAGCTGCTTTGTCTTTAAAACCTGCTTCTCCCTTTTCTCATCCAGGGAAACATAACATTCTGCCTTTTTAATATTTCCTAAAATATCTCATTCTTCTAGGAGAGGGAGGGGTGCTAACTTCCTTCATATTCAAACACATTTCAATTTCATCTATTCATTTAGACCAGGGTGTCAAATTCACATCATCATGGTGGCATTTACAGCCCTGAGCTAGACTGTTTTCTTTTTTTTTTAGCATTGAAGGTGGCCATCATTTATACACTTTCCCAACATTCCCAAACTTGACATATAAGGCATCCTTTGAAACTAGTCAAAAGCTGCATCTAATGCAGTTTACAGTTTGAAAAAAAACACCATGATTAATATTGCATTTATTCATTGTTTCCTTATTTATAACATTTATATACTGCTTATTTTGCAAACCATCAGCTAATAGCATGTAGTGGTAAATCAAAACATAATTTTAAAAATGGGGAGAATTGTAGGGAATGGTTGCTTTAAACAGTGTATTCCTTTCAAAATAAATTAATTCTTGAAACAATTGAATATATTATTATTATAATTGTTGTTGTAATTATACAATTGTATCACAGCGGCCAGTTGTTTCGCCGGATTTGGCATTGGTTACTAGTCAGGCCCCACCCAGGGGCCTAGGACGTCGTAACATATTTTCGTAATATGCGTGCAGATCCAAGCAGTGCGGCCTTTTGCATTTGACTGATGGTGATTTTGTCAATTTTTAACTGTTTTAAATGTAATTCCAGTGCTTTTGGAATAGCACCCAGTGTGCCAATTACTACTGGAATTACCACTGCTGGTTTGTGCCATAGTCATTGAATTTCGATTTTTAAGTCCTGGTATCTTGCGATTTTTTCATGTTCCTTCTCGTCGACCCTGCTATCACCTGCTATTGCGATGTCTATGATTGTGACCTTATTTTTCTCAACCAGTGTGATGTCTGGTGTATTATGCGCCAGTATTTTGTCGGTTTGTATACGGAAATCCCACAAGATCTTGACCATCTGATTTTCGGTGACTTTTTCAGGCTGATGTTCCCACCAGTTTGTTGCTGTTTTAATATTATAATTTTTGCACAAATTCCAATGGATCATTTGTGCTACTGAATTGTGCCGCAATTTATAATCAGTCTGCGCGATTTTTTTACAGCAGCTGAGTATGTGATCAACAGTTTCATCAGCTTCTTTGCAAAGTCTGCATTTGGCATCATCAGAGGATTTTTCGATTTTGGCCTTAATGGCATTTGTGTGGATAGCTTGTTCTTGCGCAGCCAGGATTAGTGACTCTGTTTCTTTCTTTAATGTACCTGTTGTTAACCATAACCAAGTTTGTTCACTGTCCACTTTATCTTTTATTTTTTCCATAAATTGGCCATGCAGTGCTTTGTTCTGCCAACTCTCCATTCTTGATTTTATCACATCTTTTCTGTATTCTTGTTTCGTCTGTTGGGCCTTCAGTAGATTTTTGTTTTATTATTATTATTAATAATTATATTATTATTATTATTATTATTATTATTATTATTATTATTATTATTATTATTACCCTTCCTATTTATTAATGCATGTTATTTTTAAAGTTCTAAGAGAGTTTTGTCATCCAAGTGGACACATAGCTACACAGATTTCTGGGCAAAAAAAGTGCCCAGAGGAGCACAATGAGGGGGGAAAAAACAATTTGAATGACAGGAGCAGCATTCCTGATGGAGGTCTGTGTAACACTCAAGGGCAGGGGGCAGGAGAGGAGGACCCTCCCTCCCAAGAGTAAAGAACACCTGGACTGAATTAAGCCACACAGATCTCTGAGCTGCTGGACAAGCTGATTTGGCAATGTCCATTTTCACAGGGTCTGAGAACTTGCAACAAATAGGAGACAATTAACAAGAACAAAGACATTTAACATCAAACATCCCTTTGCCTCTGAAAATTAATTGGGGGAAAATAGGCCTCTTAATCAGTTGCAGGCTTGCAACTGTAATAGCTAGCGTGACTCCACTTAATTATTATACTGTAGTCTGGAGCGAAGAGTGGGGTTCTCAGCTTTGTCCTGTCGGAGGTGAGAGGGCAAAAGAGGAATTGCATTAAAAGGTCACCAGGGGAAGGAAAGAGGACGCAAGTCAATATGGCAGCCTGCATGATATAAAGCAACCCAATGAAAAAAGAAGAAGAAGAAAAGTTGTCAAAAGGGTGCGAAATATGTGCATGTTATTTATATCTGAAATCCCTTCGTGGAGTTCAAGGAAATTGTGCAGGATATTTTTTGCATGAATCATATCTCATTGCAAAGCAAACAAACAAACCTGAAAATAAAACAAAACAGAAATGAAAAAAAAATGTAAGAGTAGGAAAGAGGGGAGGAATGGGAAGAAGAGGGGAAGGGTAAAGGGGAGGAAGGGGAAGGAGAGAAGGGAAAGGAGAGGAGGAAGGAAGGAGAGAAGAAAGAGAAGAAAGGGGGGTAGGAAGGAGGGAGGGAAGGAGGGAGGGAAGCAAGGAGGGAAGCAAGGAGAGAAGGAAGGAGAGAAGGAGAGAAGAAAGGAGGGAAGGAAGGAGGGAAGGAAGGAGAGAAGGAGAGAAAAAAGGAGGGAAGGAAGGAGGGAATGTAGGAGAGAAGGAAGGGGGAAGGAAGGAGGAAAGGAAGGGGTAAAGGAAGGAGAGAAGAAAGGAGGGAAGGAAGGAAGGAGGGAAGGAGAGAAGGAGAGAAGGAGGAAAGGGGGAAGGAGGGAGGGAAGGAAGGAGGGAAGGAAGGAGAGCAGGAGAGAAGAAATGAGGGAAGGAAAGAGGGAGGGAGGGAAGAAGAAGTAGGACCGTTGTAAGATAAGATGGATCTATGGGATGGTAAGAAAGCAATCTTCAAGTATATTGTCAACTGTAGGGAAAAATTGTTATAAATACATATTATTAATAACAGTTATGAGATCATATAATTGTGAATGTATATATGAAATTGATAAAATAAATTTTTTGTTTGGGTTACCCCCCCCCCAAAAAAAAACAACCTCTACCCCTGTTTGCTGTTTGCATCAGCATCCTTCCAAAGAGCAAAGAGAGAAAATCCTTTGAATTTTTTTTTTTTGGGGGGGGGGGACAGACTATAGGACACTTGCTAATATTAATAGCAATAGAATCAGCACTTAGACTTATATATCGCTTCACAGTGCTTTACAGCCCTCTCTAAGCAGTTGAGAGAGTCAGCATATCGCACCCCCCCCCCAACAATCTAGGTCCTCATTTTACCGACCTTGGAAGGATGCAAAGTTGAGTTAACCTTGAGCCGATGCAATTCAAACTGCCAAAGTGCCAGCAACCAGCAGTCAGCAGAAGTCGCCTGCAGCACAGCATTCTAACCACTACGCCACCACAGCTCATAATATCTGGAATTTCTGAATTTTGGCCCAGGAAAAAAGCAGAGTAGCGGGATGATTAAACTCAAATATAATATTCTTAGCACTCTTTAGATACAAAGTGAGGCCTTGGGTCATGCCTACAAGCATCTCAAGAGCTTGCTTAGGAAATACAGTACAGATGAAGGTAGAGGAGAGTAAATACCAAGGAAGAAGGTTCTTTCAGGCCAGGAGGAAGCAAACAAATTAGCTACAACAGGGGTCCCTAACCCCCAATCCGTGGATCAGCACTGGTCCGTGGCATGCCAGCAATCAGGTTGTTCAAACAATTGAAGCTCCATCTGTGGGATGCAGGCAGCACACAAAACCACGCCCCCTCTAGTCCAACCCTTTTCCATGGAACCAGTTCCTGGGGTCCAAAATGTTGGGATCTGCTAAGATAACTGCTCTGTCAAGGGAGACTAGAGCCAGCTGGGGTGCTTTCTAGCTTACAACCAGGGGTCCACAGAACTAGTTCTATGATTAGGCTACATGATTAGCAGACTGGGATGGGCAACAAATAGGAAAAGTCTTCTGATCTATCATGAGGAACAGCTGAAATGACTTCCTGAGACATTTGCAGCCATAAGCTTAGTGATGAGTCTTCCCTTGGGGAATCTGTCCTATAGTCTAGATCAGGGGTGGGTTGCTGCTGGTATTACTACCAGTTTGGTGAGCAAACATTTTTTGGGGCACAACAAACCAAAAAGATTGTTCTGCGCATGCGCAGAACTGAAAATCAAGATGGTGCCGCCGCCATGAGAACCGGTACGGGGGCATGGCAGGTTGAGCTATTACCTACTCGGCCGAACCGGTCTGAACCGGTAGGAAGCTACCTCTGCTCTAGATTTCATAGAATGTGAGATGAAAATATCAAATAGTAGCTTCGAAATCCAGGCTTCAGCTCTCCAGCATCCTTTAGAAGAGAATTTCCTGGGTTGGCAAGAACAAAAAGTTCTTGTCAACAAAAAGTTCATAATCTTTGCCATTGTGGTTTCCTTAGCTTGTGCTCAGCAGATGGGCTGGGACTATGAAGAAGGCCAAAAGCCATGCTAAATAAATTGTGAGAGATGAGAACTCCTCCCCTAAACTAAATTACTTTAGTTGGGAGTTGATGGTAAAGTCAAGTAAAATTACTTTAAGTGGAGTTGAGATGTTGGGCTTGTCCATTGGAAGGCCGACAGCCTGAGTTTGAGAGCCAAGTATTGTGCGACGGTGTGAGTGTCTTTACCTAGTTTCTGCTCACCTAGCAGTTCCAAAGCATGCAAATGCGAGTGGATAAATAGGTACCACTTTAGTGGAGAGGAAACAGTGCTCCACAACATCATGATTGCAGAAAAGTCTTTGGACAGAGCTGGCTCAATAAAGCTCCCTCTTAAAGTCATTAACAATTAACAGGAATTCCTTTCCTTAAAATTACTTAGATGTTTTAGACTTCTACAATCTTGTCTGTGTAGTACTATATAAGTGAATTCTTGACTTGCAACATTTTGTTTACTGACCATTCGAAGTTACAACGCAGGGGTGAAATTCAGCAGGTTCTGATAGGTTCTGGAGAACTAGTAGCAGAAATTTTAAATAGTTCGGAGAACCGGCAAATGCCACCTCTGGCTGGCCCCAGAGTGGGGTGGGAATGGAGATTTTGCAGTATCCTTCCCCTTCCACACCCACCAAGCTACGACCACAGAACCAGTAGTAAAAAAAATTGAATTTTACCACTGTTACAATAGCACTGAAAAAAGTGACTTATGATCGTTTTCCATACTTACAACCATTGCAACATTCCCATGGCCACATAATCAGAATTCAGATGCCTGTCAACTGACTCATATTTATGACAATTGCAGTGTCCCAAGGACATGTGATTCCTTCAACTGTGTTGCTAACGAACAACTGCAGCAATTCACTTAACAAACTTGACAGGAAAATTTGTAAAATGGGGCAGAACTCACTTAACAAATTTCTCACTTAGCAACATAAATGTTGGGCTCAGTTGTGGTCGTAAGTCGAGGACTACATGTAGATAGAAGTAGAGACTGGCCACATGAAAAAGTCCCAGGGGTTCCTGGACATGTAACTGGACATATTGTGAGGGACGGTTTATGAGCTGCGGTGCCGCAGTAGCTAGAGCGTAGTACTGCAGGCTACTTCTGCTGACTGCCTGCTGCATGCAATTTGGCAGTCCAAATCTCACCAGACTCAAGATTGACCCATCCTTCCATCCTTCCACAATTTCTGAAATCAATTTCTGTTCCATTGGTTGATTGCTTTCCCTGTCAGAAAGTTTCTCCTTATTTCCAGGTTGAATCCTTGTTCCGTTTCCATCTGTTATTCCTTGTCTGGCCTTCAGGTGCTTTGGAAAACAGCTTGACCCCCTCCTCTCTGGGGCAGCCCCTCAAATATTGGAAGACTGCTAAAGGACAATACTATTTTTTTGTTCTTGTAAATGTGTTTTTTATTTTCCATTTTCATTTTCGTACAGTCACAAATATACTGTGCATAACCGGGGCCGTATAACATTAAACAATAAACACAGCCATTCCTCTTGTCAACAATACCTCCCAAAATAGAAACCCAATGTACCTCTTTGACCCTCCATACACCCTATTTTTTAATGTATAAGAGTGGGATGATTTGAATATTTTGGTATAATTGTATGTAGTGACCATTTCACATTAGAAAGATCTTTGTATATTAAACAGATTAATGATGATGTAAGGAAGAATTGATATATACATGAATTGAAATACTTAACTACTATATGGACGAATAATTAATAATGGGAAACCATTCTTGGAAGTCTGGACGTTTGGAGACATTATGGTCAATTGAAAATATGAATGTTTTATTATAAACCAATGGGAATTCTTTGTCCCAATCTTCGCTTTTTCTCTTTAGAGATAGGTGATACTATAATAGTTCAAAGACTTATTGTTATTTGATAGATAATTACGAATTTAAGTAAATAAGGATTGTTACAAATGAAATAATATTAATGGTAATCTAAGTGTATAATGCTCAATGACAGCGAAACATTTAGCTATGTTTAATGTAAACCAGTGATGTTAATCCTAAATTTAAGAATTGATGCACAGAAACCTGTAACCAAACGACATGCTTGATGAAATGGAGGAAAGTTGTTCTTTTTTTCCTCTCTTGCTTTGTTTTTGTATGTGTTGTTTTGTTTAAAAAGAATAAAAATATATATTTTTAAAAAATATTGGAAGACTGCTATCATGTCTCCCCTGGTCCTTCTCTTCACTAGACTAGACTAGTATAAATCAAAGTTAGCCAAAGGACACTTGAAGCTTTTCAGCTTTATGGTCTCTTGGCTTAAAATCAGGCATGTGTGTGTGTGTGTGTGTGTGTGTGTTGAAAAACAGTATAATGACAGCTCTAAACATACATAATTGTTCCCCCTGTCAGTCCACCCAAGCAAATGCTAGCTGCCCTGTTAGTATCCATGATAAGAATTGTGTACAGCTTTTAACCCTGAGCAGGAAGATGTGCTGATTCTTCAGGACAGGCTGCACGTACAGTATAAGTGTGTGTTTATAGAAACAATCCGTCTCCCTTAAAGAGAAAATCGGATCATCAAAGAGCGAGCAAACAAAGTCCTTGTGTTTTGTTTGGTCTTTTACTAGTCAAAAATGGCTGTCCTTTAATAAGCCCTGGAGCCAGAACTCAGTAGGACAAGATTTTTATAGGCCCGAGACCCCCACGCCAGCTTTCCTTTTCACTGACCTGTGTGCAGCTGAACTGAATTTTCTTCCTCAAGAAAATGATGATTTGCCAAGGCAGATTAAAGAAGAAAAGGAAAGGCGTGGGATGGGGGTGGGGAGGTGGGTATAAATGTGACATTTCTAGACCACCATTTTACATGCAACTGGCAGCTTAGGAATGTTACACAAGGCTTGAAGTTTAAAACAACTCTCGTCGTTCCATAAGAGAACTAAAACAGATGGAGTTTTGCTCTGACCTTCTGATCTATGAAACCCTGTTGACCCATATTTTCATTCGACGAGAGGTTTACTTTTGGATTCAGGTTACATTTGGGGATGAAAACAACGGGGTTATAATTAGACCTTGGACAAAACTAGAGGGAACTTGGAGACATTATCCCCCCCCCCCACTCCACCAAAGACATCTGGCCAAAATATGGACGCCTATTACGTTATTACAATCTGGTCAGATCAAGCTTTTATATACTGGTCCTATTCCAAATTAAGGTTCACTTAAGACCCAGTGACATCAGTGGTATTAAATAAAGAAATGGGAGGGGATGTCATTCAGACATTAAATGTGGCTCTTGGTCTGGAAAAAGCAGAATGGGCTTACTGTAGATAGAAAGTCTTTCCCAGTTTTGTGTGTCTTCAATCTTAATTTTTTTCCCTTATAAACATATTTTATTTCCATTTTCATAACATACAATCACATGTATACTATACATAGCCAGTATCATATAGTATTAAATAATGATTACATCAGTTCCTCTTGTCCTCAACACCCCAAAAAGATTAACACCCATTATTAGCTCTTCTACTCTCCATACACCTCTTTCTTCTACCTCTCTCCTACTTCCTATCTTCCCTCCATCATCCTTTCCTACTCTACTTCCCCTTCCTTTCTCCTTCTCCTCTCTTTACATTCCACTCCTCCTTATCCTCATCCTCCTCATCTTCCCCTCTTCCCCTCTCTCCTATCCCTCTCTTCCCACCTTTCTTCTCCCTTCTATTTCCCACTCTTCCTCTCATTGGTGTATTTCCGCTTCCATACTACTCTACTTCCCCTTCCTTTCGCCTTCTACTTTCTCCCCTTACCACTCCTCCTTATGCACCTCATCTTCCCCCTTCCCCCTCTCTCCTATCCCTCTCTTCCTAGCCCTCTTTCAATCTTAACTTTTGACAAGTGAATACCTTTTTACAATTTACAACTTACAATTGAGTGGGTCAATTGAGGTATTCCACGAGAAGAATACTCCACTCCTCTGCTCACAATAGAATCCCTTACGCCATCAGACTCAAAATTTTGGTCTTGGACAACCTGGAACTACGACGCCTACAGTCTGAGCTAAGCATAGTACACAAAATTGTCTGCTACAATGTTCTACTTGTCAACGACTACTTCAGCTTCAACCTCAATAATACACGGGCAAACTATACACTCAATAACTCAAGGTTAACCGCTCCAAACTCGATTGCAGAAAATACGACTTCAGCAACAGAGTGGCCAATGCCTGGAATGCTATATCTGACTCCATTGTTACATCCTCAAACCCCCATAGCTTTAACCTTAAATTGTCTACTGTGGACCTCACCCCATTCCTAAGAGGTCCGTAAAGGGGGCGTGCATAAGCACACCAGCGTGCCTACCGTCCATGTCTTACTGTCCACATTTATTTGTACTCATTTTCTTTGTTCGTTTCCTTCTTTATACTTATACCTGTTATCTTGTACATGTTTGACAAACGAAATAAATAAAAATAAAATAAATACACAAAAAAAACCTGCCCAAAGTCTGTAGTTTTCTTGGCAATATCTTAGCAGTGATTTGCCATTTCCTTCTTTTTTCCTAATGCTAAATGGAGGAAGATGGTCCAAAATTACCCAGCTGGCTTTGTTCTTAAGGCAAGACTAGAATCCAGACTTTCCTGGTTTCTAGCTAGGTGCCTTTAACCACTATACCTCCTTATAACTTTGCTTTTGTGGAACATGGTTGGAACTTGGTGCTTCCTTCTCATCTTGCTTGTGACTCAACATCCTCTTTATGGAGACAATAGTCAGGAGTCCTTTCTCATTCCACTTCCAATCTTTGCTTGTGGAACGTCTTGCTATCATCAGGGTTACATTTTATTTATTTTTTACCTCAAAGCTGGAATCTTATAAACTTCAGGACTGCTGTGGTTTTTCACTTCAGTTAACTTTCAGTCAAATGTATATTGGCTCTAAACAAAACCACGGGAGAAGGAAACAAATGGCATCTTGATTCTATTTCCTCAGCGCAGTAACTGTGAAAGGTTACCAAAATGTCTGTCAGTTGTGTTTCCTGATTATGGAGTTCTGACCCCCCCAAGAGACCCAGCCCTATGGATGCTCACAGTCTCACTGCAAATAATATCACACCCTCATCCTGACACCTATTGTGCTCCGTGTTCAGGGGTCAGGAGAATGTTAACTAGTATCCCACATAATACTTCCTTTTCTACCCCATGAATGTATGTATTGAAGTCGTGTAAGATTTCGGAGTAGGAACATATTTTAGGAGATTTTAAAAAAACCAGCAGGGATTGGGGAAAAAAACAAATAATTTTTGAGGGTTAGTATGTAGAGCAGGTAGAGTCTGTAGACCTCTACTAAAAAGCAGAGACATCACCCTGCCAACAAAAGTGTGTATAATCAAGGCTATGGTTTTCCCAGTTGCAATGTATGGCTGTGAAAGTTGGAACATAAGAAAGGCTGAGTGCCAAAGAATTGAGGCTTTTGAACTAGGGTGCTGGTGAAGACTCCTGAAAGTCCCTTGGACTGCAAGGTGATCAAACCAGTCAGTCCTAGAAGAGGTCAACCCTGACTGCTCTTTAGAAGGCCAGATCCTGAAGATGAAACTCAAATACCTTGGCCACCTAATAAGAATAGCAATAGCAATAGCAGTTAGACTTATATACCGCTTCATAGGGCTTTCAGCCCTCTCTAAGCAGTTTACAGAGTCAGCATGTCGCCCCCACAGTCTGGGTCCTCATTTCACCCACCTCGGAAGGATGGAAGGCTGAGTCAACCTTGAGCCGGTGAGATTAGAACCGCTGAACTGCAGATAACAGTCAGCTGAAGTGGCCTGCAGTACTGCACCCTAACCACTGTGCCACCTCGGCTCTTCCTATGGACTTACCAGAGAAGAGCCTAATGCTGGGAAAGACTGAGAGCAAGAGAAGAAGAAGAAGACGACAGAGAATGAGATGGTTGGGTGGAGTCATCGAAGCAGGAGGCGTGAGCTTACTTCAGAGGATGGTAGAAGATAGGAAGGCCCGGAGGAACATTGTCCATGGGGTCACGATGGGTTGGACGACTTCACAACTAACAACAACAATGTAGAACAGGGAGGTCTGGGTCGGATTATTTCAATGACTTATAACCAGAAGAAAACACTTATCCCCCTTCTGAGAATCAGATGTGAAATGCAGGAATAGCAATATTTATTTATTAATCCCATTTATATAGCCGCCCATTTCACTGAAAGCAGTGTTGTCTAGAAAGTACAACGCAGATCCACACTGTTCCTCAAATAAAAACCTTTTTGTGTTTTGCTGCTTTCTTTGAGCTAGAAAACAGAAAGTTGCAATTAGACCCTGTGAAATAGCTTTCTGGTTGCAGCCTCAAGTGGTAGAACAACGACCATTTCCAAATTAATGGGAAATTCACTTAAGGCAGGATTGCCTAAATTGTAGGCATAACAACAACCAGGACCATGTGTGGCATAATTTCTGTCATTTGCTATTTAGAAAGACGCTTCTATTGTGTCACATCTGGCTGACTTTGCCTGGGCCTGGAAATTAAGCTGGATCAGGCCTGGATAGTATTTAGGTGAGAAATTATCAAATAATCCCACATCTGTAGGCTAGATGGGGAAGTTGAAATAAAGGTAATGGCAGGCTACTTCAACACTGCTATCAAGATAACTCCATGGAAGTGGCTATGAAGTCAAAGGAAGTCAAGTTCAGGAGTCACGCAAGCATCATTCAACCAAAAGCCATTTAGTGGCATCAGCTGTACAGAATTGACCTCACATTTATCATTTGATGTCTCTTGGGTTCCTGATTTTATGCTGTATTGGTCATAGTATTAGAGATCCTTCCTTTCCTAAACTGAGAGACAGAATCATTTACAGTATAATAGAATAGTATAACAGAGTTGGAAGGGACCTGGAAGTCTTCTAGTCTAGTCCAAACCCCTGCTTAGACAGGATACCTTGCACCATTTCAAATGTTTATCTGTAGAACAAGAGGGACATGGCTGGCAGATTAAGAACCTATATAAACTTAAACTGCAAAGGGCCTCTAACCATGAACAACTATAAATAAATATCTGAATATGTGCAGAAATTTATTTCAGTGGATACCACCATGAATGTCAGAAATCAGAAGCTGTTCCTGCTGTCCTCATCTACTAGGGGAGAGAGCCATAAGAAAAGTGTTGCAAAAATAAATGGGAAAGAATAAGATGTAGATTTGCTGCAAAACTGAATGGCCCTCTCTCTGAGGGATAGTCCCAGATTCCTGGGCTCTACAACTCCAGACATGTCCAGGGTTCAATTTAGCTGCATCACTGCCTGGAATTACAACTCCTAGTTTCTAGTTTCTTCAACCAACATATTTTTTAAAAATATAAGGAAAGAAAAGATATTACAGCAATAAATCTTGACTGTCAGGCCTGGAAGCCATTTTTTGCATTGGGCCTTCCTGTCTTCCACACTTAATGCTGTGAGGAATTGGGAGGGGGGTTATATGGAGTATGGGAAAGATATAGTCTAAATAACATTCATTTCTCAGAGAATCAAGGACATCTTGCCCTGCACCTGGAGTGGCATGATTGGGAGGCATCTCCAGTTGGAAGGGTGCCTGATTTGGCCATGTGACGGACATGTGGGTGCTGGGCAAGGATTTGGATTTTCATTTGGATGGGGAAAACCTGGAAGCTTTCAGATTTGGGCTTTCCCAAATGTGCCAATATGACATCTCTAATAAAATGGAACTTTGAGGAAACTCAAATCTCTGAGTCTTCTTTTATTCAGGTGTTACTCCTAGTGGGCCTGGAATCCCTGTACTGAACCAAGTGACTTGCCTGGTTCTTTACAGTGATCCCTTCATCATCTTCTCTCTGAGGGATAGTCCCAGATTCCTGGGCTCTACAACTCCAGATATGTCCAAAGTTCAATTTAGCTGCATCAGTGCCTGGAAGTGCAACTCCTAGTTTCTGGTTCCTATGTGGTGGTGGCAGTGCTGGTGGTACTAGGAATGCCATACGTGGGGTGCAAATATCCAGATAGCCATTGGGTGGCAGAAAACAGAGTCCTCTCTTGGCTGCTATCTAGTGGTTGACTGGAATGTTGATGTCAGATATAGTAGACCTGGCTTGGAGCATTGCTTGATTGAATCCCAATCTGGAAATAATCTGTAGACAAGATGGTTTCCACCTTTTCTGTAACTGACAGGGCATGGAATGCCTCAGACATAACAAAGAAAGACTGTGGAAAACCACAAGCAATCCATATGAAGATTAGTTCCTGTTTATCAGTCTTTTATTTACACAGAGTCTTTTGATGGTTAGATAACTGAGAATCTCAAATGTTGAGCATTTCTATCCCCTTCTTGCTCCTTACTCCAATCTTTCCATGCTTGAGATCTGAGAAACAATTTGTGTTAGACAAAAGAGACAAAGAGTGAAGGTATTTATGACAACTTGTGCTCTTTTAGAAACAGCGAGCTCATTTTTGTTTCAGAAAATATAGAAGAACTGCACACCTATAAGTAAAAAATAGAGAATAAATTAAAGATTAGAACAATGGGGAAAAGTTACCCATTTTAACTTTCCTGTTTTGTTCTTCTACTTAGATAACTCATAGGGTTTACAGTCAATCTATATCTAATGGTATTTTTTAATATATAGAATCTGTTTGTGTCATAGAATGAGTTATGTTCCTCAGTTCATAAGTAGTATATATTTGGATGGATGGATGGATGGATGGATGGATAGATATATTATAGATAGATAGATAGATCGGCTGGTAGGAAATAGCAGAGGTGTTATTCAGCTGGTTCTCTCCGGTTCAGGCGAACCGGTAGTACTGGCTGTGGGAGGCTCCACCCACCCACCCCGATGTAATGCACAAGCACTGCACATACACAAAAGGCGGTGTGCACACACGTGGTGAGCACACACACTCATATTTGCGAACCGGTAGAGAAGGTAAGTGAATCCCACCACTGGTAGGTAGGTAGGTAGATAGGTAGATAAGATAGATAGATAGATAGATAGATAGATAGATAGATAGATAGATAGATAGATAGATAGATAGATAGATAGGTAGGTAGGTAGGTAGGTAGGTAGGTAGGTAGGTAGGTAGGTAGGAAGGTAGGTAGGTAGGTAGGTAGGTAGGTAGGTAGATAAGATAGATAGATAGATAGATAGATAGATAGATAGATAGATAGATAGATAGATAGATAGATAGATAGATAGATAGATAGAGTTTTCTAGGAATTGGTGAAATATTTTTGGAATCTCCACAATATTCTATTTTTCCTTCAGAACATATCAATCTGGAATGGACAAAGCAAGTATGAAATATTCTGGAATTCCCTGGAATATTTTTTAGTTCCCTAACATTATGACTAAGTCCAACCTATATGAGAGTTGTCACAGCACACTTGATTTACTGTAATTGTGCAAAAGCATTGTCAGTTTGGGCAAATTAATGATTAGGGTTGCATTAGTAGTGGGAATCATCAGGACCATGCTGCTCTCCCTCCTGAACAAAATCTCTCCACTCCAAAGGTGCTTTTTCAAGAGGCAACTGGACTTTCTAGTTTTTCTTTGAAGACGTTTCACTTCTTATGCAAGAAGGTTCTTCAGCTCTGCATTCCTCTTCATTGAATAGTTGTTTGCCATGGAGAAGAGGATCTTACTGGTGCAGGAAACTGGTGTGAACCCTGATATTGATATAGAACAGATGGATTGCCCCAACTTCTCTTTAATTGGTGGATTCTCCAGGTTTTTTTTTAAAGCAGCTTCTTCCATCAAACATCAATAGCTAGCAGGAAAATATCCATGGCTGGAATTGATCTGAGGCTGGGGAGCAGGTGAGTTCAGCTATCTGTCCAAAGTTATTCAAAGACTTTGCAGGTGAACCAACTTTTTCCCTCCAAGTTTTTTATTTTTTATAAATATATCAAATCAATGCATGAACGGTGTGACACCTGGGTGACATACTTTCTAATACAAATAAGACTATTAAGGTTACTCATAATTATTATAGTCAATCATCTTATGTATTTCTAATAATAATACACATTTATATTCAATTGCAGTCTATCATTGTTCAATTATTCCACATTTTCTCTTGTCATTACTTACATTTTATTATATGAAAATGTCTACACTAATATTCCCCCTTCTCTTATTTCTATCACTTATTTTAGCTTTTAATCATGCCACCCTTTATTGAAAGACTTTTTCTTTCTTTCTTATCTAACTTCCAGTCATGTCACCTACCTAAAAACCAAGAAAAGAGAGAAAGAAAAGGAGAAACAAATCAGAACGACATCAAAAAAGAGAAATCATCCATTCATCGTCACGTGAGCCAACTTTTTGATCTGTCACTTTATCAGTTCATCATTCCATAGAAATGGTCAGTGGGATCAGAGACTGAGTGGGTAAGGAATCAGCTCCTCACCCTTTCTTCCAGCCTGGAGATCACTGTAGAGCCTCCCCCACAAACATCTGTGAGGGAAGTGTGAAAAAAAACCCTGACAGGTATCATGTGTGTCATGAAGCAGGGAATTTGCACTGTTGTTAAAGACAGGCGTAAGGCTCTTTTGAAAGAGGGCTACATCTGTGTTCAGGCTGTTTCTGGAGCTGAACGTAGAGTGCTGCGGCTTGAACAACAGATGACATCTGGGGGTACAATACAGAGCCTATCAGCTTTTGAGGGAGGCCATTTTAAAAATGTATATAGACGTTTCCTGTGTGTGAAGTGGTTTTCAGACAGATAAAGATCCATGTAAACAGCTAATTGCAAGTTTCTCCCTTATCAGTAAAGAAGAAAAATAAAAGAGTTACTCTTCTTATTGCCTCATAGGGAGACATTTAGAAAGAAAGGCTTAAACCTCAAATGTCTATGGAGATTCTCAGTCATCTAGGTCATGGTTGTCCCAAAGGTGTTTTTTTTTTTCCTAACGGCAAGTGGACTTTCTTGTTTTTTCCTTGAAGACATTTCGCTTGTCATCCAAGAAGCTTCTTCAGTTCTGAGTGAAGGGTGGAGAATGGAACAGTCATAACTGAAGAAGTTTCTTGGATGAGAAGTGAAACGTCTTCAAGGAAGAAACAAAACTTCCAGTGTTGGATCATTCACAACTTCTGGAGGTTTCTGGAGGCAAGTTGTTTCACTGATTAATTGTTCTAACTGTCATGAAATTTCTCCTCAGTTCTAAGTTGCTTCTCTCCTTGATTAGTTTGCACCCATGGCTTCTTGTCCTGCCCTGAGGCCAGTGGAGAAATTCAATTTTTTTTACTACCGTTTCTGTGGGCGTGGCTTGGTGGGTGTGGCAGGTGAAGGATACTGCAAAATCCCCATTCCCACCGCACTCTGGGGCCAACCAGAGGTGGTATTTGCCGGTTCTCCAACCTACTCAAATTTTCCGTTACCGGTTCTCCAGAGCCTGTCAGAACCTGCTGAATTTCACCCCTGCGTCAGGCGCTCTGGAGAATAGCTTGACTCCTTCTTCTTTAATCTGGGTCAAGTTAACCCATCCACATGGTTGATTCACCAACCATATGCCTGTCCCATGTCCGGATAAATGGGAAGCAATCGTGAACTACCCTGTAAAAAATATCTCACCAGAACATTTTCTGGCCATAACTCAACATGACTCAGATACGGATACCAACAGCAGACAGTCCAGGCTGGATGGTGGCCTTCAAGCTACTGAAGAAGAGCAAGGGATAGCTTTTGGTAGTCAGGGATTGTATGACGTTGTTGGAAGAAAATGTGCAGGATGGTCAACAATTGACAGTGCCTATGACCATAGAGACTGTCTACTTTGTACAAAGTTATATCAAATTGGAACATGGAATGTTAGAATGTTAAAATGTATTTTAACCTTTTGACATGTTTTTAGTTGTTTTATAACTATAAGTAGCCCTTGACTTACAATGGTTCATTTAGTGACCATTCACTATTTAGTGACCATTTTTTGGGCTGTTGCAACAGCACAAAAAAAAGAGACTTACAACCATTTTGCACACTTACGACTTTTGTGGCATCCCCACGCCATATGATCAAAATCCGGACATTTGGAAATTGGCACATATTTATGAGGGTGCAGCAGGGATGGTTTCCGGCTTCCGCTACTGCCACTTTACTCAGGGACACGACGTGCGCCCGTGCATGCAGTGCAACAAAAATTGCTCTGCGCATCTGCAGAAGGCAGAAACAAGATGGCGGCACCTATGGCGCCACTGAGAGAACCAGTTTGGGGGCGTGGCAGGCCTGGGTTGCTGCCGGTTCCAGTGACCCAGGCTGCCAAGTTACTACTGGTTCGGCCGAACCAGACTGAACCAGTAGGAACTCACCTCTGGGTTGCAGTGTCCCTGAGTCACCTTTTGTGACCTGCAGTCAAACAAAGTCAATGGGCAAACCAGATTCACTTAACAACCGTGTTACTAATTGTACTACTACATTGATTCACTTAACAACTGTGGCAAAAACAGTCATAAGATGGGGCAAAACTCACTCAATAAGTGTCTCACTTAGCAACAGAAATTTTGGGCTCAATTGCTGTCGTTAGTCGAAGATTACCTGTAATAAGCCACGCAGAATGACCTTGGAGGGGAGATGGGTGGCATAATAAACAAACAAACAAACAAACAAACAAATTATCACGGAATTCTGAGGCTCTGCTATGGCATGTACAATTTTAGGAAGTAACGTACTGTGTTAAAACTGTGCAATATCATCTGATATAACTTCATCACGGACGTGAAAAAAGTACATCCATTTTATTATCTCTCTTCAAAATCATCATCAGTCATAATCCTACGTTTTCTTTTTGGCTGGAAAGATAGATATTGTTCTTTGTACAAGGTGATTAAGATGGATCGTTCTTTCCTTTTTTTAATAAAAGAGATGTCATCGAGCCAATATTTAGAGGCATTGCAAAAAGCAAGTTTCAAACTTAAAGATCCAGCTATAAGCACATTTCTGGTTCATGTACATCTGTAAGACTTCAATTCATTGGATTCAAGTGAACCTGAAGGACAGCTGTGGAATTAAACCCAGTCAAACGTTTCTACATGGGAGGGGGAAATTGTGTCTTGAGGGCATGGCTCATCTTTATTATTTTCCAAGTTCAGTTTGAAAGAAAGTAGAATAAGTTAAAAGAGCATTCTTCAAAGATTTAAGAGTGAAAGGGGTAATTTAATGCTTACAAGGTACTGGAGAACAGATAGTACATTTAATTAAATTGTACTTTACCATCTTCAGAAGGCTTGTGGCAAGCTGTGTACCCTGCATATCTTTAATTGGCAGAATTTAAACTAAAGTTTGACTGAATTGCCAAGACTTCTCAGAATGTTTTGTTTTATTATATTTCAGGATTAGAGATCAAATCACTCGGAAGGGGAGGGACTGGGAAATTACCAACAAAGCAAGACTGTATTTATTCTGTTTATTTTTATTTCTATTAAAATGTGGAGTACACTTTACTGGTGCTTATGTACCACCCAGCTCAGAAATGAATGAATGCCTTGATCTGTTATTTATTTTATTTAGCATATATACTATATTATATCGTATATGGACTTGCAACATATAATATACCTGATCTATGGATGCTTGTGAAAAGGGTTGCTCTCACCATTCAACTGTTCGTTTTTCCTAAGTTCCCCTTGAATATAATATGTAAATGTTAAATTATTCATAAATTTATTAATCAAAGGTATATACCTGTCCATCTTAATTAATTAATTAAATTAATTTTAATTAAACAGTGAAACATTTTGCCTCCAGAAGGTGTGAATGCTCCAACACTGGGAGTTTTAAAGAAGATGTTGGATAACCATTTGTCTGAAGTGGTGTAGGGTTTCCTGCCTAAGCAGAGGGGTTGGACTAGAAGACCTCCAAGGTCCCTTCCAACTCTGTTATTCTATTCCAGTGATGGCAAACCTTTTTTGGTTGCTGTGCCAAAAGCGGGGGGTAGCACAGGGAGGTCGCGCACTGGCATACCACACCCATGATGCTATGTGCGCCCTCCCCAGCACACGTGCATGTGCGCGATCAGCGACCCCCTGCTTTTCTCCTCCTCTGCTAGAACAACAGAGTGGATTGTGTACATCCTTATCTGCTTCTGTACGTGAGGTTGGCTTTTATGTCTTTGAGAAAGAATAGTTGAAGTGAGCCAGATTGATTTTATTAATTAGGCACCTCATTTTGCAAGGAAAAAAACATTTTAATCAGCCGATATTAATTTGGTTATGAATTGAATGTTGACCTCTTGGCCCTTTGGCCTATAGCAGAGGTCTCCAAACTTAAAAAAGACTTGTGGACTTCAACTCTCAGAATTAGTCTCAGAATTCATTCTAGCTGAAGAATTCTGGGAGTTGAAGTCCAGAAGTCTTAAAGTTGCCAAATGTGGAGAGCCTTAGATTATAGTGGGGGTATCAAACTCAAGGTGGTGGTGCTTAGATCGGGCCTGCAGGCCACCCTGGAAACAGTGAAGGACTTGCCTGAAGTGCCTCTGCCAGTGAAAATGGAGCTCCAGAAGGCTTCACTGGCCAAGGGTTGCAGGAGAACATTGCAGCCAAAAACGGAGCTCAGGAGCCTGTTTTTGCTGGCAGAGTGTTCAGGCCACCACAGGAGCCCCTGAACTCCAGTGATGTCCAGCTGGCCATGCCCCGGGCCACGCCCCAAACCCCCAAGGTCAAACACACTTTTGGGGCAGTATTTAACTATTCTTCCTTCCATGGTGGACGCCATCTTAAATTCAGGGTCATCATCTTACATTAGGGCAAATACAGTAAATAAATATAGAAGCCAAAACTTCGTTTTATAACAACTATCTTCCTTTTTTAAATTAAAAGAAATCATAGGCTTGACTAGCAGCAATATCAAGTGCTACTGTTTTTCCACCAATTGCTGCAGAATGGAATATCAATTAAGATCCTGGAGGGCTGTATTTACACCACCACCCCATGAACTAATTTAATCTTTTTTTAAAAGTTAGTGGATTTTTGGGTGCATCTAACCTAAACATCGTTCATGGAGATTATCACTCATCCAGGTCATGGTTGTCCCAAAGTGCTTTCTCAAAAGGCAACTGGATTTTCTTTGTTGTTTCCTTGAAGACATTTCGCTTGTCATCCAAGAAGCTTCTTCAGTTCTGACTGAATGGTGAAGAATGGAAAGTGAGAACTGAAGAAACTTCTTGGATGACAAGCGAAATGTCTTCAAGGAAAAAAACAAAGAAAATCCAGTTGTCTTTTGAAAAAGCAGCTTTGGGACAACCTAAACACCCCACCATTCAGTTCTACTGGATAATTTCTCTTCTTCTTCTGTTCTAGTCCAGTCCAGGGCCCTTGCAGATTTCAAAATCTCCTGCTCTTTCATAATAATCGGTACTGCTCAGTGGGATGATGCATTAAAGAAAACGAAGGAGACAGTTATAATGTACTGTATGCTATTTTGGTAATTAGATTTCTGATTTAATTGCACAGCACAATTTTTTTTATAGAGCAAGATACTTGTAGTGTTTTCCTAAACTTTTTTTCCCTTTTACCATAATAATTTAGATAAGACGCCAGAGGGGAAGGCCAGGACCAATTGTGTCATTGCGTGCCAAAATCTGAAGCTACCAGTTACACTTGTCAATCTCCAGCTTAAGTATTTAGCAGTTATAAAGAACTCATTAAAAGAGCAAAGATTTATTTGAAGTACCCTGAGCAGATGAAAGATTGACTTCATGGCACCTTGAACAAAAGCAACTTGTTGAGGGTGCAACCTAGCCAAAAATGCTGCTCTTGAGGAGATTGGTGTGTATTTTGAAAGATCACAACATGAGGTTGAAATACAAGGGTGACCTCAGGTATCTAGAGCAAAACTGGATTTCCAATGCCCAGTGCCTGAAGGTCTCTCAGTCTTTAACTCTTACAAAAGGATTTTAGAATAGAATAGCAGAGTTGGAAGGGACCTTGGAGGTCTTCTAGCCCAACCCCCTGCCTAGGCAGGAAACTCTACATCACTTCAGACAAATGGTTATCTAACATCTTCTTAAAAACTTCAAGTATTGGAGCATTCACAACTTCTGGAGGCAAGTTGTTCCATTGATTAATTGTTCTAACTGTCAGGAAATGTTTCCTTAGTTCTAAGTTGCTTCTCTCCTTGATTAGTTTCCACCCATTGCATCTTGTTCTACCCTCAGGTGCTTTGGAGAATAGTTTGACTCCCTCTTCTTTGTGGCAACCTCTGAGATATCGGAAGACTGCTATCATGTCTCCCCTAGTCCTTCTTTTCATTAAACTAGACATACCCAGTTCCTGCAACCATTCCTCATACGTTTTAGCCTTCAGTCACCTAATCATCTTTGTTGCTCTTCTCTGCACTCTTTCTAGAGTCTCAACATCTTTTTTTACAGTGTGGTGACCAAAATTGGATGCAGTATTCCAAGTGTGGCCTTACCAAGGCATTATAAAGTGGTATTAACACTTCACATGATCTTGATACTATCCCTCTGTTTATGCAGCCTAGAACTGTGTTGGCTTTTTTGGCAGCTGCTGCACACTGCTGGCTCATATTTAAATGGTTGTCCAATAGGAATCCAAGATCTCTTTCACAGTTACTACTGTTGAGTAAGGTACCACTTATACTGTACCTGTGCATTTTGTTTTTCTTGCCTAAATGTAGAACCGTACTCTTTTCACTATTGAATTTCATTTTATTAGATAGTGCCCAATATTGAAGTCTGTCAAGATCCTTCTATATCTTAAGCCTATCTTCTGGAGTGTTGGCCATTCCTGCCAGTTGGGTGTCATCTCCAAATCTGATGAGTTCCCCATCTATCCTCATCCAAGTCATTGATGAAGATGTTGAAGAGTCCTGGACCTAAAACAGAGCCTTGGTGTACTCCACTGCATACTTCCCTCCATGTAGATGCAATTTTGCTCTTGCAGTTCTTACTTCAAGCAATTAATTCTTAAACCAAATCAAGCACAATTATGAATCAGGCATGCATAACCTTCCCCTCACCAGTTTATGGATTGCACATGGGTTTTGAGAAATGCACAATCCCACAAAGGAATATGACCTGACAAAAAAGTTGATGGAGGCAGAATAGAAGATAATTTTGATTTAAATTCATTGAATATTATCAAGACAAAGTTACAGTAATTCCCTAGAGCACAGATAATAATTCCAATATATGCTAAACAATTTATCCTTCCTGTTATATACAAAATTGCAATTTGGTGGCAATCATTAGAGAGATTTCAGGGGCCGCAATTCAGAGAGAACAGAGATGCTATAGGATAACAGTAGCCCAAAACAGACAGAGACAATATTTGATAAGATCCACCAGAGCTTTATGTACAAAAAAATAATCCCCCCGCCCCCAATTCTCTGTTATATCTAACCTAGGTATGTCTCTTTTGGGAAGGAGTCCAACTCATTTCCCAAGGCAGTTAGTTTTCATATTGTGTCAAAGATCTCATTATATTTGACATGCTGCTCACTGAAAAAATCTCACCTGTTCTTTTATCAAACTTTTTTTTTAAAAAAAATAAGTCACTTATCTTTTTATCTTTTAAAAAAACTGTACTGAAACTCGTTACAAAATGTTCACATGGATGAGATGCAACTTTGCATATGCAATGAAAGATGATCAAACAGAAATGTAGGATCTATCTTCTTCTTCTTTTACCTCTTCCTCCTCCTCCTCCTCCTCCTCTTCTTCCTCTTCCTCTTCCTCTTCCTCTTCCTCCTCCTCCTCCTCCTCCTCTTCTTCTCCTCCTCCTCCTCCTCCTCCTCTTCCTCCTTTTATGATTTTTATTTTGTATCATCATGGTCATCATCATGTTCAATCAAAGAAAGTGACAGCAAAAGAAAAGGAGAATATAAGGAGTGGTAGAACCAGAAAGTTTTTTAAAAGTTGCTTTAAACAATCTTCAAAAGAACATTCTTTCCCTTCTTCTTTTCTTATGCCATTAATCAAGCCATTCAAATGACAGAGGGAAGTTTTGTACTTTCAGATTTGCAAGATGAATATCAGCCATCCTAGTAAACCAGACAGGAAACATGAGTAGATGAGCTACTTTATTGTAAGGCTATATGAACGGAATCTTTCTCCTCTCACTTTTAACTGCCTGGTCCATTGGAGCAGGTCCTTCCTAAATTTCTTTCTCTGACCATTCAGCCACTGAGGGCTCCTGCTTCTCTTCTCTGATTGTTTCCTAGTTAGCATCTCTTTTCTTTCCCCAGGGTTATCCCCACATGACAGCAGCCTGGAAGCCATCTTTTACATTGAGTCTTCCGGCCTGCCACATTTTCTGCTGTGTGAAAATGGGAGGCGGGATTATATGGAGTATGGGAGATACATAGTCAAAATAACATTCCTTTCTCAGAGAGTCAAGGTCATCTTGCCCTGCAGCTGTGATAGTGTGACAGAGAGGTATCTCCTGTTTTGGATGGTGCCTGATTGGACCATGTGATGGACTTGTGGGTGCTGGGCAGGGACTTGGACTTTCTTTTGGGTGGGGAAAACCTGGAAGCTTTCAGATTCTGGTTTTCCCAGATGTGCCAATATGGCATCTCTAATAAAATGGAACTTTGAGGAAACTCAAGTCTTCTTTCATTGTGGGTGTTACTTGGAACCCTGACAAGCAGCTTATATAGCAAACAAATTCTATTCCAGGGACAGGATATGAAAATGTGAAATCCAAAAATGTTATCTGTGGAAAATAGTCCTGATATAATTTGCTGCCTAAACAAAACACAGAACATTATGAGGATGAACACAGCAAAAAAGAATCAGAATCAGAATAGAGCTGGAAGGGACCTTGGAGATCTTCTAGTCCAGCCCCCTTTTCAAGCAAGAGAGCCTACACCATTTCAGACAAGTGACTATCCAGTCTCTTCTTAAAAATATCCAGTGATGAAGCACCCACAACTTCTGATGGCAAGCGGCTCCTCTGGTTAATTGTCCTCACTGTTAGGAAGCTTCTCCTTAATTCCAAATTGCTTCTCTCTTTGATTAATTTCCATCCATTGTTTCTTGTCCTGCTCTCTGGTTCTTTGGAGAATAAGTGGACCCTCTCCTCTTTGTGGCAGCTTCTCAAATACTGGAATACTGCTATCATGTCCCCCCTATTCCTTCTTTTCTCTAGACTAGCGAAAATTGTTTCTTGTTTGAAACCAACCAGATTTCACACAGCTTTTAAATTCCTGGCTATTATTCTTACAGTGAAGACACGAACCCAACCCTGGTGCCAACTCATCGAATTTCCAGAGCTACAGAAGTCTGGTCGGTGAATGTCTTTGAAGAGTTAAAGAAGTAGCCAGTTTCAACTTGAAAGGGAGAAGCTTCCAAACCGAAATCTAAATATTTGGCTATATTAATGAAGCTCAGTACAAGAGATGCTGTAGGAGGGTAATAAAAAAACCCAGGAGCATTTCCATTTATGATCATTGTTTACTGCTTATTTGTATCTTATTAGCTGCCTCATAACAAATTTCCTCGGTGATATACTGAGTAGAAAACCAGACAAACAAGAACCACAGTATAAAAACCAATTAAAAACAATGCTGCTTTAAAATAAAATAAAAAAGGCTGGAGACCATGCTATATGTTTTGATTTTTTTTTAAAAAAAATTCTTTGTTTACCAAATCTCTCAATCCCTCTTTACAGATATCATTTTTCTCCTTCTCTGTGGCTTACATCGAACTGTTTGATTTTGTTATGTTTCTTGTTTAAAATGTTTAAATTAAAAAAGCCTTCATCCTAAATCTTTCATTAACCCAGGTCAGTACACATGGGTGCCTTATCATGGAATTATACATTTGCATTGACCTATTTATAATATAATATAATATAGTATAGTATAGTATAGTATAGTATAGTATAGTATAGTATAGTATAGTATAGCATAGCATAGCATAGCAAAGCATAGTATAGTAAAGCATAGCACAGCACAGCACAGCACTGCAATGCAATGCAATGCAATGCAATGCAATATTTTAAATGGAATAGAATAGAATAGAATAGAATAGAATAAGAGTTGGAAGGGACCCTAGCATAAGAAATATGGCAAAATAATAATTGAATACCAGAAGTCAAACAAGAAATTAAAGGCAGGATGAAGGATAAAGTATGTTTTTCTGCCTCTATACATCAGGATACGCATTAGGTTTGGTTTGCCAGATCCCTTTTATCAAAATATAGATAGCAATAGTAATTAGACTTATATACTGCTTCACAGTGCTTTATAGCCCCCTCTAAGTGATTTACAGTGTCAGCCTATTTCCCCCAACAAACTGGGTCCTTATTTTATGGACCTGAGAAGGATGGAAAGCTGAGTCAACCTGGAGCCAGTGAGAATTGAACTGCCAGCAGAATTAGCCTGCAATACTGCATTCTAACCACTGCACTGTCATGGCTCTTCACCTCTTGTCCCCATTGCATCCCTAAGGAAAATGAACCATGCAAAGCATGCAAATATTGCTTTTGTCCTGTGCTACTAATTCCTTGGGTGTCCTCTCTATTCCCTTTTTTTCAATGAGAGATGAAAGAGAGAGAGAGATAATAATGTAGACATGGATTTAGGTAGATTTTTTGATTTCCTTTTTGCTCATTGAAAATTACTTAGGTTATAAGGGGGAAAGGTAATCTGGATCCCCTGCCTACATGGGACTAGATTCAAACGTTTGTAGTTTGCTTAAGGAAAAATCACAGAATCTAAATAATTTGGCAAACTAAGCTCCAAATTAACCTAAACAGTGAGAACTTTACTGCTCCAAAGGAGGAGATGTAATCTCTTCAGTGTGGTCTTTCTTTCCTCTCTCAAGAGGCAGAGTACTGCAGCTCCAACCAACAAGAGAATGACATCATACCAGGCATGTTAGAATTTGCAATTTGGAGTTATAGCCCTGCAGTTAATAATACAAGTAAAAACAATTCCAAAGACATGGAACTTGGTTGCTCCTTCCACTAACATTCGGACATGCATGGTTCACTTAATTTTGTTCAAGGTGATCAGAGTTTGTAAAATCATTTTTACAGTTTTTGGAAAATAATCAGCTCCTCAGCAGAAATATATATTTCCTATCCCTTCAAGCTTCTTCTTGAATGAGATTGGTTCTACTCTTAACAATAACCAAGTTGGAAGGGACCTTGGAGGTCTTCTAGTCAAACCTCCTGTTGAAACAGAAACCCTAACCATTTCAGACAAGTGGTTGTCCAATCTCTTCTTTCAAAGTTGTGAAGCAACCACAACTTCTGGAGGCAAGTCAGATGTAGCCTT